>NC_064534.1:18678063-19303839 GCF_023856365.1 Brienomyrus brachyistius
TAGAAATGGTTGACATGAGGTTCGGACTAGGGTGATCTTGTTGCTTGTTTTTTTCAAGCAAGCATGTCTATCCTAAGCCTTTATAATTTTCTATAATATGCGTATGTCATTCCAAATATGCCTATCCTACACCGTTAACATTTTCAGCAGGGAATTCAACTGTGAGCGGCGGGCTGAAGTGCAGTGGCCGGCTGTCCGTTCAGCACCATTCGTGCCAAATATGTGTTCAGGACCCGGGACAGCAACCTGACATCGCACTGACGTCAAGTTAAGCGGTCACTGTTAGGCGATTTATAACCAGGGTTCTGACTGAATGTCAGATAGCCAAAATGCAGCCGTTATTTTTACTTCACAGACCGTTAGAATAGCACTGAATGTTGCTCCCTCTGAATCTGACCTCAAGAATGGATTTTATTTGACACTAAATGTATTTAAAAAAATGAAAAAATCAAAACAAGAAACACCTTACTCTGAAATGTTCCTTCGCTAACTTCTTTTTTCTAAGATAATGAAGAAAGTAAATAACGATTAAGCTGCAGATTTTTTTTTCTACTGCAGACCTGATGTTGGTATCTTCAGGGTGCCATCATTTCATCAGCATTAAGTGCTCTGTTTATTGAGGCATCCATAAAACCAGGGGGAGAAAGTAAAGTGATAACTATCATGGGTTAATGGGGATAGGATAGATTGGCTTGACTTTAACAGGGCGCAAAGCTTCTTGTATTGCCATACTGTGACTTTACAGTGCAGGGGCTGATGCAGAGGTATAGACAGCTTTAGTGTCTTGATGAATGGAGTTGGCAGGAGCACCGCATAGCCACGACAGTACGCATGAAGGAGAAGCAGTAGGTGGGGTTTGTCCGAGCTTGATGGATGCGTTTGTGTAGATCCCTAAAAAACCAGCACCAAACAGACTCACGTTCGTACAAAGCAATCTCTTATGCTGCCATTATTAAGAATTGTGAGAAGGTAGTTACTTAGATTTATATCTATTTAGATTCCTGTGCTGTTCTGTATTATCTGTTTCTCATGCTCAGAAAAAAGGGTAAACGTGTGTAGCTTTGCTTGTCACTGGGGCTGTAGCCTCAAGGATCTGCCAACTGTGCCTTCAGCTGGAGGTAATTGTACCTTTTAAGGTACAGAAATGGACTCTGAGGAATGGTACATTATTAATGCTTTGTACCTGTGGGATGTTCCTCAGAGTCCGTTTCTGTACCTTAAAAGGTACAATTTCAAGGATGCAGGCCCAGTGAAAAGCAAAGATACAATTTTTATCCTTTTTTCTTAGAGTGTTATTATAATCAGATAATTATTCATTGATATAAATTTTTTTATTAGACGATTTATTTCTGCTTTCCCAAAAATCTAAAGCAGTGTTGCTAAAAATATGGAAAACAATCTTTGGTTTTACAAAAAAAAGCATAAATTTTCTGTCCATATTTGTAGCCATTTTTGGTGGTGCTCAGATTTTTTGGCTGTATGACCATTAGTTAGGAAATAAAGACAACAAATAAACTGTGAATTAAAATAAACAACAATATATTTTTTTATTAGGATGAGTGAATAATTGTTTAGTGTCAGTCAACAGCTGAGTCTTGACTGATTTGGGAGTCTTAGGAGCTGGAATGTCTTATTGTGTCTGAATTATCCTCTAATGATTACCGTATATTATTGCAAGAAATGGGGGCAGGTGCTGAAACGCTGAAGGTCCCCCTGAAATCATGTTACATATACTATTTCCATACTAAACTACAAATCAGTGTCACTCAGTTTTGTAGTCCAAGCTTGACCTTATCCTTTATACCCCAGTGGGTTAAGTTTGAATTTGCATGATGTTATGTAAATGGTGGTGTGTGCTTCATGTTATTTGAATGGCTGATATGCATCTTTCAGATAGTTTTGAAAGGATTATTTTGAATTTGCCTTTTGAAGTCATTCCACTTCAGCTTATATTCAATTTATCTTAGATTTACATCCATCCGTCTATTTTCTAACCACTTATTCTGGTCAGAGTCACAGGGCAACTTAAATTTGAACATCTCAAATTAAAGAAACATCAACAGTACCCTCCAGTTTCTAAAATCTCCCAGTTTTCTCGGGCTGAAATACTCAAAATTTGAATACATTTTTCTCTCACTGCCTCCCATGAGGTGATTGAACTAATAACCATGACTGGTATTATGTTGGGCACTGCTCCTGGGGCTATCACCTTCTGTCTTTGCATTCGTCCGTCGCCATTAAAAAGGTACTGTAATAGAATCAGTATATTTAAATTAAGTTCAGCTAAATAATACCAAAGAGCCAAATTCGTTTAACATTATTTGCAGCTTGAAAGTTCTAACATCACATTAACAGCATCAAGGTCGACTTCACCAGAATGCTTTTCCTCTTTCATTTATATTTTTTCAGTATTAACATGTTAATTCAGTATGTTAGCGGGATGATATTTATGATTAAACATTACAGAGCAATGGGAACTAAATAAATGTTTTATTAGAGCTCCAGTTATATCAAGAAGACAAAAATCATTTAAAATGTGCAATTTTAAGATAAATAAAACTACGTTACAAAGCACAAAAGTTTAAACATCCATTTTTCACCCAATTTGAAATTATTCACATTTGCTTTACCTGGCCTAAATAACAAGTGGTTTTCATTAACAGAAAAGAGTTACCTCTTACCTTAATATATTGTTTATATTTATAGCCATGCCATATAATTGGTTCTCAAACTTTCAGGAAAGATATTGGCTGGCTTTTTAACATAAGTAACACTGGACAAATCTGCCTCTGTGCTGGTAATTTCTCATTTTGTAGCTACGCAGTAAACCTGGATCTTATCCCAGGAAGCACAAGGCATACGAGGCGTGTTGTGCCCAGAGCCGGATGCCAGCCCACACCGGGCACATGCACAAAGGGCAATTTTTAAACAGAATTCCAATTCACCTAAACTGTAGGTTTCTGGTATGTGGGAGGAAAACAGAGAGCGCTGGAGACAACCCATGCAAACCACAGCACACGTAAACGCAGAGGTGTGACGCCATGATGAAGCCCTGTGCCACTGAGAAATGTCTCTGGAAATCGTTATATGCAAATCTTTAGATGATTTGTCAGATTATTTGTCTTCGTTTGTCAGAAAAGGTATGAAATGTTTGACTTTTTTTAGATTAGCCATTTCCTGGTTTTATTTTTCCCCTTTCCTTACCTCTCCTTTCCTAATTTAGGTTTTTTCATTTTGATTTAGGCATAATTTTAATTCACCTTCTCAATATTTTCATGTAGCCAAAGGTTTTGTGCAATGTAAAAAGTTAATTACCTATCACAATTCCACTTGTTCGCGTTATGTTTTCCGAGGTCACATTAGGCTATGGTGATAATTTTTACGCTATGCCTGTGGACCAAAGACCGACTAATGGGGACCCACAGCAGGTGTTCATAAAGCTCCAATGCTAAGCAAAAACAGGAAATGTATAAATCCTCCAGGGTTGAGTGGCACCCCCACTAGAGCTTTGAATTACCTACGAACAATGCAGACCTCTGTTATTTTTCATTCGGCTTTTGTGCGTAATTATGTTTATAGTTAACCGCAATTGCATTGTATTGTGGAATGACCAAAAGAAAAAAAACTTCAGCAAATGGATTGTTAAACACAGTACAAATAGATAAAACTTTCCATAACAGTCAAAACGATAAAACTTTCCATAGCAAGTCAGTAGCTGCATTAGCTATATTACACAATTTAAAAACGTCGACAAGAAGTGATTGTTAGAGATACTCAACTGCTTTTTTTCACCATCAGCATGATCACAACCATCATGTTCATCATTATTGTGTGAAGAATTATTGTCCATGAGTCTACCTAGTAAAACATGTACTGATTTAGTACACAGCTAGCCTGTATTTTGCGAGTGTTCAGCATTCTTTGCTTGGTACGGGTATCGCCAATAAGTCATAGTTTCTTTCACAAGACAGTGGGGAATTGGAGAAATTCCTAAATTCAGTTTTCTTACTCTTTGGTGCGAATCAGAAATGTTCCATTGCATTCAGATGTTGAAATTAGGAATTCTGTTTCCATAACACATGAGTGATTACCTGCAGGTTCTGGGCTTTTAGCTGGAGATAATGTGTTTGACCAAAATCAGTTGTTAATTTTATAGATTTTATGATCCCATAGGCTTGAGGCATGTGAATTCCAAACACTCTGAAAACAATGAAATGCATTAATATATTCCATAGCTCTTCAGTGATACAAACAAATTAATTTATTGTAATTACAAAAGATCAATATAGTCTTACTTCAGTTGTGAGGAAAGAATTTTTCAACTATGGCCAATTGAGCAGGTAACAAATAGAAAAATATGGGTTTTCTTCACTTTCATGAACCATTAGAAGTAAGAACCAAGAAGATAGGGCAACATTGTGGTCATCAATGTGAATGATGCTTAAAAAGTACATATCTTCTGAAAGAATCTTGACATAGGTCTGACCAAAAGGGAGGAATAAAACACCAATTATAACAAAAATACAGGCAAGCACAGAAAAAAGCAATGCAGATGGATTTGCAGTGTTTGATTAAATTTAACATAAACATTTATTAATATGCCCAATTACCATGCAGTGTAATATTTAAATATATCGCAATGTCCATATGGCGTATTATTTAAAGATAACAGTACAGTGATTATTTTGCTAGTGTAATTCAACAGAAGTTTATTTAAAATGGAGGAATTAGTGGATATTTCACAAAACATACTCCTGCAGCTACAATTTATTTATGAAACCACATACAAAAAAATCCAGCTTGTGAATTTGGGTGTTTTATTTTAGTTATTTTTTTGTAAGATTGAAATGCTTGTTGGGAAAAGTTCAGTTCTGTCTTCTGATACTGTACATATGATTACTATGATTCGGCAGAAGTTGTTTTTGTGATCTTTGTGTTCCCTTTACCCCTTTCTTCTCCCCTTTAATGTATATTTAATTATCTCATCACTCAAATCACTTGTTCTGTTTCCTCCATGCTGCCTGTTCTAGCCATATATTCTGGGGTCAATACCATCCCAAAAGAATTCAATAACCAGAGAATAGCAAAGAAAAAATATAACTGGAAAAGAAAGAAATAACTCCTCAGTATACATATAAAATATTTGGTCACAATTTATTTGAGGGGACCTGAATAATGTTGTAGTACAGGCTTACAGTATGTCATGCAATAATTAACCAGTAACTAAGCTCTAGTTGTGTACTGATTCCATGCCTGTTCATCATTAATCAATCATGACAGTTCATGTATTTCATTCAGGCACTATATTAGTTAACAGTTAACTAATTAGTTAATTTTTTAATACTGAATATTTTATTTCCCAAGTACAGAGAAGAAGAAGGATTTTTTTTATATGGCTGGTGTAATGGCATAAGCAAAACTAAACATACAACTAAACATCTAAAAGTAAAGATACAAGGCCAAATTAGTAGAATAAGGCAAAAATAAGTCTTTTACAGGAGATATGCAAAGATGAAGCAAGCATGTAGACAATATAAATAAAGAAATAAATAGATAAATGGATGGATGCAATGTGCAAACAGCTTCGGTATGATGCCATGGCAAGAAGTTACTTGAGGGGGCAAAGATTGACTTATTTAGTACTCAAGAACAAATCATGAACTAATTCAGGTTTCCCCATGAAATACATGAACTGTCATGATTTATTAATGATGAATGAACATGGGATCAGTACTGTTTAATTAATGCATAAAGTAAGCATGTATTACTACATTATTCATGTCCCCTCAAATATGTTACCAAGCATTTCATTCCATTTATATTTTTCAAATAGTTACTTTGGCTTTGACCTTTTTTTTTACTTTTTCTGCATATGATGGAGAGATGAGTATGGTAATGCATATCAAAATGGGGGTAAAAGACATAGATAGTCATACATCACCAGGGATTTTCCATATTGCCCATGGACAACTATATAGCCCAAATAAATAAAAGAAAATAATAACATTTATACTTTCTCCCAGCTTTCCCTTCTGCCGATCACTCAGACCCCTGAGCTCAAAGATCACCAACAGGACAAAAATCTGACTTAACGATATCTAGAGAAAGGATTCAGGCATCAATATTTCCCCCGATGGAGCTGGTAACCAATTTGCAGTGCGCTCCGCCCTACGGCCTATATTTCTCAGCACTGGCTCAGGATCACTGTTACCCTGACTGGAAAAGTAGACACTAAAAATAGAGGCATATGCAGAGTGTTTTATTTTATTTTTTATTCAACATGGTACCACAGCAAGTTCCAACAGGTCAGTACAGTTTATTTTACAGTGAGAACAAACAGAAGAAAACAGAAGTGTTGAAAAACTGTTTAACTGACCTGGTATTATGCAGTGTTTCCCAATACAGGCCTCGGGGACCCCCTCCCTCCTAGCTCCCTGCCAGACAATCCACATCTTTGCTCCTCCCAGCTCTTGGTAGCAAAAACATGGACTTTCTTGGGGTGTCTGAGACTTTTCTAATGTACAGGGGGCTCCTATCTTGCCCCGAGTCCGTGGTTGGAGTTTGCATGCTTTTCCCATGTTGCGTGTAAATTTCTCATGGTGTATGACTGAAATTCAGAGGCGATTCTATGGACTCTGGGGGCCTTAGCCAAAAAACTCCATGAGGCCCTCCAATCACCCCTCCGCCAGCATGGTAAGATTTATTACTTTTGCTGTGAAGTGTCAATTAATAATACCAGCAAAAAATTAATACACTCTTTATTTTCACTGCCCTGCCTTTGCTGTTGCTGCACCTCTGCTGAATCCGAATATGTGTGTGTGCCCTGACTGGCTTGAAATGCAGGGTGATCTTTTGCTGTTATCTGCCTGGGATAAGCTCCCTGTAGCCCTGTACTGGATAAGCAGCTGGAAGATGGACAGAAATGTGGCTATTTGAGATTAATTGCATTATTATTTATTCCTCAAACAGGCACATGTTTCACTTTGCATTATTCGGCAGAGAAGATTTTTCCCATTTGGAAAGCCAATGTGAATTCAGCCTTGAGTTTACTGTCATAGTTATTTCGCAGAAGAACTGACTTGTTTTGTTTGATTTTGTTTGGTTTGTTTAGGCAAAATAAGAAAAGGCTTCAGGCTAACCTCCACACAAGGAGACTTTTTAGGAAAATACAATAAATCAGTGATTTAAAATGATTGCATAAATTGTACAGTACACTGTGGCAACAGAACAGCCTCATCCTAGAGAAGAAAAAAGCTAACTCAATTTGCAATGATCAGGCTGAGTACACACAGCCCAAATAAAATAACTAAAATAAACATTATGGTCTGAAATAACATTCCCTCTATACACATTTGAATTATATTTTGCATTGACTACATGAACAAACATTTCTTGGCTGATTATTTAACAAGGCTGATGACATTCTGACCTTCAGTGCAACGGAAAATTAACCAGAAATCTAACATACCTCCTGCTATGCAGTTTATTTTGCTGTAATAGTAATATTGACTGTGCACAAGCTTTGCTCAGAAAAAGAAAATGTAAAGTTACCAGGGAAACAACATTTTCATAACACCCCCTTATGTCAGCAAGCTTATAATTTATGTATTCTTTTTGGTTTTTTTTTTTTAAGTGAGCTAATTGTTAGAGAGATGCTCTAACTCGAGGTCGATTGTACAAATAATACGTAAACCAATTAAAATATTGCTAATATAGTAGATTTTGCAGATTCAGTGCCATGATCAAAGTATGTATAACTGCAGATGCTGTGGACAGAGGGATGATCAATCAATGACTTATTACTACAGTTGCACAGAGACAAGAGTCAGTAATTCATTCATAAAACACAGCACACATTTGCTTGCGATTTTCGATGAAGTCACCGTGTCTGTCTGGAACGCAGCCAAATTACATACCACAGCCTTTTGCACTGAGGGAGCCTAACAAATAAACACACGTAAGATTTATGTGGGGGGATTATGCTGCATTTTCACAATAGCCTAAACCTTGTTTCACAAGTACTGAATCATCTCTTCCATTGAATAATATATTCTATAATTGTTGTTATGACATGACAAAATTGAAACTATTAATTAGAACTATTCTTTCCTGATAATTTGATTTTCCAAACGTCAATGTAATTTATGGGACTGAAAAATGGTATACTGTACATTCTGCAGAATTACATAAGTATCTGCAGAATCACTTACACACCGCAAGCTGAAGCACAGATATCTGCTTTGCATATTCTTTATTTTTAACATCACCAACATCCATGGTTCAATAAATAATGTCTGGCAGTTCATTAATCCTTAACGAGTTTTTAACAACTGGTTTTCCTGGCAAATTTCTTACTGATACAAAGTTCTTACTGAATGTAAATAGATTGCTTGTGATTTTGATGGTTGTGATTTATTTTGTGCTCATGCATGCTGGACTCCAATACCTTCACCCCTTTTTTACTTTACACTTCCACAGACTAGATTTCTTTTATTTGATTTAATTTATTTTTTATCTTCATCAAGGTATTTGCATTGTTTGAATAATAGTCCACAGCATCAACTCAGGTTGAAATCTGGAGCATGCAAATAACCCCCCTGTATGCTCACAATACTGGGAGGCACTTACTAAGGTCCAGGGGAGTCGTTTAAGTAACCAGACATTTGCAGCAGATTGTTTGCTGAAGGTGGATATTGGTGCAGAAAACCTCATATCACACGTGTAGGCTCGGGAGGCATTCCATTTCCTCAAAACCAATTTCGACACTCAGGTTAAATAACACCTGTTTCATGTGATGCCCCAGGACCACAGAAAACAGCCACTAGCAAGCAGAACATTTAATCAGGCATTTGTTGCTGCACTGCAGAACTGAAGAAGCTCAGTATAATGACTAATTTACATGCTGCGTACATACTACTGTACTCAAGGGAATTTAACAAAATAAATAAAAGCAAAGTCCATCCATTGTCCAACCGGTTGTCTTGGACAGCGTTGTGGGAGGGTCTAGAGTTTATCCCAGGCAGCTTTGCCCAAAAAGCTGGGGTACACCCAGTACGGGATGCCAGTCCACCACAGGGCATATACACGCACAATAAAATAAGGGACTGTTCTAAAATGCCTGTTAGATGTATCTCTTTGTACCCAGAGGAAACCCAAAATGCAGAGAATTTGCGATCTTGACACAGAGAGGGGAGGAGGGATTCAAATCCCAACCCTGGAGGTTTGTGACAACAGTGCTATACATACCCAGACCGATAAATAATGAACCATTCAGAATTTATATGCAGGCCTACTTGCAGTATTTGCAGTACAATGTATTGTGTAACTTCTGAAGCTGGAAAGTTTATCGCATTAACACATGGCGTTAATCGTATAGTAGTAATGCGCTGTTATTTCTTTAATTATGTTAATTAAAGCAGTTTTTTGATACTCAAATAGGAGATAGTATGAGCAAAGTGTTTTAACAGAAACCTATAATACTCTTTCCTGATTGTAAACAACACAGGAGTTTAGGTCATGATGTTGCACAGAATCCCAAAATTTAAGGCTAAAATCACAACAGTCAGGTGGCATCTCATGGTAAAACTGATGCTACTTGGTTTATTTACTGTAGTTTAAAAAATTGCCAGATGGAGGCATACATACTGTAGCTTAAAAATATTTGCAGTATTCTATTTTATTAAAGGTTTACGCCTTAAAATTTTAAGGTCTTTCATATGCGCTTTCAGTGTTTGTCAGGCTTCTGTTCTTAGAGCCATTTACAAAACTGGAGGGTATTCCACAAAACAGGATTTCCCAGTTAGCTGGATAACTTAAGCCAAACATGATGTGTCCAATAGGAAGAGAGGTAAGTGACATTCCTATTGTACAATCCTTACATTTGGCTTAAGTTGTCTGGCTTATGAAGATATCCTGCTTTGTGGAATACCCTCTAAATCTCAGTATTTTTAAATGTCACAAGTATGATGGCTATTATATAAATTTGAATTTAACCTTATATGTAAAAAAGAAAACGTAACATTTTTGTTCCAGGACTTTCAAATGGCTTTCAGCATTCAAATACAGTGTGTGAAAAAAGGGGAGTGGTTTAAATAGCATGTTTGATTATTAGTTATTACATTTTCTGCTTTATTATATTGTCAACATTTCTCTTTTTATTCTGTGCTTCAGAATATTTACGCTGGAGGTTAGGAGGTTCGACAATGACAGAAACACCCTTGTGTTCCTTATTAACGGTAGCGCTATGGGCCCACCGAACATCTCCTACGGACTGAAATGTAACTCCATTTGCTTATTGCCAAGCATGTAGAGATAAAATCCCTGACTCCACATTCTGTACTGTGTGGGAGAGATTCCAGGGGAGAGGCAAGTGGTCTGTATCTTCATTCTGACTTACTGCTAAAAATAAATCTCTAGGCTTTTATATCTGTTTATAACTGCACAATCACAGCTTGGTTAATCTTTATTCAGCTATCTTGATATTTAATTAATTATAGGGCCGTGTTTGTCTTAAATGTTATTTTTAATTCTAAGGTTTTTTTTTTCTTTGAACTGCTTCACATGGGGTTTGAATAATTAGGTATATCAAATATAAAAAGTGACATGATGTTGCATTATAGAAACGCCATATTTCTTTTTCTTGTTTTGTGTATTAACTGTTTTGCCTTTACTTTTCCATTTGCATTTTATGATTTAATTTTATCCAGTTAGGGCTCAGTTTAATTTAAAGCGGCAAGATTTTTTTTCTTCTTCTTTTAGTATGCAGACATGCAAGTATAATGATTTATGATTTATAATGATACATAATTTTAACAAAAAGTGCCACAGTAGAATAATCATTTTGCAGAAATCTACCCATGACATCTACCTTTCTGTCTTCTTGAGTCATCTTTTTCTTCTTTTAAATTTTAAAAGCGTGTCATATCTCCAGCACTGTAATAAATCTTAATAATCGTAAGTGTACAGTAGTCTAATACTGAACATTGTACATATAATATTTATTTTTGGTGCATTCGTTTCGTTCTCTTCTTTTCGGTCAGCCAGAGGATTGAGGAATCCTTACAGCATCAGCAGTGTGTGGGAGAACTGGCACTGCCTTCTACTCTGTGTGAATCCCGAAAAAGAGGCTGGATTCCACAGCCAGCAGCCACCGGAAAATCAGCAGTCTGCAACACATATCCCGGGCAGCGCTCCTGCCCCTCATCCCAAAAACCTCAGAACTGTCTCCTGTGCCCTTTGATGTTGACCACATTGTGCACTTTGACGGGAGGCATGGAAACAGTTAAGAACATTTCAACAGGAGGCTTTGTGTTTGAATACTGTTAGAAGGTGATTCCTCTATACTGTAGCAATTCCCTGTACTGTATGTCTGTGTGTGTGTCTGTGTGTGTGTGTGTAATAACAATTTATAAATTCATAAAATTTATAATGGGATAAATTACTGTGGCTTTTAATTCACACATTACATTCAGGTTTCATAAAATTACAATCAAATCCTTAAAATAAATCTTTATCAGCTAAAATTAACGTCATAAATTATAAATGCATTATTATAAAAATGCCGTTTGAATTCAGAGGGTCTATGAAAGAGCCATATTTTGCTTAAGGTAGCCTTTTAGGCCGATCTTACTGAGGAGAAGTTTGCTGAATTCTGAGCTACTGAGCTATGCATATGCCAGTGTTTGTCAAAGGAAACAACCAGAGATGTTCACGTAACAAAATTAGAGTCCGAGTCAAGTCTGAAGTCTCCATTGTGGTTCAAATTTAACATTACAATTTATCACAATACCAACTGATGTGACTAAATGGGAATCACCACTTGAACAGTTCAAACACTGCTTGTCTCACAGTTCCTTAGGCTTATATACATTTTCAAAGTAATTCATATTTCAAATAGCTTTGAAGCAACACATTTTTTGAAGAACCTAATTACTTTTCTAATGTAGATTTTTAAAGTAATACTTTCTCAAAATAACATTATGATGAAGACATCCCTTGAGCAGAACAGGTAAACTTTAATTAGTGTGAACAGTGACAAATATAGCCCAATGAGGGTCCAAACTTGTCAAAAACAATCAACTATGTATACACACACAGACACACACACACACATTTCTATGGGCAAAACCCTAATCCCACCAATGTTAACATTAACCCCTACCCAGTCCTAACTTTAACTATAAGTAACCAAACAAAATACAAAACTTTTGGCATTTTTAGTTTTTTGATTGCAGTCACAGATTTGTATAAAATTAAATTTCCCCTTATGTTGACTGAAAAAAATGGCCCCACAATGTCAAAATAACTGGTGAAATGTCCCCACAAGGTAACACACACACACACACACATACTGTACACGCACACACAGGCAACTGAAACTTTTCCCATTATGATTGACAAAACAGAAGCTGCTCTGTATGAGGTAGTCAGACCAAACCATGCCGGAATAACCAAGACCTTGTTTGTTGTGCTGAAAAAGTAAATTCATGTTAAAGTAAATTGTGATTTTCATTTTTACATATCGTTATAATGCAAAAACTCCAATTATTGGGTAAAATTGATTTGTCTCTCAGCTCTAAATGGCATAAATGGGGCACAATGAAGAGGTGCGGGCAAGCTTTTAAGTTGTAAGAAAATACAGCTTGACTTGGAAATGTAGGTCAGAAACATTTTTGGTAGATAACTGCAAAATGATTAGATTTATGGCAATCTATGCCGATCTGTGTCATTTTATAAGAACACGATGTAGGCTATGTATAATGTATGACACAGTTAAACAACGCTATTTCTAAGCGGTGCAATCTAATGTAAAATAAAACTCGGAATATCCTTTGTCAGATACGCTTTGTCAGATTGGGTCCGCAATTTGAACTAGCGGCAAAACAGAAATAGCGTGAATAAATGTCCCAGCATCAACTCAGGTTAAACGTGTGATACTACCTGGCATTATGCTTCTCCAACTCCAGTTCCTATGCTCTGTGCACAGCTGCACATCGTGATGTATTTAACACCTTTATTGTTTGGGGAGTGTTGTACACTCAGTGCTTTGCATGTGTAGAAATTTCAACAGAGCCTTAGAGACTCTTATTGGTCACGAATAGCTATCAAAGAGTCTGAGTCAAATCAGAGTAAAAAAATAACGAGTTGCGGGTTGAATTGGAAGTTACTTTAAGAGCAACTCAAGTGCGACTCAAGACCAAGGCGCAAACTCGAGTCCTCATCTCTGGAAACAGCTGGCCCCAAACTGCAGTGAACCCATCTTTACTGTAACAATCACTGCGGCCCACTGTTTCTTCTCTGGCACAAGCCCTGGTTCATTTCAGCTTCTCTCCTGACTTTATACTTCCTCTAGCGTAGGTATCAGAAGGCTTTTTTCTTTCTTATCATGACACACGTGTCATTAAGCACATGCACAACAAAATTTGAATGTCACCACATCAACTCTGTTATTTGTGTGTGTGTGTGTTTGTGTGTGTATGTGGATTGTGTTTATTTGACATTGCGTGCACCAAATGTACCAAACAATGTGATAAAAACCTGTTAATTTGATGTCGTGGGGACCATTTTCATTTAAAATCTCAGTTTTAAAGATAATTACAAACCTGCGAGTGTGCGTGTGTGTGTGTGTGAACTTCCTAGACTACATATCAGTGATACCTTAGTATAATTTACCCTTAATGCAAATATTTCTTCTTAACAATATATTTATTTCTCTTAAAAGAATATTGGTTATCCATTTTTGGCATCAAATTGATATTCAATTAATAATCTATATTTGAAAGACATTCAAGTAAAAGATATTACTGTACAGGTTTACTTTGGAAATAACTGAGATTTTGCTTGGAAACACATGATCAGTGAAGGTCAGTCAACAAAACATTGCGATATCATTTTAAGATGTCCCCAGATGCCTCGTGTTGCTTCTATGCATTCATACAAATACATATTTCGAGATTCAAATGTGAGATTTTGAATGACAAATTGTGATTTCTGAAAGAAAAATGCGAACAAAGGAGTAGTGCTCTGACTTTTTTTTTAAATGTCTGAGAAATAGAAAAGAAAAAATAC
Organism: Brienomyrus brachyistius; assembly: GCF_023856365.1. Lineage (NCBI taxonomy): Eukaryota > Metazoa > Chordata > Actinopteri > Osteoglossiformes > Mormyridae > Brienomyrus > Brienomyrus brachyistius. The sequence goes on from NC_064534.1 coordinate 18,692,131, forward strand.
TGTATTCTTTATACATTCCTAGGACAGTCATGCACAGAAAAGTGTGATTTTTATTGAATAGCAAGATGGATTACAGAGAAATATCTCAGGATCAGTCATGTTTTAATATTGTAGGGTGAAATAAAACAAATAGGTCCTTTGTCAAACAGTAAATTACAGACACGGAGGGAGTAAAAAAAATGTAAAAATGTCACATTTGAATAGAAGAACTAAAATGAAACATTTATAGACTAGGTAAGTAAAAGAACTGGTTTTAAGAAGTACCTGAGTAAGATTAAAACTGTAAATTTTCAAAGAAGTACTTAACAACTACATTCTTCCATATGTAATATAAATATCTGAAAGGTATAAGGAATAACTTGTGTAACTTTAATCCAAAGGTCCTGAATCATGTTGTAAGTAACCCTCACCATGAAAAGAGAGGGGAGGGACCCAGGCATTCCCTTAAAGGCTGCCGGGAAACTCACTGATGGGGGGTAAGAATATTACCCTGGGGACATGTGTTATGCAGATATTGTGTCTCTTATGGAGCACGAACATCCATCCGTGCAATCCTGAAACACACACACACACACACAAGCACAGACACAGAGAGATTAGGTATCTACTTATGGCAGTGGCAGCTGGTGAAAAAAATTCTTGGTGGGGCTGACGTACCAATAGATTTCCCTTCCTAGTCCAGTATAAGCATTCAAATGAACAGCCAGAAAATGACAACAATTTCACAATCATAATTTAATTTCCTTAGTTGGCTGGGTGATATTTATTTCGGGCTTGTCGGGTCCCAGCTCCTTAATGTGGATTTTTTCCACCATCGTCCTTCTCGCAAAAGGGTAATTCAATAACGATCTCAGCGAACTTGCTGGAAGCTGCCCCTCAACTGTTGTTGTCGCCATCATCTCTCTCTGACTGACCGACCTGAGAGCGATTCAAAACTTTCCCGTGTTTTCTGTAGCAGGGGCGAAATTTCCAGTGCCCTAAAAATATTTAATTTGGCGATGCTGATAGGCGAAATCTTTATTATATTCGCCTAGCAACCATACACGATTGGCTATTTCGCTGCACTTCTGGGGCACTTTGATGAGTGCCCAAGAAGAGAAATGATTGGTGGAAATCTGTCGGGGGAAATTCACTGTTGAATGAGAGTCAGTTGGTGGAAATGTTGTTTAGATAATTCAGATTGCATGTAGGCACACACTATTAAGTAAAACTGACATTGATAAAAAATATATACATATATTTTTTATTTTTATATATCTTATATTCCCCCCCAACATCTGGGAGGGCGGTGCCCGAGTGCCCCCTATGGGCCAGCCGCCACTGCTTTATGGGGACTCTCCATTAATTTCCCTAACCCTAACCCTAACCCTAATCAGTAACCCTAAGCCTAATCCCCATGGTAACCACCTTATCTCCTTCCCTAACCTTAACCATCAATAACTGAACAAAGTACACGTCTGTTGGTGCTTTTTTTTGTTTGTGTTTTTTTCATGACGTTAACACATTTTTATAACATTGAGTTTCCCCTTGTGGGAACCGAAATAAATGTCTCCACAAGATCAAAACAACAGGTTTTTCCATAAACAGTTTGTGTTTTTGTTCTTCTTGAAATGATGAATTCAGTTTGTTCATAAGCAAACGTCTTTCTTACCTTGACAAGCTCTATCAAGCCTAATATACAAGTATATTTTTGGCTCCCCAAATGCCTCAGCAGTAAAACAAGAAAATGTAGAGATGCATAATGATTCCATGTGCAATAGGCAAAATATTTGTGAAGTGCGTGCAACAAATATATATTAACATTGAAAGGAAAGGAAGGGTAAGGCAGTACAGTGGATTGAGTGAGGAAGGAGAGAGAACTGCACTGATGTAATACTGACATGCTTATAACAATGAGGTCCCCCAGACTCCTACCCTCTAAACGTCATAAAAGGTTGATATCCAAGGTTGACACTGACAGCTGCGGTTCTTGGTACTCGCATGATGTTGTAACCTAATTACACAACAGTTACTAGTTCAAGCCCAAGGCGGGACCCTGTTCTTCTACTAAGCAGCCAAATGTGCATGTGAATGTCCTTATTAGTAAACTGTTTCATAAAGTAGATTAGATTAAAGTATTAGCTACTGTAGGTGATCCCCTGCTGTGTTATGAAAGACTCTGTGCTAATCATATACATCCCACTATACATTAAGGTAAAGACACCAGTAATATGTCATCTTTTTTAATGCATTAAGCATTATATACTGCCATAAAGAATGCCGAAAGGTGAATTATTTTAATGGCTAAATATTCATTTAGTGCCGTTGTTACACAGCAGAAAATGCAGCTCGTGTGATCTACCCCGAAGAAAAGACTAGCTTCAGTCTTCATGTGTTCAGTAGAGAGCAGAGCTAGATTATACCCCAAGGCAGACTGCTTAAAATAATTTAAAAAATACATAAAAATCATTCAATGATATGTGAGACTGTGGAAAGAATGTTACTCCCAAACCAAGCTCCTTTCCAGAATAATACAGTTGAGGCATGAAAGTCATATGCATATTTAAAGGAGAAGATATATTGGTGATCGTAGTAATTTTAGGTTGAAATAGACACTATAAACAGGAAGTCTCCACATTTGGATAGACAGGCAAAGTTTTGTAAATGAGAAGTAGTTACAAACCTGATATTGACCCTCTTGTTTGTAAATCCACATGCCTCATGCATGCCTTGTTATACTGTACAGGCTGCCCATGAAGGTACATTAATCATTATTTAGGCAGGAATAGGCTGTCAACCACCTAATATCCACAGTTCATCCAGATGACTTTTACAAGCCCATAAACAGAGTGCTCCTATAATATGACATGTATTGATCAATGTTAACTGCAGATTTTTTGTGACATTTTCTTTCAGAGGGGGAGTTACCAGCTATCTCAAGAGGGACAGTCAGATATGACAGTTATTTATATGGAGTTTTCTATTCAGTCCTTGGGAATGTCTGTATATTGATTTTTTCTCTTCTCCTTCCAAAAATGGTCATTGTATTGGCTCCACCCCCAAACCCCTCTGTCCTTGAATTGGAAACTGTGTGATCAAAATCAAATGATCATAATTTTTTCTTACAAATTCTATGGGGAATGCTCTGTTTTGTGTGTAATGGGTGACGTAAATGATGTTTAAGATGTCCAATTCTGCATACTCCAGGTCTACGTATAAACCTCAAGCCATCTACGATTTGTATGCTTAAGAGTTGCATGTATTCATATGCAAGTCCAACCCTTTTTAAAAACTGAAAAGTCCAGTACTATCCTCCAGAATTGCCCATCTATCAGCCAGAGCCAATTGATTTGGGCACACCTTTAGCCCGGTCTAGCTTGGGTCCTTAGCAATGTGGATCCAGCAAGCCAGATCAACCACAGAGAAACGCACCACATGGCCACAGTGACATAACTGATGTTCCCTAATCCATCTACTGACTTCATGGGAAGAGTCACCAGAGACTGAATGCTAGCTACTGAGTGAACAGAGCCTCTGTTTGCTCCATGAACATCACAGCATTGTCGGCAAAGTCAAGATCAGTATGTTTTTCTTCACTAACAAATGCCCCAAAGTCACTGGATCCCACAGCCCTGCCCAACACCCAGTCCATGTAAGCATTTAACAGAGTAGGAGCAAGAACACACCCCTGATGAACCCCAGAATCCACTCATAAGAACACAGAGGTCCCACAGGACATCTCATTTAGCTGAATGGAACACTTTATGTGAATCGGCAAAGGCTACAAAGAAACCCATCCAATATTACCATTTGTGCTCGATAAGAACCCTCAGTGCAAGGATGCAGTTGATAGTAGACGTCTTAGGTGTAAAACCAGCTGGTAGGCAAGAAAGTGATCGTGGATCCTGTTAAGGATGACCATAGCAAGGACCTTACCTGGCACTGAGAGCAGTGTTATCCCCCTGTAGTTGCTGCAATCCAGGCAATCACCCTTCCCTTTCCAGATAGGGACAAGAAGTCCTGGTTCCCAGTCAGTTGGGGTGAAGCAAAGATTGCAATGCCAGGAGGACAGCCTTACTTCTAGCTTGGAGAAGTTCACCACATATCTCTGGGGCCTTCCCTACCCTTAGCCAGTTCAAAACCAATGCAATCTCAGTGATTCTAGGTGGTTCACAGCTAACCGGAGGATCAACGTCCTAGCTGGGAGATTAGCTTTAAACAGCTGCTCAAAGGAGTCAGGCCAGCAGGTCACAAAGACCGTTATCTGCCTTGACTGTCATTCTGCGAGGAACATACAGTATTCATATGCATGTAATGCTTTGATTCCTCTGTAAGCCGGACGTGGGGCGCTTGGCCATAGATGGTGTGTCACTTCCTCACAGATTCTTCTAATAAATGCCCTGAGAACTCTCACAGCCATCCTTCTCAGTTCCCGGTACAGACCTTAGTTGCCATCAAGCCATGCGTTGTGACTCCTCTCGATAATATCCAGGGTACCAAGCAAGATTCCAGAAGCACCTCCTTCTAGAAACATCGACAACATAAACACAACCCTTAATAACCTTCAGGGTCTTATTACAGAAGGTCTCCCACATCACATTAGGATCAGCAGGTGCACCCAAGTCTGCAAGTTCCTCAAACAATCTGCTAGCATACTCATTAGAAACAGCCTGATCTTTGAGTCTGGACAGGTACAGCCTCATTCTGCTAGTAGGTGGTAGTCTACTGGACCTAAGCAGAATCTTTATAGTAGCAAAAACACATCTGTGGTCTGAATTCACAAATTGTTCTGTTCTGGACTACAGTTCTGTAGGAGCCTCCAGCATCTGACCACAAGTATGTGATTAATCTCTTTTGCCACACCACCACTATTGGAGTACCAAGCCCAACGATGTGGCTTAGGGGACTGGAACCAAGATCCAGTGACCCGCAGACTCTGACATTATGCAAAGTCAGAGCCACTTTCACCATGGTCACCAGAACTGTGGGGACCGACACAGCTTTCACAGCCAGCCCTGTCAGTGCCATTGGTCACACTGAAGTTACCCATGACCAAATGAGTGTCACCTTGTGGGCACCCATTAATCACTGAACAAAGACAAGACACCAAGAGAGTGCCACAATCCGTGTCTTATAATACACTAATTGAAAGGAGTAACAACATATACCATGAGGAGGAGCCAATCCACAACAGCAATAGCTTCTCCTTGAGTAGCCATCAGAGCGACCAGACCAATAATAAGTTGTGCTAAGGCAGTAAGCAATGTGAACTTCATATTTAGTACAGATGTCAATGTAGTCACATATGAATTCAATGCAGTGGTTAGTCAGGTTTTGGATGAAACAGTGCCTTTGAAAAATAAAGTTATCAAAACCTCCAGACATTCTCCATGGCTTAATAATCACACACACTCTTTCAAACAACAATGCCGCAAATTAAAGTGCAAATGAATATATACGAGTTTAGACCTGCAACAATACAAGCAAGCCCTATATTAGGTGCATTCAGCCTATTACCCTAACCTCATTGATCGCAGCAGAAATAACCTTCGCTACATTTTCAAGGTAATAGCTTACCTAACAAATAAGAACCTCTGCTATCAAGTAATATTGATAGTGAACATTTTATGGCCCTATTTAATAAAAAAAATTACAAACATTAGACTTCAGACATGTTCAAATGGCTCACAAGTAACTCTGATGCAGAATGCACACACCCTTAATGTCTTTGAACTAATCAATTAACAGGAATTAAAAACTATAATTATTAAAACCAAACCGACCACTTCTCCACTGGACCCAATTCCCACCGAACTTCTTAAAGAATCCCTGGGAGTTCTGGACAGACCAATAACCACCATAATGAATGTGCCCCTGTCCTCAGGTGATGTGCCTGACCAATTTAAAGTAGCAGTAATCAGACCACTATGGAAGAAACCAAGTTTGAATCCACAGGAGCTCAGGCATTGCAGACCTTTCTCTAATGTGCCATTTTTGTCCATAGTTCTAGAGAAGACACCTGTAGTTGCTGCTCATCTTCAGGCATACTTGGAAGCACTAAACATACTGGATAGATTCCAGTCAGGCTTCCACCCGGGACGCAGCACTAAAACTGCCTTACATAAAGTTGTAAATGACATAACAATGGCAACTGATGCTGACAAAGCAACTGTGCTAATGGTATTGGACCGGAGTATCGGAGTGCAGCCTTTGATACAGTTGACCATTTTGCACGTATTACAAAGACTTAAATTTGATGTCAAGGTGTGTTAAATGGTGTTAAAATGGGTTAAATCCTATTTAACTAATTGATATGAATATGTTCATGTGTTGAATAACTGTACTCAAGTGTGTGTGTCTATGTCACCAGTTAAATAAGGAGTACCGCAGGGATCAGTTTGTGGTCCTTTATTATTTTCTTTCTACAATGTGCCATGAGGTAATATAACGAGAAACCATAATGTTAGTTATGCTGACAACACCCAAATATACATTTCAGTTATGCCTAATGACACCGCATCTATTGTCTCATTAGCTAATTGATGAAGTAAAGACCTGGATGACTGAAAACCTTTTATAACTAAATACTCATAAAAGCAAAATTCTGTTGTATGGCTGCAAGCCCTCAGATTGGAATGCTATAAACACTGTCTTATGCACTTTCCCCCAGCAGCTACTTAGACTACTGTAATGCTCTGTTATCTGGGAGCACACACCACACATGAAAAACCTTGCATTGTATTCAAACTTCAGCAACTCGATTATCACCAGGAGCAGGAAGTTTGAACACTTAACCCCTGCTCTTTGTTCCCTGCACTGGCTTCCTGTTAGGTTCAGATTGACTTCAAAGTTCTCCTACTTACATATAAGGCACCTAACAGAACTACTTCAAGTTTACAAGCCCCATTGTCCATCCCAATCATAGAATGCAGGTTTTCTTGTCATTCCACATATAAATAAAGTGACAGTTGATGGTAAAGCATTCTGCTACAGGGCCCCTATATTGTGTAATGGTTTGCCTGCCTATGTTCAGAACGCTGAATCGGTCTCAGTCTTTAAATCTCGATTGAAGACCTACTCGCAACTTACCACATAACACACTGTAACTATGGCTCCTGGTGCTGCTATACAGTACATGCCATTTTTATCTACTATGCTTGTCCATTAATATGTCTATGCATGTTCTGACCACCCGTGCTCTCCGCCCTCCCACATGTTTGGATGGTGCCTGGGGTGGGCACCATCTGAGCTAGAGTATTTGTTCAATCCCATGAAAGGTACAAACTGTAACATCGTGGATGCAGAATTCAATCTGCACCCTACACAGATTGGTGTGGAGAATCAACTCATTGATGACCTTTGGCTTGACCTGAGCACAGTTTCCACCTTGCTTTTAGCAAGCAAGACCATGCTAACGTTCATGTCTAGGGGGGGTTAGGCAGTCAGTTGACCTTGGGCCCCCCCAGGGTTTTTCTCTCTACCTGGGAGTTTTTGGTTCCTCTTTTTCATTGTCATCTGACTTTGTTTCTTTCATTTCTTTGTTGTTCCTTTTCCCAGGTTTTGTATTGTTCTCTCTTAACGATGCTGTAATGTATCACAACACACCCATATAAAGCACCTGGTGGTGACTCTTTAGTCGTAGGCACTATATAAAAATAAATCGAATTGAATGAATTGAACCACCTAAAGAGATCTAGCCACTCCTTGGTCTGTGTACCTTAGAGAATGCTGTCTACTGAAATACAGAGTTTTTGAAGCTCCTCCAACAGTAGAGCAAGTTGGTCATCATGCCAGAGAGACAAGATGTTCCCCTACCTGGATGGGCCACCTCAAGTCAGGACCCAAGCTGAAACTAGCGCAATATTTGAAATCCCAGTATATTGTATCTCAAAGAAATAAACCAGTGTTTTGCATGCTGATCACAATCAAATGTTCAACATTTTAAAACCACAGTTAAACACAATGACATCACGAAGACGGACACACTCTCCTTTGCCAGAGTTTTCAACTTTGATTTTCAAATAGAGACAAGTCTGCTCACACATTTACATGTATAGTATGTGACAGCTTAATTACCTTGTAAATAGTCTGACGGTTTGCAAACTATCTCGACACTTCTGATGTAGCTAATTTTAGGTTTATAATAGAATAATATAGATTTGCTATAGGATTTCCTGCATGAGCGTGAGAGTCAGGAAACGTGAGTCTCATACCAGATGCGTGAGAGTTGGCAGCCCTGCTTTCCGTGTGTGTCTGACATTTGCTGGCTAGCGATTCAGTTTTACTCAGCATTAGGAGTCACGTGCATTCATAATAATTAATATCTTTTTCCTCTTACAGTCCGCTGCCGTGGAACATTATGAAAGCAGCCCAAAAACCTGCAATCCGCAACCTCCTGATATTTACCCGCAACTGAATTTTCAAAATAGCCCATTGGGTGGGAAAACCGCGGACCTGGCAACTCTGACCCAAATGCTGCCATGCCACGCTTCAACAACATTGGCTCTCCAGCAGTTTCGACTCCACCAAGGATGAGGCTCCCAAGGGCTTTTCCCATCCCCTTGGGAGAAGGTTTCACGGTGGCTGGAGTGCCAATCCCTCCACCAACCTCCAAAATCTTCTGTGCAAGAAAGGGAAGAATATTATATTATATTATATTATATTATATTATATTATATTATATTATATTATATTATATTACTTGTTTAGGTAGCAATTATTCATAATTTAATAATTTTCTGACTTTGGAAAATAAACATTTTAAAAAGCCTGTGGGAAAGCCAGGTGCAGTTATATCCTCCGTTTGAACTGAGCTGACTGAAGCATTACTCTGTGATTTTCTGCTCAGCTTGAGTAACCCAGCTATTCCTTGTGGCTATGTTCCGTTTTGGATTTAGTACATTAGAATGTGCTCCTAGGAAGGTTTAAAGCTTTGGCAATCCAATGTTGTCTAACCTTCCGCAACTTTTTCCCTCTCTAATGACTCCATTTTAAAAGTTTACAAGCGCCCCCTTTCCCTTCACACCATGCTGGGCCGTGTTGACATTGTGTTTGATCTGCTGATTCAGCTGTGTGACTCCACTGATGCCAGAGACAGGTTTATATATAGACACACACACACACAAATATTCGTTAATTAACAATATGAGGGATGGAGGTTTATACTTTTACGATGGCATGGAATGTTGTTCGGTTTTATTTTTATTTTATTATTTTTCATATTTTATTTTTAGTTCGGCATTGAGCTGAGGCAGCGTAATGGATGGCTACTGTGAGAATCCATCCATTAAATAATTTTCCAAGATGTAATGACTGCATTGTGGCTCAGTGGGCAGCCCTGTAGCCTCACGCCTCTCAGGTTACGAGGCTGATTGCTGCCTTGGCTCTGCATGTGGTTCCCTCTGTGTTTGTGTGGGTTTCCTCCTGCAGTCCAAATGCCATGTGGTTTTGCTGAATTGGTGGCTCTAAATTGCCCATTGTGTGTGTGCATAGTGATGGGCTGGCATCCCATCCAGGGTGTCTCCTACCTTGTGCAATGTGCTCCATTGGATGACTCCCAGGCTTGCCACAACCCTACATTGTTTAAGGGCTTACAGAAAATGAATGGATAATAATTATACCCAAATCATTGTCTATGCTTAATTTGAATAGTTAGTTATTCAATGTAAGGATCAAAGGAAAAACATAGCTGCAAATGGTATCACACAAATTGATTAGGAATTCTCACACATTGCTGGTAGGGATAATGATCCTGATGTAGAAAAACTGATACAAATCAATAATTCAGTGTTATTTTTGTTCACTTATGGTGAACATCAGAAAACCAGTGGCTGTACTACTGTGGCCCATAAGTATCAATGAGCTGCTGATCCACAAAACATGTACAGATTCTGAAAGTGTACATTAATAGATGCAGTATAATTGACTGACACAGTACAAATCTTGAAAACACATGCAAAACAAAAAAAGCCTGTAAATCCGCTCACAAAACAATAGAAGTTTCTGGGAGACATTGAAACAATATGCACCATACAGAGCAGAGAAGGGATGTTTTCCCAATTTATAAAGTAGGGAGACTTATGCTATTTTGTTAGCTGATTATGACTATGTACTGTCTACATGCACTCAAAAATCAGTTTATTGAGAATGAAATGATTATGGCGATAGCCTGATTAAGGTGCTGACATGTGTTTTTGATAATCTGGTTAATACGTGTACACAGTTAGAGCCATTGATCTGCATGATTTCAGTTATGTAAGTTGCTAATGTAGTTAGCAACTGTGCTTTTGGGAAACACACCCCAGCGAAATGGTAACTTAACTAAAATCACTGCAGCCAAGGTATCGTCACGACTGTAATGCCTTCGGATTCAGATAAAGTTCTCGATCAGTTACTCTACACCAGTCGGTCTTTATTGTTGTGAATAATGGTGTCAACAACGACTGTTCACTTTGTTGTATAGCTGTGGCCAAACGTTTTGAGAGTGACACAAATATTAATTTTCACAAAATCTGCTGCTTCAGTTTTTATGATGGCAATTTGCATATACTCCAGAATGTTATGAGGAGTGATCTGATGAGTTGCAATTAATTGCAAAGTCCCTCTTTACCATGAAAATGAACTTAATCTAAAAAAAAAAACAATTTCTACTGCATTTCAGCTCTGCCACATTAGGACCCGCTGACAGTGATTTTCTCATTAATACAGGTGAGAGTGTTAACTAGGACAAGGCTGGTGATCACTCTGTCATGCTGACTGAGTTAAGATAGCAGACTGGATGCTTTAAAAGGAGGGTGCTGCTTGCAAGGAAACACATGCAGTCATCAAAAACCCACATCTGATAAAAAGACCTACAAACACTTAAGAAGCAAACTTTGTGAAAAGCAATACTTGTGTCAATCTCAAAATTTTTGGCCATGACTGTATGATCAGATAACAAAATAACATACTGTCTTTTTTATCGATTGTACAGTAACTGATCATTCTACAGCATATTATAACATATACGGAGGATGAAAGTTAACATTGGCAACATGTCTTACAGAAGAAAAATGAAAATAAAAAAATTAAAAAGGCAAAATGAAAGTAGTACACAATGAAGAAGTCTGTAGCTTTTGAATTTCTCAAATGTTCTAAAATGGCAAACGTTTTTTAGGCCGAAACAAAAATTCGTTAGATTTATTTGGTTTGGGCTACCAACAGAATTTAAAACACAATTTGGAATAATATTCCAGATGGCTTCTTCAAAAAGGACTTCACCCATTTAATCTTCAAAGAATTGTTCAATGAAGAAAAGTTTAGCAAATTAAAACCACCAGCAGCTTAATCTGCAATCATAACACTTTTGTAATGATATATTACATGAGAAAGAGAATCAACTTTAGAAAGCAAAATTCTGCCAGAAATAGAGGGATCTTGCTAACGTTTTGACTTGGAAAATACAGAGGTTACGTTAGTCTCATATTTGATATTCAGTATTCCGGCTTTAATATCTTTTAACAAGCAAATTAGGCAGTTTTTAATGACAGAATTGTGATGTCCAGTACACAGACAATGACGCACACCAATTATTTTTGCAGTTTGAGCCATTTCACAATTAGTGCAAAGTCTTGTTAATAGCTAAGGTAAAAGGTAATTTCAGCTGTAACGAGATACTGGTTGAACATTGTACACAAGGACATCCTAAAAATCAAGGGGTATGTCCCCCAGGGTCCACTGATCAAAACACACGTAGATGTTCGGTTTTAGAGCTATTAACCCACGTATGTATTGCTCCATTGAATATTTTATGGGTACATGGCCTATAAGAAATCTGGAAAACTAGGATGTGCAATAGTTGCCATGAATACAAAATGCTCAACGATTATCTTGTTGCACCTGAAATGACATATTTTCTTAGCAATTAACAAGACTTTGCACAAATTGTAAAATGCAGAAGTAATTAGTGTGCTTCTTTGTCTGTGTAGCGTATATCACAATTCTGTCATTAAAAACAGACTGGCTTCTGTTAAAATATGAGGCTAGTTTAGCTGCAGTCCCTCCTCTCTTCTGCATGGGTCATCTCATTTCCTTGTCCCCCTGAAACTTCTATTGTGTTGCGAGCGGATTTGCGGTTCTGCAATGCATATGTTTTTAAAATTTGCACCGCATCTGTCAACTGTAACGCGTCTATTAATTTGCCCCGCGTTTTTCTGTACAGCTTGTTTTCAGAATTTGTGAGTAAATATGCAGCTCGTTGACACTTCGGGCTCACCGTACCTTAAGCTAATTGAAAATAGGTTAAAAAACTTAAAACTTAAAAAATTCTACCCTCCCTGGTTAATGTGACGTTCATTTTTACTCGCTCTGTCTAGCACATGAACACACCATATATTTATTATGTAGATTCCTGCTTTGCTCCATTAGCGTTATATTTACTTAATTAATTACATTTTTGCATAAATGAGGCATAAGATTCAATTTCATGGCTGCTGTAATCATAAACCCTGGAATGCTGACATACGGCGGGTGTGGAGTAAAGGCAAGTGTATACGGCCCGGGTTTATAATTTTTTCAAGAACTGTATTTACTGTGCTTCCTTAGCGGAAAAACAAACAAACAAATAAATAACTATTGAGGGGCATTTGTGATCTGAGTCCTATCTGTGGAGCACCACAAGAACATCCATTTTCGATATGCCTTATCGCATTAGTGTCACTGTCATCTACAGATCCCTGGGGACGCAAGGCGGAATGTATCGTGGATGGGATGTCAATCTATCACAGGGAACCAACTCGCAGATTTATACAACAAAACAACGAAGGCGATTTTGAATCAGCGGTTCATCTGAACTTTATACAAAACTGTAGAATCACCCAGAAGCCCATATGAACTCATTTTGCAAAGTATGGACACACATAGAGAGCTAAGACCAGATTTGAACTCAAATGTTCCCAGTAAAAGATGCTTCCCTTAGAGAGCATATTATCCTATATTTAGGTCATATGGAGGATTAATTTGTAAGGGAAAAGCTTTCAGTTGCTAAAATATTCTCTGATGTTGTGTTTTTGAATTTCCCCTCAAGAAGAAATGGAATTCAACGAGGAAAAGATTTTTAGAACATATATACTGTACTTACACCGAATTAACAGTTTTCGAGACAATTTTTAAAATGTCTTGAAACATGAATACAGACTTGCTATCCTTTCTAATTCTGCTCTGAGGATTTGCAAGGTTATTTTAGGCGGTTTATCTTTTATCCCTGAATCTTTATGCTAGTGGCATACATTATCCCTCTGCTGTCATGTGCAATAGAAAGCATATCCAGAAAGGGTATGATGTGACTGAACATCTGCTTTATCTCAGTGATGAATCTGCCATGTTACAGTGGCTTGGATCAGGGCTTTATGGGTGGCTGGCTGGGTCTCCAGTGTTTTTGTTGCTGCTCTTGGGGCATCTTGTCGCTGCTCCTCTCCTTACAGCATTCCCAGATTGACTTTCACCATTTTTCAGCAGATTATCTTTCTTCATCATTACAGTTGCAACAGATGACACCTTCCTGGTAGCGGAGAGTGGTATACTTCAGGATTTATAATCAGTAGTCTAACGGAATTCATTGGAATTCCACCCTTGGGTATAACCCTATGACCTTTCTGATAAGTTCAGTAACCTCTTCATTAACCTACCTGCTTTCTACTTTACTTCGCGTGTAATACATTTGAAATGCATACTTTGATTCTAATGTCTCATAATAAGGAAACCATGACTAGAATATATTTATTATCTCTTGAATGTAGATTCTCTAAGGACACACAAAGCCCAAATGATTATGGGGAATTGCTGCTGTGACCGTACGCCCTTCAGGGGGTGATGAGTGGCTCTGTGGGCTAAGCTTCTGTGCCTGTGATCAGATGGTTGCTGGTTCAAGCCCTGGCCTCAGCAGAACAATCACATGCCTGTGGGCCCTTGAGCAAAGCCCCCCCCCCCCCCACCCCCCGACCAGGTCTAGGGGCAATGCACACTGCTTGACCATGTGCTGTAATCCCCAAGCTGTGGAGAGCACGATGGGGCTGGCAAAGAGAAGAATTTCAATGTACCTCTACTCATAGTTCTGCAAATGGCAAGTAAAGGATTTATCAGTATTCACACATAGTGATACTATTGAACCCATAACATTCAATGAATTTTAATATCAAGGGCTTGTTTCAATGTGTCTATATACTGAAAGTAATGGAAATGTTCTCTTGATAAATATACAGTATTAAGTACACTGCATAGCAAGCAGTATATTATGAGTATTCCTGCCTGGAAAAAATAAATAAGTAAAAAACTGTGCTAAGCAGCACTTCACTGATAAAGAATGTGAAAACTGCTAGCATGTCAGAGGAAAGTGCCTCATAGATAACTTCAGCTAAAGCATAAAGTGAGAAAATACATGGTTATGAAGGAGCCAAAGAACTCCTATAGGAGTCCGAGCTCACTGGCATTAGGCTGGACCACAGAAAGAAATCAAAAAGCAGATAGAAGTCTAAGTAGTTCAGATTGAGGGTCATGAGAATCACGAACAAGTGAAAATAGGACAAATTCAGAGGACTCCATCCAATAGCCAGTTTGCAGTGCACAAACCAGCGATAACACCTTTTTAGTCTAATTTATGTGTGCAGCAGTGTATGAAGTATTGACTGCAGATTTCTAAGGAGTGGAAGGACTGCTCTTATTTGCAAAAAAGAAAAAAAACTCAAATTGATGGCTTGAGCAACGTTTTGCTGAGCATTGCACAGAGATTACTTCACTAAACACAGCACACCAGGAAATTAGCTTTCCTTAGACAAATGGCTAATTAATCCACTCAGTCCATGCATTAAGAGTTAACATCAGAAATTCAATTAGACTTATTAAACATCCTTGGTTACATTATTCATACATTCCTACTGTTCTAAATGTAAGTAAAACTGCAGTCTATGGAGGTCTGGGCTCTTTAGAAACTGTAACATCTACAGAGTGAATCACAGGACAAGAAAGGGCAGCCATTTGCTTTTTCCCAATTTATTTCAGTTTTTAAATAAGCTTTTTTTTTAAAAAAAAAAAAATCATATCGAAACACATCTTGACTTCCTGATGTGACATATATCAGTTTTTTTTTCCAACAGGCAGAATTCGCATTGAATTCCCCTTTTCTGAAATGTGTCGGGTTGTTGTTTAAGCCTGAACTCTGGATGTACTCTGCTGGCAAACTTTCAATTGTATTTTAATCAGGAATTTCAGTGTGTATGTGGCATTTATTAACTACATTTCCAGTCTTTTATCATGTTTATTTTCCCACACAGTATGCTTGTTTGCTGAAGGTCATCCTCACCTGTGTGAGCAAACTTTGTCGGAAGAAAACAAAAACAATCGCAGGAACACTGATAAGGAACAAACTTTAAAAAATGAATTTCATTTTAGCGTTTGTATTATCACCATTGCAAGGGCTTTTGGGTTATGAGGCATGCTGCAGACCGGCTACTATGATGGATGAGAATAATCTTGGCAAACACCTCTGCACAAGGTGGAGATATGTGTGCGTGGTATCCATTGGAGGACACAGCGTTTGTTTAAAAGGACTTTAACAAACCCTGTCACAAACACGCTCCTTTCAGTTTTTTTCTCGAAAACCGCCTGAGGGACTTTTTCAAAAGCATGTTTCTCCTCTCCTTATAAAAGAAAAAAAAAGAATCAACCGGAATTCAGCATGTGAAACAGTGATGAATAACATTAATTATGTTTTTACTCTTGCACAGTGCGTTTTTTTTTTTTTTTTTTAAATGAGCAGTATAATTTATTAATTTCCAGGAATATTGATCAGGAAACTACTTGCTTTAGGGATTTAACACTTTGATCTAATTTGAGATAAAGCTGAATCTAACAATTTTAAAGCAATAAACAGACACACAACACTAATATAACAAAAGTTTAGCCATATAATTTTCATGTATAACATGAACATTTCTGTTGCAGTAATGGATGCAGTAAGAAATACAACTAAAATAGTCCTCACGATTAATTCTTCATTCAGTGATGTCATATGAATTTGGATGTACTGTATGCTATAGCCACATTTAGGAATAGTTCCCAAAAACAGCTTTTTCCAGAACATAATAAAAATTTAATTTTTTTCAGGGTGAATTAGGTACAAAGACTAATTATTGTTGTGATTGCAGAGTAAAATACATCTCTCCATGGAACATAGGCAGGTATGAAATTTCTATAATTATTCCATCTTCTTTTCCTACTAAAATATTTTATTTTCTTCTGAGCTGCATTCATTTTACCTTCAGCAACCTTATCAGAAAATATCAGACTAAAGCAATTATTCTGATAACCTGGGGAACAAAGTCTTTAAATATGTGAAATAATATACATGAAAAATCCAGTAACATATATACGGTATGTATATGTTAAAGAGTTAAAATTATGCAAATGTGCATATGCAAAAAAAATCTTACTATTATTATGAACTGCAATGTATGTTTGTCTGTGTGTGTATTTATACAGCAAACATATTACCAGTATCATGTCAGATTAAGGGCATCTTCAGGTTGAGCATTTGCCTCCGTGGGTCTGTGATGTGGCTGCCCCAAACTCAAATTTCAGCCTCCTGGCCACCACGCTAGGAAAGCTCCAATAATCCTGTACGGCAGACATGCTCCCTCAGCAAGCTGCTCATAAGCAGCTAAACATGGGTGCCGACCAAGAACACGATTCTTCACAAGTGCACTTAATTCCAACCTGGAGTCCCCAGGACCTGCACACACAGGAAATGACCCTCCTAGTCTCACATGTGTAGGTTATTCACAAACCATGTCCGTAACACTCCAAGTGACACAGCTGACATCCATCCATCCATTTTCCAAACCGCTTGTCCTACTGGGTCGCGGGGGGTCCGGAGCCTATCCTGGAAGCAATGGGCACGAGGCAGGGAACAACCTAGGACGGGCAATTTAGTAACTCCAATTAGCCTCAGCATGTTTTTGGGCTGTGGGGGGAAACCGGAGTACCCGGAGGAAACCCCATGATGACATGGAGAACATGCAAACTCCACACGCATGCAACCCAGGCGGAGACGCGAATCCGGGTCCCAGAGGTGTGAGGCAACAGTGCTAACCACTGGACCACCATGCCGCCCCCAACACAACTAACAGTCGCATTAAAATCCATCAACAAATGACTAACAGTGGTAGCTTTGTAATGGTGATTTCTTCTGCGAGCCTCTTTCTGACAGGAGTAAACAAATATATCCATGGGAGCTGTAGGTAAACTAGCCTCAAGTGCTCAGCTAGGCTACTGCATTCGCTCAGGAACAATAAATAAAGCATTTTGGCTGCAAACTGCAAGCAGAAGGGAGGACTGTAAGATATAAACCTCTTCCTGTC
This sequence comes from Brienomyrus brachyistius, assembly GCF_023856365.1. Taxonomy (NCBI): domain Eukaryota; kingdom Metazoa; phylum Chordata; class Actinopteri; order Osteoglossiformes; family Mormyridae; genus Brienomyrus; species Brienomyrus brachyistius. Next base: position 18,709,500 of record NC_064534.1, read on the forward strand.
ATGTTCTGTTTATGTGGCAGTGAGTCGTGTAAGACGCTGAGCTTGCGATGTCTATACAAACCCCGAGGCTGTTTTGAGACTTGAATGAAAAGTAAAAACAGGGAATTGGGTTTTAGAGTCTTGCAGATTAAGAAAAGCTACCCATTGGCTCCACAAAAGTCATAGCCTGGTAAATCTTTAATAAACATATCTGAAATACCTGCAACCCCATACAGTAACCAAACATGATCATTCATTTCAAGTGTTTTTCTTGCATTTCACTTAAACATATTCCTAAGTTTATTGTCCTTGTGAGTATTTTATTCTTACAATTGTAAAATGCTACTGGATTACATATTTGTTTAGTTAAGGAAATCCAGGAAATGCCTTTTTATATTTTTGGGCTAAAAATATGAATGGAAAGTTATTCATTCATTCATTCATTCATTCATTCATTCATTCATTCATTCATTCATTCAGTGACTCTTCTGACCCAAGATGCAGATGTAATGGAAATAGCCAATTTAATGTCCTTTCAGGGGTTTTCATGTATGTATGTACAATAATGGTAAGTAGCCGTGATTGCAGTATTATTAATTTAATTAACTATAAGGAGATTAGCTTAATTGGCTTAATTGCCGGACATTCACTGATGGAGGCTATGTTGTGTTGATTGACTTGGTGAACTTCTAAACTATAAAATTAGCTACTTGCTTTTTGTATCATACTACAATAACATAAAGACAGATGGCAATTTACAGACTACAGCTCACCTAAGTCACATACCCCTGAGCTATTAGAGGAAGTCAGCACAAAAGAAAACCAATATATAATCCACACACAGAGCCAGGGGCAGGAACAGGACCCACAAACAGAGAGATGGGGCTGCGGAACTGGCCAGCAAGACATCATTGCTACACCAGTATGTATGAAATATTGGACAGAAGCAGACAGTTTTGTTTTGCCAGTTACTCCATTGCTAACACTATGAAAAACATAATACAAACAAATATACCAGCCCATTCGTAAAATCACAAACGTTTAAAGTAAAATGTTACTAACATGTGACTGACATTGCTGAGAAAATGTCTTAGAATCACATTTTACAGAGTTGACCGACATTACTAAACAGTGCCCCGAGAGATTTGCTGAGCAGATTGCAGTTTCAAACAGCAGGAATAAAGTGCTAACTGTGAAGGTCATAATGTGTAGCCTCTGTCTTGCAGTAATAGTGTGATAATTCTTCGCTCGTTCAGAAGAGGCCCAGAGCAATGATGAGTATAGCAACTACCTGCAGTGGCCAGGTTCACTTACTTCACTTCAGAGGATCCAGAAGTGATTACTATAAAAACACACTATTATGATGATATGATTGTGGCTTTTGCTATTTATAAGTAGCACTTTAATGTGGCCGCACATGAGTGTCCTTGCTGATAGTTTTAATCTCTTATTCACTTGAATGATACAGGATACTGTGGGCACCACATAGGCCTGTCCTCAGTAACAAATCATTTCCGCCTTCCTCTCACAATACTAATAAGATTATTATATAGGGTTCTCATTTTGTTTTCCCTTATCTCTCTGCCAAACTTTAAGTTACAGTTCTGTGGCCGCAGAGCATAGGACAGAGGTAGACTGGATATATGACCATGGGGATTATACTGCATAGGTAACCAGGGTTTATTCTATCTAAACATCCCACTGATCCCATTCTCCTGGACGACACAAACTGGTGTGCTGTGCTTTCACTGCATCACTGTTATGCCAGTAAATGACAAGGTTTTAAATGCCAGTTCCCCTACTTGTGTGAACTGCCCGAGTGCTTTTAATTTGCTTTCTTGCTTGAAATGGCCCCCTCGTTTAACTTTTTATCGTAACTATGCTTCTGAACCAGTGTGCCACGCTGTACGTGGGATAGAAGCAGTGATTCTTTGACTAAATCCCATGCCACATACCTTTAATCTTCACTCCGGGTGAAAGATTTTATTGTTAAAATACATAAACAGGGAGGAACTGCTATAAGAAAATTTGTGGGGTTTTGAAGTCTTTATGCTAAGTTTTTATAAACAGCTATACAGTACAAATGAGAAAAAGGCAAGTTTTGCTAATAAATGCACAGGGCTGCAGGTGGGGATTGACTATCTAAAATAAAGTGTTGCCATTGGTCCTTCTCACATGCCTTTGTATAAGTTGTTTACGAAACACCTACACTATCAACAGTGTAATGGAATTATGCTTGTGCAAACACTCATCTCGGCTTCTGCACTGGTGACGCTGCTCAGTAACATAACCTGCCTACACATGCAGTTGATGACACTGTTGATGTTGCTTAATCAGAGAATCTATAAATCAATTTGCTTTTAACATATGTTTTAGCTAATAGAGTAAATGCCATTTAATACCCGCATTACAGTGACGATCAGAGTAAACTGAAAAGTCAGTTATCATTATTTGAAAAAAAAAAAACCATCCCTCCATCCATCCATATATATAACACACAAATTATATGTGTGTGTGTGTGTGTGTGTGTGTGTATATATATATATATAGAAGATCCCACGAAATTTCAAATTTAAATACTTGTGCACCGATTACCTCAACCCATAACAGTCTACTGGCCTGAAGGATGACATAAAAAGTCTATTTATTGCCAATTTTTAAACAAACACTGCTGTACTGTGCACTTTACATACCAAATGCTTTATTATTTTCAATGTACATCATGTTATATCTTAACACACCCTACAATCAATCTAATTTGAGACCCAATGTAGTGCAATGAGACAGACACCCAAGCCAAGATTGTTAACTTTCGCACATATAGCCTGACACTCACGCTTTCAGACTCTCAAGTTCATGCAGGAAATCTTACGGCAAATCAATATTATTCCATTATAAACCTAAAATCAGCCACATCAAATGCAGTGGGGCGGTTTGCAAACTATACAGACTACTTACGAGGTAATAAAACTGTTACATACATGTAAATGCATGTGCAGACTTGTTTTGAAGCCAGCTGACCAAAGCTGGCAGCCCGGACCCAAGCTAAGACTTTGAATATTTAAGGTATAGTAAGCAACTAAAAGATATTATATAACCCTAATAATTAGACCTAAGTTTCTGTGATTCACATCATATTCAATATTGTTTTTACTTATGCATCGTCTGTGAGTTTCTGCATTTTTGGGAAGCTCCAAAAATATTCCTGTTTAATTGTACATGCCGAACTCACGAATTACCGAGACCATGAATATCAAAATTGTGAATCTGGAAGGGTAAATTTACATCACTTAGTGTATTTTACCAAAAAATATGTACCAATACTGAATGCCAGCTGTTAACTGATACTCATACATGGAACCATGAAGAGTACTGGGGGAGTAACCGGCAGCCCCGAGGGCAGGGATGAGATCCATTCCTCAAGCCTTTAAGAGCATTTTCACACCTACGGTTCAGTTTCTCTGGTCTGAATCAGTTGACTAGTTTGTAAACTTTTCCCCTTGGTGCAGTTTGCTTTGACATGGAAAAATCCAACGGAAGCAACAATGCACTATTAGAATATTCATTCTGCTTGTTGGACAGATGAGTCAGTGGTGGGAACAAGAAAGTAAATACAGGAAGAAAGGTCTGTTTCCTTTATGTATTGTTTTCTTAGTTTTTTTACTTACTGTACACGGGGCACTGTTCAGTCAACTTGTCGAATCTCTCTCCTTCAACCATTGACTTAACATTTTGAAAACTTCTGAATTTGTATGAGTAATTTTTAGGAGCTGACAGATGTAATCATCTGCCCAGATTTGAAGTAAGCAACATACCTCGCTGGTAGCCCAACGACCTTGGATCATTTCTTCTTCTCTGCCTAACCGCAGCTATTGGTTAGCGAGATTTGCCGCATCCCAGAATGCAAAGTACACCTGGCTATGACAGCTGTTTAGCTCAAACTTGCGGAGTACACCTGGAAATTGGGTTGGATTGAGGTTGAGTCACATTCACACCCCAAACAAACCACTCCAGGGTTTGTTTGGGACCAGACCAAGATGACATCCTCTCAAGGGTTCCAGTTCTTATGGTCCACACACAAGTGCGATTAGACCTGCCCAAACGAAGGGGGAAAGGGGGAAATTGAACCAGAGGCCGATTTAACCGGACTAAACAGTGCTGGTACTGTATGAAAACAACCGAATTTGTAGGAAGTCGGAAAAATAATAATGCAGTACATAAAAATAATAATTACAGAGTAAAAATAAAAGTAACTGCATACAAAGTTGTACGTGTCTTCGTTATTACAAACCATTGTATTTAACCAGAATTTTTAATATAAAAAGTTTTATGGCAGTCCATTTGTAAGTGCAAGTTGTCTGTAAGTTGGACATTTTTAATCTAGGGACTGCCTGTAGTGAATTGTGTTTTGATCTGTCTTACGTTTTACAAAACACTCTTAATCATATTCTTTTCAATTTCAAATTACATCTTACTCCCCTTTTTTTAAAAAAAAAAACATAGCTAATTCTAAATGCCACAGACTTCGTTAGTTTCCCTGACAAACTTCTAACAGAACTAGGTCAGGCTTTGCATCTTCCATGGGAAAGTTAACTCATTGCTCTAAGGAGGCAGCATTTCTGGCAGTGACTACAGACTCTGATGTTGCAGCCAGGGTCTTCCTTTGTACAGTGACAAAGATTGTTTAGCGGTTTAATGCAATTCAGCAATTGTAACAGATGTTAGGGCTTCATCGCCATTATGATGTGTAGCACATGACAAAAGGCCTCTTTCACAGTTAAACCACTTCAATATAACATCCGGTTACTGGACTAGCTGTGGGCTGCTGGGAGCACATGCTCAGAAATGCTTAGCTTAGCTCAGGTTAGCTTCCCTGTTCCCCAAACACACGCAACAGTACTGTAGATGCATATGTGCGTGTTTCTTTATCTGAATTCTGTATCTGTGTCTGTTTGGTGCTGTTTGTACAGTGTCGGCTTGGGGGTATCACACATCGGCATGTAGGGCGCGAGATTATGACTGGATTTTACCTGTCTATCCTTCGCGGTTCATTCGCAGCCTGTAGAGTACAAATATTACAGTATGTGGTTGTGGTGCATCTGTCTTCTGTGAAATTTTGTAAAAACCCACACAGCTCTCTATGGCTGTGTAACTCGAGAAATTGTTAATCTCTTTATAGCCGAGACGGACGATCACTACATGTGGTACATTATGGAAATAATCAATCGCATTTACACATGAATGGAAACCACGCTAATGCCGAATTTCACCAAAAAGGTGGAAAGTGTTTTGTCGTGAAGCTTCCTTGCACAGTCAAAAAATCAAGAAATACAAAAACTGGGTAATGTTCATATTTACAACTAAAGATTCAATTTTACACCTTCTTTGAAATGCATCTCTTCTTATAAGATGATGTAACGGACTACTGGTAAATCCTTATTCCTTAGTCTCTTTATAAAGTAATTCTGTAGGCTAATCCTATTCAGCAAATATCATCAGAGTCGATGTCACCAAAGAAATGTCACTTTACTACCCCTTAACAATGTGATTACCAGACCAGAAAGCCCAGGATTATTATTATTGAGAAAGCATGCCTTGTTGTGTAAAGTAGTGCAAACCTGGCAGAGTACATGTATGCACCGAAGATTTTGCAAGAAATGACTGGTGATACAACACTAAACGTGATTGATGGCAGACGGAATGCAATACGTTGAAAATGGCCAATATCTGGATTGTAAACTCTCTGTACAAAATCTAAGGCAGGCCTTCCTATTCACATGAGCTAAGAATGCATTGTGTTATTTTGAAATGCACAAAAGAAATAATAAAAAATATATTATACATATAGTAAAAGGTACATATTGATGAATGAAGACGACTTTAGTGGCCAAAACATGTGGATTCAATAACACACTGAGATTTTTTCATAGATCAAGTCAAGTCAAGTCAAATCAATATAGACTGATAAAATCAGCCCCAGTTGTGGTTAGAAAAAGCTCTGAGATTTCTAAGATATCCTAGATTTAGATGCTGTTTGTTTTTTTTGTTTTTCAAGCATGAACAGCCTACAAATACCAATCTTCCAAATTATCTAAAAATCTCCCTAATGAATAAGTCTTCAGTAAGGTGTCATCTGGTCTCAAAAGGAAATTCTAGCAAATGTTCACATCTATTTTTAAAAGGTCTCTTTTAAAAATGTTGAGAACATCTATCATTATATTACGTAATCTAATTATTATTTGCCCAAGAGTATCAATCTTCAGTTAATGAAGCAATTAAAGGGCAACTTAGTTCTTTTGTGTAACATCACAGTCTTTTCTAAGAGCAAGTTTCATGCAAAAGTCCATATGGTTGTTCAGTTATCATTCATAATATCTACATTTTATGTTTATTGGTGACAGGAATTTCCCATTTTATGGATGAATAAATATTTAAACCGATATAAAATGTGCTACCAAGGGAACAAAATGAGATAATGGATAACGAGATTTTTTTAAAAATCATTTATTAGTATTTTCTTTAATTTAGTATTGTGGGTCCCGTCCCAGAATACACAGCATATTAGGCACGAAACACTCTGGGCAGGATGTCTGAACATGAGACTGAACAAACGGCTAGAGAGCAGCTAGAACCAAACCCGTAGACTTGAAGGCATGAGGTTACAGTGCTATCCAATGAGCTGCCAGGCCACGTTGTTAGACCAATGAAAATCAGTTATTGGGCTGAGCATGACCACACACGTTGTATGACATTGCTTCTACATGACAAGATCAAGGCTCGTAAATATAATTGCAATAGAAATACAATTATAAATGTATTCTTACATTAATCTCAGATGCCTCTTTAAAATGTTACAGCCTTTTTTTCCTTATAGTGACCCACTGCAAAAACAGAATTTTTAACATCAGCCTGAGGATTTAAAAGAAGCTTTATTCGTGCTCTTTTAACTTCTCAGACTTTCAAGACTGAACAAGCTCACCTAACAACAGGCACTTTAAGGGACATTCCTCTGGCTGTGTCATGGCTGCCATGCAGTATCTTCAACACAATATTTCAGGAAAACTGTATCAAATTATTCCTAGAACTTGCAGATCATCTTCTATTTCTCATATTTTACAGGAAATTTTCTCTAGCATATGCTGTCTACAGAAATTTAAGGTACCTTTCATTCTCATGATGGAAGCATTCCGCTCCGAATAACTGTAGTAACAGTCATCAGACACATTTTTACTCTTACATGTGTTTTGATGGTTATGTGTTGCACTATGGAACATTATTCCAATAGTCATGAGTAGATTTCAAAATATCAACCTTATTGAAATGTTCTTCTCAAAAGCAACCTTACCTGACGGGAATGCCCTTCAAATTACTTATCATTGCCAGTGTGTTGGAGCCTGTCCCAGGCAGCACAAGGCTAGCATACATCCTGGGTGGGATGCTAGGCCATCGCAGGGCACATATATGCACAAACACATGGGCTAATTATATGACAACAGTTAGCTTAATTTGCATGTCTTCGGGCTGTGGGAGAAGTCAATAGTACCTAGAAGAAATAAGGTTAAGGTTACTTTTATTGTAATCAACGGCTTTATACATGTACAAAGTGTGATGAGACAAGGTTTCCCCATGGCCCCGGTGCAACATCTAGTAACACTGAACATCACATACAACAGGGCAAAAATGAGCAAACAGGCAACACAATGAAGTGCAATGCGTGCAACATGGGGAGAACCTGCAAACTCAGCGCTCTGGTTTGACCCACATTTTTGAAACATCAATTAATATAATTTTTTTTTGTTTTTATAGCACATGCATTTAGCAAAATTACTTAAAAAGTCCACAGCATTTTTAACATTGGTGAATGATGTTTATACAGCATTTGACAATTAAATCAGATGTCTGGAAAATCTCAACAGAAAAGTGTTTGCAGAAGAGTAGGGAATCGCAAGAAGACTTTCCTGGAAAAATTATCCATCTGACACAAAAAATTTAACACTTACTGTAATTACATGTTCCTACAGGATGATCTCCAAAGAGTCAAACATTTTTTAGCTGATCAAGTCTTAAATGTAAGGAGTATTGGCTTGAGTTATTTTTAAATGCAAAGCATCAGTATGTTCCGTTTCATCTTCAAGGCCATTAGTGTTCCTTCATTTGGAAACTTTTATTGTGCTTCTTCTGCAGTGTATGCATCTGCAGTGTATGCATCTGCAGTGTATGCATCTACAGTGTATGCATCTGCAGTGTATGCATCTGCAGTGCAACCTCAAGAGGAGATAATGCTGTGCAAATGAATATTTTAAGAAACCATATGTGGAGAAATATATGTGAAAGGGCTGATTCTGTAAGCGTGATGCTGCAGAGATTACTTTCTTGGTTAGCATCTTTCTATTGATCTTATTTATTTGTGTTTTTCAGTCCTGTTATTACGAATAACACAGTATTGACTTGCCCAAGAGTTTCCTTCACTCTCCCAGCATTCCTGTCAGAAGTTAAATGATAGTGTTTTTATTCTTCGTGGAATAAAAAGGAGTTCTTTAATTTTCTTTAGTGGACTCTCTTCCATTTGTCAAGGCTGGCCGTGAAAGCTTGTTAATAACTTCTATTAAATCTTTTCATTGCAAATGAAGTCTGGGTTAAATGGCGATGAGGGTGGTGTGTACCGGCTGGTCACTGACAGTGACCTTGTCAGTAATAGGCTTTTCATCAAAAGGCTTTGAATTCACTGGCCAAGCTGTACACAACATATCGCAATTCCATTAGCGGCATTCAAATAGCATGTCTGCCTTCAGGGCAACAGCGGTAGGGTTGTGTCTAAAGATGACATCGCTGATCTCAGGGTCAAAAACACGGGGGATGCATACAGAAAATGGCACTAATCACTTTCCACTTTTTGATTTCTAATAGAATTTCTTTGTCTTTTCTAAATTTTTAATTACGATTTAGTATATTATTTGGAGGGTTCTTTTTTGGTCAAGGATTCTTTGTCTTTTCAAGAAAACAGATGTCTTCATCTATAAAATGAGTCATATCGATTTTGATTTTTGTCCTGCTGTGACTGAACTCCTTGGACATTCAGTTCTAAATCTTTCTATCTGGTCATCCTTAGCTTAGTTATGAATGTGTTTGTGATTATGCTTTGTTTAACATCTCCTAAAACCAGGCAGTAATTGTCTGGAATCCAAGCTGGAAGTTACAAATGTTAATTAAACAGGAAATAACTGACATAGAAGGGTACATCAGTAAGTAACCTGACATTAAACGTGAAATTACATTGTATTTTTTAAGTGTGTCTGCGAGTTACTTGAAAAAGTATGTCATGATATATTGAAATGAGATTCTCAACGTTTTGCCCTAAAAGACAATGTGAGGAGGGTGATGGCTGTTTGTGCTGCTATGGAAATCAATCATCACGTTTAATATCACACCTCCTGCAGCTGCTAATCCACATAACCATACAGAACCAGTCTACATGACTCATCAGTCCCAGTCAAGACTCGCTCTTAGGAGCCCAGGGAGCTACTTCCCGTACTTTACATAAAACATACAAAAAATTCACACACACACACACACAAAAACAAATTTGCACAAAGTGCATAAATTCCGGAGGCATCCTCCAGGACTTTGCAAGAGGAGTTCATAATGAGCATGGAGAAATTTATTAAGGGTCAGCATCTAATCAATTAAAGTAATCTAATCAATCTTTTCCTTATTTATTATCATACAAATTGCATGGTCAAACCAATCACGTAAAAGTGGCCTATAAAGATTGTAATCCACTTCTATCAGCAGTGCCGAAACAGGACAATAGATGACAATTTCAATCACTTGTGACAAAACTTTTGTAATCTGCAAGTAAATCTGTGAAGGCTTTCATTTGTATCCTGCAACAATGATTCTTAATATAATGCACAGTGATATGATGCTTGCATCTCAGTTACAGTTTCTTTAAATGAGGCAGGGGCAGACTGCATCCATGGTACCTCCACAAGGAAATGTACAGTATGCTGCTATTATATCTATTTCACCCCAGACACCCTTTGCAGTTCCCCTTCCTTTGTTTGATCTGTATGACTCTCTATCTCCTCAATTGTAATGCTTGCATTTTGAAGGAGGATTAGCATGCTATGGCTACTTGCAGCTCTTGCTACTTTCCCCAGCAGTTGTCAGTGCACAGTGCAGCGAATGTCCCATTTACAACTCAGACCTTCAAGGGTTCAAATGACTAAACGTTAAAAATCATAGGATGTATTTTAGGTTGGCAATTAAAGATTAAATATCCCCATAGCGATATTATCTGTTTCCTATTAAAGCAAAGAATATTCATATTTTTAGAATGAAAGTGTTCAGATATTTATGCACTTTGCAGCACTCAGATATTTGTGTTCAATTACATTAGTCTTTGTTGCTGATGAAGCTTTTACTCATGGTAATTGGAATCCTAATTCCTCTACAAATTCATGAGGTAATTTTTCTTACATACGTTAAGATTCTGTTTTAAATGTAACAAAACAGGGTCACTACTTGAGGAAGTTTTCCGATGACGTAATCATTTGCACTGTAACCTATAGAAAAATAGCCTTTCCCGATTGGTGCACGTCATGGTGAGTAAGCAGTCAGCTGGTGACAACAGCAGTGTTTTAAATTCCTTATCTATTTCTGTTGATCATACCATAAATGGCTTCATTTTTGCATGGGTTCTGTTCAGTCTTTTGAATATTACACACACTGGCATAATATTATCAATATCTAATACACTAATCATAATTACTAGTAATTAAATACTGTGTAATGTACTGTGGCAGGGTGAGAGAGTAAAGAGTTTCCCAATTATTTTGGAAAATGCAATGAGCAAAACAAAGGGCCAGTGTCCCAATATAATTTGGGCTGATAATAAAATTTGCTGGGGAGGGAGGAATAAAAAACTGTTTGACATTAGGATGAGAGAAAAACTTTTGTTCCCAGTGCTGTATTCAGTATGGATTAAATCGTATTTCAGTTCCGGATGTGGCCCAGAGTCTGCTTCCTCGGTGTCAGTGGTATAAACACACACAACAATTAGCCTGGAGAGGCTGGTTTTTAATGTGCAAAGTGGATCGTTCTCTTTGGCCAAATGGAAGTTGAAGGATAGGGGATGGTGTGGCCAGGCCATGGTGAAGTCTTGGGTTGGATGCTGGTGGGGGGGGGTCTCTGGTCCCTAAGAGGTCACCAGCTTTCATGATCTCTCTGTTCTGGATCTGCCCAATCAGAGACTCCCAGCCATGATTGATTTGGGGCGGGACCCTAACCCTACATGCTGTAACTGTTTCAGGGCTCCCTATTGGGTAGTGCCATCATGATAATATGAATTTTAGATGTGTTTTATTGGATAACAATGTTGAGCTACTTTGATATGATGAGCTGAATGTGAGAAATTGATTTAAAATGTTCAGAAGTTGATCAGGTAAAACTTTCAGGATAGCCAGCACACATTATTTTGAATACATAACAAATGAACCTTTGATTCTTATGTGTATTGACGTATTAATTGTTAAATGCTAACATCCATTTTGTAAGTCACATCACACAACTCACATACTGTAACAGCATCCGCAATGTCACGCAATCTGCATTATTGCTAAATGTCCTTATAAACTGTGACAGTTATTCATCAGAAACAGTATGGTAACAGTTACCATGCAAGATTATGCCTTATTTTAATGACCTCTCATAAAGTAAGTGGTACGCGTGGATTTATAGTCTGGTGCTTTAAAAACCTTCACACTTAATGTATAACATAGCATTATGAACAGAAGCTGATTGATGCTGCTGAAACATAATGATAGTCAGTAGTTTTTCCTCTATAAACTTGCTATAAAATTAATAAATAGCTACAATACCATGCCTGGATGCGACTGAACCTACAGTATGTAGTCATATCCAAGCAATACTGTAGCATTTCCAAACACCTTGAAGTGATTGATGAAGTATGATTTTTAAGCTATTTACACATTGTATTTACTCACACTGTTACGTTATGTGGGCTGAGCTTTTGAGCTGAGTTGATTAATCTGAAACAAGGAGAAGCTGCCATTGCTCATAAACTCTTGTTGAAACCCTGCATATTTGAAACACAACAATTTCCTTTCAGTGTGCCTCCACTTGTTTCTAAAACATGCCGAGTATCTCATAAAAAAAAAAGTGAATCGGCGGAGAATCATCGCAAAACGCCCTTTTCTGCTAGGAGGCAGATGAGGCATCGCCTGACAAAGCAAAATTGACCCAACCGCTGAGATGCTGGGCGAGTTCTGGCAGCGACGGGGAAAAACGAGAAGACGGTTTTAGGAATGGGGCGGGGAGGTGAGATATTATAGTTTGGCGGTGGAGAACGTGAGAATCTCCTTCTTCTCTCACCACACATCGCTCATTCTCTCCATGTCATTGCCATGTTTCATCGTTTATAGGCATCATTCGGTTTCATCTTTCAGTGCGTCAGCTCCTGATATGGGGCCTGAAGCCGCACGCTGGGATGAGCTCACAGGCAAACAAAGACGGTCGAAAATGCCGACAACATAAAGACGATCCTGAAGTCAGCCAGGCAGGTCTTTATCCCCGGAGCATGACTCAACTGAGACCAAAGCAAAGAACCACACAAGTCTAAATTATACCTTGTAGACTTAATTTAATATTCCAACCTCTCGTTACATTTCATCGAGCCCCCAGCAAAGAAATTTTGAACAAATATACTTCAGAAGCTGGTGGCTGCTGATTATATTTCATTGGCATGGAGACTGTGAGAAGCTTGACAGAGTGGGCTGTGTGAATCAATATGCCAGCCCACTGCAGGACTATACAGACTAATGCGGTGGGGCGCACTGCTGGGAGGGCAGGTAGAGCAGCGCATACAGAGGCAACACATGGCGTGTCTGGGCTGGGCAGGACAGGCTGGCCTCATTACTTCTCAGGCTCGCCTCCTGTTGTCTTTCGATTACTTGTCTATGCATCTCTTAGATTTCTATTGGTGTTTCTCTGCCTCTTTGGAAGAAGGGCTGGTTGTGCGTTGCTCCGAGTTCTAACGGCAGTATTTTACAGTATTTCTGCACCTGGCAACAACATGAAGACACTGCGGCGTGTTGAAAAATGTTCGTACTCACAATCAGTTGACGGGAGAGCCAGAGTGGCGCCGCCCCATCCTGTCACGACTGTGATAAGTTGAAATGTGTCTCGCAGTGACAGGGTCTCTCATATTGAGTGTCTGTGTCCGAATGCTAGCAGGGTGCAGGCTGATAGATGCATGGCTTTTATTGAATCCTTTGGTGGAGAAAGGTGGGGGTGGAGCATCTTTGAAGCAGCAAGGCCAGGTGTGTTTTTTTCTTTCTTTCTTTGTTTTTAGCCCTTCAAAATGTACCGTACATTTTTCAGCTTCCGCACAATTTACGCACACTTGAAAATAAGTTTCTAATATAACATGTCAACATGACAATGGAGTAAAAGCCACGATCCTACAAAGAAGATTATAAGGATTAAAAGAAATTAGGGGACTATATTTTGTGATACTCTTTCTGGATAAATGCATGAGTAACAAAACATCACAGGCGTAGTTATTATAATGCTGTGTAATTAAGAGAATATGGTTATTATATTGCACACCGGAGCGGAGGAGTGAGTGATGTCCTTCACTGTTACACTTTGGATACCCCCCCCCCCAATGCACCTCCCCTGAATATAATCTGAGACCCCTTCCTCAAATCCAGTCCTCTCGTTTTTCCCCTTTGCCGCCAGAACTCGCCCAGCATTTCAGCGGTTGGGTCAATATATGCATCTATTTGTGCATTTGTTTTGCAGTGTGTTTACTTGTTTGCACTACATGTACTGTCTTTGTACCTTGCCTGTTTGCCATTATATTTAAATATTTATATTCAATAACTAAATTATTGAATCATTTTCTTTCTATATTGCATCCTTGCAGTTTTACCAGAAGACCAACAAAAGCTAATGGTTTTGGAGCTATCTGGGCTCATTGTTTTATGAGGCTGCAGAGCTGGGAGGCAGAGATGATCAAATTAAGGATCAACCAGTATATAGAAAGCCCTATTCTAGCCCAGTTAGTCCTAAATGGGGCCTTTAATGAGGGGATCAAAGGGACTTTGTGTCTTCCTCGCAGGGTTTAACAAATGAAAATGTCACTATTAGCAATGCTGGCCAATTTCATAGGTCAGAGCCCAGCTGTTTTTAAATAAATGCAGTGGGTGATACAGCCATTTCAATTTCCTCTGCAAAAGTTCCTCAAGTTGAAGGTTTAGTTATGAAAGCAGTCTAATTCTGCATGTCATAATAGAAGGCCCTATTATATTCCAGAAAAGAGATTGATGAAACTCATATTTGCATTGAGTCTAAAGCATTTACTAAATATTCTTCTTCACTTTTTCCACATTATTTAAGGGATGTGTAATATAGGGTTTTAGCATTTTGTAGAGTGAAAAAGACAGAATATGAGCTTTAATGGAATATTTCAACATGTGAAAAAAGAGACCAGCTAATAACTATTTTAATGTAATAATAAATTTAATAAGGGTTTATTTGAAATAAAATGCATATAAATTAGTTACTTATACTGTTTAAATAATTTACAGTATTCATTCATCCATACCACTTGGCGCAATTCACCTTTTGTCAGTCATGCCATATTCCCATTTGGCCAGCAGGGGTCTCTGCTGGACATGTCATTTCCTCCCCTCTTTCTCCAAATCACTCACACCTGTCCCTTGTCTGATCCTTGTTACCCTTTTATATAGGTACCAGCCTGAGTGTTGTTCCCTAGTTTGTTCATTTTTCATGCTGTGATATTTAGTGTTGGTGCTCTGCATTGGTTTCTGCTCATAAATAGTTATTCCAAGTGTTTTCTGTTACTGTTTACCCAACCTTCCCCTGTGCTTAGGTCAGTCCTGGCCTCCGCTGACTTATCCTCCCTACCTCCTATTTTGACCCCTCGCAGTCCTTTTACAGGCTCACAACATATGCTATACTATAAGCATTTTTGGGACAATTCACCTAAGTATGACCGTGACTCTACACCAAGTCACAGGCCAGCCCTGGTGGTGAAACGTAACAATGCAAACTACTGAGTCACCGAATTGAATCCTCTTAAAAGCTGTAAAAAAGAAGAAGAAATGGCTGTGCCAGAGGTTAAACCCAGGTTTAACAGTCACTGGCTTGAGAACTGGAGGACAACAGGTTAAATTTAAATGTTATAAATGTATAAGAATACACTTAAAATATTTTCCATATTCAGCATGAGGCAGCAAGATGGTGAGATATAAGCACAGAGAAAGCAGACAGCAGGTTTAAATTTATGTCTCTAGAGAGTAAAAAGGTAACAATAAAATGTGCCAATTTAGTTTTTTGAAGCTAACTGGGTCAGAAAATACTAAATTAGATTAAAATATAAATCATCTGGGGTCAGTGCATATTTTATAGCTAAAATACCTTGAATCGGTCATAGAAATAGACCAGCTAGAAAAGATACCTCTACACACTCATGTTACCAAAATAAATATAAAATCAGCTGATAGCTGAGGTGTACCCACTGACACTAAGTTCGGTTGGATGATGCAAAGTCTGACAGTAAACTGACAAGACAGGGTTCTTTAGGGTGAAGAAATTCTGCTCTGGACATTACTTTTTTTCTGTTAACCTGTCCCTCCAAACCCATAATCTTTAAATGGTTTTCTTTAAAGGTTCTCTCTCTGTCCAGGAACACACAAATATAGGTTCTTACTCCAAACAACCTATAAAAGTATATCCTGTGTCAATTAAGTATTTTATTTTACAATCTGCCTGGGAAATTGACTGTGTGTTTGTTGTGGGTTGTGTTTTTTTTGTGCAAACACTACAATAAACTGTTGCTATGGTTATATGGTGGTTGTAGTCGATAAAGCAATAGGTAGCTAAGCGCACTTTTCTTTACAGATAAATCACCTATAGAAAACCATATAAGCCTGGAGCAGAATGCTGGAATATGGGCAGTTCCAAGCGCCCTGGGCTTCATGAATGTAGAGAACAGGTTGTGAAGCTGCTTGGTATGAAAAGATACTGTAAATGAAAAGACTTCGAATAGGGACATCTAGAGCCCCCCCGAGTCTCTGCATGTGAATCTCTCCTTTTTACCCTTCCCCTAACTTTGGGATATCGCCATTTTTTACTGTGCAGAGATGCAATTGGGATGTTTTAAAGTCACTGTGAGAAAGCTGAGCCTTCTGGTGAACTGGAAAAAAAGACAAGGCATCATTCTTGCAATAATAAAAATATCCACTTTTAGGAATAAACCATGTTTTGATAATCCGCTAATAATAATTTAATGATATTTCAGCAATACTCCATACAGTTACACAGGTGAACATCCGTTTCCCTGGCAGCCTTTTGACGATGCCACCTGCCTCAGTTATTTGCCGAAACATTCAGTCGGCACCCATTTAGCTAGCAAAGCAGACTGCGACTCTTGAATCAGTCCCTTTCAATAAAATTTCCCTTCATTTCACATAAACCCATTTCGTGTTGTCATGTGCAGGTATTCAAGAACAAGGTTTCAGCACTTCATTCCTGCCCCATGCGAGCACTTTACTTTAGAGCACTTTATGCACCTTCTATGCATGTATTACCTGAATAATTCTGGACAGATAGTTTCTCTAATCAAATGCACTGGAGAAATCTGACCTTACTGTTTCTTTTCTCATTTTGTCTGTATTATTGGCACTTATTGGCATGTGATGTTGACTCAACTTTTTTCTTCTGTTGGTTTGGCCTGCAGTGCCAGAAAACCCAAAGTCATGCACAGAGACGCCGTGCTGGATTTAACTACAGTAATTAAACACCATTGTACTTCTGTGGTCTATCTCCTTCATAGTGTTCCGGTACTAACTCCCCCCCTGTCTCCTTCTGTGCAAAGTCTCAGGGTTTTCTGGGCTGCACAGTACATTTTATCCACTCTTACATTCCATCAAGAAAACACCTGGCTCTATTATTCCATAGCATAGATCTTGATATGGTGCAGTGGTTACCACTATTGCCTCACACCTCCAGGACCTGGGTTCGAGTCTCCGCCTGGTCTCCATGTGTGTGGAGTTTGCATGTTCTCCCAATGTTGTCGTGGGGTTTCCTCCGGGTACTCCAGTTTCCTCCCACAGTCCCAAGACATGCTGAGGCTAATTGGAGTTACTAAACTGGCCATAGGAGTGCACGCGTGAGTGATGTGCTGGCCCCCTATCCTGGGTTGTTCCCTGCCCATAGCTTCCAGGATAGGCTCAGGACCCCCCGTGACCCAGAAGGATAAGCAGTTTGGAAAATGGATGGATAAATCTTGATAACATGATTTCAAGCTTTCTATTTTTTACACTTTAACTTTAGAGATATTTCATGACTTCAATGTATTTGTAACCCCCCCCCCCCCCCCCCCCCCAATAAGCGAAGCATATTTCTTTAATGGGACATTTTAAAACCTCTTTCAGAAAACACCTACATTGACATTATTCCCAAAGGTTGCTCTTGTACTTCTTACATGCTAACCTCCCTATCAGACCTCCGTCCTTCTTATTCTGTGGCAGAATTCCATCTCTGCTGCGGCCATCATCTACACCAGCCCTGAAATTTGCTCAGATATTCGGTTCTAGGCTTTATCATCTTCAGTGGTGTCATTTTATCTGCTGGATTCCATAGCTTCTGCAAAGGTAATTGGTTTTATTTTTTCTAGCCCCCTGTGACTGCTCTGTCAAATGTATCCCAGAATTGCCTCTGTCCGGCATTGAGGACACAAATGGGTGCTGCAAACTCTCCTAATCCACTGAGATAATATCACCATTCTATATATTACTACTGAAAGACAAGTCCGATCTGAATGTATTTTGCTGACTGATGTACTTGGATGTCTGTTTCTGAACAGCTCTTTCACCAAGCCAGACATCACCTTGGGTACACAGTGAACCAGCTGACTCCTTTTATAGCTCCATCAAAACTCAACACTAACTCCTGAAGAAGACTAGACCTTGAGTCTGGTAGACCCAGACACAGACTCAAATTTCCAGTTGACTATACCTATACTCAACCACCATAGAGACCATAGCAAAAACCATCACAAATGGCAGTTAATAACCTGTATCAGTCTTTCCCAATCCAGTGCTTGGGGACTTGCAGGGGACTTGTTTTTGCTGGAGCTCGGAAGGAGCAAAAATGTGTCCCGTCTGGCAGTGAGCTGGGAGGGTGCCAAACGTGGACCATCTCTGCAGGGTCCCTTAAGATTGGGTTGGGAAATACTGACCTATAACAACGTAGAAGACTGTTCAAACATACTGCAGGCTGAAATAGACTGAATATTTCCAATCTACAGATCTAAGTTCTCAGAGCCCGCAAATACATTCTGTATCACTGCATATGCCCTTCAGCCTATTTCATTGGTCCGTGCATTTAAATATGTATCACTTAACATCTGTTTCCCTCCTGCACTTGATTTTACCATAACAAATGAATGTGTCATGACCTTTATTATAAAACATAAAATAGGTGCCAGTGTATCTCTTCAAACTCAACTCTCACAGCCATTATGAGTTTCATCATTCTTATGTAATGCATTCCATATAAATATCACATGTTAAAATTTACATAAACACTATTCGACAATGTATATCACTGCACTAGCAGCCTGCATTATTTCCCTAAACTTCAAACACCTGCTGTTCTGCTCTGGACCAGATTCAGTCACATACAACATACTAACCTACCTAAAAACCTACAATCTATGTTTCTACTGCACACCGGCAAGATCAAACAATGTCATCAATACATGGGTGCACTAACTAACAGAAATTTTGCTTCACTGCAACCAGGGTCAATTAGAAGCGTGATCACTTTATTGAAGACACAGCTAAAGAAACACATTTACCAAATGGTTCCCACAATAATATCTAATTTTAACAGGTTTAACTGGGTCGCGGGGGGTCCAGAGCCTGTCCTGTAAGCAATGGGCACGAGGCAGGGAACAACCCAGGATGGGGGGCCAGCCCATCGCAGGGCACACTCACACACCATTCACTCACACACGCACACCTACGGGCAATTTAGTAACTCCAATTAGCCTCAGCATGTCTTTGGATTGTAGGAGGAAACCGGAGTACCCAGAGGAAACCCCACAACGACATGGGGAGAACATGCAAACTCCGCACACATGTGACCCAGGTGGAGACTCAAACCCAGAGGTGTGAGGCACCAGTGCTAACCACTGCACCACCATGCCGCCCCAAGACTCATATCAAATATAAATAAAAGTCACAATTGGATTATCCATGATAATAGCCAAAATTGTTACTATTTGTAAATGAAAAATATATTAAGGAAAAATGTATGTGTAAAATAAAATTGGTGTATGCAATCATACATTCACATAAATTGAACCAAGCTATTGTGGTTGTGCTGTTTGTCTCATTGTAACAAAGAGATAAGCCCTGTGACTTGTGATATAGAAGGTTCCCTGAATACGCTGAATTGGCTGGGGGGGGCACAGGGCTTCATGGGCATGCAATAGGCGCAGTAACTGAAGCAGCCCGACAGCCTTGCTGTAAACGCTGAGCCACCTAAGCAAAAACAGAGAAAGAAAAAAGGCTTTATTTTGTACAAGCATAAGAAGAGGACTGTATTAGGCCAAATTTGCAGACGACTACGTTGCCTAAAATTAATCATTGTCCTCCTGTTACAGACATACTGTACATATGAGGTGATTGAGGTGTGGATTGATTCTGATCCTGTGTGGACTCTTCATCCTGCGATTCAGATACGTCGTCCATGATTCACCTATAATATTGTTGTATTAAGGTTAAATTGCATAAGCATGTTTTTTTCCCTCTCTGATCATTTATATAACTTGTTTTTCACAAATGACTAGTTTCAGAGTATCCTTATCTTATGTGAAAGTATCCTGGTTCTGGGGTTCTTACCCTCTTCAAGGACGCTTGCCATGTTTCCCCGGGTTTTGAAGGGGCTTGCTGAGGACAGGGAAAGGTGCTGCTCCATATGTTTTGTACGCTACAGGTCAATGTATGAGACACCTGCCTTATCTTCATGGGAAGGGAAAGCACTGCTCAAGTTTAATTATTTTGGGAACTGCTACTAGTTAGTCAGTGTATGTAGAACACTGACCCCCATCCATAGGAGGAGGGGGTACATTGATTATAGAAACTTTCCGATTGAAACTGCTCGGACTGAATTGGAAATTTGAGAACGCATTGCCTGGAGGGGTGAGCCTGGCTAGCTCGTCCCCTGCCCACATGTAATGGCCAAAATTTAGTATAAAGGAAGGGGGAGATCGCAGTGCTGGTTGGAGCTCAGCCGTGGGATAGAGCACCGCATCGCCCGGCACTTTCTCTGGACTTACGTGTTGGTATCCTGCCAGGACTGAAAAGGGCTCCCCAGTCTAAGAGTGAGGGTAGGTGATGATGGCACGTCTGAGTGTGGATAGCCTTGCAGTGTCAATGTGTCGATTCAATCAATTATCACAATTATCACATTGTACTTTCTATTTTATGCATGTTTTTTTATCACTTTTTATATATACCTGTAATCTCTTGTATTTTCAGTTTTATTCTTGTTTTATTCTTGTTAATGATATATATATATATTTTTAGAAGCAAACCTAAGTGTGCCTGTTTGTTCCTTCGAGAGCCCTGTATATCCCCCTCACATCATCTTAAAACAAGCAAATAGATCCTGTGGTCATATACTGTACCAAAAACAACAAGTTTCTTCAACTTTCTACTTTGTCACATGATCTATTACGGATATGTATTTAAATATGAGCTATATTATTACAACCCATGACCCTGAAGAGAATGGATGACATATTGCTGCATATTAAATAAACCTTTATCACAACTATGCAGACAGAAGAAGCCCAAAGCCCCAAACAGCTGAATAATGGAGGCTTATGTAGGTTATTTCCACAGTTTAAAAACTTTCGTTTTGCTTACTAAAACTGATCTAGCTACTATTCAATGTATAAATAAGGAATATATATATATATGTGGTCCCTTGATTAGGATCCTACTTACAGCTCTTCTACGCCTCTTTTTGACCTCTAGCAGGACAGAAGAGATTCAAGTCACATATTAGTAAGTGAATATTCCCCTCAAATGGATACATCACCAACACAGGTATGAGCTAAGGAAAATAGACTGCATGCCTCTATCACTACTAGCATGCTGGCAAGGTCAATTCCAAGGACTCACACAGCAGCTCACACCAAAACTGTCTCCAGCTGTGTGTCTGTTGGGTAATAATGTGGTTCGCTTGGAAAGAAGGACATAGACAGAACTCATACACAGTGGGAGAATGAACACGTAGAACCATATACACCGAGCAGACTGGAATCTCAACCAGTAGGGGCAGGAAATCCAATTGCATTTCTGTTAGCTCCCAGTTATGCTGTAAATATCAGGCCACAGCAACCAGCACCTCCTTACAGCTAAGGATTCTCTTCTCCCCCAGCTGCAAGTGCGTTAGCCGATGGGAGAAAGGCTCATTGTTCCTGTAGATTACATAAGATATGCCACCGCAGTGCTCACTAAAAACCCTTGAGCAAGTTCCCCAAAAACAGAAGAAAGAAGCAGAAACAGTAACACTGCAAAATAACATCTAAATAAAATAAGTTTCAAAATAACTAATTCATAACAATATCCACACTTTAAACTAGACTATATATTTATTAATAAACAAACCGGTCTTTCACCTCCAGGCAAAGAATACCTCACAGCAGCAGACACTGAATGCCTCAACGCATTTAGAAAATCCTTTGCCCACCTCTAAGTCTGGATACCAGCAGGCGTGGTGAAAACACCCAAACTGAGAGCCTTTTTCCTTAAGCACAGCTCACATGCACACATGTAATTAAACTTATAATCAAAGTGCACTTTCTGCCTGCTAGGCTGAATTTTACCCTACTATTTATAAACCACACAGGCACTGATTTCATCTTATGAATTTAAAACTATACAGAGAATGTATACACAGTAAGAGTCTTACATAGTGAAGAGTATGCATTGATAAAGACTGAAGTAAACAAGATATTGCAATATGCTAAAATTGCTATAAACTGCTTAATAACCCAAAAACCCAATTAGAAGTCAGAGTTGCAGAGCTCTGCTTTTCTGGATTAGGGTTACCTGTGTGTGTAACTCTGTCTGAGTGACTTTGAAGGCGAAAAGCATTACATCCATTTTGCTTTATACATTGTACAAAATGTTCTTTAACAAAATCCTAACCATAACAACATAGATAACATTATGTACTTCAAATTACATATATGCACCCGTTTAGAAGATTCCATTAATAATGTTTGCCAGTCTGAATAGCCCATATACAGTATGAAACACTGAATTAGTACATAAATACGGGGTATAGCTGAGTATGTTCATTAGATTATTACAGTCTGTTTTTTAGGAAGGCAAAGAGTTTCTTGACATATTAGCCTTCAAATATCTTTTCCTTTAATCAAAGCAGCACGGTAAACATCTCCTGCCCCTCTGGGTTATACAAACACACTACGCTTAATGAATATACTCTGGCAAACCGATGACACTTGTGACAATCCATTAATTTCATACCAAGGAAATCTGCCATTGTCCTCTGATGCCAAGAAAATCGTTAATCACCAAGAACAAAACAGTCGTGTTTGCTGTAAAGAGAGTCTTTCATTCTTCTTGGCATTTTTTCTGATTTTGGAATGAGTCTCTGACTTAGATGTCACCATTTTTCATCATTTAATTTGTTCCGAAATAAAGGGACATGCATACTAATAGGCAATATACAGAATGAGTTCAAGAAGGAAAGTTGCCAGAAGACACTGTTTCTGATTGTTATCATTAATAATTTAAAAGTAAAAGAGCAGTGTTTGTGAGCCGATTAAAATGACCAGCTGGTGAAGCTGGCGTTCAGTTATGACCGTGCCATGTTCACTGCCCATCATTTACACTGCATAAATTAATATTCCTTGGCCTTCCCTGTCACCAGATTGGAGCCACACTGAGCATTTACAAGGTATCCCAGAATGATGCCTGCGTGTTATTCTGCGTGTGCCCTTTTCAGCAGATTGACATAGTTTCCTTTTTTTGTCACCTAGCCACATGATTCTTTGTTGTGCTGCGAGCCTCCCTATATTTCACAGGAATACATTCATTCACAGAGCTGATGTGGCTTGAGTACAAAACGGGCAAGTTAGACCACCTCTCCACAGCACCTGATACAAATGAAAGTGAAAGTAACTGATGCAACTGCTTTAGAATCATATATATATATGATTCTAAAGCATAACCCCTCCCCCATGGTTTGTTCCCTGCCTCGTGCCCATTGAAAAAGAAAAAAAAATATTGATATATGTATATATATTTTTTGTTTCTTTTTTTCCCCAAAAACATTTGATGTAACATTCATGTCATCCTCACCAAAAACAGTGACTTCAAGACTGATGGATGAAAATAAGAAATTGATAGAAAATCAAAACAACTGATATTTGCCAATGCAATGCAATTTAACATTCAGTACACACTGAGCTGCAAGCCAAGCAAATGTCTATTATTTTAGGTTGGACTTAACATCGCCACCTGGTGGCTAGTTGAAATACAGCAAACGCAAGGTAGGAAGGGCAACATCAGCATATACAATTGTACGGAGCATGCTTCTTAAAATTCAGAAAAAGAAGTGAGACAACAAATGATAGCATAGAATAATTTGGGCATCCATCCAAGTATCCACCCGCCCATCCAGGTTTCCATTGTTACAGGGAGCCAAGAGCCACAGGCCATGAGCGAGCAGCTCATCAGACGTACAGTGAATGTATGAATGGAAGCTAAAATTTTTACCATGCGAGCCCTAACAAAACTATTGGGCTATTTTTGAAGTTTTATCGGAATTTTTTCCGGAGTGTGAATTTGTGTGACACTTTATAAAAATATATTACATCTGTTTTTAAGTATTGTCCTTTACTTCTACACATCATTAACTTTAGTAACAGATGAATAGACTTAAGGACGCTTGTAAGCAAAAAGCTAGACATTTATCCCCACACATCACGAGATGTTGCATGATAAATTTGATTGGGAGCAGGTTGGTCTCTGAGGGTTTCTGCTTTTCTGTCTGACAAACAGACGGCTGTTAGGAAAGCAGGAAGCACTTTGGTTTTTGTAGTGAAGCACAAGCTGTCAGAGAGGTGGTGTCAGGGGAAGACACTGGACTGTGAGGAAGAGCAGTGTATGTAACATTAGCCAAACCTGTTCACTTTTGTTGTTATGTAAGGCTTTTCACATTCATTGCCACCATGAGAACTTCAAGTAAGTGATTCATAGAGTAATGTTCAAATGTTTGAGGACTGTGTTTTTTGAGGATTGTATCACTTCAATGTTTAGTTATGATTAATAATTTTTAATCAACCTGAATTATTTTTTATTGTAAATTGGTGTGATGATTTATAAGCTTAATCAACATTATCATTATTGCCCCCATCGTTACTGCTGATGTTATAGATATCAATGTATCAAGGCACTGGTGCTTCATTCCTTGATGCTTGATTGTTGAAATCCTATCCCAGCTCTCTGCATGAGTTTCCATGTTCTCCCTGTGCATGTGTGTGGATTTCCTCCGGATAATCCGGTCCCAATCCCCCGCCCCATCCAAAAACATGCAATTGGACGAAGCAGCATCTCTCAATGTCCCCCAGCGTGTGATTATCTGTATATGTGGTTTCCTGTCCCGGATGTGTCCTGCCTCGTGCCTTGTGGCTCATGGTGACCCTGCCGGATAATTTTGTGGCATTAGAGCTTGCAGCTTCCTCGCATTAACTCCACACGTCTAAGCAAGGATGGTAGCATATCCTGCGATGATGCGAGAACCTGAGCATGGCTCTGTCTCCTCTCTGTCAGAATCCACTTCAGATAATGGGGCCGATATCCCATATGACAGAATAATAGAATAATATGCGGACGTAAAAAATCCCAAGCGATGGCCTCTCAAAATCGAACCTGCACTATCGGTTCGATAGCTACTAAGGCAGAAAATGTGTCACCATAAGGGAATCCTGTGGAGTTGCTCAGACGGGATCTGCTTCACTGAATGGTGTTGTAACGTCCATCAACAATCCATTATGCAGACCGAATTGGCCATAACATAAGGGGCTCTGGCCAGCTGGCAAAGTCCGGCTTGAAAGACTAGCCCGTAGAAACCCATTAAAACCAGAAGCGACATATTCTTTCCCAGAGCTGTCCCCAGAGTCAACACGCAACCCATTACAGCCCTTTACCCCTAGAGCACAGTTATTGTTGTTTATTGCTAAATATTAAATATTAGTGTGTATTTTGTCTATATTTTTGCACTATTTCCAATTGCAAAATATGACGACTATGCCCATTCTCTTTTCATAACATTGTATTTATACCATGGATAAGTAAGCATAAGTAAAAACTCTCATAATTCTCATAATAAGAATATTTATGAATGTGTCAGGTATAACTATGCCTCTACCTCATAAAAACCACTCCACTATCTTGGGTTTAGTGAGAAAATTAATTGTGATACAGTACAGTACCTCGTACTATCTAGTGATCTCGGTATAAGAACATGATTTGTGTCAAAATCATAAACTAATAACAAAAAAATTACCAAAACAAAACCATAACACAGTATTATTCACACAAAGATTTGAAGGCCTGGATCCTGCAGTTAAACATCTGATGCATGTTCAGACGAGTCTCAGTGACTGACACAACAAAAACTTGCCTGGCAACTTACCCATGTTCCTTTCCTACAGTAGCGAGACAAAAAAGGTACGAGAGCCTTCTAAATGTTTCTTTGTGACTTGCTTTATAGATTCCCAGCCACCTGACAGCAAAGCAATATCCCAACCTGAGATATTCTTCACTGACACTGGGTTTGTTGGAGGTTATATAGAAAAAAAAAAACTGATATGAGCATTAATTTAGCAAATTCTTCTTTCAGTATCGTTTGAGTATCGTCTCTTGTCATGACCTCTGGTGGCTTAATTAAGTCATTCTGTTACTGTCTGCTCACCTATTCTTCGGAGCAAATGTGCTCCTGTAATAAAATACTTTATTACTGAGTGCACATTGTTGTGCTGGTCAAATAAGCCTCTGCCCTCCATTGTAAAAATTGCCAATTATGATAAAAACGCATTTCCAGTTTTGCGGCAGTGTTCAGGGGCTAATGAAGTACATTTCAGTATTCCGGAATGGATCTTGTGGCAATGGCTGGTTTCCTGCTGGAGGCACAAAGACAAAATGGTCAGTCCAGGGTTTGTGGCGGAGTGTCCACATTTGCCAAGCTCAGGTGAGCATTTACCCAGATACACCCCCCTTCCTCTCCCCCTCCCCCAGGACATGTATTCTCATCCTTCTGCTTTGGTAGTTTTGGCTTGTATCTCACCCAATTATTATATAACATCTGCAGGTGAGTTTTGTTCCACTACATCCTAAGAAGAAATTGGCAGCCTCTTTGGCAACTACGCGAGAGAGAGAGGAAGGATACCGCTTTCGTCAAATTGACAGGTCGGGTCAAAGGTCACGTTCAAAAGTTCAGTGGGCGGAGCTTATGTTGTAGTGGGTTGAGCTTGGTTGTGTAACTGACGCAATAGCATGTGGATTTAATTATTTATTTAAATATTTTTTTTTTGTCTTCTTCCCCGGGGGTTGGTTGTGTAACTGCTGCAATGGTATTTGTATTTAATTATTTATTTATTATTTTAAATGATTGTGGCTTAGGGGGCCTGGGTTGGTTGTGTTAGTGCTGCAATGGTATTTGGATTTAATTATTTATTATTTTAAATGCTTATTTTAAATGTTTATTATTTTAAAATGATATTGAGGAGAGTGCTTATGAGTGTGTATTATTTTAAAAATGATATTGATGAGAGTGCTTATGAGCGTGTGTTATTTGAATAAGTTATTATTATTATTATTTTGTGGTGCGCGGGCGGGAGTGAGCGTGGCTGGGTTACCTGATGGAGCGCGAGCGTACGGTGTGCGGTAGCGTGGTAAGGTCCCCGGGCTTCGGAGAATCAGCAAAGGACTTATTCACATACTGGTGCGGTAGCGCGGAAAGGTCCGCACGGCTTTGGATAATCCTCGGAGAGAGCGATGCGGGAGAGCTGAGAGGCGTGCTGCTGCGCGAGTCTGAGAGAAACTGTGAGAGACTGTGGGATAAAATGGTAAAGTTGGAGCAAAGAATGAGAGGAGGAGGTGCAGGGTCTATCGTCCAATAAAAACGCTCGGCGCTAGTTTTGACCGTGTGTTTTTTCCTCACGCAAGCGTTTGTATCACATCGGCGTATGGCGCCAATTTGTAAAGGTCATAAGTCGAGACATACATCGAGTCTGTCAATTTGTCCGGCAGTAAATTCTGCAGGGCCGTGCCACCTGGCCATCGAGGCGCCCCCCTACCCGGCCACGCGGGTCATACATCGAGTCTGACACTTTTGCCCTCCAGTAAATTCTGTTTAAAGTTTTGTTTTCACATACGCCCCAAATTACAGATAATTTTCTTACACAGGCACGAGTAGCATCATCAAGGCCGTACCACCTGGTCATACATCAAGTCTGACAATTTCCCCGCCAGTAAATTCTGTTTATAGTTTTGTTTGTCATACATGACCGTGCAGATATGGGGTGACAGAGACAATTAAATTGTATTGCGGCGAGCGGGGTGGGGGGGGGGGCTATTCTTCCTAGGGCAGAGGCACAAGTATCTTCGAGGTCTTACCCTTCCTGCCAGCCAAAGAGGTTCATCCAGGCCTTACCCGGTGAGTATATTATTTCTTTTATTCGCGTGATAAAAATGCTAATTAATTAAATTAAATTAAATTAAATTAAAAATAACATTCTAATAATAGGTATTCTCTGTTTTTTCTATGTACAAGAGAGAGAGACTGCGCTGACCGGTCAAGAGAAAATCTACAAGAGACCTGAATCAGCAGTGTTATAAAGCACATAGCCAACGCTAATTAATAAAGAATTTAAGCATAATAGCCCAGACGTACCATGGCCTATAGCTGGTAGAAACGGAGCTATCCTACGGCCTACAAGATAAAAGCATATGGCACCAAATTGGAATCAGTAGTCTTTAAAAGAATAAATGGACTAGCAACTGTCTCTGGGGGAGCAGCCCCGGTTAGGTACTATTAAGCAGCATTTAGTGACATGCATCAAAACACATTTTTTAAAACTTTGACAGAATAAAGTCTTAGTTATTTTAATAAATACGTTTTTCAGTAAATGTTTATTCACGCGCATGCGGACAAACACACACCCCGGAGGTCAAACTAAAAAAAAGTTGATACAAACTACAGTTGTATCGGACACGCACACAAAAACACAAAAGAGTTTGCTCAATCAAAAAACACCAAACATATATAGTTCACGTTTTTTATTAAAATGTATAAGGATTGTTTTG
Source organism: Brienomyrus brachyistius (assembly GCF_023856365.1). NCBI lineage: Eukaryota > Metazoa > Chordata > Actinopteri > Osteoglossiformes > Mormyridae > Brienomyrus > Brienomyrus brachyistius. The sequence goes on from NC_064534.1 coordinate 18,737,945, forward strand.
ATTTAAATTAATATGAGTGGAATATAAGTCATTTACGCAACAGGATTTGAGGAAGAACCTAAATAGCAGCTAGAAATGACCGACCAGGCAGGCAGAAGTCTGCTTTTCTTATCTCACAAGTCATGGAAGGGTGGGAGGGGGGCCACATAAGTGTAGGGTAGGAACTGTGGAATCAGGCAGGGGTGCAAGAATTTAGGATATAGTCTTGTTATTTTAAAGAAGGTGTACATGATTATTTAATTACATTTAATAGGAACCAGTAAGCTGCATTTAGCACCATGCTGCAAATACACATAAAAAAAAACTTTAAAGAATAAGGTCTTAGTTATTTTAATAAAGACATCCTACAAGGTACCCACGGCCCCAGCTTATATAATCTACAAGCTTGATCTGAGATGCTTGCTGGAGTACAATGCTAAGTTGACAACGGTAACGGAGCTGCATATTGTTTGATAGTTATGAAACATAGTTCAAATTCAACAGTGTCAGCAGTCATCCACTATGCAGGGAGACTACAGATTGACTATAACGACCCCATTTATCTGCTGGAATTATTTAAAAAAAAAATTGACATAATAAAGCCTTAGTTATTTTAATAAATATGTTTTTTCAGTAAATGTATATTCATGCTCATGTGCACAAACACACACACACACACACACACACACACACACTGGTGGTCAGGGGCTTTAGAGTTTAACTTTAGGTCTGTGAAAGTATAGGACCGCTAACTTAGTCGTTCATGAGTCTTATTGTGAAAAACCACACAAAATAGACTTGTAAATTTTAAAGAAAAGACATTAACAGCTTTTGTTAATGTTTACATGTATAAAAACTTTAGATGTGTTTGTAAAACAGTCAAACAAAAATGTGTTATTTTAAAGTAGTATAAAATATAACCTTAACTTTGGACGCAAGATGAACAACCTACACACACACACACATAGACACACACACACACACACACACACACACACACACACACACACACACACACACACAGCAAAACCCCAAGCATGCGCACAAGCGCACAACCAAAGGTTGGGAAATGTGCTTTTCCTTATCTCACAAGTCATGGAAGGGGGGGATGGGGGACACATAAGTGGGGGGTAGGAACTGTGGAATCAGGCAAGGGTGTAAGAATTTAGGATATAGTCTTGTTATTTTAAAGAAGGTGTACATGATTATTTAATTATATTTAATAGCAACTAGTAAGCTGCATTTACACATTAAATGCAAAAACACTTAAAAACTTTAAAGAATGGTAATATAACTTGACCATAGTTTTTAGTTACACAAATGTTTTAAAATGTAACATGAAAGTTTTTCAAAGTAAGATGTACAAATGTTTTAAAATGTGACATGAAAGTTTTTCAAAGTAAGATGTACAAGTATTTTAAAATGTAACATGAAAGTTTTTCAAAGTAAGATGTAGAAATGTTTTAAAATGTAACATTAAAGTTTTTCAAAGTAAGATGTACAACTGTTTTAAGACATTACATAAAAGTTTTTCAAAGTAAGATGTACAGATGTTTTAAGATGTTTGGGTGTTTTACAAAAACATTTTGTTATGTGTTTGCAGCCCAAACGTATTTTTAAAATGTACAAAGTTTTATGCATTCATTTTGTGAATTAGTTTTGAAATCTAATATGAACATGGCTTTTATTTTACAAAAGCAAAGTTGTAAAAATTTTGTAGGGTTTTTATCAAAGGAGATTTTGTTAATGTAACATAAAGTTTTTTTTATTTTCAAAGTTGCACAAGTGTTTCAAAATGTATCATGTATACGTGTGTTGTATTTTTCAAGCTTGTACAAAAATGTTTATGCACATTTATCAAATGAGTTTTTAAAATGTACCATGACCGGGTGTTTTATTATTCAAAATAAAAGTTGTACATATGTTTTGTTATATGTATGCACCACGGTTGTGTTTTTAAAATGTACTAATTTTGTGAGGTGGTGGGAATAAAGCATATTTAAAGGGGTACCTCTCATGGAATCTACCAATCTTTACCAGCTGATGAACCCTGAGCCACACGGGGACAGGGGGTTTTAACCGTGAGACTCGACACCTAGGCATTAGATCCTTATGTCAACAATGGTCCCCATGCATGTACCCAGTGTAGGGTCAGGTCCAGAGAAAGCTGTAACTACGAGTGCACCTGGTTAACAGCATTTAATTTATAACAGTACGAGCTAGAAAAATGCATTTAGCAGTCGCATTAAAACACGTTAAAGACTTTAAAGAATAAAGCCTTAGTTATTTTTTAATAAGATGGCTTTTCAGTAAATGTTGACTTTCCTACAAGGTGACCCCCGAGGCCTATGCTTATAGCATCCGGGTGCCTGATTTGAGATGCTTACTGAGGATGCCATGTTAACACCGGTAACTGAGCTGCACCATGTGTCACACTTAATGAAACTTAGTCCTAATTCAACAGAACCAGTCGTCATCCACTTTGCAGTGAGATTTCTGAGCGAAAAGTGAGCAAAGTTTCATTTTCTTACTTTACCACCTATCGGTTAGTAAGGGAAATGGAGACGGTAATATGTCGGGCACGTCAATGGCACTGAGCACGAGGGAGTGTGCGGTGTGGCGCGAGCTGCTAGCTGATGTAACGCTGCGAACAGTGGGGCTCTTACGTTTTTAAGATGCGGCTAACTATCCCCGAGACACTTTAGCCAGGTTCGTGTATATTTGCTCTTAATGCTGCTGTCAATGCCAGGAGGGAGCTGGCTAGCAATAACATCTTTAGCTGGTCTTAAAGCTTGCTGTATTTTTCATTCAGTACATACACGGTTTAGAAGAAAACCTAATCGACATTTAAATAAATAAAAAATAAACGTACAAAACTATTGAAATCCACCAGAAGCATGTGCATATTTTTCTGGTTTGCATGTTATGTGTGGTTGTCTAAGCACCGTCGGGCCTAGTGTTTGATAGGTGATGGAGAAGCATACGGTCGTAAACTGCATGCGCTTATGCCAACAGGTGTTTAACATACAAACATAGACGCTTTCTTTAACGTGAAACATTTAAAGGCTCATTCTGTTTTGTCGACATTCTTAATTTTATTCAAGTAGCCTCTAATCACCTTACACTTGTTCTATTTTACTGTAGAGTATTTTAAAACAATGTCACTGTAATGTCACCACATGTCAAAGCTAACAAGGTAACATGATTGTATCAGCGGAACAAAAAGCCGTCGCCTGGATATGTATAGACAGATCATGTATTGCTCAGCAAATCGACCGCATTATGAAATCTATTTGTATTTAGACAAATATATTGGGAATGAAGTGTCGCGTTTTAAGAGGCAGACATTGAGGCCGAATTTAAGTTGGTCACAAATGTATTTTTCTTCTGCAGCTAGAAGCGTCGTCTGAGCCTGATTTTAACTGGCATGTCGGTGTGGGATTCTTATAGTAGAAGTTATGTGAATTGCGGTACTCTGAAATTAAGTGATATGTGTATTAGAATCGTGAAGTGTCATCTTCCTTTTGTTTTAGCTTCCCCCTAGGCATTTTTATGAACTGTATTGCAATATCAGACAGTGTGTCATGAATTTCTGAAGGCATGTTATATATGACCGTTCCTTGGATACGTCTCTTGTACAGTAGTTACAGTTTGTCAGGACAAGACTGTTTGCCTAATGTGACATGGTGAACAAGTCCTGTGATTAAAGCATGTCTGCTGCTTAAAACATTGTGTTGTATGATGAAGGTTTCTTGCCGGTACATGTTGAATTACATTAGAATATTCAAGTATTATTTTTTAAATCATTTAATGAAATAGGTATTTATCTCATTATTGATGATGCCTGTGGTCCACCTGTATGACAAGTAACCTGTCCCGGACAGAGGTTTCTTCAAGGCCTGTTGTAGGAACCCCATGGTGTAGCATTATGAGAAAGTATACAGGGAGTAGTACAAATGAGCAGTCGCCCTGCCCCTCTTTTACTCATTTTGGATGCTTAAATTACTAAATTGTGTCTTTAATGCTATTCTGTATGATTCTATGGTCTGAGTGAGTCTCCAGTACTACATGAATGGTAAACTTAAAAACTCTACTTCTCTTAGCTTAATAATATTTTCTTTCTTGAGTTGAATTAGTTTGTGTCTAATTTTCATTTTATTGATTTTCTGCACACTTGGATTATTTATTTGCCCCCCTTGTCTTAAAGGCTAGAGGGGGTCTGTGCTTGTGACCTGGCAATTATTTTCGGTGTTTGTCACTAAACTTGCAATATAAAATTTGAAGACAGGTCTGTGACCTGTGCTTGCAACAAAAAACGTCTAAGTGGTAGTAGGCAAAGCACAGCACTGCCTATACTTTCTGAAAAGGCTAATCTTTTATGGCACAGACAGGAAAAGGTGATGATCCACTAGCAGCTCCAAGACGAAAATGGGGTTTATTAAAGAAAAACAGAGCACCCTGGGGTAAAATACTAAACAAAAAGGCCGTGAGGGGTCCGAAACTAGCTGGGAGAAATAAGATTGAACTAAAGAAATCATTAAGTAACACAACTAAGGAACTAGGCTAAACAGAGAGCAGGACTAAAAAACCAACCAGTCATTTCACAGTGTGTGTGTGTGTGTGTGTGTGTGTGTGTGTGTGTGTGTGTGTGTGTGTGTGTGTGTGTGTGTGGCACATGCATTCGTTTGTCCGTCCGTCTGTCTGTGGTCAGTGTTAGTTGTGTTACTTAATGATTTCTTTAGTTCAATCTTATTTCTCCCAGCTAGTTTCGGACCCCTCACGGCCTTTTTGTTTAGTATTTTACCCCAGGGTGCTCTGTTTTTCTTTAATAAACCCCATTTTCGTCTTGGAGCTGCTAGTGGATCATCACCTTTTCCTGTCTGTGCCATAAAAGATTAGCCTTTTCAGAAAGTATAGGCAGTGCTGTGCTTTGCCTACTACCACTTAGACGTTTTTTGTTGCAAGCACAGGTCACAGACCTGTCTTCAAATTTTATATTGCAAGTTTAGTGACAAACACCGAAAATAATTGCCAGGTCACAAGCACAGACCCCCTCTAGCCTTTAAGACAAGGGGGGCAAATAAATAATCCAAGTGTGCAGAAAATCAATAAAATGAAAATTAGACACAAACTAATTCAACTCAAGAAAGAAAATATTATTAAGCTAAGAGAAGTAGAGTTTTTAAGTTTACCATTCATGTAGTACTGGAGACTCACTCAGACCATAGAATCATACAGAATAGCATTAAAGACACAATTTAGTAATTTAAGCATCCAAAATGAGTAAAAGAGGGGCAGGGCGACTGCTCATTTGTACTACTCCCTGTATACTTTCTCATAATGCTACACCATGGGGTTCCTACAACAGGCCTTGAAGAAACCTCTGTCCGGGACAGGTTACTTGTCATACAGGTGGACCACAGGCATCATCAATAATGAGATAAATACCTATTTCATTAAATGATTTAAAAAATAATACTTGAATATTCTAATGTAATTCAACATGTACCGGCAAGAAACCTTCATCATACAACACAATGTTTTAAGCAGCAGACATGCTTTAATCACAGGACTTGTTCACCATGTCACATTAGGCAAACAGTCTTGTCCTGACAAACTGTAACTACTGTACAAGAGACGTATCCAAGGAACGGTCATATATAACATGCCTTCAGAAATTCATGACACACTGTCTGATATTGCAATACAGTTCATAAAAATGCCTAGGGGGAAGCTAAAACAAAAGGAAGATGACACTTCACGATTCTAATACACATATCACTTAATTTCAGAGTACCGCAATTCACATAACTTCTACTATAAGAATCCCACACCGACATGCCAGTTAAAATCAGGCTCAGACGACGCTTCTAGCTGCAGAAGAAAAATACATTTGTGACCAACTTAAATTCGGCCTCAATGTCTGCCTCTTAAAACGCGACACTTCATTCCCAATATATTTGTCTAAATACAAATAGATTTCATAATGCGGTCGATTTGCTGAGCAATACATGATCTGTCTATACATATCCAGGCGACGGCTTTTTGTTCCGCTGATACAATCATGTTACCTTGTTAGCTTTGACATGTGGTGACATTACAGTGACATTGTTTTAAAATACTCTACAGTAAAATAGAACAAGTGTAAGGTGATTAGAGGCTACTTGAATAAAATTAAGAATGTCGACAAAACAGAATGAGCCTTTAAATGTTTCACGTTAAAGAAAGCGTCTATGTTTGTATGTTAAACACCTGTTGGCATAAGCGCATGCAGTTTACGACCGTATGCTTCTCCATCACCTATCAAACACTAGGCCCGACGGTGCTTAGACAACCACACATAACATGCAAACCAGAAAAATATGCACATGCTTCTGGTGGATTTCAATAGTTTTGTACGTTTATTTTTTATTTATTTAAATGTCGATTAGGTTTTCTTCTAAACCGTGTATGTACTGAATGAAAAATACAGCAAGCTTTAAGACCAGCTAAAGATGTTATTGCTAGCCAGCTCCCTCCTGGCATTGACAGCAGCATTAAGAGCAAATATACACGAACCTGGCTAAAGTGTCTCGGGGATAGTTAGCCGCATCTTAAAAACGTAAGAGCCCCACTGTTCGCAGCGTTACATCAGCTAGCAGCTCGCGCCACACCGCACACTCCCTCGTGCTCAGTGCCATTGACGTGCCCGACATATTACCGTCTCCATTTCCCTTACTAACCGATAGGTGGTAAAGTAAGAAAATGAAACTTTGCTCACTTTTCGCTCAGAAATCTCACTGCAAAGTGGATGACGACTGGTTCTGTTGAATTAGGACTAAGTTTCATTAAGTGTGACACATGGTGCAGCTCAGTTACCGGTGTTAACATGGCATCCTCAGTAAGCATCTCAAATCAGGCACCCGGATGCTATAAGCATAGGCCTCGGGGGTCACCTTGTAGGAAAGTCAACATTTACTGAAAAGCCATCTTATTAAAAAATAACTAAGGCTTTATTCTTTAAAGTCTTTAACGTGTTTTAATGCGACTGCTAAATGCATTTTTCTAGCTCGTACTGTTATAAATTAAATGCTGTTAACCAGGTGCACTCGTAGTTACAGCTTTCTCTGGACCTGACCCTACACTGGGTACATGCATGGGGACCATTGTTGACATAAGGATCTAATGCCTAGGTGTCGAGTCTCACGGTTAAAACCCCCTGTCCCCGTGTGGCTCAGGGTTCATCAGCTGGTAAAGATTGGTAGATTCCATGAGAGGTACCCCTTTAAATATGCTTTATTCCCACCACCTCACAAAATTAGTACATTTTAAAAACACAACCGTGGTGCATACATATAACAAAACATATGTACAACTTTTATTTTGAATAATAAAACACCCGGTCATGGTACATTTTAAAAACTCATTTGATAAATGTGCATAAACATTTTTGTACAAGCTTGAAAAATACAACACACGTATACATGATACATTTTGAAACACTTGTGCAACTTTGAAAATAAAAAAAACTTTATGTTACATTAACAAAATCTCCTTTGATAAAAACCCTACAAAATTTTTACAACTTTGCTTTTGTAAAATAAAAGCCATGTTCATATTAGATTTCAAAACTAATTCACAAAATGAATGCATAAAACTTTGTACATTTTAAAAATACGTTTGGGCTGCAAACACATAACAAAATGTTTTTGTAAAACACCCAAACATCTTAAAACATCTGTACATCTTACTTTGAAAAACTTTTATGTAATGTCTTAAAACAGTTGTACATCTTACTTTGAAAAACTTTAATGTTACATTTTAAAACATTTCTACATCTTACTTTGAAAAACTTTCATGTTACATTTTAAAATACTTGTACATCTTACTTTGAAAAACTTTCATGTCACATTTTAAAACATTTGTACATCTTACTTTGAAAAACTTTCATGTTACATTTTAAAACATTTGTGTAACTAAAAACTATGGTCAAGTTATATTACCATTCTTTAAAGTTTTTAAGTGTTTTTGCATTTAATGTGTAAATGCAGCTTACTAGTTGCTATTAAATATAATTAAATAATCATGTACACCTTCTTTAAAATAACAAGACTATATCCTAAATTCTTACACCCTTGCCTGATTCCACAGTTCCTACCCCCCACTTATGTGTCCCCCATCCCCCCCTTCCATGACTTGTGAGATAAGGAAAAGCACATTTCCCAACCTTTGGTTGTGCGCTTGTGCGCATGCTTGGGGTTTTGCTGTGTGTGTGTGTGTGTGTGTGTGTGTGTGTGTGTGTGTGTGTGTGTGTGTGTGTCTATGTGTGTGTGTGTGTAGGTTGTTCATCTTGCGTCCAAAGTTAAGGTTATATTTTATACTACTTTAAAATAACACATTTTTGTTTGACTGTTTTACAAACACATCTAAAGTTTTTATACATGTAAACATTAACAAAAGCTGTTAATGTCTTTTCTTTAAAATTTACAAGTCTATTTTGTGTGGTTTTTCACAATAAGACTCATGAACGACTAAGTTAGCGGTCCTATACTTTCACAGACCTAAAGTTAAACTCTAAAGCCCCTGACCACCAGTGTGTGTGTGTGTGTGTGTGTGTGTGTGTGTTTGTGCACATGAGCATGAATATACATTTACTGAAAAAACATATTTATTAAAATAACTAAGGCTTTATTATGTCAATTTTTTTTTTAAATAATTCCAGCAGATAAATGGGGTCGTTATAGTCAATCTGTAGTCTCCCTGCATAGTGGATGACTGCTGACACTGTTGAATTTGAACTATGTTTCATAACTATCAAACAATATGCAGCTCCGTTACCGTTGTCAACTTAGCATTGTACTCCAGCAAGCATCTCAGATCAAGCTTGTAGATTATATAAGCTGGGGCCGTGGGTACCTTGTAGGATGTCTTTATTAAAATAACTAAGACCTTATTCTTTAAAGTTTTTTTTTATGTGTATTTGCAGCATGGTGCTAAATGCAGCTTACTGGTTCCTATTAAATGTAATTAAATAATCATGTACACCTTCTTTAAAATAACAAGACTATATCCTAAATTCTTGCACCCCTGCCTGATTCCACAGTTCCTACCCTACACTTATGTGGCCCCCCTCCCACCCTTCCATGACTTGTGAGATAAGAAAAGCAGACTTCTGCCTGCCTGGTCGGTCATTTCTAGCTGCTATTTAGGTTCTTCCTCAAATCCTGTTGCGTAAATGACTTATATTCCACTCATATTAATTTAAATCAAAACAATCCTTATACATTTTAATAAAAAACGTGAACTATATATGTTTGGTGTTTTTTGATTGAGCAAACTCTTTTGTGTTTTTGTGTGCGTGTCCGATACAACTGTAGTTTGTATCAACTTTTTTTTAGTTTGACCTCCGGGGTGTGTGTTTGTCCGCATGCGCGTGAATAAACATTTACTGAAAAACGTATTTATTAAAATAACTAAGACTTTATTCTGTCAAAGTTTTAAAAAATGTGTTTTGATGCATGTCACTAAATGCTGCTTAATAGTACCTAACCGGGGCTGCTCCCCCAGAGACAGTTGCTAGTCCATTTATTCTTTTAAAGACTACTGATTCCAATTTGGTGCCATATGCTTTTATCTTGTAGGCCGTAGGATAGCTCCGTTTCTACCAGCTATAGGCCATGGTACGTCTGGGCTATTATGCTTAAATTCTTTATTAATTAGCGTTGGCTATGTGCTTTATAACACTGCTGATTCAGGTCTCTTGTAGATTTTCTCTTGACCGGTCAGCGCAGTCTCTCTCTCTTGTACATAGAAAAAACAGAGAATACCTATTATTAGAATGTTATTTTTAATTTAATTTAATTTAATTTAATTAATTAGCATTTTTATCACGCGAATAAAAGAAATAATATACTCACCGGGTAAGGCCTGGATGAACCTCTTTGGCTGGCAGGAAGGGTAAGACCTCGAAGATACTTGTGCCTCTGCCCTAGGAAGAATAGCCCCCCCCCCCACCCCGCTCGCCGCAATACAATTTAATTGTCTCTGTCACCCCATATCTGCACGGTCATGTATGACAAACAAAACTATAAACAGAATTTACTGGCGGGGAAATTGTCAGACTTGATGTATGACCAGGTGGTACGGCCTTGATGATGCTACTCGTGCCTGTGTAAGAAAATTATCTGTAATTTGGGGCGTATGTGAAAACAAAACTTTAAACAGAATTTACTGGAGGGCAAAAGTGTCAGACTCGATGTATGACCCGCGTGGCCGGGTAGGGGGGCGCCTCGATGGCCAGGTGGCACGGCCCTGCAGAATTTACTGCCGGACAAATTGACAGACTCGATGTATGTCTCGACTTATGACCTTTACAAATTGGCGCCATACGCCGATGTGATACAAACGCTTGCGTGAGGAAAAAACACACGGTCAAAACTAGCGCCGAGCGTTTTTATTGGACGATAGACCCTGCACCTCCTCCTCTCATTCTTTGCTCCAACTTTACCATTTTATCCCACAGTCTCTCACAGTTTCTCTCAGACTCGCGCAGCAGCACGCCTCTCAGCTCTCCCGCATCGCTCTCTCCGAGGATTATCCAAAGCCGTGCGGACCTTTCCGCGCTACCGCACCAGTATGTGAATAAGTCCTTTGCTGATTCTCCGAAGCCCGGGGACCTTACCACGCTACCGCACACCGTACGCTCGCGCTCCATCAGGTAACCCAGCCACGCTCACTCCCGCCCGCGCACCACAAAATAATAATAATAATAACTTATTCAAATAACACACGCTCATAAGCACTCTCATCAATATCATTTTTAAAATAATACACACTCATAAGCACTCTCCTCAATATCATTTTAAAATAATAAACATTTAAAATAAGCATTTAAAATAATAAATAATTAAATCCAAATACCATTGCAGCACTAACACAACCAACCCAGGCCCCCTAAGCCACAATCATTTAAAATAATAAATAAATAATTAAATACAAATACCATTGCAGCAGTTACACAACCAACCCCCGGGGAAGAAGACAAAAAAAAAATATTTAAATAAATAATTAAATCCACATGCTATTGCGTCAGTTACACAACCAAGCTCAACCCACTACAACATAAGCTCCGCCCACTGAACTTTTGAACGTGACCTTTGACCCGACCTGTCAATTTGACGAAAGCGGTATCCTTCCTCTCTCTCGCGAGCTGCCTGATTATCATGCACTTCTACAGCAGCACCTCGGCACCGTCCCTGACATTTAATAACAGCCAGTCTTTCTGGCAACAGACTTGGTGCTATCAAATTCCCCATTGAGAATTAGGGTCCCGACTCAGGTCAAAACCTTCCCCTCCTTCTAAATTAACCCCATATTATGTACAACACCAAAACATATCTCAAACCTCTGTGAAAGTGAAGCTCATTTCCTGGTAGCTAATTCACACACCTTAGTAAGTACAATCACACTGTAGCCTGTACAAGCAAACAACAGACGAGGGAGTACAGGACAGTATACTAGACAGGAAACCATGATGCTGCATCAGCAGTGGTGGAGGAAGTACTCAAACAATTTACTTAAAGTAAAAGTGGAAATAAACTGGCAAAAATGTAGTTCAGTAAAAGTAGAAGTACCCATTGGTGGTTCAAATTTAGTAAAAGTAGGTAAGTTCTTGCTTTGCAGATATACTCAAAGTATCAAAGTAAAATATTTGAATTTGTAGTCCAAGGCAGGGAACAACCCAGGATGGGGAGCCAGCCCATTGTAAGGTGCACTGAACTCCCCATTCACTCACACATACACCAGGATGCAGATTTCAACACTTCTGTCATGACAATATCAACACGCTATTCACAATTCACCAATGAGTGATCACAAACATCCGAGGATCACCTCTCGCCGTCTCCAGAGCCACTTTCCATAGTGAATCTAAGGGTGTTATATGTAGTACAAACTGTATAACAATCGATCTCTCCAACAGGAAGAAATCCACAATGCTCAAAGGTTTCATCTTGCTTTTATAAAAGTTTCTAAGAGCTGACAGGATTCGACACCTCTGACACATACTGAACTCCCACCTTTGAGTCTTTGGCCTTTTTTTGATGAGAAAAGCTCCGAAATCTCTGTATTATCTGTCGCATGGCTACCTTTCCCTGATGCAAATAAAAAACAGTCTAAACAGAAATGTGATGGTAAAATGTAATGCAGTGCTAAGTAGAAATGTTGTTCTTATCTAACAGGTCTGGACGCTGTTCAGCAAATGGCTATTTCAATATTAGTTTAAATACTAGAATCCGTGGCCATAGGTGGAAATTAGCAGGAGAACATTTTAAATTGAATTTGAGAAAACACTTCTTTACACAGCGTGTAGTTAGAGTATGGAATAGTCTTCCTGTTAGTGTAGCGCAAGCTAAAACCCTGGGTTCCTTTATATCAGAGCTAGATAAGATTCAAACAACTCTCAGCTATTAGTTAAGTTCTCCCCAAACGAGCTTGATGGGCCGAATGGCTTCCTCTTGTTTGTAAATTTCTTATATTCTTATGTTGTAGAGCAGTAAGCATACGTATTTGCTGTAAGATGTAGTCAAGTAAAAGTCAGAAGTGTCCATGGATAAATCTTCTTAAGTAAAGTACAGATATATAAAGAATATACTTAAGTACAGAAACTACTTTGCTTTTCACTACTATGCATCAGGTCTTGGAGTACCTAGGAAATATAACATAGATCCTTTGCTCCTGAGTTACTCAGTTTTATTGGCTGCTTTGAAAACATATTCACTGCTTCACAACTAATAGTAGTACCAGAAGTTTACCTTTCATAAAGGATCTTCAGAGCAGTTACGCCAAAGCTGGGTATCCAGGAACATGAAATAATTGATTTGATCACCATCCCATAGTTTCATACTCTACCTATGGACCCTGGAGATCCTTAGCTGTAGCACTTTGGCTCAGTCTGTGCATCCTTTTGCCCATTAAGAGTGCTAATTACACACAGCCCCTGTTCTCCTGTCAGTTCTGAGTTCAGCGTTTGAGAGCTATATGACAGCCCGCCGCTGTTTATTTGCTGTGGGGGGAAGAGAACCACCAACCACATACCCCAACACACTTCATTGTACAATATGTCAGCTACGATATGCATAAGCAGCATTCCAGGGCAGGGTGGTAAAAAGGAAGTGTTTCTGTCATCTCACCGTCACGGGAATCCCTCGACACCTGTTCACCATATCAATAATGATCGAAAGGAAATGTGGTCACTTAAATCTGTGACAACATTATACTAGAGTCTGCAATAACCAATGTCACTCCTAGATGCATGTTATTAACTCGCCGAAAACAAACTGTCAGCTGGTAACGCCCATTAAGTTTTGCGACAGGCCACGCAGGGGGACTGCACAGATTCACTCAAATCACTGGAGTGACATCTGGAGTGTCAGTCTCTTCCAGTTATTAATGTCATCTACAGAATTCACTGCCTCTGTCTGTCTTTAAATGGGAAAATTGGGCAGTCAGAGAGGTTATACAGGACTTTGTAATATATACATTAACTTTTGAGACATTTCAACATATCCAATCCAGCAAGCTTAGATTATCACCACATAAAGAGCCGAATTATGTCCTCAGATTTCAATAGGACTCATTTTCTTACTTTGAGTTCCTTTCTCTCAGCCTTATTTCACCTTTCACATTTGTCCCTCCCACTGCATCTCCCACTGTAGCATCATAATGAAGAGGTAATCAAATGCATTTCCAGACAAGAATAAAAATATAGCCATGGGTGACCACTGTCACCCATGTTTAACAGTGGTGTTTTTATTTGATTCTCTGCACCCATACTGGAGCCCATGCTCTTAAGCTTCCCATCACCAATGTTAATCAGCTGCGCTTCCTCTTACAGTCGCACACGCCAACTTACCTTGACTTAGTCTTCTATAGCCAGATGATAAGTTGCAGCACATACCTGTACATTAGACTGGACAACAAACTTTTACTTTCTTTTTGTCGCATGAATCAAAATAAGTGAATCTTATGGATTTTTGTGCTGAATTCACATATCTCACAGGAATTTCCGTATCAAGCAATGATTTTGTGTGACACCCAAACTTTACACTATGCATAAATTTACAGTATATGTGAATGGTGGAAGTGTCTCATCTAAAAGGTACTGTAACAGTATGTGATTTACTGCTGTACTCGGCCTCAGACACCATCTTCTTAGGGTCCAACAAAAGTCCCACTTGTCTTGATATTGTTTTCCCATATCAGAGAGCGCAGGATTCTGTCTCAATATGTCCAATCGTCTTACTGCCTGGCAAAACTTACCCTTACACTTAGACTTACAGTACTCAGTGCCCTTATGTAAAGTCTTAAAAATGTTCATACAATTTTCTTTTTGTAAATTAAACCTTTCACCCATATGATCTTAACAGAGATTTTTTTTATATTATCAATATAGCCTAAAAATGATGTTACTCATGGGTGATGCCAAAATTCGGAGTACATCTAATATCTGCCTTGAAAAGTACATTACAGGCATCCCTTAGTCCTCTGACAAAATCTTTGCTGATCAGTGTTATTCTAGTAACAGAACAAGTCAGCTTTACTGAAGGAATGTAAAAATAAGATACAATAAAATCAAGTATTTCATCCACATACCCAGAGCCAACAGACATGGAAGGTAAATCTATTCATCATCCTTGCTTGGGCCATTGGTGGTCTGGGGTATGTCCCTGGCAGCATAGAGTACAAGGCCCTGGACAGGATGCCAGTCCATCACGGGGCACAGGGCTGGGGTTCACCCTGGACGGGATGCCAGTCCATCATGGGGCACAGGGCTGGGGTATACCTTGGACAGGATGCCAGTCCATCACGGGGCACAGGGCTGGGGTTCACCCTGGACGGGATGCCAGTCCATCATGGGGCACAGGGCTGGGGTTCACCCTGGACGGGATGCCAGTCCATCATGAGGCACAGGGCTGGGGTTCACCCTGGACGGGATGCCAGTCCATCATGGGGCACAGGGCTGGGGTTCACCCTGGACAGGATGCCAGTCCATCACGGGGCATAAGGCTGGGATTCACCGTGGACGGGATGCCAGTCCATCACGGGGCACAGGGCAGGGATTCACCCTGGACGGGATGCCAGGCCATCATGAGGCACAGGGCTGGGGTTCACCCTGGATGGGATGCCAGTCCATCATGGGGCACAGGGCTGGGGTTCACCCTGGACAGGATGCCAGTCCATCACGGGGCATAAGGTGTGGGGTTCACCGTGGACGGTATGCCAGTCCATCACGGGGCACAGGGCTGGGGTATACCTTGGACAGGATGCCATTCCACCTCAATGTACGTACGCACACATACATACACACCCAATCACTCATTCAATGGACAATCTAGAGACACAGATTAGCCCAGTGTTTCTCAAACTGGTCCTCAAAGACCTGCAGATGGTCCATACTTTTGCTCCTGGGAGATGGAAGAAAGCAAAAATGTGATTTATCTGACAGGAAGCTGGGAGGGAGCAAAAACCATGAACCATTTGGGGCTCCCCGAAGACCAGTTTGAGAGACACTGGATTAGTCTGTATGTCTTTAGACTGCAGGAGGACTCCAGAATGACACAGGGAGAATATGCAAACTCCACACCCAAGCACTGGGTGATTAAACAATGCTGGAGGTTTGAGGCAACAAAGCTAGTCACTGAGCCGCCATGCCACCCGCAAGGGCTGTTATAATATGTGGCAAGGGGGATTCTAGTATGAAAAAGATCAATGGAAAAAGAAAAAAGTCACATCAATGCATGGGAATGATTAACCAGGACCAGAACATACAAGAGAACAAGGAAGGTATAACTAACCATTTGGGAATGTTTAGAGATTCTTAGTGGCAAAAATGTTACAGCATGTATCAGTTTTTAAATAAAAGCATACAGGTCTTATGCTATACTGATAATAATAATGAAATGTGCTGTTAATAATGGAAGCAGTGGTTCAGGCAAGCCCAGGGCTTGGCCCCGAGAGGCAGGCATCCGGGCCACACAGGGATATGGAACAGGTTGGCGGAACCCAAGATGAGTAACTTGTTTACCAGTCTATTTATATACCTATCTGTCTATGCGCTCCAGGGCTGTCAAGTCCATTTTAAACCAGGTGACCCTTCAGAGTTCGCTGATGTTTCAATAGCTGCACATTTATTTAGGGTTTATATAGCGTCACAAGGAAATCTCATTTGCGTTTGAATCAAATTTTGTTTCATTTTAAGGGGAGAGTATTTGGTGTTAGAATATTGGAAAAAAAATCTTTTCTTTGTCACAAGAAATTGCATTGATCTCCATAGTGAAATATAGGTATCGCATGGCATTCGCTGTTCACCTCTGAGCTATAAGAGGTAATTTGACTACCATAGGGATTAGTGCAATTACTGCTGCATGATTCCATCAATAAACTATTCAAATATTGAAGCCTATGGTGAAACTGTTTAATCAGTTTCTTACTAGGATATCCTGCTATATACAGGGGGTGTAATGTAATTTTTGATTGGAGGATGTAACTCTTTGATAGGTTTGTATTCTTCCATTTTCTTCTGAAGTAAATCAACTTCAGGATTCCTGCTCCACAAGACAGTGAGATGCTGAGGCCAGCATTTAAGGCCGTGGACTTTGTACTCATATACTGAAATTGAAAAGATAATTAAATATGCCTCCCTGTAAAAGAGGACAACAGGAGAAAAAAAGAGGTTTCTCTCATAATATGTGAGCAATATAATTTATAGATAATTAGCTGGAGATGAGTGGGGTTGTTAACTGCATAAATATTAATTACGCTTTGAAACAGTGGAGTCATCAAAAAATAAATAAAAAACACAGGCTTATGAAAATCAAACAAGGTATCACACAGCGAATGCCTCTCAGGTTTTTGGAAGCCACGTCACTGTCCTGGGTCCAGATGGTCCCAGTGTGAGATCACACCTCTAATAAGAACAGCTTGTCTTTTGTTGAATTGGATTCACCAGGTCCTGCTCCTCTAATTTTTCTCAGAGCATTCCCACCGAGTTCAGTGAAATCACTTAGCCTGTCATACCGTATTCTATATCAGCAGATTTAAAGAGAGAGGGGGGGGAAATATCCTTTCTGCAGAGACACTGTTGGAAACCCCAAAATAAATCTTCTGGAAAACATAAAGGGTAGTGCAAGCAGATAGAGTCCAGGTTTCTAGATTAATTTGCTTTTCTGCTAGAACATAAATCCTTCTGTTCATTTTCATCCCCAATGTACCGCAAGACATATTAACACATATTTTGCCACTGTCTACATTCTTTTGACAGAAATTGAATATTGTCTGCTTTCCTACAGAAAAGTGCCTCTCGTAAAACCTGTTTCTTCTGCTTTTATTGTATCATTGCTTTATTTTTTTTGTCTTATGTGGATTGAAGTACCACACACAAGGTAAAACACACAACGTTGCCCAGGCCTTAAGCTCACACAGAATGAGACCAGAACCAGGGACATCTGGCAATGCGAAGAAGCCAAGAGGCCACTGGACTCTCCGGTTGCCTGCCAGCTATAACCCTGATGTGTCACGTTTTGCTCATCTATTTGTATGCAGAGCCTCGTGGTGCCACATCCACAGTGGCAGCACCTGACTGCTGGTCGGTTCACCTTCAGCCTCTCTGCAGTGTGAACTGTTCATGGGATCAGAGAAAGTCTTCACCCCAGTTTGGAGAAGCTGCCTGTTGTACCCAATTCAGTGCAGCAACAAATGAAATTTTAATTTTGTGGCCTGACTCCCCTTGTACTTTTTTGGATTTGAGCCTTTTATTGTTATTATTTTCAGAGAACGCTCTTGTACTCCTGGTACAAAATTTGTCCAGGCAGATGTTGTGAACTTTATCTGAACATCTGTCAATAAGACTTCGTATGAGGTGGAATCAGTTAAAATTTCAATAATTTCAAAATAATTTATCTGTCATAGTAAATGATAAAGGTATTTTAGCAAAAATAAATGAATGTTGTTATATTTTTGCTATCAGGTTTTCTATTATAAAATGTTATAATATTTAAAAAAAAACTAATAGTTGACTAATTTAGTTCTAGGTTTATAAAGAATTAAAAATTAAATTAAATTTTACATAATCTGAACACTGTACATTTTAAAAAATACTTCATTTCACAGGGTTGCTGTTTCAGAAATATTTTTTTTCTTCCCTCTACCACAGCTACAGTACTGCGATGCAGGGCGACAGTGAGCCTGCAGTGTTTTCCAGGAAAGACTCCAGCTCAAGGCAGGATGCAACCTGGAAAGGATGCCAGTGCATCACAGGACACATGCACAGCAATTTAGAGACACCAGTTCACCTAAAGCATATGTGTTTGGCGTACGGAAGGAAATCCACACAAATACTGAGGAAAACGTGCAAACTCCACTCACACACACACTCATAAGCACAACCAATCCTCTTTGCAAAACTCTGACTCAATATTTATGTGTATTAAATTTTAAATCAATAAATAAACAAATAATATGTGCTGGAAAAATATGGAACCTTTAGTTTTCAAATGTAATTTCTATTTTCCCTCTTATATCATATCCTATCCAGTATTAATTTTTCAACATAGTTAACATAGTATTAAAGAGGAATATCTTGTAATTATAACTCTTTTCACATGTAATAAAAGCAAACAACATCAAGCAAACATAACACACAACAGAGCACATATTTTGGTAACAATAAATTTGCTCCACATTGCATTCAGACTGTGAGCTGCTTCTTGAACCCTTACAAATGGTTCTTACTGGTAAAATTACATCCTCATGAGAGTCATAATTATACACCACCAAACAAAAACAGATTAAGTAGCTACACGTTATTATGGGTTTGGAAATATTTAACTCACCTTTATGTTCATAGTCACCATGTCTGCCTGAATTTTCCATATGTATAAAGCAAAATACATTTACTATCTTAATTGTTTGCCACTTACTATACAAACAATTTCGCTTTCAGGCGCTAATACTCCTAAGCAATGGACATTTTAAAATTCCTTATGCTGCAACAAATGACAGTTTGGATGAAACATTGTATTAGCAACAATCCAGGGTACACACACCAGGAAGGTAAGCTTTGCAGTTTTTGTTTTGTTCAGTGATTTAATTTTAAAATGTCTCCGGTCTGTTCACTCAAGAATGCCATTGAGGGAACACAAAAGCAGACTAAAGTGAGTGTTTTTCTGTCTGTGTGTGTTTACACCTGGCTGCACACCCCAGGCCCCCAATGCACCAAAATCTACCCACTTGAGCAACTTAATCCACTTCCTGGTTTGGTGACTTTGTTGGTTCCAAAATGGCTATATTAGGCAACACATGAGGATAATTCAGTATTATTGATTCAGTATTTCATATATTTGTTTTTGCTAATAAGATGATAGGTTTATATATATATATATATAAATATATATATATATATATATATATATATATACATATATATATATATAGGTTATATGATACTAAATAAATTTTAAGCAGTTCCACTGTCATAAAAACAGTCATACAGATATTTTATTTTAATTGAAATTTCCAGTATTAAATTCAATATTACACTGTTACATTAAATATTACATTAAATATGATTTTTCTTTTTTAAATCTAAATTCTGAAATGTAAGGTTCCTCTGGAAGCATTAGCAGTTTGTAAATAGTCATCCTTTATTTCCAGGAAAAAATTATCTTAAATTTAAAATCATCTTGAACCATCTTTACCCTGCAGCCAAACCATTTGGTTGGTCTGAAATTCACAATCATCAAAGTCAAAAGTCAACACAACAATGACACCAAACGCATCAAGGTTTTTCCAGAAGGTTCCTGGGCCTTTAGAAAGCACACAAAGCAAAGGGGGAAAGGTGGGAAATAAAAGAACTGTTGGCTGTCATAACCTTTTAGCATTTGGGTGTCTTTGAAATTCACGGTTGTATGTTGAGGTAGTCAGATTAAAAGGCCTTTATTCACAATGACCTTTCTCTCACAGCCCTTCCTCCGAGAAATCTCCTTTCCACCCGGCCTGATGTCACAGCAGACCTTCCCCTGAAACAAAAGGGCAAAGAGCCAGTTGATAAAGTCTCTGAAAAAGGTGCAGCCGGTGTCAGCGGTGAATGGTGGCCTCTTTGTTGAAACGTGGGGTTTCTGTGCCTTGGTCCAAGGGGTCCCCTGTACTTGTTAGCTTTTACTGCAGTTCAGAGTATTAAAGAGCAAAGTTAGAGCAAATATACATGTTAATTAGCTTTTCCATCTTTATTTCCTTCTGAGTTAATTGTAAATTTGATAGGCAATACTTGAACTTTAGCTGGACACGTAAGAAATCGATTGTACAGTCAAATGAATTATTCTACATTATTTCTTATATTAATCATAAAAATTTACCTAGAGCACTGAGTGACCAAGGTGCTACAGGATTCCTTAGACCAGAGGTTTTCAAAGCCCAGACCGCAATCAGGATGCGGACTGGGAGAGAGGAGAGGAGCACGCTGTGACAGCGTGATGCCACACCCACCACACAACGAACCACCTCAGGCATGAGAACCTGAGTGCAGCCATGTAGCACCACGTTAGTTTGAATGGAATGGAACAGTGTGAAGATTTTTTTTGGTGACTGGAGTGCCAATCCTGCCACCGACCCCCAAATCTTCACTGAAAGTTGGAGGACCTCTTACAGGGCTGGATGTAGATTAATGTCATACCCAGGAAAAGCAAATGCAGGTTAAGGGCCTTGCTTAAAACCCCAGTGGAGTAGAATCACTCCTGGTTTTCATGGGGTTCAAACCAGCAACCTTCCACCAGAGATCCCTAGGCTCGGACCCACCGCTCCACCCACACACACAGACTCACCCGATAATAACCTTATAAGTGAATATGGTTAACAGAAAATCGACTTAATTCACTTTAAGTGAAAAATACAAGGTAGAACCACCAAATTTCGTACATGCAGGATTCATCATTATTCCGCCACCACCCCACCCCCCCCCCCAACAACAGAGTGTTGAAATGATGAGTCAGCATTAAACCAGTATTTATGTTAATTTTCCATTGTTATTATGTATTCATGTTTATTTAGAAAATTATTGTTAATTCATTAAAGTTTATGAAATGCCGTTTTGTTATTGAAAATCTGGGGACGATTCTAGCATTTGCCGCTTAGGGGGTCTATGCCCCAGTATGATTCCCACTTTCAGTCTGAAGAATAATATTTGCTGAGTGGAAAAAAAAAAATAATAATTTTTACAAATTTTTTACTTTTTCGGGAGGGGGGGGCTGTGACAAAGAAATCGGATCTCTAAAGTCCCCCTAAATAGTGCCTAGAATCGCCTACATATGGATAAAGTTGAATGGTGAGCTTTCTGTTGATTCAAATTAATGAACTCAGTTCAACTTTAAGGCAGGAAAATAAATACCTTTCTTAGTCTTTTTCTGATTCTCCAGAAGGCGACTTTTTTCACTTCGCTTTTATCTGCATTCCCTGTCTTTGCCTTAGACTGCATCCCATCTCTTCCAGCACGGAAATACAATGTCACTCAAAACCATCTGTCTTCTGGGCCTTTTTCCCTTTATTTGCACCTGCTGATTTATAAGTAATGACAAAAGTGTGGCCAATTCTAAAGAGGAGTGACACAGCAACCAGTCCCTTGTCATTTTCCGTCTTAATTGCTATGATTTTCTCTTCACTGGTCTTTTCAATATTGCTACCCATCCTCTATGTGTAATAGAATTGCCCTGCTCATCTTGTTTCCATCCTGTCTCTGTCTACTTAATTGCATTCTTCTAAGAGACATGATGTATGCTTGCCAGAGTGTCAACTGTTCAGCCTGTCTTCACCTCATTATCATCTTTTTTTTCTTTTTATTCGTTTTTTTGTGTCTAATCTCTGCAATCGGCAGGCTCTGGATCCCTGGTGGTGGAGAGCTGTGTATATCCTTTGTGTTCACTGCATACCACACTCTATTTGCAGCTGGTTTACCTTTTTAAAGACTCGATTGTACAATTGACCTAAATGTACTTTGTAAACCAATATTTTTAATTTGGCTTTCCGGACAAAATTTGAGGTCTCTTACATTTAAAAAGACAGTGAGGAATGAGTGTTTATTCATTTCTAATGAGCCAAAATTGCTTTTTTTGCTTTGCATGCCTATGTATGATTCATTACAGAAAATTTCTGCTTCCTAAAAGACCAGTTTGAGGTTTGCCCGATGGGGCGATGGACAAATCAAGGTCTTGGTACGGTTTCTCTCCCTCTCGTATAGCAATGTCTACTGTCGCCTGGATACCCACAAGGCCACTGGGGAGACTGAGAAAATGACCCCCACCTCATCCCGTAAATCCCCGTAAATAAACAGCCAGCTGATGGCAGATACAGTGAGGAGCTCCGTGCTCATCTTCCACCCTCTACCGTATGTCATTCGTTGAGGGAAGCACCAATGAATTAATTGGTTATTCCAGATTGGGTAGAAGGGAGGAAAATAAACAGTTCAGTTCAGCAGAATCAGCCTTTATCACATTACCCAACTCCCATCACATCTGAAACCAGCAGATAGAAGGATGCCTGTAGAGGGTTAATCCATTCTTTGACAGATTCAGTAGACAGATTTCCTTCACCCATGCATGTCCTATATCTCCACCCCACATGTCCTCAGTCACCCCTCTAACTCTAACACGCTCCTACAATAATTGTTACTATGAGGAAAAACCTGGCATGTGCCTTTGGGGTCAATTTGACCCCAGGGTTGGTGTGAGAGCTAGGATCTTCCCTGTCCCTCCCTATTTTATACATCACAGTTGACTAGGGGAAAGGACTGCTGAGGACACTTCATGTATAAAAGGCAGCAGCTCCTCATGGTGTAAGTGCCCAGAGCGCTTAAGGTCTGCACAGACCTGTGGGGCGGAGTGCTGTAGAACATCTTTAGCCTGAGCCTGAGGCTTGTAAGGGTTCCTGTACTCTGCAAGACATCCTAGCTAGCTCCAGGGTCCAAATATGGGCGCCACAAAGCCCTAAAACCCTACAGACCAGTAACACTGACATCCCACCAGTTGAAGACTCGGGAAAGGCTTACCTTGAACCACTTCAAAACCCTGGAGAGCACAGCACTGGACCTCCTGCCGTTTGAGGATCAGTCAGACATCAGAGTGGAGGATGCGGTCACATGCCTGCTGCGCAGAGCCTACTGTCCCCTGGAGGAAACATGGAGCACTGTGAGAGTTATGCCCTTTGACTTTAGTGTTTTAATACTATCCAGTCCCTACTGCTGAGAAATAAGCTAAGAGCTGAACAGGTGGGCCCACCACCCCGGTATCCTGGATTGTTGACTTTGTGACCTACAGACCACAGTATTTAGGGCTACAGAACTGCATGTCCAAACAGTTTGTGAGCAGTATGGGTGCTCCACAGGGGAGGTGCCCTTGCTGCATTCCGGTTTACCTTCTACACCTCTAACTTCAAATACAACTGCGAGGCATGCCATCTGCAGAAGATGTCAGATGCCTAGGCAATTGAGCGCTGTATTAGTGCAGGGAGGGTGGAGGAGAACAAGTAACTTGCGACCCATTGTAAGAGGTGGTGGGGAGGAAGTACTGACAAAGCTCACTGTTTTGGCACAGAAAAGTGTCTTCAGTGGCAGACTCCTTGCTCCAAGCAAAACATTTACAGACCCTTTATTCCTGCAGTCGTCAGGGATTACAACACAGTCCCAGACTGGGCCTGGTAGCCATTAAGGTCCATCTATGACCAGTCATTGCTACTGTCAATTATTACTCAATATTTGTCTTTTTATTCACATCTGAATATTTTGCCTATTCACATTTACATTTAAGGATTTTATTTATTTTTAATCTATGTTTTTGTTTATTCATGTCAGTACATTTTCTTTTTATTTGTAAACTTTATTTATATTCTTGCATTGCTATCTCAGTCTGACCTGCTGTACCCTCTCCACAAGTTCCCTCTGGGGAGAAATAAATTACCATCTCATCTCAGAAATTTTACTTATATGTCAATAATTACCAGAAACAGACAATAAAAATGCATATCAGTTTTAAAAAGAAACAAAAGGCATGCATTTTCATTAAATTCTAAGCACATAAAAATAAAAAAAAAACTAGCTGAATAAGTCAGGATTATGATAATTACTTACAAAATGTAGTATTACATGCTTATAGCTCCCCCTATCAAGTTTTTTTTCACCCAGCCTTGTTCCAACCTGTAAGTCAGTGAAGGGTCACAGGTCAACATTTTTATGCGTCTATAATTTGGTAGATTGATGAAATCAATCTTCAGTAGATTCCAGTGTATTTTTCTGATTAAATCTGATACACTACACCTCTGATACGGATCTCACATTACATACACTGCATACCGCACTGCACCAAATATCAGTGCCACATGGTGGCACTAATCACCAGCAAAATAAATTAGGAGCTTTTGGGGGTCTTCGTATACAGCGAGCCGTTTAATGCCTGATTTAATTGAAGCTGTCCCGTATAATATTTACCTTCAGCACTTCATCCTTTTTTAATTTAAGCTTTTAAGATGACAAATTGAAATTTTGATAATATAAATAAAACAAATCAGAAATGCTAAACAAAACAACAAAAAATGGTATTTTAATTCAGATGTTTTACTTTTATTCCCATGAGTTGCGAATAGAGTAGGACATTGTTACTATAAGTATACAGTAAGTATATAAGTATATAGTAGCAAAAATGACAAGTAAAAAAATTATAATAAATGGATTATATTACGATTACTGAGATAACCCTCTATTCCATATGTATACAGTCATAATTTTACATAATTATTACTACAATTAATATTTTGTTGTTTCAGTTTTCATCCTTACTCACATTACTGGAGCAATTTAGTGGACGGAAGAATATCAAAATCAGCCTTTGAGGTCTGGCTCTTTAGCAGATTAAAGTCTAATACTTTGACTTACTTGTTTACTCAACAGACCATTTCCCATGTTGTACATTTACACATCCACACAAATTATTTTTACAAGCAAATGTATGAGTAACCCAGAATACAATCACAGTAGCAGGACAGATGTACCCCATTACATTTATCCATCACGCAACCCCCTTATCCAGTACTGCGTTGGGTGAGCCTATAACTTGTCCCAGGAAAATTAGTGCACAAGGCATTAGAACCCCTGTTTGGGATGCCAGTTCATGGCAGGACACAAACACAGACCCCCCCCCCCCCCCACACACACACACAGTTATGGAGGTACAAAAAACTGAGAGAATAATGATGGATATCAAACAACTGACCAGCAGTTGATGGTTTTTTGCTTAACAGACCAAATTCCAGTCACACCACTGTATACTCTACACTGTCCCCTGAGAGTGATTCGGTTCTTATTCTACATTTGAGCTCCATTCTAACATGTAGTGACTATTACTTTCCTGCCAGTTCCCTGCCAAATGCTCAGTGTATCTCTGACACTGACAGTGTCCCGTTTATCGCAGTTTGGAATCTCTGCTGATTTTACAGCATTATGCATCTGAGGCTGTTTCACACTTTCTTTCACACGTACGCAAAACAGACTGAAAAAACAGACTGTATCTACATAGTGATAGAGTAACAATGAGTAAAAACAAGCAGGAGGTTCTGGTGAGCTCCAAAACACTCTTTACCATCGGTCTGTCCATCCTGTTTCCGTATCACTTATCCATTACAGGGTCAGAATGTGCTTGGATCCTATCTCTGACAGAACAATGCATGAGCCAAACGACACTGTGTCCTGGATCCAGACCCTGCAAAATTCCAAGAAAATTTACATTTGTGGATACATAAATATGTAATTATTATTAAAATGTGTTCAATTTCATTCGTTTTTTGGATCTGAATAGCACAACGTATATCACAATGAAATGACGGTCTAGTTGGACAGAATATGTGATGTTTGTGAAGTGCACAGCTCAAAAATGCCACCATAACTTCTCAGCCATGAACACCATATATTATTCAGATCTCTAGTGAATTACCATTTACCCCCTCCCCCCCATAATTTCCTTTTTAAACCCATATGTACACTGAAATGGTTGCATGCAAAATCAAAAAATACATCTTCAAATGTTTATCAGTCTAATGTATGGGATATATTCTGCTCTAAAATGTATTTAAGCTAAAATGAAAATTTAATAAAATTAACAAAGTAATAGTTGATATAACAGAAAATACAATTGATTTCTGATCCTATCAGCCAACAGAGCTGAGATGTAGTCGGGAAACTTAATATATACTGTTTCTTGAGAGGTAACGTTTAAATAGGTTTCTTCCTGTATGCATCTCCTTTTTGAAAATGCACATTAACAGCTGTAAGCCCCACTTTAATGTAATTTGATATTAGCTGGGGTGAATTTGAATGGTTAGATACATAAATCCACATTCCCAAGCCAAGATGAAAGCATATACTTATTCAGCAGTTCGAAACCTCATAAGGACCCTTTTCAAAGTCTGTGAAAGTCTGCATCCACTAGGAACCTTCAAAGTAAGACAGCTTCTGCGGTAACAGATTTGTGATCAATACGATGCTCAATACTTTATAATAAGGCATTCATTTTGTGGGGATACAAGACATACAAGCCCTTACTATCATATTGATCATGAGAGAGAATTGCAAAAAACAATAAAAAATGTATACAGACGTATTTTTTTATTATTAATCTTTTTGGAAGCATACAGCATTTTGCAAGGACAAAACTATGCAAGTCTTTAAAGATCTCACAAAAGCTTCCCAGAAATACAGACATATTTTCAGTTAAATGATATGTTGACCACTGTCTACACAAACACAAACCTATGGGTGACCTTTTGGACCAAGAATTTAAAGAGTGCTGAAAGATGAGTAACTTTATCTACATGGCGTATTTACTAACCCATTAGGTGCCGCATTTACTATCAGTGTGGCAGTTTTCTGGGACGATATTTCTCAGCAGAGAAAATGCTTTTCATTCTGTCCTAAAGACTGCTTTAGTCTTGTAGCAAGCACAGAAAGGTTTTAGCAGATAGCAGCAGGAATTTTTCAGTATTATTGAACTGCTGGTAAACAATTTCATATTAAATGAAACCTGGGAGGGTGTAAGGAGAGGTTTTTTACAGTAGGAAGTGGATCAAAATCTCTAGTTAATGGTGCTTTGTTCTGTTTTATTTTGCCCTGGCGGGAAACTTATTGAATCCAACAGTTTTCACAGATGAAAGGTCTTTATGAACCATAAACCCAAATATACTTGGTGACAAAAAGAGTTAAGCACCCAGATGTAGTGGTGCAAATTAAATGAATCTGCCTGTGGTGAAAGGTCATGTGACTGCATTGCAAGGATTATAATATTAGATCAAACGGACATCAGAGTTGGCAGTGTGGGCACACTGATGGTCCCTTATCAGTAGGGTGTGGCACCCCCTTAGGCCTGAATACATGCGGCGATACGGTGCGGTAGGGAGACGTACAACCGTGGTATCTTCTCCTACGGCAAGTCGTCCCCCCGGCTGTTGTAAGTGGCCCTTGAGATCCTGCAGACTGGCACTGGGTCTGAGTTGACGTCCAAGCTGATCCCACACGTTTGATTGGGGAAAGATCGGGGGACCTGGCTGGCCAGGGAAGGATCTCAGTATGATGCAGGCAGCCCATAGACACACGTGCTGTGTGTGGATGTACATTGTCTTGTTGAAAGATTGCACCAGGTTGCTGTTTCAGGAGAGGTAAGACATGCGGGCGCAGGATGTCACTGAGGTAGTGCTGTGTCATCAGTGCCCCCCAAATCACTACCAGAGACGACATGAAGTCGTACCCTATGGGTCCCCACACAATTGATGCCAGGAGTAAAGTCTCCACAACATCGGCAGGATTCGTGCTCTCCCCTCAGCGCCACCATAACCGGACATGACAGTCATATCTGTGGTAATGCAGGACCGAGATTCATCACTGAACATGATACGATGCCACTCGTCATCAGTCCATGCCTCCCGGTTATGGCACCACTCCAAATGCAGCCATCTCTGTGCTGGTGTTAATGGCAGCCTACTAATGGGATCACGAACCCGTAGTTCGGCTGATGCCAGTCGTCGAGACACAGTGCAGGATGACACCGGGTGTTGTAGAGATACCTGTGTCTGGATAGCAGCTGCAGATATCATGAGGTTCTGTAACGCTTGGCTCAAAAACGACGATCCTCCCTTGGTGTAGTTTGTCTTGGGCAACTGAAACCTTTACAACGTGTGTGGGTGCCTTCAAGTGCCCACTGGTTCCACCATTGAGCGACTATGACATCTGAATGCCCCACATGCCGGGCAATTGTCCTATACGACCACCTGGCCTCATGCAAACCCACAACGTGACCCCTATCAAACTCCATCAAGTGCTGCTAATGCTATATAATGAATCTACGTGGCATCCTCTGTGTCTGGTGACTAGATGTGCCAGCTGAGATTATTTTATGTGTTTCAGTTAGTGACTAAGGAAAGAATAGAGAAACAGAAAAAGCATAATTGCAAACAGGTGGATTGAATGTGGTTAGTAGGAATGGCTTAGAAAAGGGTTCAGGGGCCTTTGATAAACAAGGGCCTCAGGTCATGGGAGAGTCAAAACATCATGCTACTCTAGTTTATAAGCCAATTCAAGAGATAAGGCCACTTGGCCATATGAATGGCTGTACTTTCTTCCATCACTGCTCACTTCTCTGTGAGAAAAGCGAAATACGATCCAGTCTTGAGGCTGATGCAGCACACCCACCACATTGTGAAATTCCTTAGGATCCCAGCTGGCAACCTCCCCCCAGGCAGACACACGGTCCAATCCCACACTCTGGAAATAGCCATCCATCTGCCGCAGCCAGGTGTTACATGGGTATCCACTCGAACTGGTCCAACCACTCGGGTCCTCAGCAACAAGACTCCTGTGAGCCGGATCACCCTCAAGGAACATGGCCGTAGTGCTGTAACTGATGCTCCCTGAAAATGCAGGTAATGTGCCTCAATCAGGACTCCTCTAGCAACTGCTCATTTGACACAAAGTCAAATAAATGGTACCCAAGGATTCTCCAAAGAGACACAGTACCAAAGCAGTCAAGTCTTTATCTCAGCTCACTGGATAGCGTCCACGTCTCACAGCCATACAGCAAGACAGGGAGTACCAGGATTCTGAAGACTTGGACCTTCATCCTCTTGCAAAGATATCGGGAGCATGACGCACCCCATTCCACCAACCTCATGACCCCCATGCTCTCCCAATCCATCTGCTAACTTCATAGGAAGAGTCACCAGAGACCTGAATGTCGCTGCTGAAGAAGGTAAATCTCTCAACAAGGTCGACATTCTCCCCGCATACAGACCAGACCAGAGGAGTGTCACCTCATAGACACTCATAATCCACCAAGCGAAGTTGTGAGTAAAATGTCTTGTTCAATGAGACATCCATCACTCACCGCGGTCGGGGCATACACTGAGACAACGGACTAGACACCCACGGAGTGCCTTATATGTTCATTAAAAAGAGTGACATCAGACACCATCAGGAGCTGATGTGCTACAGTAATGGCAGCCATCAGACCAACAAAACCAAAAGTAGCTATACCCACCTATAGAAATCTGTCCACTCCCCGGTCTGCGTACCTCACAGAGTTTATGAAGTTCCCCCGACAACAGAGGAAGATGGTCATCTTGCCGGAGAGACAAGACGTTCCATGTACCTACCCAGATGGGCTGCCTCAAACTGGGACCCAAGTGCTGCCATGCAGCAGGCAACGCCTCAGCACCACACCGGCCCGGATCACCAACAGGCCTGATTCTATTAGCTCTCCAACAGTTCCGACTCTTCTGGGGAAGAGGCTTCCCCATCCTCTTCATGACGCGTGCAACTTTCCTGTGGGCAGCTGAAACAGAGCTACCCCCGCAGGGAGCAGTGCCTGTTTAGATCGAGCTGTTGAGAGTTGTTTTACAATGGCTGGAGTGCCAATCCTGCCACAAACCCACTTTTTTTTTGTGAGATGTGAGTTGTTTGCCTGTGTTGTAAGGTTATAGAAGGAATTTATGTGTGTTTTAGGAAGGGATGTGCAAAAACAAACAGATTACAGCAGGTTGAGCTACATGCTATCCAGTGCTGTTGGCTCTTTCTCAACACTCTTTGAGTACAGATATATTTATGTAGGAAATTATATACTATTCTCACAGAATGACAGTTTAGTTCCAGATTGAACTGGTGTTTTAATAAAAACTTCTGAAAAATTACTATTGTTACAAAAAAGTACAGCTTACATTTTATATCACTGAATGCTGACAGAGAAAGTTTAACTTCATCTCCAGAGGTCCATGCCTGCTTACTGTTGGGGGAAGTTTGACCGATTGAACTGATGGCTTAGAGGGAAACAGGAAGTTCAGGGGCAAAATCTTTTCAAAGTACACTAACTGTCACATGATTCAAATTCAAGATGGTTGTCTGCACATTTCAGCTTCTAAGTGATTTCACCCGTATTCCAATTTAGGACCTTTGGCTCGAGCCAAGACAGTAGAGAGGGGAGTGCATGTTTCCAAATGTGATAAATTCAATGAGGATTTTTTATTATGCATCAGCATAATAGTGAAGTAAAACAGAATATAGGTAATAATTCATTTCTTTCAAATTTTCTAGAGCAAGGAAATGGCAATAACTCAACTGGAACTCACCAGGAAAGAGAAATGTATGATAAGAGTTATAGGAATCAGGAAAAAGCCGTTGACACACACTTAATTATTGAGCAAAAGGTGCAACAAACCGTGAATCATTTGGTCATGTATAGCGTATTAATCATTAGACCTTTTATTTTAAACAAAAATATATAGACTTATAGACTGTTACATTTAATACTCGAGTGGCATAATTCAAGATTCCCCCCTTCGGTTAAGCCCACATATTCACACAGATATCATACAAAAACACTGTACAACTAACACATAACAGGTTCCATATAACTTCACACTTACACTCAAAGACAATCAATTGTCTTAATTCATATTTGCCCTTAAATAACATAGAGATGTGTAATACAGTATATATGTAATTCAATACAATTTCATTTTGAAATACATTAAAATACATTTTAAAATTTCACAGAACTTAGAGGGAGGAAAGGCAGAGGAAAGGTGCATTTACTATCACACTAAATATGTCCTAAATTAGAAATGGAAGTTGCCTTAGTGTTCTGTCCAGTATTAATGGAGAGAATTTGTATACCTCAACAGGAACTTCAAAACATGTTTTCAACACAAAATTGCACATTTTTAGACACTAATGGTTCAATAAGGCCAAAATGTATGTTTTATTAAACAAAATAAAATCAAGTTTATGTTTTTACAGTTCTTAAATCACTCATGATTTGGTTATAATCTGACACTGCCTAAGACCATATGATATAAAATAATCACATAGCACATGTACTCCTTTTCGATGTTTTAAAAAATAAGTATTTTATGTAATGATTTGTGCTGCTCTGACTGTTGTATTACAGTACTGGTTGTGTGTGTGACAGGAGAGGCTGCATTTACCTACTGATAGTCAGATCATGAATCTAGCGTTACACGTGACACTCAAACGTGCGTAAAGAGGTAGCATTTCCTTTCCGATTCCAACAAAACCAACTTCTATTTACAAACATATGTCATGCTTTAATTTATACCAGATCCAGTTAGCGTTCTGAATTCATGAATGTTTCTTCTGCCGTATATTTAATTTTTTTTTGTCTTTCAGTTTGTTACTCTCCTCTAGGGTCTGGCTAACCCCGCTTTCTCAAATGTATGTTGCTTTGAATAAAACCGTTAAATGAATGAATGCAAATGTAAAATTCTAAGAAATTCTGGGGCCACTATGAGGGAATATACTATAAACAATTATTTTAAATTAAGCTAATCCTCTGAAACCGACCATGATTTCTCAACATGCTTTATTGTAAAAATTGTAGCACATTTCCTGTTTATTTAATGGGTGATATATGTTCTTCCTGTAGCTAGGAATGGGAGTTTATTTAGGGCTTTCCTGGAATTTTACAGAGGTGAGTGCAAAATCAAAACTGACCTTCACTGAAATCACTCAGCCAAGGTGCAATAATGGTGGTGTGTGAATATATGACAAGCAGCATCTCTTTCACAAAAATAAATCGCCATCTGGCCATATTTTCCTTAATCCAGAAAAAGAAAATAGTTTTTAGTGCGTAAAACTATTCTCTTTCCCTAGATTAAGGTCGCATACTCAGCACCTGAACAGACTGTTTGGCCGCATGTTGGTTTTGCCGCTGCATTTGCTCCTGCGCTATGCCATGCTGCTTGTGGGTGTGCTCTGGGTGCTGCCAATGCTCGGGCTGGCGCTGCTGTCCTGCGAGGGCGCGCTGTTCCCGGAGACGGGCTGCCGCTTGGCCAAAGAGCTGGGACATCCTGTGGAAAAAAACCAAGCAGGAAGTAACAGTGCATCAGCAATGAAACCACTTTGGTGTCCTTGGTCAGCAGACTTCCTTAGATCTGCAGATGTTTTGTTGCTTGTTGCCATGGCAACAAAGCATGCATTTCAAAAAAGCACAAAGTTGGCTCTTACCTGGAATGTGAGGTGATTCCACACCCATTCCTGAAAGGTACAGTTAACAATTCAAATAATCTGTAATATTGAAAACAAAAATATGCATTTTTATATGAGAGGCGTTGTGTTTTCAGTGTTTTTTCTATAGTAAGACAAAGGTGGAGAAAAAGCACGAATGCTATGATAGTCCGATTAGTAACTCACCTGTGCGAACCTTGATAAACCACAAAGCTCCCATAAGAAGCACCCCTATTAAGAATCCTCCGAAAGCGACACCTAGGACAGCCGAGAGGTTGAAGTCGGGGCACGATGCTGTGTGCAGGCAGACACCAGAGAGTTAATGATGCCCGTTCCGTGGTACCGTAATTACGTATATTCATATGGACTCATAAGATTAAATAACAGATATATAAATACTGGGAATGTAGTGCTTAACAGCAACATGCAAAAAGAAGAATCAGCTGACCAAACATTTGAGGGATACCAGTCACCTCTGAGATTTGTATAAACTAATGTTGGTGTACATTGTACTACTGCTGTATATCACTCAGTGTACAGGATGTCAGTGCATTTCCAGACACGTACACAGACAAATTACACCAGCTAAGAGTCAGCTCACTGAAATTGGGCATGCAAAGTCACTTGGCTGCCAGTCATTCCCGAGCGTGCGGGAAGATACACACTCATTTCCCAACATAAACTTTCTGCCACAAACCAACAGTCCCTGGCTCCCCTTCCTCCCCCAGTGCATTGCCTGGGTTCTGATATCAGGAAGCCCATTGCTCATCCTGTGGTAGGAGTCATCCTGCAGGGTTTCCCAAAACCTTCCCTAATTACAGCGTTTACACCTTCCCGGCTGGGCCAGCGGCCTCCTGCATCCTGTGCTGCGTGACATTGTGCTGCTTCTGTTTGTCCAGATGGAAAGTTCCGTAGTACACTGTTTTTAAACTTATCATGAACTCAAATGCTGCTGATTTAGCCCTTTTTAATCAGCTTCTCTGAAGCTTCACATTGCAAATAAGATTCAACAATTCAACACATTTACACCACTAGACTACTGCTATAAATCACAAGTGTTTCACTGTGATCACTGATTCAATTCCTGTCTGGAAGTGAAATCAGGTTTTTAATTCACATATTACCTTGGTTACTATGAGAATATATTAACTAAAACATTATTTTCATAACAAATGTCCGATCGACAATTACAAAGACTGGAAATCTAACCAGACTGCACACTGACTGAGACCAATGTGGACCCATTTACATACCAAAGCACCTTTTTGTCCAGAATTAATTAAATTCGCAATGACCAGGATTTGACTTAAACTACTAACATTATACTTTTAACAATTAACAACAATTAACAATTACACGGTTAACAAAGTGGCAGTAAAGCTTCTTGCCAGCCCATAAGAGTTTGTCTTATACTGAACCTTCAGAGAAAACATGAGGCACGTGCCGTCGCTTAAAATAAATGCCGCCTGTTTTGATGTTTTCTGAGTGTGTACCGGTTGCTGTTCAGACATGTGGACAGGAAAAATCCAGCAGCTCATCTATATAAGGACCCATTTTTCACTCTCGGTCATCCTGTTTTTTTTTCATCCCAGGAATTTAAAAATTGCTTTATTTGCGCAAATAAGAGTGAATAGAGACAGGATGCTGGAGCTAACGTGACTGGAATGCTGGGGGGCAGCGGGGTCAAGGACAAAGAGCCGTCCACTCTGCACGGCCCCTGAGGCGTCCCACCGGCAGCCCCCAAACAGGAAGATCAGCTCAGTGGCGCTCCTAGCTCTCACAAAAAATAAAAATCAAAGCGGCAGACTGTCAAGCCTCCTGCAATGGATCCAGTCAACAAATTCCAGACCTGTTTGCGAGGCACAGAGTGCTGCTTCCGGAACAGAGACCATTGCAATCAGCAGCAGGTGGAAACAAATACGTGTTTTACAGTATGTTTCACAAGGATAACCCTGTGTAACTAGCAACAAATCTTTGATCAAGGTATTCAAAATAAACAGGTGTAGTACATACTTGAATAAATAAGCGAATAAAGTATTTTGAAAAAATATAAACTGTAAAATCAAATTGTATCTTTATAACAACTATCTTTCGTGAGTCCCAGCTAAGTCATTGGTCACAGGCCAAAGCAGAGCTTTTTATGAAAGAAAGTCAATTCATAGATCGTGGTCTCCAGTCCTGTGTATCTCATT
This sequence comes from Brienomyrus brachyistius, assembly GCF_023856365.1. Lineage (NCBI taxonomy): Eukaryota > Metazoa > Chordata > Actinopteri > Osteoglossiformes > Mormyridae > Brienomyrus > Brienomyrus brachyistius. Next base: position 18,772,691 of record NC_064534.1, read on the forward strand.
ATCTAAGTAGAAACAAACAATGACAGTTGCCTAAGTCTGCCTTCCTGTATCTGGCCCAGAAGTCAGGCTCATCCCAAGAGGTGTTCTCTCTCTTGTGGAAAGGTAGACAGTAAACAATGGAAAACATGTTTAATCAGGAGTTTCAGATCTTTTGATTTTGCATGTGACTATGTCCGAAATACTCGCTATCCTTCAGGATGACCTTGCCGGGGGGGTGGCTGAAAGGATTGGGCTGTAAGAATCTGCCGTGAGATGGTCTTTCCTTTGAAGAGCAACACTTTCCCGTCTTTGTGTGCCGGTGACAATAGCCCGTGGTTATGCTGGCACCTGTCCAGCGTTCAGCATAATAAATCCCCCAAAGGCTCATCATGTCTGATTGCTTCCACGAGGTCAGGCAACTGGCCTTCCTAAAGAGCACGCCCCAGCATGCATGGCTCACGTCTCTAACCCAGAGCCCCCCGCCCCCAATGGCTTCCCTCTCCCCAGCAGGATCTCCTAGTGGACTACTACAGATTTTTCTTTCTGGAGTTTTCACTGAGGAGATCATCATAAAAGCCATGCAGCGTGACACACTGCAGAAGTAAATGGCTTTTGCCTATTGCTACCTCAAATCGTTGACTCATCTCCTGCAGAATTGGAAAAAGGAAATAAACGCGGTCGCCTCACTGATAAAACTACACACAATGGTGGCCCAAAAGCTGTGAAAACTGATACAGGACTATAACAGCTATCTGTTCGACATTACTAATACTCACCAGAAGGCACACTCGACTTAACGACTTCAACAGCGACTTTGACATAGTCTTCGTCATGACATTTCTAGAAGAAAAACAGTTCCAAGTAATATAATTGGGCTGTTCTGGCACAAATAACATAGAATGAAAATATTTATTTCACAAAGATTTCTTACCATGTCACTGCTTTGCCTGAGACAGACTTTGACCTTGCACTCAAGATCCCAGGCAGTTGAAGGTGCATCCTGGATCTGCTGGAAAGAAAGGCTGAACCTGATCCTGTTCTGGCAAATACTCCAAGGACAGTGCTCTACTTGAAAAGGTATGGGCAATTCCACACGACAGGAATCCCTAGACCGCACTGAACATGCCGCCAGCTCGACCTCCTCACTCCTGCTGGAAATCTAATGGAGATGAACAAGAATTGTCAGTGACTAACCTCTGAAAAGAGAAATGTAGAGTCATCCACATACTTCACTGATTACCTCTGCATATATCCTCTTCTCACTCTGGACCTTGGCCATGGGGTCAATATGAGTCTTATAGTCTGCAGACTCAAATAACTGCATGGATGCTACAGTCCCAGGGATACAAAGAAAGGCAAGGATAAAAGTTGAAAACCTTCTTTAATCTTTGTGCTAAATTACGACTTTTTGTGCTTAAAACCTAAGCAAAACTATAATGGCTTCTACTTTTTAAGTCCTTCTGAAAACAATAAAAAAGGACATGGAAAAATGGCTCTGAGGAAAAAATCTGAAAATGGTGCTTGTACTGATGACCACTGGTTTTATAGCATTTTCCCCACCAATAAAATGCCTGAGAAAATATTATTAATAATAGACTTGAACAGAAGCAGAGAATGAAGGTGCTGTACAGTATGAAAGTAAACAAGCAGAACAAATTTAAATTAAGAAAAACATACCTGAACCTGGGGGTATCTGTGGATTAGACCCATTGATTAAAGAAGTTGGTTCTTTAATCACCAGTCTTATCTTCGAAATGGCAGCTGTAATTTCTACATACATGAAATTCAAACCCATTTTTTTCATAGCTAAATGCTGGACATCCATATAACTGTCTATAACATTCTCTATTGAAGGCTCGACGGTGATCTGGGATCCATTAAATTTCATCTGCACCTGATTGTTAGACTGGGTGGAGAAACAAACACAAGTTTAATTTACTGATATATGTACTACATTGTACTGCTATTACATATCTTTAAACAATCGGTATTCAAAATTTGGTTGGGAAGGCCTGTAATTTGCTTCATCAATAAAGAAAATGGCAGGCAGGCTGACAACAATAACTTTAGAAATCTTTAGAAAAAAGTAACTTATCTAAAAATAATTTTTAAAGTTATAACGTCTTACAATTAATTTGAATGGTTCTTCAACATTCCACACTGTACCACTTGGTCCTCTCAAAAATAGTGCTGTTTCATTGTCTGAAATGACGTGAATGAAAACCTCCCTGGGAAGAAAAGCACATCAAAAGTAGATGCAGCAAAATTAAGCTACACAGCATCATCTTTTTCTTAAATAATTCATGAACATGCACTTACTGGATGGGAACTGAATCTGGAATGTTGATAATGTGCATTTTCTTTCCAGGTGCAGCATTGTCACTGGAACACAGCTTAAAGGGTTGTTTAAAAGCTGGATTTTTAATATCATACAATAGGTATTGCTTTGGGAAAAATCCTTTTTCAGGAATGCACTCCACTGAATTTATATCCGCTGCAATGACAAATAAGTAAAAAAAAAAATCATTCAGCTCACTTTCTCTTCTATAAAATACATTATTTTAATTCTTTAAAAAAAGCTAATGTGATTATTAAATTATAATAAACAGTAACTGTAATTCAACTGATCTGTGCCCATCTAAAGTTGTGAACAAAATATCACATTTTTACATGGATTAAAAGCATGTTTTTTAATGCTTAAACTTCATAGCTAAGCCAAACTCACCCTGCTTTCCAGTAAAGATAACTTCAGATGGGTCATAAATTGTTGTAAACGATGTCACCCCCCCAAATCTTTTCGTGACCAGTTCCAAGATATTCATATGACAGATTTCATATACGACATGATCTTCATGGACGTCAGTTGTATTACTCATATCCTGTGAAAAGGAGAAGGTAAATGTGCTTTTCGAAAGAGAATGGAGTGTGTTTAACTGACAGACATCAGATGGTGTAAGTTTTAAGTTGCTGTGTTTGGGAGCAGAAAACCATTAATAAAGGCAGTAAGCAAACAGCTGTATTAAATCATAGTTGAGATGTATAATGACATAATGAACTACATAAGCTAAATAAACTACAGTTCATGTAATCCAAACCAAATGTGGATATTTCACATGGGCCTACAGAGATACAGGGGCTGTAATCCTCCCTGTTTCGTCTTCATGCTCTTGGGCTCCCCCTATGTGTCACACCGATTAAAGGAACCCCTGACCCCTTTTAACTTGTGGAATTGGATGATTTTAAATTTGGTGTTTGTTACAGAAAGTGTCTAAGAGCCCCATTTTTCAAACCATTTGGAGCCAAGGTCTCTCCTCTGTTTCCTGAGTGGGGACAGGAAATGATGCCTTTTTAACTTCGTGCGTCAGCAAAGGTCACTACTTGTTTCCTGCATAGCCACGCAATTCCACATCCAATTGCTTTTTTGCTTTGAATGGCGATGAGCTCATTTATTAACGAATAAACAGAATTAAGAATGCGGTGTGTGATATCAGTATACAACACTCTGTACATCACAAAATAATTGAATCTTAAATACTGAGGGTGAAATGCAATATGCATCTGTGCTAAAATAAATGAAATAAAAAAAATACATACAGATCATTGCAGAGAGTATATGGTTATATTTTTCTCACACTGGTCATACTGGTTCCTTCAAATATTCCTATTTTTTTTTCAGTTGCCGTTAGATTAATGTCTTTTGAAGATGTCCATTTGCAATTATACTCTAGAAGTAACCTTCTGTTCTGTTTAAGGTATTTATCAATAGCAATTTTGTGCTTGAGTTGTTTTGTGCTGAAATAAAACAATACTGATGCATGTACTCTGAGATTTGCAGTTGCTTGGACCCAGCATCACCAGATTCTGAAACCCCATAGTTAAAAAGGAGCAGTGAACAGACCCCCACTCCCAAAAATAAAATCTTTAAGATAATTCCTTATATGGACTCAAAGAGTAAGATGGTATTGTGTCAGCCTCCTTTTTACTGACAATACTGCTCAGACTGCATTTTTTGTAGATGAAGATTAAAAGAGGACAAGAGGAATACAACATTGCATGCAAAAAAGTATTTTAAAAAATGACCAGAGGGCAATAAGGCAGCGTAGAACTGATTAGATTTATAGCCACGGTTCAAAAAGGTGATGCCTCTCACGAGAGTCCAATACGCGTGTGCAGGAGGTGGCTAGGACAGGAGCGATTCAGCCTGTCATCACTTCCAGATGGGACTTCCTTCTTTTGTTTGCCATGATAAAACTGTGATGTATTTAAACCCAGGCTCCTTCATGCCTGATAATCTCCTTAACATTACTGATGTGTCTGAAAAGGCCTGGCAGAGTGATATGAGCAGAATTCAAGGAAGGAATTCCTTCAGCAAAACTAACTGCTTTCAGTCTAGTATCAGTCAGTCAGGTAAAGCAGACTGTGATCAGTCTGAAAAGTGTCAGGGTTCAAGAGGAGTAACTTTCTTTGGCTTAGCAATGCTAATATACATCTGCAGAAAACTTAAGAGATCGCAGAAGTGTTTTTGTTTCCTTTACTTCTCAGTTTATACGGGAGTGCGTGTCTTAATTTTTTCTGCGGCTGTATTTCTGACCAGTCATAAGTAGCCAATGGGGAGAGTTGCTGCTAGTTTGTACTGGTAGCCAAGCCAAATGTTGGCTGAATTTCTTTTGTATATACAGTATCAGTCAAAAGCATTAAACGATAAAAACAGCTAATAATTTGGTGGGGGGTTCTGTGAGTTGGCAGACTGATGACAGACTGATGTCAGCATTGGGCTCCTGAGCCAGGCCCTTAACCCCAATTGCGACAGGGACTGGCTGAGCCTGCTGTCTCCTCTACGCGTTTCATGAGGTGGCCTCCTGGGATGCTTTTCCAGCTGTCCTGAAGGAGATCCCACATATATGCTCAGCAACCATTTCCTTCACTCTGCGGTGAAAATCCTCCAAAATCATTTCTACTGTGTTTAGCTCGGGTGGCCAGGTCACGTGACGTGACACTCTATGGCTCTCCTGGCTTGGCGTGTTCAAACATTTGACTGGTATGAGATGGGCATGTTTTTCACAAAGTGACACCTTGAGATGCACAAAGATGAAGCAGATGCATTTGTAATATTACATCCCATCTGTTGACATGCATGTTCACCATTAATGAAGCCCATGTGTTTTTCTCTGTTATTCTAAAACCTATGAAAATATAAGGTAGAGAACGGTGCACTGAAACTTAAGAATAATACAGGTATTGTCCATAAATAACCTATATTATTCATAAATAGTAGCGTCTGCTGCAGCTCGTCAGTCTTAATAGCTGCTTTGCTAATGAAAACAAGGTTAAATCATTTGCAAACTGGGAGATCTCTCCCTACACTGCTGGTATTGGACACTCATCTTATATGAAGTGTACGGTCTAAATATAGAACAGGAATGGTGTGTGGCTGTATAGCCAAATGAGAGGAACAAGCCTAATCTGGCAGGAAGCGGCTACACTGCAAGGCTTTCTGCTTCCTCAAACCCAAACACAGCAAAAGCTCATTGATTTCACCAATAACTCAGCAGCCTCACTTCAGATAGAGAACTTTAAAATGTGTAAATAAATGCTCAGTCCAAAAACAACTGAATAAAAACCGATGCATAGACTGTACAGAAAAAATATCATAAAATGTAAAATGCTCTGACTGAAATTAATAATATTGCTGTAGGATTCCACAACATTGAGTCTTTTACTAAACATATTATAAAAACCATTGCTGGTGATACTTACATGAAACTTGATTGGTGTGCCGTCGCGTTTAAAAACCTGTAAGGGAGTTTCGCTGCATCTCTTCAGCACCACATGAACTTTGTTAAGTTTCTCAAAATCCATTATGAAAAACTGAAAAAAAAAACACACAGAAAAGAGAATCTTGTTACATGTGTTTCCCAATACATTAAAACATCTTGTTGGAATTACCGAGTGCAGGTTTCTACCCTATTATATTGTATTACCTTGCATACAAATAAAGGTATGGCTTGTAAATATAATAAATTAAGCTGAGAGTGTCAGCTTAATAAGTGAGCATATGAACATGTGGCTGAGATCTGAGGCCTGGAATTGGCAGATGAAATGCTGTAACCTTCTCTGAGGCAGGCCACTAACAGCATGACCCGCACTAAATGAGAGCAGGACACCCACCGTTTCGCAGCCCTGAGCCTGCAGTGGCAGCCCTGCATCGCACTCTTTCTGACTTCCTGAAAGCTCACGGGACCAGCCTTTTCATTTTTGCCCTCGTCCAGGTCAGCACTACATAACAGTCACCATGTACTGCTGCTTTCACTCTTACCCTGATCCACTGACCTGACATGATGCTGCCTCTGACTAATGTACTACCTACTATTTACCTATAATTGCGTATTCTTCATAATACAAAGATATATAAATTCCACAAAAATACAGCAACCATATCCATTTACATTTCAGCAAAATCAGCCAAGTCTATTAATGGATAGTAATGACTATAAATGACCTCATATATGCCCAAAATGAATTATACAACCCAATTAGCAACTATTAGCAGATGCACTGTCTCCACAGGCCGCTAATACTTTCATTACAGTCATTAATTAAATGTCTATGAGCTTAAATCTCAGTAACACTAGGTGAACGATAACAATTATTTCTATTGTAATATGGTTAACCAGCAACAGTACTGGATATATTTAGTGTCCTTAACACTGTTTCAGACAGGGTTGCTTTGGTTCGCTTTGCTTATAAATGTTACCTTAACACCAGGGACAGCAATATTATGACCAGATGTTTAGAATGTTCCCAAACAAAGATGCAAAGATCTGCATGTTTCGTGCATTTGCTAATACCATCTCTTTTTTCAGTGGCATAAATTTAATAAAGTTTGAATTCTGGAAAAAATTTAATTAAATTTAATTTTTACACCCTTGGGCATGCAGGTGTAGAGCGAGCAGTGGTGTCAATAACTGAAGGGTGATCATTTTAACTCTTCAACAAGGAGTTGTCTCCCAGTCTCCATAGGGCTTAACTTCCCCATCAATAAGACCATTTGAATATTCTCTGATTCCACAGTACCCTAAATGATTTGTGTTTTTTTCTTTAAATACCATCATATACCATACACTGGAGTGAAATGTCTAAAAGGTATGACAGTGTGATAGATAATGACCAAGCCTTCAACTGATGTTGCATTAATTCCACCGGTCCTGAAGGCTTTCTTAAGGCAGATGGAACAGGTAATGCCAAGACATTTTGCAAGCTGCCAGTGCTATACATGCATCAAATAGAACCCATACAATTCCTGACTACATGAGAATAATCAGAAAAGGTGTGTTTTTAAAAGTAGTGAGAAACACAGCCGGTCAGGAAAACGCATTCGTCTTCCACTGCAGGGAAATATTGCGTGAATCTCAATACCAAGAATGCAAAGACCGTACTTGTGGTCTTGGCAAGACAGAGAATGCACCAGTTGTGGATTGAGAGAGATGTGCACTTGCTGTTCCACAATGCTGAATGCCCAGCTGATTACCTTGGCCATAATTTTTATTACTTAATAAATGACATATAATCAAAATGTCCAGTTCAAATGACTAATTATTTCTGCCATGATTACTTGTGCTTTTCACAAATAAAGTTTACACTTAAAATATTCATATTTATTTCAACTCTGTAAAAATGCTATACGCTGGTGTTAACCATTGCAGTTCAGCAGTCTCACGAATCAAAAACAACGGGAAAATACTATCAATACTGCAGAAACGCTACTCCAATTGAGGTAACCCCAATTAAGGTAATAGTTATATCTTGCGCCTTCTTCCTCTGCCATCGAAACAGTATGCAATGCATCATGGGATTGTTCTCATTTGGCAGGGATGCACATGATGCATCTTTAATATTTGGGGTGCAGCAAGACCTACATCCAGGGATTTGTACTGTCCAGTCATTTTGTATTACATGGAGACGATGTTGAGCAGAAGCAAGTGATTGGTGGGCACTGCTTTGGGTCTGCTGGCACGGCAACACCAACAACTTATTTGCCAGACTCTGTAGGTAAATGAGTTCCACTGGGCTATACAGTTAATTTTCAACAGTTAAATAACTCAATAACTTAAAACCAACTTTTTCCAGTATAGTTCATCCCTAAAACACTGGTTATATGAATTATGTAAAATAATGTGAGCGAACCTTCGTTTTAGCAGCAACTATATTTGACATACAGGCATCACAGGAAGTAAATTAAATGTGATTGTAAGTGATGACAAAGAGAGGCTAAGCTACTCCACAGGCCTATATGGCACATACTGTATCTATGGCCAACCTCGCATTATTGGGTGAGTCTGTGGAAGTATCTTCTTTCAACATGTATTTGAATTGCAGTCTGCAATGCTGACAGATGGCAACTGTGTTTTCCTTCACTTTTAATGTGAAGTGCTTCCACACAAACGATGATTTTGCTCTTTATTTCGACCCGTATCCTCTTACTTTCTCCAAATTGCCAAGTAATCATTAAAAAAAGAAAGTATTTACTTTTGATGCTTTTTAATAACCAAGTAATGAAGTTTAATCGAGTAATCGTGATGGCTCTGTTTACAAGTACAACTTTTTATATCGCTCCAGTCACTGATGTCATATCTTCCTGTTGCCTATGCCCTTCCTCATTCCTAACCCCCCTGTTTCTGATCCCTTGCTATCCTGTTTGTTTACCTCCCTGTTCATTTAGTTCAATAAAACCCTTTTCTGTTTTCACCATCACAGCTGCCTTGGAGGCCTTCAGGACTTGTTTACATTACAATTCCTTTTAGATGTGAATAAAAACAGAAGATGCTGTATAGTAAAGTCAGCTCAGTCTGTCACCAAGCAAATTTTAGCTAAGTGAGGGATGTATGCTGCGCAAACACTCCATAAATCCATTCCTGACTTTTGTCTGATGCACACACCACTCACTGATTTTGCTTTTAACCAGGAAATGGCCATTCTTCAACAGTTTATTCAGACAGTTACTAAAAATGTGTCCAATCCTGGCTCATACAGCTTAGTGGTTTTCTTCAATTAGATTGGGGAGGTAAAGATGCTACAAAAAGATTTAAAATTTAAAACACATTTTTAATTGAAAAGCTACAAATGGACTTTTCATGAATTTTGAAAAACAGCAGTGCTGCAGTGGGGCTTACTGTATATATATTTTTTTCTTTCAACATTAAATAGCTCAGGAAAATTCTGTTTCTGGAATACTGTTTTTCCCAGTTACTGGATTAGTTATTTATTTCATTCATTTATTTTAGAGAGTTGCTCATTTTCTTGAAGGCTGAAATGTCATGCCTGTGAGCTGAAATGTTTTGGTTTGGGAGCCTGGCTCAGCAACTTACATTCCAGTTTACACCACACTCCCCAGAGATGTGTGCAGAGCCCTTCCTGAATTCAGCCTGGTGTTTGGAGATTCCTATAGTGATGCATTCATACCCTCCCAGACACAGAGGTCCCGGCGGCAAACTGACAGACCTTTCCTAAATCTTCACCATCCAAGCAGAACTGTTACAGCAGTCATCGAAAGACCATTAACAGTGTTTAAGCAGCACTGACATGATACCACAGATAACAGCTGTACCGCCCACATGTTCACTTGGGGCTCTGCCTAACTTTTGCCTGGAGTCTGTGAGCAATGGAAGATATATGTCAATTGTTGCAAGCGAGACCAGTTCCAGTCTGCTGTTTTATTTATGGCAAACGAAAGGCATACAAATTGCCCCCAGCAGATACGAATGTCTTTCCCATTAAAATCAAGGACCAGCTTAAGTTCTACTGGACATCATAATACATCCTTGAATGCTTGATACTTTGCAATGTTGTAAGACTGCAAATATATGGATTACATTTAACACTTTCTTCTTTGAAAATGGGCAAACATGGAATTAATTCAATCATAATTGTGTAAATTAACTTGCGATTGAAAAATAGACCATCACACCGGAGGCAACACTGAAGGAGTTCTCTGCTGAGTGAGCATGAGGGCCATCGTTCAAGGATGATGATATAACATTGTTTCATTTTGTATGACTGACTGATTTTTATTATTATTATTATTATTATTATTATATATTCATTTCAAGTAATTAGGATAGTTCAACATCTGGTGATATTTCACATACAAAACTAAACAAACTGCAGACAGACTATTTGTTCAGTTCTCAAAGTCAGGAAGCTGATGTAACTTCAAACTGATTCTCGGGAAGTTCTGATAAACAAAAATGGTCAGACTCCTGTTATTTGAAGTATTTTTCAGTCAATATGTATGAGATTAGACAGTGAGTGAGCAATTGTTGTGCTGAGCAATTAGAAAAAAACCCCACGGAATATTTAAAAATAAATCACAACCAACCAGGCGAAAGGTTACTTAAATCTCCTGATAAATGTCTTTTAGTCTGTAACATATTTACTCAACAAAGCATTATTATTTATTATTATTACTGCTATTTTAATAAAATGTTTTAAAAACTCAATCCGTACACCCCTCCAATACTGTATTCATTGAAACGAACAAGATCCAATCCTTGATCACTCACTCTTGCTATTTTTGCTCCTGCATTTTCAACATTGAATTGATTTCCTTTTCAGCTGTTTTTTCAGGGCACTTTTGTCAAGCTTTTCTGATGTAAAACTGCTTCCCATTATTCTTTCACCCTCCCGTAACCCAAGACGGCTCCAGGAGTCCAGTCTAGGCTTCCTGCCAATTGGCAAAAAAAGTTTCCAGACTATGACATCAATGACGACTAAAGCGAGCTACTGCCCACTCAGCCGAGCTCCCATTCGCAGCTGATCACCCAGTAACTTCTCCCCCCCGACACACCCAAACATACTTCTTGCTTTGTGTCTTTCACAGTGCACTGTAATCTCAGAGGAAAAAATTTGGTTCACTTCTATCTCCTGTAATTATTTTTTCCCCCATTTGTGAAGCATTAAATCCCAGCTGAATATAAACAACCATTAAAAACGAGCTCCTTCATGATGTCAGTATAAGATCCTCAGTTAACTAAGCACACATTGCAGATTTCTCAGAATTTGTTGCAGATGAAGATGTCATTATGACATAGAAAATGTGCAGAGGATGAGTATAGAAAAGGTTGCATAGACTGTATAATACCTTCCTATACCTGCTAACATAAGCATGCCTGTGTGCCAGGGTGTGAGCAGCAGCTAAACCAACTTATCTACATCATCATCTGTATCATCGTTGTTGTTGTTGGGGCAATATGGTGGCTCACAAGGTAACAGGAAAAAAAGCAAATAAAAAATCACCAAAAAAGCAAATGTGTCCAATGGAAAATATTTTAACATTATCCATCCATCCATCCATCCATCCACCCATTTTCCAAACTGCTTATCCTACTGGGTCGCGGGGGGTCCGGAGCCTATCCTGGAAGCAATGGGCACGAGGCAGGGAACAACCCAGGATAGGGGGCCAGCCCATCGCAGGGCACATTCACACACCATTCACTCACACACGCACACCTATGGGCAATTTAGCAACTCCAATTAGCCTCAGCATGTTTTTGGACTGTGGGGGGAAACCGGAGTACCCGGAGGAAACCCCACGACGACATGGGGAGAACATGCAAACTCCACACACATGTGACCCAGGCGGAGACTCAAACCCAGGTCCCAGAGGTGTGAGGCAACAGTGCTAACCACTGCACCACCATGCCGCCCCCCATTTTAACATTATATCTTTCCTAAAGTTTACATTTATTCCTAGGGACACATACTAGTTAGAAAAGTTTAATACACTTCAATAGTGATCAAGCGACGTGTGAATCTGTATTCTTAGAACTGTAAAGATATTGTGAAACCTGTTTTCTGCCTTTGGAAGACCCCCAAATAAACATTAGTGACATTGGTGGGATTACCAGTGGGGACCTGTCTTCAGAATCATTAATGATGACTGACAAAAACCCTCTGTATTGCTTTTTTTTATTTGTTATGTTTCTGGAATGCTTTGGGGTTTGGTCTGCAATGGTCAGAGCATGTGTGCCCCTGTAAATCTACAAGAGACCACTGAGGAGTCCCTCAATTCATTAGCCTTTATCTGAAGGCCCAGATGAGACGTCTCACACGTTTATTTAATGAAGACAGAACTAGAGTCTGGCTCTGGCTTCCCTTTCAAATGTCCGTTCTTCCAAATTTAATAACTTCTTTTTGTATTTCCAGCAGCTTGTCATTGGAGTTTAACCATAGAAGAATCCATGGTCAAAGTTATACATTTACATCTGTGAAAGTTTGCAAATACTAGAACAACTCCATACTTTCAAGGACATTTTATATAGAGCAACTAAGTAATAACTGTAGCTTATATAGCAATTAGGCCACAGTAAATGTCTTTAGCAGGCAGGGCTTTTTATAATTTAATAATGAAGCTGCAAAATGGTACAAATGGCAGCAAAAATGTGCAAATTTCCAAGGCAATATAACAATTCTGCATGCATCTTCACTAGGATCAGACAGTAGACAGTTCTGCACAAAATAACAACTAACAGCTTAACAGCAGACTTACCAGGGAAGAATTGCTGCTGAAGACCAGGTCCAGGATGTGAACTTCAAAACCCTCTTGCTTATATCTACTCCAGCACCTGGGGGACATGCCTGATGTCACATCAACATCAATGCCCTTTTCACGGCTGTTGTCCCCTGGTTCCTTTGGTTCACATGTGAGGGATGCTGTATTATGGGGAAAAAAAGTTCAGTATAACTGTCCCCTTGTACAATCTCTTTACTTTGTCCACAAAGTAAATATCCACAGTGATGCACCAATAAGAAAATGAATGGTCAACAACGGTATCCGAGTATTTTGAAAACTGACAGACACCGACTGTTTGGGAGGTTCTGCTTCAATATGATTAAAGGGACACTACACCCAAAAAAACATTCCAAAAATATGAAAAAGTATTTATTTTTTGGTAAGAAAACACCAACTCTGGCGTAAAAACAACAGTCCCAGAGAACTATGTGTACATCTTATACATATTTAACAAAGATGGAGTGATCATCAAGTCTGATAAACTCCGTAATTTTCCAAGTAATATCTTTCGATTTCTCGCTTTCTGCACTGAATTTTCTTTTGCTATAAAACGCTTTTGTTAATGACAGACTTGCATCATTCAGCAGTACTGCAGTCTACTTTACTGCAGAGTTGTTTTTCAGAAACTCTTCGTACTCCTCCCTGTCTTCTTTAAGGTGAGCAATCAAACTTCTTGTGCTGAAATGTTAATTAGTAGACCCTCCTCGTAAAATATTATCAAAGCAATGTTCGCAAAATACACACACACACACACACATATGTATATGAATATCAGCTCATATATATATATATATATATATATATATATATATATATATATATATATATATATATATATATATATATATATATATGTGTGTGTGTGTGTGTGTGTGTGTGTGTGTGTGTGTGTGAGAGAGAGATAGAGAGATTAATGTTTATATTACATTGTGGGGAGCAAATGTTCCCCACAATGTAATAAAAACCTGTTATTTTGATGTTGTGGGGACCATTTTTCAGGTCCCCACAATGATCTTTGAATGCAGTCGAAAAAAAAAAAATGCCAAAAGGCTCGTATTTAGTTTGGGTAAGGGTAAGGCTGGGTAGGGGTTAAGGTCCTCATGTTGGGATTAGAGCTTTCCCCATAAAAATTTGTGGAAAGACATAATTACAAACGTGTGTGTGTGTGTGTTTGTGTGTGTGTACTGCATGTACTGTATACATACACACTAGTATTTGGATACATCTGTTTGCTGACAGCAAGAAGTTCTTTTAGTGAATGCAAGGCGTTCAGAAAATGTGTGCTGTTTTGTCATTTAGAATTCTTTTGGCAGTCAGTAAATATTTTGTATAAGTAAACACCATTCATTCTTAGAAAATAAAGGTCAGGTGTCTTTTCCTAGGCAATCTCCGGCCTGGCTCATAATCACCGGATTCATGTATACTGGTAAAGCTGAAAGGTCTGTTTGGGTAAGTGGGCGTCACTGTGAAGATACAGGAGGACTAAGACTGTCTGTCTGTCTGTCACTACTCAATGTCTTATTGTTTTGATAGTTATGGATTCCGTTATATAATATATTATTTCATTTGCAGCATAAATTTTGAGTTTTCATTTTTTTTGAACAACATTGACCTTAAAAAGCAAGGTATCACAATAAATATCATCTCATAACATGTAAACATTCTGCGATGTGTGTTGATCACTGGGCATAAATGTAGCATATTAACAGATTTCTAGATGTAGGGTGGTCAAAAGTCGTAAGAATTAAAAAAACAAATATTAAAGGACGTTATAAGAATATTCATTATCTTCTTGTTTTACAAACCTAGGACACTTTACTCTCATAATCAGTACAATTGTACAAAAGCATTCTATAAAAAGGCACAGTTGTGTTTGTTTTCATGCAGTACAACTTAAAATGTTAAATTTCCATATCTCCAATACCAAATGCAACACACTAAGCAGCATAATTGCCTTTTGTCCCTGTGCAGTATCTCAGCTGTCTGCCAGGCGCTTACTCGGGCCTTCTCGACTACTTCCTGTCTCCAAGGGTAACAGGAAATGCCCTGTTTAGACAGCATGCTGATGACGGCAGTAGCTGGCAGGAGCCCATGCCGTGACAAGGGGGATGTAAACAAGCCCAAGTCACCAATCACCAATTGGCAAAACTTTCCACCAAAATCTGGGATACCTCCAAAAGTGTTTCATTAACACACCTTTCCAGTTACAGGTAGCTCTCGACTTACGTAAAAGCAACAGAATTAAATCCGCATTTTTGGAAGCAACCACACAAAAAGGCAACATACATCCGTAAGTAAATTTATAATTTATCTCTTCATTTATGTAATATATGTCCTTTAGTATGAATTAGTAGCATATTTTTGTTTTACGTGTTTTTGGTATCACAGTAGGTGTCTTGAATGGTATGGGAAGGTAAATTCGACTTATGCAAAATTTGACTTACGTAAGGGTTGGTAGCTGTCAATTTGTCAGTTGAGAAATGCCTGTAATCCACATTATTTTTCACGTCTTGAACATCAACACAAACTAGAAAGTCAAAGGACCCCTCCCACACACACACACACACACACACACACACACACACACACAAATTCTTCAGTGCCAGAAACATTAAAGCCCCCATTCTCCATAGTTACTTCTGTAACCAACCAACAGGGGTAGCTCTGGGCTGTCTTTATTTGGGGTCCCTAACCATACAAGGTTTGACAGCTTGCGGTCTAGTTTAATTTTCTATACATTACTTATTTGTGAATTCACATTTTCACAATTTAAAAAGTGGTAGAATGTTGCTGTATATAAAAATTTCACCGTATATAACAATAGGTCGTATCTTCTTGGATTTTACAATGCATGCAGCTCAGTTTATTTATGTGTTAAATCTATGCTTTTCAAGAAAACAATGATTGTGAACAAAACAAATTTTCTGGCCTCCCAATCAAAATAGACATACATTTTAAACTGAAGCAAAATGGTTTTAATTTTCTTTCTTCCAGCTTCACCAACAGTCAAAATTATCTCTTTAAACAACAGGCGAAAGGCCATATCCTGGAAACAGTGACTTCCTTTATTGAATCTTCTTTTAAAGAACAGGCAATTGGCACCTCAAGACCCAAAGCAGATAACAGATACTGTCAACAACAAAAGCTTAAAAAACAGGAAATACATTAATAAAAGCATATATACTGCACAGTAAGCATTCTTTTGGTTATACAGAAGATGCTGATCTCCATCCATCCATTTTCCAACCGCTTATCCTACTGGGTAGCGGGGGGTCTGGAGCCTATCCCAGAAGCAATGGGCACGAGGCAGGGAACAACCCAGGATGGGGGGCCAGCCCATCGCAGGGCACACTCACACACCATTCACTCACACATGCACACCTATGGGCAATTTAGTAACGATGCTGATCTCAAATAATGCATATTTATTAGGGATATGCTTGATACTCCCACATGAATCTGTTTATTTATTAATGTTCATAACATTTATAAACTACCAAAAGCAAGTGGAAGGAAACTCAGCTATGTGATACAGGGCTTTTGTGGGGAGGATTGGGTTTATAAATTCAGGATTCCCATTACCAGAGAGAGACGAGGATGGGATGGGATAGGATTGAATGGGATGGGATAACATGACATATGTGGAAAAACAAAACCCAGGTTAGCTATTAATTTATAGAGATGTTCACACCTAGTATTCCTGTTGCTTCCATATGAAGCAACGTTAACCCATTCTTGATATTACATTAGGGTCAGTCTCTTTTAATTAAGGGTATTTCATCGCACAAAACACATTTAACTGGTTCACTTTATCCATTAGTATTTGGTTAGCCGGACTGACTGAGGTTTTTAGCTATAGAGAGAGAGCTGGAAAACCTTTGCAGTACATACCACACCCAACCAATGGAGAACTGAGTAATGTTCTTTTACAGAGTTATCTATCACAACTTTTTTATTCTTATCATATTGTCAGATAGGAAAATGCAGTGATTCAAGTACATTTTCTCAAGAGTAGTATGGGGAAACGACAATGTTCTTAATTAAAATAAAGCCTTAATGCTGTGATGTGTCACTGATGCTTTTAGAATTTGGTGTGATCAAAATGCAATACAGAGGACAATCTGCTTGACATCACTCTCTTTCAATCTGTCCAGGCAAAAAGCAGCCAAATACTAAGTCAATGAATCAGAATTATCAAGGCACTGAAAATGAAAGTCAAAAATACAGCCTAATACTACTGAATAAACTTTTTTAAAGACGTCAAGGAGAACATATGGGAGATGATTCCCAGATTGCGCTCTTTCCCACACCTATTGCCTCAGGGTTTCCTCAGCTGCATACGGAGGGCTGACAATTTACAGTAAGCTAAACAAGTTCTTATCAAGGCACCACGGAGGCTTGTCCTGTCTCCCTGGGGCCAAGGCACCTCATTCCCACTGAAAACTGCTCTGTGGACCTAGTCTGTCAGCCGCATCGGACAGCAATACAACAGGTTACGTAAGACCAACACAAGAAATGCTCAGCATCTGAACTTCAACAGACCTACACACCCTGTCTGCCACAAATTCCAAGCTGGTTGGAAATAAAATACATGTGAAAAATACGCAGCTCCATCTTTGCTGGAATTCCTTCAACGTGCTAAAGTCATTTTCAAAAGCATAATTCAGCTATTGCTCAGACAGTAAATGAAACAGCCGCCTTTCTCCAGCAAAACTCAGTGGAGCTGTAGGCAAGAGCTTTAAGAAATTTGTTCAGTTCTATGGCCATGGGGTGGAGGAAATTCTTAACTCAAGATCTACCAAACAGCTGAAAAGTTCTACCATAGTTAATAAGGCAGTGTTTGTGCACTAAGCTATTCAAAGCAAGACAGATTATTATAAACATTACAGACAATGCAAATTAAAAACCTATTCCCCTACAATCCTTACATATTTTATAACAGCTAAATAAAATATATTTCCCAGTATAATCCTAATAGATGGTGCATTTCTTACTGATTTATTATCATTTTCCTGAATTTTTACAAAGCTGCACAACCAATGGTCAGTTTGATCATAATATCAAAGTTAGGAGAAAAAAAGAACATATCAAAAAAACAACACTATGAGACCAGGTTTGTACCAGCAACTGTCTAATCATGTGCACAGAGACTCTGCCGGAATGCCAAACCCTACTTAGCAGAGCGAAAGTTCACTGGATTCATTCAGTGCATGAGAAACTGTGTCCTGGGTCTCCCTTGCACTAAAAATAGGGTTTCTGCAAAACTATTATTTCTACAGATTCCAGCTGCTAGCTGGGGGATAGTTTATCTTGACATACTGTTAATGAGCCATTGAGGGCTCCATCCTCTACATGACTGCTTGTCTGCCCAGGGCTAATAAGATAGGCAGCGTCATTGCACCAGCACTTCTCTGTAAAACCGTACATAATAATAAAAACGGATAGGCAAACAGTCGGCCGGGAAGACAAAATGAGGTGCTTCCTGTTTCCATTTATCCATGAAACCAATAAACAAATAAACAGAAGTAAGTGGCATATTTAATGAGACCGGGCCTGTCACGAATCCTTCTTGGCCTATGTATGAAAGAACAACCTTACAAGCGCAGATTTTAAGAAAGGAAAAGGGGAGTCGGATTGTTAATTGCGTTGAGATAGAAATCAGTCTCCTTGGGCGACAAGTGGTCGCGTCAGTAGGTCTCCCTGCCACCCAGTCTGGCAGACAAGCAGCATAGTACAAGGAAGTGGTTTATTTACATTTTGTTCTATTTATCAATCTGTTTGATTATTTGTCTTTGTGGAGCTGTCTCAAACCTCTCCCCGATAGCTCACCCTTAAGTTATCGTAAGGTTACATAATGCTCAGCAACCCCCCACCCCCAGGGCTTGCTTCCTGAAGACTGAGCTTTTCATGTCTACCCTGGCCAAATCGTATTTAAATCTGTAATAGCTTTTGTACTTTTTCCTCTGCCGTAGCACCCACGGGGAAGTAGGTCTGACAGGCCCATAGAGTGACTGCTGTAGGACTCTTCTACATAATACCTCGACTACTTAGGTAATGGAGGGTAAATGAGGATGGATCACAAACGTCTGCTTTAAAAGACTGGTGCACTCACTTGGTCACCTTCAATACTTATCTTACACTAACACGCATGGTACAACAGGCCGATACATACTCAATACATCCATAAAAATAATTCTTAAATATGTCATTGTGTTACTCATAATAATAGAAAATGTGATATATCATGTAGCGACTCACATATAAAATAATAATACTGCCACATATTTTATTTATCTAGCCATTAATTTTATATAACCCGTTTATCCAGTAGAGGGTCATAGCCACAAATACTTCATATTTTTGTGTAATAACCAGAAGTGGAAAGTTCAGGTACAGAAGGTAAACACCTACTCAACACTCACAATTATAAAACACAAATATGTAAGGGGGGTTCAGAAAAGAACACTGCAAATGAACTGAATATTCCAGAAAGGAAATCACACGGGTCCGACTCACCTGAGGACACTTCCCCAAGGATCAACAGACAGAGAAGAGCAGCGATGGTTTCCATCTTGAAGTGAGGGTTTTATTTAGTGTGTCTAGAAGGTCAGGCAAGAGGGGTACACACTATGAGTCAAACTCAAGTCATGCTTCTCTGCAAATCTCTGATCAGGTCATTTGTTTAAGAAGAAACATATATATATACATATATTATAAAAACACGGGAATACCCACAATTCATCAGGGCAGCATTTTTTGCAATCTACTCGGAAAGACGAAAAAGAAACATCGGTCTAGCCGAACAATTTAAATGTCCAATACTGGATGATGGCGATTAAAAGTCTCAAAGTCTCAATTTACACATTTCAACAAAAAGCAGTGTCGTTTATCCGACCTGCCAAACTCAAATAACAGCAGCAATAAAACGATTACGATATTGATAAACTTAAGAATTCTAAGGAAGGTAACTTCAGACTACATCTTAGTAATCTTTTAAAAAAACCCAAATCCTACAATTGTTACTTGTCATTTAAAAACTTAACCAGGCATTTTGTTCGTGGATTTTCGATTGTTTAAATCACATAACGGAAAAAAAGTGTAAGAAACTGTCCCCAAGAAAAAGCGGATGGCTTATAACTCCCGAAAGAATTAGAACTTAAATTAAATTGTAATGCATAACAAAACTTTAATACTCACGCGTTTATGAAACAAGTCCTAAAAGCCGCAGTTAATCCACAACCTCCTCAGACGTGCCGGAATGGGTTAAGTGGGCGCCGTATATTGCCTTTTGTAGCACTCCCACCGACTCACAGCATGCTGTCATTCTTCGGAGGCCCAATAACCACCCAACAGGAAGCGATCTGAGTTGCAAACACATCGCCGAGCTTAGCGCAAGTCAGTGCCGTGCTTTCGGGACGCTTCACATCTACAACTCTACCATGGCGTATTAACCTGTCATTTACTTGCAGTGCCTAGTGGATGGTATACACAAGCTTTACAGTGTATTATAAATTTCCGCTTGATTGGGTATTACTGTACCTCTGCATTCTGTGATTACAATAAACACTTTGATTCCTTAAGTTATTATAGACGAAAAACTTTATTTAGTATATAATCTAGGTCTATTCATTACAGTATGGTACCATGCATCATCATGCAGCTCTAGAAACAGCATGTATAATTTAACTTACTTTTACTTTATGCGTAGACGAATATTTAAATTATTTAAATATATATAAATAAATAGTTTATACAGAAATTAAATACAACAGTAAACACTACAGCATTTTTGAATATTTGTCAGGCTATGCGCCTTAAATGCATTTTTTTAAGTGATGAATATGTTTCATGTTACTCTCTTATCTTTTTTATCTTAACATGGAATGCCCCCTTGAGGAGACATCAAATATCGTACTATGCTACACGCTGGATCTGCATTTATCCATTCACCTTCAAGCCGTTTGACCAATAAGTCAATTTATTATTAAGTTATTTAGTGCCGAAATATAAAAGAAGGAAATTCTATTTCACTTCTATTTGCCATTAAGGATAAATGTAATAATCACTAACAACCAATAATTACTAGGGTGAGTATTGTGAAAATGGGACACTTGGGGAAAGTGGACAGTTAAACGTTGCGGTTAGTATATATGTATTTAGTTATGCTTTATTTTCTGTTCTATGTAGTGTTCAAGAGGCATTAATGGTATGTTTTACCATGTGTTTAGAATGGTATCAGGATGGGAAATCAAGACGTTCAAGTGATTTTTTCAGAAATAAAAATGTTAACAATACTCACTATAATTATTGTTTATATATATAATCTAATATCTATTATATAACTGTTAGTTCCCACCAAGAAATCTGATTGGACAAGAGGTGTTCCATGCGCGCTGTTATCAGAGTATAACCGCACTCGGCCATTTCACAACAGCTGTATCACTCCGCTTTACAGGTGTATATAAAAGCCGTTACACGTGCCTCATTTTCACTGACGCCGAGTCGGTACTGGGCTGTTATTAGTTCATTTGGTGCCTTTAGAGAACCTACCCGATCCCCCTGTTTTAAAAATTAACTTAGGCTGAAGTGAGATAGTAAAGGTTCATAGGTATTACGTTTTTTTGGATTTATTTTAATTTATTTTTCGGGTTTTGTTTTTATAAGATGCCGAACCGAAAAAAATATTTTCCTAGTATCACTCGTTGCGCTATGTCTCTACTTGCCTGTATCCACTTTTGTCTCCTTAGAGGCTCCCGTCTGTGTAAATGAGTTTATTCTCGCTTGCTGTTTTACCGCTGTCATTTTAAAGATCGCGCAATAAAACAGCCTTATAATAACTGAGATTTGCTGTCCGTCTCGTGATCACCTCGCCACTCGAGCGCATCGATATGTTATTAGATTTGGCTTTAATTTACATGGAAAAGTTATTCCGCTAATAAGCTTGCTAGTTGTTTCACTGCTGGCACCGGCGATATTACACAAAAGTATATGTGTTATAGACTTAATTTCCCGGGTATGCGGAAGGTTTGCACACATACTGTACATATATATATATATATATATATACATATATATATATAAAAAATCCCATCTTCGCTGACGTTACGGGAACTTTTTTTGCGGAAACCAGTACCCGTTTAAATAAAATATGATGCATCTTATTACTGTTGCTTATAAATACTCCTCTGAACTATTGCATAAAAGCAATATCATACTCGAAGTTGTACGGTATACTCCTAAATATTATATCTGTGATTAGGTCGTAGGCACGAGGCCGCAGGGCTTTATTGGAATACCGCCGCACGACTTCGATATATATATATGGCCAAGTAAATCAAGGATTACTGACGCACACATACCATTTATAAATTTGGGGTAATTTATATTAAAATGACATTTTAGCCTTTTTAAATTCATTTAATAATATTCTTAATGCATGGATTTCAGTTCCTGACCTCTCTACAGCTGACTAATTGATTAGTTTTAAAATGAGTTTTGAATTATAATTTGTATGGCACAAATTAAGAAGATGAAAGCATAGATGCCTGCAAGTGTGTAATTTTTTTTTAAATGACCAAGTCTTCAAAGGCCCTGTTAATCTCTTTACATAAACTTGGAATTTATTAATTAACACAACCTTTTGCTAATTTGGCTTATTTATGAATGCGTAGTTGAAATATCGACCTTGGGCCCTTGCATAATTATGAATTTCGTCTTACCAAAGGAGCCTGCCAGCATAGATGATATTATTATTATGTTATTTGATTCTGTGAATGATCATCCCTTCCTGTTTTTTTGATGTCAGCTGTTCTTACATAAGATATTTACAAATGAGAGGGGGTGTATTGGACAGATACACTGTGACTCTGTCCTGATGTTCCCCAACAAGGGGGCTTTCATGTTGCCGTATCCTTCCTTAGAAGCTGCTTTCCATGAGCACAGCGATCCTCAGAGGGTCCTCTGGATTTCTGCAGGGAAGTGTCTGTGGTTCTCTTCATGACTTTATCATGAGGTCTATGGTAAGAATTTCACCTCAGAATAAAACCACTCAGGTTGCAGTTTGGATGAAGCAACATTGGCTTGTTTCCTCATCACTTTAAACGCTCACATGAAAACATGGCAGAAATGTTTTATTGCAATTTAAACTATCTAGAGATTACCTCAGAGATTGTATTTAAAAAATGCCCTATTCTCCTATTGTTCTCTACAGTTTTCTATTGAGTATTTCAAATTTCCAGTTTCTATCGCTATGCTTCACATGGATCTGAAGGTCAGTTTTCTTCTATCCATCCTTTCGTTAATTTTCTGCACCCGCTTGTCCTATTCGGGGTCACCAGGGCTCCAGAGCCCGTCCCAAACAAAGGACAAGGAACAATCCAGGATGGGGTGCCAATCCATCACAGGGCGCATTCATACCAGCAAACTCACTGGCAATTCAGCAACTCCAATTAACCTCAGCATATTTTTGGACTGTGGGGGGAAACCGGAGTATCTGACGGAAACCTCACGATGACACATGTGAACTCCACACACATTCAGCAAAAAGCAGATACTCAAACCCTGGTCCCAGACAACTGTGCTAACTGCTGCCACCATGCTGCCCTGTGAATTGTCTTTTTAAATTCAAAATACATGTATTGTTTTATTGCCCTGTACAGGGACTGAAAAAAGAGGCCTTCTCTATTAGAGAGCACTTCTAGATTTCTTACTCACTACAGCAGAATGTTCAATGAATGAATGAAAGTTGCATTTACAGTATATAGTACTTTTCAAGACGCCCACCTGGATACAGTACATACATAAATACAGTACATCTACATGCTATTTACGTTACGATCCAGCTGATTATTCTGTAAAACCTACGAACAGCTGAAAATAATGTTACATATTCTTGGACATCTGTGACTCAGCATTCCAGTGCTAACCTAAAAAAAAAACTTTATTTTGGTTGCTTTCTTGTATTTAAGTGGCTTAGATCTGTAGTACATTACTTACGTATCTAGGTGTTTTTGCACATTTTGACTAACTGCTATTTCAGCAGCTAGTCAAGAGAACTTCCTTCTTGACATCTTTCCACTTCAGTATCACCTACTGCAGATGGCATGTTGTGTACCCATGCATGCATGTTTTACAGTGATGAAGCTGAGAAGACCTGATAAGTATTATTTTATATTTTTACCATATATTTATATTTGAACATAGCATTTTTACATAGGTAAATAAGTAATACTTCTCACAAACAACACAAAAAAAATGGTATTAAACAACTATTAAAAATTTTTAACATTACAGTAGACTACAGTGTCACTGTAGGATATAGTTAATTTTGTAAACAGTTAATTCACTATGCTTCTCTATATATACAAGTATGTATATGCTACATGTCTCCTCATTTCTCCTGGGAGTTTTCTGGGGCAGTGAATGTACCTTTGTCCTATATTATGCACCCGCAATGCATTTAATCTAATACAATAAATGAAAATCTCTGTGCTTCCAATTTTCCCTTAAGCAGATCTTGTTCTGATTGCGTTAGCTGCCTGTTACCTGTGTTTTTGCACCGTAACTTTGTACCGCTAACAGTGCTAAGAGAAAGCCACAGGCCTTGCTGATTCTTCCTGAAATAGCATCGATTCCATGAAACCATTTCAGTCATGTCCTTATTCTGCACTGTGAGAATTGACGGACTTACTTGCTTGCTATTTTTGGCATAACTCCCATTAGGGTATCTAAACTGGATGGCTCAAAACACACTAATGGCAAATAAAATGAAACAGAAGAGACTGCAATTATTTCAACTTTTCTGAACCTAAAAATGTTAATAAGAAGGAGGGTAGCGAACGAGGTTCCCATTTCATTTGGTTACATAACATGGCTCCAGAGATCTGACAGATTATCTAGAATACAAAAGGGAAAGTCTACTGCCTCAAAGCACAAAGGGCAGCTGAACGTCACATGGACCCTTGGTCCAGCAAGATTTAGGGCTTGTGGAAATATATACAGTGTATATATATATATATATATATATATAAAGCAATAAATTTGCACATTTGTAGAGAAAAAATCTGGAGAATTGTGAAACATCAATGACAAGCCAGGCTGATTGTGGGAGGATTGTGTGAGTTAAGGCAATTTGTTTCTCTTAAGGGACTCATTTAAACAAAGTGACTCAGCAGTTGGTTGGTTTGTGATGAGAATTTACAAAAAGCCAACTCAACATGCAGACTATTTCAGCGACTCAATAGCAGTAACGACGGAGGTAAATACTTCATCCACCGGGGCTTCCGCATTAATCTGTTGACAGAAAAGAATGTATAATTAGTCAGAATGTTATGCAATCTTTAAGACAGTAGCGAGTTGCAAAATTATGTATTGCTATTGAATGAATTGAAAGTTAAAAGTTCTAACTGCTAACCAGCGGACTTATATTAATGGTCATAAATATTTGCTCTTACATCATGTGCTTGTATTTATGCAGAAGACTGTACATAGTTTTAATCCATTTCCTTGGCTATACCCAAACCCATGAACTTCTGTCTCATTTCATCCACTATCTGGATGCTGCTTAACCCTCTTTAACAAAGTCCTGTTACTATGGCTTGTCTCCCACCTTCCATACAATTCCACGACCCTCATAGAAGGAGATGACTGGCTCTGTGGCCTTGTAGTACAGATCTAGTCGCTTCTTGATGGTGGCTTCATTGTCGTCCGCCCGGCCGCTGGTCTCACCACGTTTCAACAGCCTCTGTACCATGGTGTCTTCCTTGGTGTCAATGTACAGTACCAAATCTGGGACTCCAATCTACCAGTTAAAGACATCATTACTCTTGGCAAACCAATTTCACCTACCTATAAAGCTAGATATTTTACTAAAGCATTTCAGGTTAAACAAGTGAATACAGCTCCCCCTGGGACTTGAACTGGCAAACTTAGCATTACAAATCTGTAACCAATATCAATAACTGTTGTCCCCATTCGACCCTAGTAAACTGCACCTTAATATAACTGACGTGACCACGGCCTTCAAACCCGAGGCAATAATGGAAAATAGACTAGAAAATTGTACAATGCTGCCAGCTACCATAACTGCTCTTTTCATAAAATTATAGATTATGGTTTATTTCATAAAGAAAAGTAGACACAGCTGGTTTAAATGGTGTACCAGTATTCCTTTTCCAATCATCTCACCACAATAACAAGCCAGGCCAGGATTCCTGGCAGTGATTGAATGCTGCGAGCATTTAGAGTAAGAATTCAGATGAAAGACTGTTCTTAGTTACAATTTGTTCTGAGATCTTTGTCTGCATTGCAACAATTCAACTACAATAACAAGCACACAACTTTTGCTTTCAGACATTTCTATATAATTCACATTACCTTCCCCGACAAGAAAAAAAGCTGTACTCTCAAACATCCCAGTGTCGTTTGCATTCTAATACCTTCTTCTCAAACTCCTGGCCTTGCTTGACTTCTCGTGGGTAACCATCAATGAGGAAGCCTTTGGAGACATCAGCCTTAGCAATCATTGCATCCTTCAGCATGTCCAGAACCATGTCCTACACAGAAACACCCATGGGTCATGTTTCAGAAGCTCCCGTATGAATGACCTTCATAAGCCAGGCTAGAAGATGGACTTCTGTACATTTGGATATTGGGAGAAATGGCCTCAGATTACTTTTCATACAATTATGTCTTCAAGTGACCTACACTTAACATTAGTAGCAGTACGCCTCAGAATACACTTGTCATTTCTTAAGCTATACATTCAAAAACCTCTGATTTACAGAGTCTGCAGTTTGGTTTAGACAAAAACAGTGTGGTTGCAAGCCACATTCTTTCCAAGAAACATAGATAACTTGGCAGGAAATAGCCACAGTGTGAATTTAGGGTGAAATTCCCCAGACATCAGGAAGGAAACTTATTTTAAATGAACTAAGACAGTGTATAAAATATAAATCAAAAACCAATATAAAATGCCAACTGAACCACTCAAAATATCTAGAGAAAAAGACAAAAAATAAATATTACAGAATAAATACCATTAACCAAACATTGTGATCTGAATTATGCAAAGGATGGATTTGAACAGGGAAAGGTCAACACATAGAAAGCAAAGTATACATACAGAGTTTGGGCAAGCATTCATATTCTTAGTAGGTAGCACTTTGTATGTTTAATATCTTAGGTTTTCAAATTAGTTACTGGCCAGACAAGGTAAATACACTGCCCACTAATACAGCTAAAATTAGTTTTTCTCCTGGAGTCCAATACACATCTGACTATGGTGGGTGTCAATAGCTTCGCTCACCAAGGGAACCAGCTCTCCCCTTTGCATGATGGCCGACAGCTGCTTGCCCCTTTCCGACTCTGAGTCGACCTCGGAACGGAGCAGGTCCCCCGTGGACAGGTGAGTGTATCCGTACTTTGCTACAATCCTCTCACACTGCGTGCCCTTTCCGGAGCCGGGTCCGCCTGCAGAACAGGAAGCAGGATGAGGAAGCAGGTATGACATCACTTAATAACAGGAGCATCCCTGCAACAAAATGTAAGTATGGTGATAACACTCCGACTTACCCACAACAAAGAATATCTTGTGATCCTTAAATTTATCTGAAAGATACACAGACAAATATGTTTTAAAAATCCAACTCTGCCAACAGGAGGAAAATTCTCTTGAGATATAGCCAGTATCACAGAACACAGCACCAAAATCACAGATATTCAGTAATAATTACGTACAAATTTTGTGCTAGATTTCAATTAAGCGTCATTGTGAAAGGTAATACTGTCGTGTGTGGGGAGAGATTTGTAGGGTTGAGATGATTGAAAGTTTCAAATGCTTGAAAACTCGATTTGGAACGCAGAAGTGTTCATTCAGAAATGAGGTACTGAGGTCATGGATGGAACCAAGATATGAAAATTTCCTATAAAATCTGAATAACATTTCACATTTTTCAACCACATTGTTTTCTATGTTGTTGGGGTGGCAGTGTCATTAAATCTGCACAGTTTTATACTGCAGCTTACAACTACCCAATTGGTGTCTGAATTTCTTACCTACTAAAAACTGTTATTTTAACTGGTATTACCCATATTATGTCCTATGGATTTTCCTCCAAATAAAAGATTTGACAGTTAACTACACTTCAAATTGCTTCCACTAGGTGTCAGTATTCTCTGAAATTAGTGCATTTACAGTGACTTGTCATAAAGCAGACACCTGTAAAAGTAGACTATTCAAAACTAGCAGATTAACATCATTTGCATATAGCATATGTTACTCAATTTTTGCAGCAATACCTATTTCTATCCAATTTCCATTTCACTGATAAGTCAGTCGTGTAAATGAAAAACCATGCTGCAACATCTAGTTATCAGAAGTTAAATAGTATAGTCACCAAACAGACAAGATATTAGCAGCAGATAAATGCAAATACAGAATGAGGCTAAATATTTTAGCTAATTTTCTTACATTTCATGATAGCATACAGAACAGTACATCATTCCAGATGAGCATAAATTTCCTGTCATCACAAAGGTATAACAATGGATCAGGCTACTTTTCTGATGCTACTCTGGCTTGTCTGAGAATACATGAACGAGTCCTAAAGGATAATTACCTGCCATGGCAATCTGTTCTGTTACGGGCAATCCTTGGCCCTGGAATGATATTAAGAAGAACCAGTCACATAGTCTTGTGATTAGTAATTAGAAATGAGGTGGATGACACAGATGTGGGTCTTGATCGCAGGACCAACTTCAGTAAAACGATGAAGCAGCCATATACAGTAAGAAGGTACATGCATGGGTATGGGAATGTAGAATGATGGACTTCAAATTGTTTGGAAATGGCCTTATAACCCTCCCCAGATTGATGGACAGCAACACTTGCTTCTCTTTCATCATTGCTGATGTCTTTCCTCCTTGGCATTGAGCTGACACACCGGAATCCATCAAACCAAGAACTGCCAAGTCTTCTGCTTTTATAGAGGTGGTCACACTGGCTGATGATCAGTTAATCAATGTATTTGATTAGTAGCAGATGACTGCTACTCACCCTCTTACTTTGTCATACACTGCTTCTACATTTTGGCTTAGTTTTTGTTAAATACATAATGACATGGTGCAATATGTCATGTGTTGTGGTTCATCTGTGGTTGTATTCACCTTAATTTGTTAAAGACCAGATGTTTTTTTTATTATGTCCTGATAGGTAAAACCTTAGAATTGGATGAGGTTGTACTTTGTTTTGCACACGACTGTGTGTGTGTGTGTGTGTGTGTGTGTGTGTGTGTGTGTGTGTGTGTTTGTGTGTGTGTATATATATATATATCAGTTTTTTTTATTTCATTCACAGATTTTTGTGGGGACCTGAAAAATGGTCTCCACAACATCAGAATAACACATTGTGGGGGACATTTGGTCCCCACGATGAAATATAAACCTAATCCACACACACAAACACACACACACACACACACACATATGTGCGTGTGTGTGTGACAACAGTATGTAGTTCCTTGAATTTTCTTCTGTAAAACACTGTAAAGAACATCTTCAAAACAGTTATAAACGGGCTTTTCTTGGTTATTGGGTCTTAGATTAAACTAATCTTTCCTTGGCTGATACCAAAAAGTATATTGTACACTTAGTTTGATACTAGTATTGAACATGTAGGCATGATGAAGCTGTTTAAATGGTTACTGTGTGTGCTCACCCATAAAACGGTGTGCTGTGTTTCGGTAGTTATGTTTAAAGACACCTGAGGGGCAAACACATACCCCCCCAATATTCATATGTGCTCACAGTGTCCCCACCACCAATATATATTATAATTGGCCTTGGTCCCCCCCAATGTTGACTCCATGGTTACGGCCATGCTTAGTGTCACGCTGCATGCTTACAGTAGTACATAAGTTTACCACTAGATGGCACTGAACACCCTCACTCATGTTGTTCTTAACACACTTATTATAGCATTAAATATGTTTTATGAGGAAACTGTTTAGTATGTCTAACGTTTTGTGTTGATGGTCATTCACATTTAAAGAAACTTTTGTCTTGTTTGCAAACAAACATTTGTGGCAGTCTGTCTATATTCAATCGTTCCTTGAAAGTGTGTGTACTATAAAAACATAGTAGTGAGGTTCCAGGAAAAGCCGAAGATTTTTACAGAAAGTCAAAGTGAAAGACAACAGTATGTAGCTCCTTTGAATTTTTTCCTGTGAAACACTGTGAAGAACATCCTCAAAAACAGGCTTTTCCTGGCTACGGGATCTTAGACTAAACTAAACTACAGTTTCCTTGTCTGATTTTGGAGTCCAAATAGCCTTCAGTCCTTGATTCAGGAAACTCACTGGAACGCACTTCTGACTATTTTCTGTCCATTTCTAGTAATACCATGACTCTGGTATGCAGATGACAAACCTGGAGCAGATAAGAGAGCAGGAAAAGGAGGGCAGTCTGATGGGATTTCCTTCACAGTGATTCTCTATTCCCCTAACAGACTGTAGCTGGCCCCTCAGCCTTCCAAAGCACCATCTAATTACGCTGCCGAGGAGAAGCCGGAAATTAGCTTGTTCAGGTAGGGTGCCATGTGGCGACCTGTCTGCCAGTGCCTGTCTGTCGCGCTGTCAGTTCCCTATCTCCCACCAGCCCTGCCTCTTCTTCCTATTGCTTTTTTTTTATATTGTTCGGGCAGCTTGTGCTGCCGTGCATTGTGGGAAAGCGAGAGGAAAAGGAAGAAGGGTGGCAGTTATGTATGGCCAAGGATGGAGAGCCCTATGTCTGTGGTTTGCAAGCATTCTTCCACAGCACAGGGGTGGGGGCTGGCAGGCATGGGCTATAGCAAGCCACATTCCTGCTTCGCTCCTAAAGCATGGCTCCTTTAACAGACCGAATCAGTCGGCACTTCCTCCATAAGCACAATGCACTGATCCGGATTTCCATGTTAGCACTCCTGTCGGCCCCAGAGATGATCATAATCGGCTTGTGGCTCAATCTGCTGTAAGGATGTCATGTGTGCAGGCTAGCGAGGAAATGTGTGCAGCACCGGTGTCGTTAGGCTGCAGCTGATGCATTGCTAGACTAGAAAGCGGAGCAGTGGGAGACCTGGACCTGTGCAAGGTCGGCTGCTAACTAAGACTTGAGGAACGGCCTGCTGTTGCTGGCTTCTCACCGCTCCCGGGGCATCTGCTGTTTCCACCTCCCCATCATCTTCTTGAAGAGCATCTCTGTCAGTTATACCTGCGACATAAACAAAGTATCTTTTCAGAATACAACTGCATTGAAACACTATTTGCAAATTTATTTCCATTAGACTCATAAATATCATATTTAATATGAACACTAAGTTATATACACATGTTAAAGCACACAGTCTGATTTCAGTCTCATTAGCCTCTCAGCTCCAGTCCTCTGCCATAACTGGAAGACCCAATTCATAACTTACCAGTATCTCCATTGGGAAAGAGCCTCTCCAAAACTACAGCTCTAATATCAGCGAATATCTCATCCTCATCTCGCTCAGCATCAATCTGGACAGAAAGTGTAGGTGGGACAGAAGAATTCATAGCGCTGTACCCATGGTGACCAGCAGGGGACTGTGTGTTATCTAATGCAATTTGTATATGTGGCATGAATGCTAAATTATTTTGCCTCAGGCAGTGCAGTTCTCTGCTATAAAAACAAATTACACGAATAAACAAAGTTTGCAATTATGTGAAAATGCAAGAGGCTTACAGAACAAACAAGTCCGATGGGCAAAATTAATCAGCCATCTGATGTGTTTTGTACATGTAAGGCTTAAAGCATATTCTGGCCATTGTCTGTGGGTGACTGTTACCATGACTACAAACTTCAAGGCGACTCAGTTATTTATTGTTTATCATATAAATATTATATTAATACGGGTAGTAATGTATTTATAAACATAGAAGTAAAATAGGTAAAGTAATGGAATGGACTATAACTAATTCAACACATGTTCTACATGTTGTTCTTATCAAATGAAACATTTTGAAACAACCTGTCAATTTTCGCCAAGATTCACGACCGACTATAGTAAAATAATAAGCCTTATAATGAGAAAGGGGCTGCAAGAGTATGTGAGTATTACCCTCACGATCAGTCCTCTTTCCTGGTAGTACTTGGCGATCAAAGTGATATTCTGCTTGAAAGTTTCCAGCCGCCTCTCAATGGCGTGGGCATTGTCATCGGGGCGTCCTTGCAGGGCTGCTCTCTTCTCCAGACGCTGGCGGAGCTGCTGATTGGAGCAGGCTAGTAGTACCACCAAGTCCGGGGAGCCAATCTGGAGACAAAGAATGAAGAAAGTATTTGCAGTCAAAATATAGATAAGGATCATATTTTAGCTGTATGACTGTTTCTCTGTTCAAATACTGCTATGTTTTTCAAGTATAAAGCCTCTACTTCTACCTGTTCCTCGAAGGTAAAGGCCTGAGATATTTCACGGGGGAAGCCATCCACGATAAAGCCCTCGGCGCCCTGCCTTTTGATGAACTGGTGCTTGAGCTCCTCGATGGTCGTGTCCTGGAAAAAGAAAACTGGTAAATGAGCAGCCATCGCCTAGGGCTGCAACAGGATCCTAACAGCCAAATGCATAGCACAGCACCAGTCATACAGCATATCGCCAAATGCATAGCACAGCACCAGTCATACAGCATATCCCCAAAAGCATAGCACAGCACCAGTCATACAGCATATCCCCAAATGCATAGCACAGCACCAGTCATACAGCATATCGTCAAATACATAGCACACCACCAGTCATACAGCATATCACCAAATGCATAGCACAGTACCAGTCATACAGCATATCGTCAAATGCATAGCACACCACCAGTCATACAGCATATCGCCAAATGCATAGCACAGTACCAGTCATAGGGTATATCCCCAAATGCATAGTACAGCACCAGTCATACAGCATATCCCCAAATGCATAGCACAGCACCAGTCATACAGCATATCGTCAAATGCATAGCACAGCACCA
The DNA here is from genome assembly GCF_023856365.1 of Brienomyrus brachyistius. Lineage (NCBI taxonomy): Eukaryota > Metazoa > Chordata > Actinopteri > Osteoglossiformes > Mormyridae > Brienomyrus > Brienomyrus brachyistius. Next base: position 18,805,247 of record NC_064534.1, read on the forward strand.
GTCATACAGTATATCCCCAAATGCATAGCACAGCACCAGTCATAGAGCATATCGCCAAATGCATAGCACAGCACCAGTCATACAGTATATCCCCAAATGCATAGCACAGCACCAGTCATGCACCATATCCCCAAATGTATAGTACAGCACCAGTCATACAGCATATCCCCAAATGCATAGCACAGCACCAGTCATACAGCATATCCCCAAATGCATAGCACAGCACCAGTCATACAGCATATCGTCAAATGCATAGCACAGCACCAGTCATACAGTATATCCCCAAATGCATAGCACAGCACAAGTCATACAGCATATCCCCAAATGCATAGCACAGCACCAGTCATACAGCATATCCCCAAATGCATAGCACAGCACCAGTCATACAGCATATCCCCAAATGCATAGCACAGCACCAGTCATACAGCATATCCCCAAATTCATAGCACAGCACCAGTCATACAGCATAGCCCCAAATGCATAGCACAGCACCAGTCATACAGCATATCCCCAAATGCATAGCACAGCACCAGTCATACAGCATATCCCCAAATTCATAGCACAGCACCAGTCATACAGCATAGCCCCAAATGCATAGCACAGCACCAGTCATACAGCATATCGTCAAATGCATAGCACACCGCCAGTCATACAGCATATCCCCAAATGCATAGCACAGCACCAGTCACATAGCATATCCCCAAATGCATAGCATAGCACCAGTCACATAGCATATCCCCAAATGCATAGCACAGCACTAGTCACATATCATAGCCCTAATGTATAATGCAGCAGCAATCACACAGTATAATCCCAAATGTATAGCACAGCCCCGAATACTTTGCATAGCAGCAAATGCATAGCATAGCAGCACATTTACAGCCTAGCAGAGTCTCATACTTTACCTGTGGTGCTAGTTCCCCATTTGCAATGATCTGAGCAATTAGCTCCCATTTCCTATCACTGGGAGCATGGTGCAGCAGTTGGTTCCGTAAGATTTCTCCCACAGAGATGCTCTCATAATTATAGTGGCGTGCCATTTTTGAAGTCTGGGTGCCCTTCCCACTACCCGGCCCACCTGGAGAGGGGAAAGCAAAGATGTGGCTGAAATGGGGGCAACCAATATCCCCAAAAAACCGTTTCAACACACATTTTCTGTGGCTCTAATGACAGGACTCACCTATAACAAAAATGATATGTGGTCGGGGTTTGGAAGGACCAAAGACGTCATATTCCTGAATCAAGCCAGAAGTCTCAGTCATGTCAGAGTCACTTTCAATTGAATACTGTGCCTGGATAGGGGGTAGCCGTTCATATCTGCGGTATGGACCTATCCCGGGGCCTGGGCCACATTCTGTGTGGACAGGAATAAATGCCCAACATAGAGATTAGATGTGCGTTAGCCTTAATGATTTAGATATCTGCACTCATTCAATATTTAATAGTAATTAAATCAAAGATTCCAATATATGTAGATTGCTTCTTCCATCACCCAATATTTTTTATTAATTTTCACCCAAAAAGAAAAACTGTTATCTCAAAGCTGAAAGGTTTTTTAATAAAAAAAAATCCCATGAAATATAAAAATCTTACAAAATTCATTAATCCTCCACCTTCAAATGAACTTAAGCACTCTAATTCACACCTATGGAAAATAAGGCAACTCCAATTCACCATAGTACATTTCTTGACTGTGGGGGGGGGGGGGGGGCATGAAAAGAACATGCAAGCTCCACACACATGGAGCCAGGGAAGAGACTCGAACCTTGGTCCCAAAGGTGTGAAGCATCAGTGCCAGCCTGACCAGACTATTCTATATTCAAAAATAAGGTGTTTGGCTATATGAAGGCAATTCAGTAGAGAGTGGTTACCTTTACAGCCAAGAACTCACCTGACCTTGAAGCAACCTTTCTGCCCTGACCTACACTGAGCGGGGGCAAAGGTCGCCGCTCAGGAGTAATGAACGTGTCCCAGGACACACGCTCAGGCCCCCCAAGTTCCCGCACTTTCTGCAGACAGCCTTCCAGGAAGAGCACAGGGTCCTCCGGCCGGTGGTACATCAGTCCAGTCAGCATGCTCTGCCAGGGAGTGAGAACACACATCAGGAGACCATGCACGCCAAAGGGTGTTTCTGATCTCCGTGTAGAAACATGCAGAAACATCCCAGTGTTCCACAGAAGCTTCTAGAACATCACAACCTCCATTACATAATAAATGAGGTAGACAATGGATTCAAAAAACGTATTACTGTTATTAACAAAATGGCAAAAATAGGCTGCTAATTAAAGTATGTAAAAATAAAGTAGATTAAACTATTACAGGCTTTCAAAAGGTGAAACTGAATCTGTCCCTCAATCACTCAGGAAACTCAAGGTTTCCCATTTCCTGTAAACAAGCGAGCAGAAATCAGACACCTTTGAGAGCCACTGCTTCCACAGACAAAAAGGCTTTATAAGCCCTTTATTTAGAACTACTTTTCAGAATTACACATACTTGATATGTTGGTAAAGGACTTTTTGCATTTTATATTACAATGATGAGAATGACGATGCCTTATACCAGTGGTTCTCAAACTCTGAGTGTCCTCAGGCCCCACTGCCCTGCTTGTTTTCCAGCTATCGCTGTCCTACACACTGCTGATTACCTGGATCAGGTGTGTTCAGTCAGTCAGAAGCTGAAAACTGGAACTTGTGTGTGGGGCAGGGATAGCAGGAAAACAAGCAGGGCAGTGGATGCCGAGGACCGAGCTTGAGAACCATGGCCTTATACACTGGAAGGAATGCAGTAACATACAGTATGACTCTTAATATTCACTGGAATATGAAACATGAAAATATTATTGGGTATGTTGATTTTAATTATTACACATTATATATATTTGAACTTCAAGATATATTTTAATAACCAGAAAATGTTTCATGACTTCTATATTTTTTATATTAGCAATGAATACTTATATTAGTAATGAATACTATATATGGGCACAATATATTCACTCCCTGACAATATCCCTGAAGAAAACTTTCAAATTAGCTACTATATCTTGCTATTATATTTCATTGCTTGAAAAATCAGAAGACCTTATCCAGATTAAGATTTTAGTGCTTCACAAAGGTATTTAACTAAATAATTTTAGGTTTAAAATCATATATAAGAGCTCATACATTAACTAAATATGTCACCAGCAACTCCCAGAGCCATCTGGCTACGTTTATGGTTTTTCTTCCTGTGCGGACTGCTTCACCCCAGTTGAGCCTCAAAATGGAAATGCAACAACTCCAAGGACTTAGCTGCGAAAGCGAGAGGTACGATCGCAGAAGAAAGGAGGGATCGTCTTCCATGTTCAGCAAACAAATGTTGGGTGAAGGAGAGGTCAAACAGAAAAGGGAATGGAAATGTGCCAACCATGTGGTATGAGGAAACAAGGTTATTACTGGAATGGAAAAGTTAAAAAGACTATCACGATAAGACAGGCTGATGTGGATGATGAGGAGGCTATGTGTGTTACACCTGTAAGTCTGGAGACTCTGTAGTCTGGTTTAATTATACTATATGAAACACAGAAACATATTACTACATCTACTCCATTTATGATTATATAACACAATAATATCCATCCATTTTCCAAACCGCTTATCCTACTGGGTCCGGGGGGTCCGGAGCCTATCCCAGAAGCAATGGGCACGAGGCTGGGAACAACCCAGGATGGGGGGCCAGCCCATCGCCGGGCACACTCACACGCCAGTCACTCACACATGCACACCTATGGGCAATTCAGCAAGTCCAATTAGCCTCAGCATGTCTTTGGACTGTGGGGGGAAACCGGAGTATCCAGAGGAAACCCCACAGCGACATGGGGAGAACATGCAAACTCCACACACGTGACCCAGGCGGAGACTCGAACCTGGGTCCCAGTGCTAAACACTGCACCACCTTATAACACAATACTCCCCATGAAGTACATGGAATACTCCCCAATACTCCCACATTGTTCCATAATGCCTCTTTTTGAAAAGCTGGTCATTCTAACAGCTCCAAATAATTGACATGTATTCAGGAAATCAACAGTCAGACTATCGTTTGTTTTTTTTACTTAAATAGTAGATATTCCATAGTGATCCGCAAGCCTATATCACCTGAATAGTGTAATTTTGGACTGTGGGAGGAAACTTGAATTAACATCAGCAAATAACAAATATATAGCAGTGTCTCTCAATCAGGTCCTCAGGGTCCCACAGGCAGTGCACGTTTTTGCTCCTTCCCAGGTCCCAGTAGGGAGCAAAAATGTGGACTGTCTGACAGGGAGCTCAGAGGGAGCAAAAAACATTAACCGACTGTGGGTCCCTGAGGACCAGATTGAGAAACACTCATCTATAGAAACCAAACGATACCACTGTTTATACAAGTTCAGTTGATAAAATAAGATACCAGTAATGCATGGGACAAGCCACGCCAAAATAGACATTAAAAATAGCTATGGGGAAGGTAGAAAAGTGGCCCCACGCCTCCAGTGTTGTGTGTATTATTCCCTGCCGGGCTCTCTGTGAGCGTGGAGTTTGAAGTTTCTCCCTGTGTTTGTGTGGGTTGCCTTTGGTTTCCTCTCACAGTCTAAAAACAAGCTGTTACGGAAAATGGATGGATGGATATTAAAACAGGCAACCACTCACTGTAGGTCAGCCCAGTGAGCTTCAAAAGAAGCTCTAATCCCTTATCTCTCTCGCTCTCCCTCTCTCTGTTTTTCACTAAGAGCGTAAGCAGACAAATTGAAAATAAAAAAATCTCAAATTGCATTTTCAGTGCTCTTATCAAATGAGTTGAACAGCTTTCGGTCCTCAGACAACAATTATCGACTAATCCTAGATTAATCTTCTAAAATGTCAGAAAATGTAAAATATGGAACAGGAAATGCAGGATGCTGAAAGGGTGAATTTGCCATCATTTTCAGGAGAGAGGAACATCTCGTCCGTCCCCCATCCCTAGAAACAAGCAACGTACCCACAAAGCTACCTCTGGGGGTACTATTCTTCAGGGCTCAACTTACTCTACCTGTACCATCACCTCATCCTGGTAGAGTGTCAGAGATATGAGGTGACAAGGGGTAAGAGACGGAGTGTAAACTAATTGCAAATCACCGCTCTATTCATTGCTTCAAGTCTGAATTCTGATTTCCAAAGCCACTCAGAAAGGGCAGCTATAAACAAAAAGAGAATCTCCTCCTTCAGTTCATTTCTCCTTTTGATGCAAATACCCTGAATATCATAGCTAAGGATTTACATGTTAATTCACTATAGAAAAGGCACAAGCAAATGAATAAATAACAAGCTGAATACTTAAGATGAAGAAAATAAACATGAGTTCATCTTGATCCACTTTCATTACTAAAATAAACTCTAAGTCTGTTAACAGGATTGTAGAAGGCCAATTTTACTTTATTGTGAGCATTACGTTGTACTGGGTGCCCCCCTTCCAGTACGTGATGATTTTATAAGAGTTACGCAGCACAGCACAGTGACAATCTGTTCATTTAGCAAAATGTAGGCATCTAAATTCTATGAAAAGAAAAGAATAAAAAAAACATCTATTGATGAAACACAATGGCAGAAGCCATTAAGAGGAAAAAAATGGAAGCAGTAGCACACCAGTAGTAAGGAGACCGTGTCCATCCCACCCTAGAGGTATCCAACAGTAAGACATTAAAACGACATCCCACCACCCACACATGTACAGTCCACATATTCATCTCTTTATGGACATTTTCCATTCATTAATATGGGCATAACCCTGATTCCAATGACTTGAACGCCAATCCAGCCTTTACCTTCACCATACGTAACCAAAGAAAATACAAGATTGTTGGAATTTTTAGTTTTTTTATTGCATTCACAGATCCCCACAAAGGAAAAAGGTTATAGGTTTTTATCACAAGTGGGAAAATCTGGTCCCCACAATGTAACGATCACACACACACACACACACACACACCCTGGCTGACTTAACCACAACCCAGTCAGTATTCATGCTCAAGATACACCTACATCAGATCATCCCCTTGGGATCAGTAGATTTTATCTAACCAGAGAGAACATGCCTACATCTCCACATTAGATAAAATGATAAAAAAAACTGTTCCCAGTACAAAGAACATCATGTAAATAATGTGGTATAAAGCAGAAGGACCAATGTGAAGTAGTCTATAGACGTGACATTCATCAACCTGCTGATGGGTCATCCGGAGTTCATGTGAGACCGACACAACTTCAATTTAACTGCATATTTTAATAAAGCAACAACAAGACTGATAAAAGCTGAGTCCATTACTAAACCTCAATTGAATTCATTAACCTAACTTCCATGTCACTGGACCAAAGAAAATCTACAACCCAAAAAGCTGAACAAAAAAATAAGCAGCATCAGTGAGTTGCGGGTGAATTCAACAAGATCACGACCTTCCATGCCCTAAGAACAAAACTGCAGATTGATTCACCTTCAGATATAACACAACGCAGAGCTATAGGAGACCTGGGAGGCCAGTGACAGAGGTTTGGGAATGAGACAGGGGCAGGGGGAAGCACAGTAAGTTGTAAATATGAAGTTTTCTGCCATGGTATAAAAAAGGATTAATATAATCACATAACATAATCACACCGTAGAAAATTACTCTCACCGGCCAGTTGCTTTTAGTTAACAAAAATCTCAATGCAAACCCAGAAATCTGAAGGGCCTCTTGATATGTTACATTCCTGTCACCCCTCAAGGCTCTTCTTGCACTCACAAAGCAAAGGAATGTAACACAGCTGATTTACAGGTGAGGCCGAGCCATTCAACACCTCCGGCTATTCTCTCCTCGTCAATATATAAACTTAAACAAACTCTAAATGCATGTTTCTCTTTCATAGCGGAACCTTGACACATGGGTAGCTTGAGTATAAAGACAGGGTGAAGAAAGACTAAAGACATCTTTAATTTATAAGAGAATATAATATTTAATCTTACAGGAAAAGAAAGTTATTCTGTATTTAAGGTTTAATACCTGTAAAACGCAAAGCAAATGCTTATGCAACTGTAGTGTACTTTGGACGTCTTGACCTGGAATCTAATGAATGATAGAAGTAGTTTAGGAAAATGTAATTTGCAGGTATCTCACATTGAGTCCTATGTACAAATTCCATTACAATAATGCAAAATCCCAAAAAATCTTATTTTGCTCTTCCCTTCCCCCACTAGACAAGGTGTGATGTTTTGTCTTTCTTTCATACTGAAAACAACCAAATACTGCAAGTAATAAAAAAAGGAGAGGGAAGAGAAGCGAGGAAAATCCCCGATCAAGTGACCAAAACTCCCCGGCAGACAGGCACAACCACATACCTTACAGTTACCCTGCCTGTTTCTAAACACAGGGCCTCAACCAAACAGTAAGTTCAGTGGAAAGGTGCTGTTACCATCACTGCATTCTGAGAGTTAAGTTAACTATTGTAACAAGGACTTCTTTCAAGAGATGCAGAGGCCGATGTTCTTTGTAATTTCACTTCCTGGCTACTTTAATGTAATTGTTAAAAATCATTTTTCACCTTCGCCTATATTGCAGAAAATATAATGGCGGAAAACCGAGGAAACCTGCACAGCGTTGGTGCGCGGCTAGGAGACCGGCGCTCCATTGTGAAATATGGGTGCCAGAAATTATGATGAGATGAAGGCCCACAGAGAAGCACATGCATCATCTTACACATTATTCACAGGAGATTACAAGTCAAAACGTGAGGAGAACAAGAGATGGCAGAACCATCAGTCATCAACATCTCGTGCGAGACGAAAACATCCTTCTCACCCTCAAACCACAAAATAGTCCATTTTTAATACATGTAAGATAATGATATCCAAAACACTGCATTCATGCACAGGTCTACAACCACCACTATACTCACATATCAAATGCACAAAACATTTCTTTAAATCTTCTATATATTTTTTTCTTTGTCACAAGAAACTTTTAAAGAAACAAGCAATTTGCACAAGCACATAGGAGTGCTTCTCTTTACTGATCCCATCTTGCTCTCCATAGCTTGGGGGGTCGGGGGGGGGGGGGGGGGGGGGGTACCAGCACAGGGTCAGCTGGGGCTTCAGGGCCTTACTCAAGGGCCCACAGACATGTGACTGTTCTGCCGAGGGCAAAGCTTGATCCGGTGACCTTCTGTGTCCTCAGCACCCCCAAAGGGAGGGATAGGGAAGCTTAAGCCTGTTATCTTCTGATCACAAGACAGACACTTTGCCATTTGGCCACTTGGCTTTCCATGTATCTCTTGTGATTAAAGTATTATTAAATAAATTATTGTTTAAACCATCGTTCATCCATTCTGCACCTGGTCGTCCTAGTCGGCGTTAACTGGAGTCAAGCCCAGGCAGCACAGAGCTGGGGTACTCCCTGGGCAGGATGGTGGCCCAATGCAGGGCACATGCACGCATGACAAGCAAGTATTAGCCTAAGTGCATGTCTTTGGACTGCCAGAGGAAACCAGAGTACATGAAAGAACACTGGTTAGTATATGCGAAAAGCATACACACGGAGAGCAGGGCTGGGATTTACAGTAAATCCCCAACACCAGAAGTGAGAGCGAACAGTGCTACCCACTGAGCCACCATATTCCTTAAACAATAAGAATAAATTCCATATAATCAATACTGCTAGAAAGGTCTCTTCTTTATTTCCTCAAGTCATCGTTTGTGCTCTTCACTCTAGTCTTTGCAGAATCTTCCCAACTTTTTCAATAACTCCACTGCCTGTCTAAACAAGAGCATTGAGTTACTCACGGCAAATTAATTCTCGTTGCCTTGGTTACAACCAGGCAACTGTACAGTATGCACCTTGGCCTAAACTTTGGGGCTGCGATATAAATTATGAATACTGTTGGCTCTGGGCCTTTTCCTCCACTGTGCCATGATTGTTTTATTTTTTCATTTTTTAAATGTCAAACAGCTGCCATAAAACAAAAAAAAAAGAATATCAAAATCATGGTATAATGCAGTATTTTCCGCCGACAAGTACAACAGAAGAAACAAGTACATAGCCTAGCAGACACAAAGTGTTACATAATCAGAAAAGGAAAACGTCTGTGGAGCACAGATCACCTCACTACTCATGTGGAGCGCTATTTAACATGGAGAACCAAATGGAGCAAATCAGAAGTCCCACTTAGTCTTATGTGCTAAAGCAGGCCAAGGGGGCTTGGGGGCCTGACATTCCAGCCAGCCAAGCAAATTATTATAGTATTTAATCCTGATAAAATTCATACTTTTGTGCCAGCACACCTGATTTACACAGGACTGCGGAATGAATCCCAGTGTAGGGAAGGGCCACTTCTCATTCCGCTCATAAGGAAAACTTACCACTTGTGAAGGAAAAAACCTTAAGTCCTGGTTGCCTTACAGTTACGCTCTGCTGCCTGGGTGTCTCCATGGTTTCAGAAGCTTCATCTCCCCCATAATTGTTAGAGTGAAGCCCATGCAGCAATTATTGCTTTTATTTTCCAGGCCAAGTAGGGGCTTGTATTACTCATCCTCCTTCAAGCCCATTAGCCATGCAAACTCTATCTGTGCACACAACTGCCTTCCATGAATACATTTGAACACACACTCTCACTCACATAAAGTTGTTTAAAAACACGTATCTTAAAGCACCGAATATCTTAAAATAACCAAGCTAGCATATTTTATTCAAGTAAAAGGCTCATTTTGCTTCCCTTCTTTGCACAATAGTAGTTGTGTCCAATGGTATTATACCTGCCATCTTATCTATAATGTTATAAGCCAAAGGCCCAAGTCACCACAAGTTATGCAGTAGCTGACCAGCTTAACATGGTGGAAGGAAAATAAACAAGTCTGCGGTCCCAAATTCTGTCAAGACTATTAGTAAGAATGCTGTGAAGAAATTAACGCAAGACTTGGATGCGTCTTAATCTCCATCTTCAAGTGCACTTAGATTAGCTGTGCATGTCCTGTCCTATCGTGTGCTATCTCTTACAATGAAATGGTATGAAGTATCACATCTGTTACATAACTCACTCAAGACAGTTGCCCAGAGGTTAAAAGCAGACATGAATAATAACCCTTGAATAAAAACCTAAGCCCTTTGTTCTGGCTTTTATCCTTCACTTGTGTTTTCAAAGGCACTCCAATACAAGCCGAATGGTCAACGCAGGATGTGAGCCTAACACAATGTCAATAAACTTCGCCTTTTGCAAAACACCACAGGAGTACATTTTGGTGCCGTCAAAGATCTGTATTTAAGTACAGTACAGTACTGCACTAACGCCTACATTACAAAAAACAAAGACATAGAATCATTTAGTCGTTTTGGGGGAAAAAAATGTTTCCCGATAACCGTGGTGTTCTACTAATATGTTAATGTCTTACTTATAGGTTTTATATTATCTATTAGCTTTCAGAATGCATGCTCTTACATAAATTTTTTACCGGTATGGCAGTTTACAACACTCAGGAACACTTTTCCCGCACGTTTAATGAAAGATCTTCCATGTTAGAAAAAGAGAGTTTGTTGTGTAACACTGTTTCCATAACTAGGAAAAATAAAATAAGTAACCCAAGTGGCACACTGTACCATCTAATACTACACATTTCATTTTCGATTTAAGTTATGCACTAATTGCAGTAAAGAGAATGTGGATCAGGGTGCAGTTGTTCAGCACTGTTAATGAGCAAAAGCTATGCATAAAACCAGTGACTGTGTAAACGTACACATCAGCTATTCGTGAAAAAAGCCGCATATTTTTCATCATTCTAACCAGTATTTACAATGGAATGCATCACCATTAAATTTCAGAAACTATCGTGAAGTCAAGCACAGTGAAGTACTACAGTAATACATGATGTACTAGCGCTTGTTTTTCATTTCTAAAAGCAGAAGAAGAAGCATATACCTCAAACAGCTGCGGGATCTCACGTTTGGAAAGGTATTCTTTGGCATCCGTAGTATTCATCTTTCTTTAACGCTGCTTCTTACCACTGCTTCGTGTTCGTCGGCGATTTGAGAAGCGGAACAAAACTTGGCCAAAATGAAGAAGTTAAAAGCTTATAGTTTCCTCACTTGTCAAATCCACAGTCGTGAGCGCAGCTGCGGTGAGATATGCTCCGATGCATTCTATTGAACATAGTGCTGTCTTCACATTAAATTTATTTATTATCATTTTTTTGTATTATTCAGAACCATAGGTATTCAAAACAGTATGCAAGCCATGCATCAAAAGGCAAATTTACAAATGGACTTCGACGATTATATCCAGATACATGTTGCTTTCCCCAAAGAATCGCACTAGCGATAACATAGCAAGCAAGGGATCTTGATAGAGACCACCCCCTCGACTACGTCCGTCACTTTTTCCTCAGTATATCAGTACAGTTTTAACAAAAAATCTATGGACATGGACCATCGTATGTATAAATTAAAAGACTTATCGCATGGTTTATTTTACACGGCAGACGTACAGTACAAACGAGGAACATTCGTTTTTGTCTCTACATGCCACTGTGAGTGAAAAGAATGAGCCATATCTTGCATCCAGCCCTACGTAACTTAAACAACCTACAGTTTTAGTATTTTCTTTCAAGTATTATGTACGTATAACATGTATGTATAACATTATGTATTAGATATATAAATGTCTAACAAATGCTTGATATTATCTAAAAGACTAAAAAAAATGAATGAAAACATAAACTGAGCCAAAATGTAAAACACATTCTACATGAAAAATATGGTAATAGTACAATTTGGATTATTTTGGGATGTAGCATGTTCCCACAAAACCCATACTAAAGGCTCGGTCAGTGCAACTAAGTCCTGGAATAGTCTCTTTTTTTTAATCGTGAACGTGAACTGAACAAGCAATGTATATTAAATTCTCAATAGGAAAACTACATGTATAAAGGTATTAACTCAATAAGCAATTAATCTAAACGCATTGCATGTTATATGGGAACGCATCAAGTGGGACGATGCTTCAGTGGGTAGGACACCTCCAAAGGTTGTTGGTTCGAATCCAGCTCAACAGCCTCAAGATATGGTTATGTGAACTGGTGTCTTAAGATTGCCTGGAGTGTGTGTCTAGTGAATGATTGGTATTCTGCCCAGGTATAGCCCTGGTTCAAGCAGTCCCCCAGTCTTGTTTTGGGAGGAGTTGAGTTGCAGGAATACTGATGTTTGATTAAAATGTAATTTACATTTGGCAATGCATGATGAGTTTATTCTTGCTTAGACAATACTGGAGATAAATTAATATAAGGTTTGCAATCATACTCAGGAAATCACCCACAAGTATAAATGGAACTTTGGTCTACAACTTTTATCTTGATAAAATAATTGTGCATAATGTTAAGCTCAGCTAATAAAGTATTTATGTATATGTTGTCACTGGGTAGAAAAATTACTTGAACATTTATCTTTGAAAAGAGTAGAACGCTTCTTATTTATTTAAATGATCAAAATCATATAAACACTAAAAAATAATAATTTACTCCAAAATGGCACAGAGACAAGAGAGTATCCACCATACCACTACATCTTTATTCCCAGACTTCATCCAAACTTTCCATGAAAAGTCAATAAAAATATCCAAAAACTGTTCAAGAAAAATCTACAACCAGCAATGATAATATTGTAGATAACACCCTGAGAGCATCTGGGGAGCATTTGACTTTGATTATTGCATAAAAAGCTTTGTTTGGCAGTGTGGATATTTATTGTGTCCTGTACAAAAACTCTGCCTGAGTAGAGTATTTCGTGGAGCAACAACAAACTACAGTGTCATCTGCAGGACACGTGTTGCAATGCAGACCAAAAATTGTAAATATCCTTCCTTTGGAGCATAAGTGTTTGGTCTGACATTTTTACCAAACTTGTCTGAACCACAGGTAAGCACATCCCGTAACAGCTTTATTGTTAACAGAGGGGAGGTTCCCACATTCACAATCTGAAAAATACAAAAGCTTTTTATATCGTACATTTGACAGTAAGAAAGTATGTCAGTGGGATCAATTTACCTTTTCGCTTATCATTAATACACACAAACACACACACACACGCACGCATATGCATAATGATTCTGAGGTAGAACCACATTTCCTGTGAGAAGTCAACCTCAGTCCTAGTACCATGTTTAAATTTAATGTCTTCACAGCTAAAATCTAGAGCTAATACATAACCACACCACACTCCAACTTTTTTATAAGTAAAACTTAAATATTGTTTGCATTTGTTTCACAGTTTTACTTTTTATTATATTGCCTGCTTGGGCTGCATCTAATCATGTTATAATTCTGTCTCTCCATTCCACATCAGTTCAGTAATACTTTAGGCCTTCTTGTATTAAAGGGCAATTTTGTTCACAATGTAAGACCCATCCATCTATTCATTTCTGGTGCTCTTTACCCAGTGCAGGGTTGCCCAGAATATGAAAACAATAGTTAATATCCTCACTCTTGGTTGCTGAAGTAGTTCTTCTGCTGACCAAAACCTCAGGTGCTTTTTCAGAATTTGTATTTTTTTAAACTTGGTGCAGTAATGCAGAGGATTCATCCAGTGCTGCTAGAACAAAAATGCAGTTATGCTGTGCAAGGAAATCATGTTGTGGAAAACAGTCAAAAAAGACCCAGGAAGTGCAAAAGTCCTGGAGGTGCGACCAGCTGGCTCAGAATAGTCCCTAAATATCCCAAGTTCAACATGTGCCTGACTGTACTAGTACTACAGGTTGACTGATACTTTGAACAATGCAAGTAAATGTCAGGCATTGTTTATGAAAGCAATACTCCAAAATATTTTAATGTTAATATTATTATATATTTCACAACTTAAACAAAATTCATTTTCTGTTTATCCCTGATGTTTCGCTCCCAGATTTAAAACTTAACACTATATTAAGTTCTGCAAGGTCCTGTACAATACCAAGAGGAACCTGGGGGGAAACCAAAGTGTATTGAGTGCAATGTTCTGTGCGAAGGAAAAAAAAAATCTGCCCCCAGTCAATTATCTAACCATAAATAAAGCATGACCCGCATGGATGCTATGTTAGCTGTACACAGTCTTGCTCCATTGATGCACCCCCCCGTCCATTTTGGAGATCACAGACAGAGCAATGATGGGATCCTCGCAAACTACAAAACGTAAAGAAAAAGTCCTTTTCAAACACCTATAATCTGTCCTCCTCTACCATCACGTATGCTATATATTAACAAGTAAGCCAGCATTAACCCTATTATTCTTTTCTGGCCAATAATAATAAAGTGATTTTACATTATTCTCAGTTTACGGTGTAATTGTATTATCCCAAACACTCATTTACAATTGTTTTAGTGAGAAGCATGGGAATAGCAAACTGTCTCTTACATTCACACAATGGTGTGCATTTGGCTTTCAGTCGTTCTTCCTTTTTTATTTTATCCCTAGTTTTCTGACATAAAAATTGACCTTACTTTGTGTGCGATGTCTTGAATCCAAAGAATGTAACACTTTCAAGACTTCGACTTTATCTTGACTGATCTCTCTTAATGGCTTCCAGAACTTGACTTTCCCTCTGCCTTTATACTAACATAAATATTTTTTTAAATAAATGAAAATGGAAATTGGTGGGTGCTGAGTGTGTGGCAGACTTGGAGGTCAACCTGGGATTATACAGCCCTAACTGGAATCTCCAGAAGGAGGGGTAGCTGCATCTGAGCTGGCCTCATCCTGCTCATTCCGGGGAAGGAAGACTCGTTGTTCATCCATGCGTTTTGCCTGGACTCTCTGGATAAGGCTAAAGAAGTCCTCATCCGGCACTGTTGGGGCTTTGGGACCCGGACCAGGTGGGGAACACCTCTGGTCATCGATTCTGGAGGACTGAAAAGAGTGAGAGAAGAACAGAATAGTGAAACAGGAAATGTACACACGTGACGCCTTAATGAAAAACAAATCAGATAATTCAGTCTCATTTACATGGGTTTAAACTTTTTACGCTAGCAATATTGCATTAGGGTAACAGAAAAGAGAGACTGTATCATTAGTTCCAGGTGTTACTGGTCCTCCTATTGCTCTTTCATTCTCAACTTTCCTTTAGTCTCTTATGTAGTGAATAGCAATTTCCAAGAAGCGAGGCAGCATCGTTCCAAACATGGGGCTCTTTATTGTCAGCCCTTACAAGGACTCTTGTTCAACATCGGCACAACAGCAATACCCCAAAATCCACACAGACCGGGAAACATGTGGGAGATCCTTTTGCAAACGGCAGGTTACCGACACGGTGAGAAGTTACACCTTACAAAGAGACAAGCAAGGATCAGGCAAGGATGGAGTACAAGCGCAGGTAACGCACACGTGACAGTCGGATACACGGTGCAGCTATTTAAGTAATGCGGACATGTGAGCTCCGCTACACAAAAGGCAGCTCGCAGATGCTACAATAGCTTTATGTGCCTGTATATGATCTGCAAATTCTTAAACAAAGGTGAGTAGTTCAGGTCCAGAGAGTAAACGTCCAGAGCCAGGTTTTGTTTCAACCGATCAATTGAGTACTTTGCGACTGTGATGCTGGTTGTTTGAAACAAAATCTTGATCTGAACTTTTTCTTTCTGGACCTGAATTACCCACCTCTGGTCTTAAGGCTCAATGTACACACCAATGGGAGTAACTCTCTCCAAAGAAACGCCTTGTTTGAATTCTAGCCCTTACTTCCATGACATTGTGAGGTCACCTCGTAACACAATCCTTACTGGCTGCCTACCTGCAAGGATCTGTCTGCAGACTGCAAAATAGGGGCAGAACGTGTAAGGCAAGCTGACCAGTCAGAGCACACTGGGCTCATCAGGTGTGGCCCTTAAAGCTCTAACAGAGCGTTTCAGATAGAGTTATAAACAGACTGAATAGAGATGTACAGTGAAAATGAGCATAATAGGGTCCTTTTATTCATGTTATGTCCAAAACAAGAACACTTCAATCTGGTCATTTTCTGCTTCACTGGAAGGTTCAGACTTGATTTGATCAAGAATTCATTTGCTTGTTTTTCTTGCAGTCCATGATATTCTCAAAGTGTTTGCCAGCACTAATAATCAAAGGCATCAATACTGTACCAGTGCTTATTCTTCATTGTATTTCACATCCATAAATTATCTCTGGAAATACCATATTCTAGGAATTTCTGATCTATCTTCTTAGTGATATGTCAGTATTTTTTCCAGGTC
The DNA here is from genome assembly GCF_023856365.1 of Brienomyrus brachyistius. Classification (NCBI taxonomy): domain Eukaryota; kingdom Metazoa; phylum Chordata; class Actinopteri; order Osteoglossiformes; family Mormyridae; genus Brienomyrus; species Brienomyrus brachyistius. The sequence goes on from NC_064534.1 coordinate 18,821,468, forward strand.
CTTGACTGATGACCGATCTTGACTAGTAGATCCTTTGCTGCATCCCCATCTTACTCTTAGATCAATAAGGAAACACTCAGTTTCTCCATATTATATCCTCACGGTGGTTTATTTTCCAGTGTAGAGATTTCTAATAAGGATAATGAGATGCCCTAGAATTTCCGGAGAACAATCCAGTTTGACATCATCAAATACAATCAAAGACTTTGAGTTAATCAATGAAGCTCATTGACCTCCTTCTGCCATTCCTTGTTTTTTTTTTTTTTCAATTATCCATCGTGTGTCAGCAATGATGTCTCTTGTTCTTTGGAGTTTCCTCAATGCTGTTTATGGATCTCACGATTCTCTTTCTGTGTTGGGCTCGAATGCGCGGTGAATAATCTTTAGCGCAATCTTATTCATTTGTGATAGGAGGAAGATTGTGCAATAGGCTGCACATTCTGTCAGCTGTCCTTTCTGTAGTATTTAAAACATAAACTGATCTCTATAGCTCTTAGCTCCCCAAATTGATGGAAGCTGCCTCACCCTGAGGGGGCAGAAGGCCTGTACCAGTATAAGAAAAACCATAACCATGCAAAGAACATTCTATACTCCAGGCAACAGGTCCGGAAAGTAAGCCACTGAAATCAACAGAAAAGACATCAACAAAAGAAAATCCTGAAAATCATCCAGCAGTGGATGAAAATACCTTATTTGCCAACAATGATGCACAAGCCTGATCACATAACACTGAAGAAAGGGTGCACTGTAAGAACTTAGAAAGCTTAGAAGCTTGGAAAAAATTCCTAGCCCTCACCTGGCACTTGATGAGCATGTTGAAGAAATCATCGCCAGGCTCCTTGGCATCAGTCTTCCCACACAGGTGACTCAAGTTGCTATGTGTGATCTTCAAACCCGGCAGATTTCCCACGCTGGCCCTCTGGTCGTCCAGCCTCCGGCTCTGGGAACTAGCAATGAGGTCAAAGAGCTCTTCTGTTTGTGGTGAGGAAATGTTGGAGCAAGAGTCTGCAGACAAGGGAGAGAAGTATATCTGATAATGCAGTCAAGCAAAGTAGTGAACCCGATCACTGAATGCCAGTTATGAACTTCTGCTCAAAGTATATAAGTAAAGATTTACATAAAGGCAAATCCAAATGGAAGCCATTTGTTTTCAGATGAAGAAAGAGAAGATGACAACTGACCCTTCACATTGTCCACCGGTGAGCCCCGACTTGAAGCAGTCTTTCCCTTCTCCCAGACCTGCTGCTCATTGAGATTGCAGCGCTGGTCATCCATGCGGCTGCTCTGGAATTTGCTGAGGAGGTCAAAGAAGCAGTCCTCATCTGAGGGATCCTGGCCTAACTTCTGAAAGACAACAGCACATTTGACATTGGAGATTTCTAGTCAACCAAAAGGTCATTTAACTGTTTTATCTCACACAAGGACTTCAGTGTTGTTCATGTGATGATAAATGGTATTTTCACATTCTCTTCACTTTTTATTTAACCCATTCACTTCACAGTTTTATTTAATGGCTAATCTGTATCTAGGATTTGGAGTTTTATAGAGTCATTTACCCAAAAGTTGGTTGAGGTTCAACTGGTTGAATCCTCTGTTGAAATGAAGCCCACAATGTGGTCTGTTGAACACAGAGCCACCATAAACTAAAAATTCAGCAGCGTGTAATATTCTCCTTGACCCTACATTTGACTCCAGAAGTGGAAATCTAGGTTAGTGTAGCTTGCCTGAAGTCATTGTCATTGGCTGACATTGAAAAGCATTTGGTTCGTACGGCCCTAGGGTGCTAATATATACAATGTGCTCTGAAACATCTAGGACACACATTAATCATTTTTCCTGAAACCACTGTTCTGAATAGCGCTGTCTCTGTAGAAATGATATGAACTAATCTTTCTTTGTCTTTGATTTTTTAACAGAAATTCTGCAGTATTTGCATGCTTGTGTAAAATGAACAGTACAAGCATGCATTATATAATATGATATTTTTCATATTCACATATTCTTTGGTGACTGTGTTGTGTGAAACACCTTTGTGGCAATCTGTAGAAACTACAGATATACTATTATGAAATCATTTTGTTTTGATGATGTTTAGAACTATTCAGGTAGAATGTCCACAATAATGGGAAAAGTAAAGCAACTTGTAAGAAACAAAAGTACAGACATGAACTGGACAGATGACAAAAACAAAGGATTAGCCACCTAAAGCGGAACTCTGTAAAAGCCTACTGGATGACAGGATGCTTCCGAGTGTGTAGTAACAGTATCGCAATGGAGCCTTTTCAAATCAAAGATTTGCCAGAAAGTGTATATACAGTACTCTACTAGAATAAAATGTTACTCTTTCATCTGAAACCCCTTATTCCTACCTCTGCCTGCTGTCTTTGCCGTAAAATGGGTATATTTTGCTTATACACATAAGACTGAATGTTATACATTTGAGGTCTACCCTTATGTTCTATGTTTGTAAGCCATAAGCTACCCAGGTAAAGAATTTGCAGCTGCAGTACTTCTGGAATCATCGGTATTCATATATCAATCATAACTGTCCTGTTGTTTTATTTTAATTCACTTTAGTCATTCCTTGTTTTGTGTTGCTATGTAGCTGTTGCCTAATATGCATAATAAGGATTGAGATTTCTTTTTATTTCTTATGTTTTTATATTCCACTTGGTTATATCGCTGATCATGCTATTATTTAAAACGCAGCAGAACTGGCCATGTCGTTTTGTTGAGCTTCTCTAGCTTTGAATGTCTACCATATTATAAAATGCCTGCTAACATGTAAATATTTACATCACCACAGAATATAAAATGGAAATATAATTGTTTGCATATAATGGAAATATTCTGTCTCACAGAGACAGAATATAATGGTCCATCAGAGCATCTAGCAGCCGGTTCCATTTGCCCTGTGTAATGTTGTGTGACTTTCAGTGTGACAAATAGCCTTTAGCAGGGAGGGGTGTGTTTTGGAGAAGCGTATCGTCTGCCCTTGGTCTGTCCTGTCGCATATGGAGCAGCATCTCGAAAATACAAATATAAGAGGTGAAAACGCGGGCAGGAATACTGGGGGGAGACTAGCAGGCTAGCTTTCATATTTTTACAGAGACCACAGGGGCTAGAGTGTTTTACAGGTTAAAACATTTGCCTGATAATAGTCTTAATATTGAATTTACACTGTGAATGGATTTGCCATCGCTTAGCCATCATTGACCCAGCTTACTCAATTATACGCTGGATAATAGATTCTGTTAGCTATAAATATATGAATAGTAGTTAAGTAATGTCATCTCACCTACATTCAATGAAGGTAGAGAATCGAAAATTATAAATGGGATCTTTAATTTTTAAACTCAGACAGACATAAATATGCAAATAGGCAACTGTAAAGGCCCTTTGGTTTTATGAAAATTAGATCCTGGTCTAATTTGACTGCTATGTTTTATAAATTAGGAAACACATGGATCATGTGTTTAAATAAGTGGGTATGGGGGAACTCAGATATCAGGGGCTATCTCAGATAGCCTAAATCAGGCGAAATCACAGCACTATAAAACTCTTCATTTAAACACCACATCTGCAAAGATCGAAGGTGACTACCACCATTACACCTTATTAGCTTCTCCAGTGGGTGCTGATGCTGTACCAAAAAGGGGTCGTCCCTTTGGCAGAACAAAATGCAAAATGCAAGCTATTTTTTGAATACTTCAAACACTCCCTATTTCAACCCTATAGCACAGAATGTCCACTGAGTTGAAGCATTTGTTTAAGGCATTTGTGCACTGAATTAAATACACTGAATTAACTTTTTTTAGTAAAGCACAATATTTTTAAGAGGAGAAAAAGTAACAAATATTGAGGAAAATCATTCCCAGGTCCCTTCAAAGAAAGCAATCAAGAAATTTGTCCATAAGTGCATATATTACCCATCACAGCTACAATTGTCAGGAGCAAATGAGAGTCTCTTGATCATTCCTGACTGTGGCTTCAGCCAGAGAATTGCGGTCAGATGATCTGATTGCCGGCGGCAGGACACCCAGGATGGGCTGATGCAGAAAATTGGATCAGCAGAACAAATCATTCTGATGCATGGAACCATTGGACGTGGTGGGAAGCCGAGCATTGGTTCATTGTTAGATTTAGCAAACAGGCCACATAGTTGCTAGTTTGCAAATCATTAAAGTCATTCAGCAGTTACATCAGTGCTAAATATCCTTATTTTAAATAAATAATAAATTCAGTGCTAGATTGGGGATTCGTGAATTTGTAGTGGCATTTCTAGTCCAAGCATTCTGTTCTCTGCACAACCCATTCCCTAACAATCTTTCCTTAATCTTTTTATTTTTCATAAGAATTTGATGATTGATACACTTCCAATTTACTTAAATCCTGAATCCTATTTACTTACAATCATGCATATGTCATATATAAGGCATTATTAAGGGCAGGCTATATCAATAACCAAAAAAATTGCAGTAGACCATGCATATCGCTGTCTTTATAAGACAAACCAGGGGAAAAAAAAAACATAAAATTATACCACAGAAGTATTTAAAAGCACATTTTTCGTACAAAACGTTTCGATAATTGCTAAGCATCATACAGAACAATTAAGAACTGGTTTGCAACAACCCAATTTAAATGCAACCAAACATGCTAAGAATCATTATTACTACAGTATAAGAAAAATGAGCAAGCATATATCCTCACCACAGCAGAGGGAAATTATGCTCCCACACCCTAAGACACACCTTTAGAGAGTAACAGGTTTGTTCAGTCAAAGACTTATTGTCTCACCCCAGCCATGAAACAAGAAGCCAGGCTAATAGATATCCCAAGAGATTGTGACAGATACTATTACAGGAAGTGCAGGAAATCAATGCAATACTAACGGTGGCCACTCGTCTTCTTAGCACATTGTCCTGTTTCATACACTACAGTACATAGAAAATGTTGGTGTACAAAACACAATGATAATTAAGTCCGTCCTCCAAATGTCATTCATTTGTATTTTATATTTAAATGAATGATACATCTGTGTTTTTTCAAGGACAGAAAACCTCTAAACAGTTGCCAACTATTCGGCTTGTATAACATTTTTCTCTGAAAGCTATAATTATAATTAACAGTCTATAGGTGGAACCACTCATATACAGTATCTTTAAAGTATGCCCGGAGAATAAATGCAAAGAACAGTAGGGAAGAAACAGTAATGAAACATCAAATAACACATAGAACACATGCAAATAATTAAATCAAAGTATCATCAAGAACTACCATAACCTTAAAATAAAAAGTCACGCATACGTCTAAGAGAAAACAAGTCTTCCCCATAAAATTTCATTAAATTAATATTTCCTTATTTTCTTCACAATTACAGTCTCAGATTAAAAACAAATATCTGACACACACGTGATAAAAAGCAAAACAGTCTCATGTAGCAAGACTGACCAGCGCAGCAGCTGATTGCCGGCACTCCTTTGGTTTCTTCAGCCTCTGCACCTCTTTCCTAGCTGTTGCCTAGGTTCCCACTGTGGGAAAATGTCTCATTACAGACCGAAGGGTTTGTCTATCAAGATCCCATTTCTGAACCAAGGGAGACATAGGGAGGGAGGCGAGAGAGAGGGAGAGAGAGAGAGAGAGAGAGAGAGAGAGAGAGAGAGAGAGAGAGAAATTGGGGGCTGCAAACCACAGGAGAGAAGGCAGAACCACTGAACCACATAAAAAAGCTCAGAGACAAAAATCAAAGTACCGCCATTGTTACCACACACCGCAGCCCAAACCCTCACTGAACTTAAACCAATCCAAACTTCATCCTCTAGTCCTAATAAAAGACCTTGACCTTTCCTACTTCAGTCCTCTGCTACACTAATCCATCTCAAAGTGTCCAGAACCCAGTCCCATTATTTTTGTCCCACACATTACTGGAGAAAGAAGAACAGACAAGGGCCGTGAATGACAAGGTGCAGCTTCAGAGTCCCCCGGAATTAAATCATTGTCTCTATAGCAGGGTTTCCCAACCTGGCCCTTGGGGACCCCCTGACGGTTCACATGGACTGTTTGTGGGTACTTGAGAACCAGGTTGGGAAACACGGCTCTAAAGGAACAGGAACTCCGTCTGTTTCCATGTCGTGTTGTGATGTTGTGCTGGTGCCCCAAATGATGAGCTGTTCCATTTATGAGCCATGGATGATTATTTTACGTAGATAAATTAAAACATAATTCTTTGTCTGATGATCAACTAGTCAAGTTGAATGCAAGTTACCAGTCCTTTCATATCAAAGAATGATGTTCATTCACTATAGTGTGTAGAAGCCTTATTTGTTCTTTCGATTGTAAAGCACTTTGTGACCAGTGTCTGTGAAAAGTGCTATATAAACTTTACTTACTCAACTTTAACTTGATTATGAGGCCCGCAAGATTTTGTCACTCCTCTGTTCAGAACCATGGAGTCAAAATAGGCCCATTTTGAATTAACAGTTGATTTCTCATAATGTTCCAGTAAGTGTCTGATCATCCTGTTGGTGGGAGGAACACTGGAGATCTACTATAGGACATTCATCAAATAAATCATTCTGTGCCCAAGGTCACCCCTTGAAGTCCCTACACTTTTTTTCTAGCTATTTATCTAGATGTCCATCTCCGCTGACAATCTTCTTTGGGAGTAACAGAGAATCAGCACCATGTTCCCTTATGGATCCCCTGCTGATTCCCACATCCTAGTTCCTTCAACCTCTACCTCCTCTAATCCTGAACCTATGCAGCTGGATCGAGCAACCTTGTCTTAAGAGGACCACTTGTGATACCTTCACCTCCTCAGCTCAAGTGTCATGTGGTGTCTAATGTGCAAGTAAAAACTGAGGGGCACAGCATCGGTGCACCTCCTCACCACCGCTCAAAGCATCATTTATTTTCATTGTGTAGAACTCAGTCAGTGGATGGAGTGTCCTTAGAGCTCTTAAAGGCAGGGACCATTTGCAAACACCTGAGTGATAGTATCTATCTTGCTTAATGTCTCCCACAAACAGTTTGGTTGTCTCACAGTTCTGTCTCAGTTCTGTCTCCATGTCTCTTACAACACTAGTGGATTCAAGTGGAGACCAGTAACCTTCTGGAAGTGGATGAGTGGTTCTGGCAGAATGGTCCGCGAGTCAGCCCACGTGTAATGTCTAGAGCCTGTTGGGTGCCAAAAGAAATTCACAGGCTATCAGTGTTGTCCTACTCCACTTTTGGGAGGATTGTCAACTTGGGACGTCACACTTTGCCTTCCACTCCAAAATCCTGGTGCTTTTTATGATAATGAAATGCATTAACCCAATTTTCTCTTCTTTACGGTTAGCGCTTACGTTTCAGATATGACGAAATTTCCATGTCTCCCTGCTAAAGCAAGTTTTTTAGTGTCCCTTGTACAGATCCTCTGCCACTGGAGATCCCCTTCCATTGGAGGTCATAGGGAACCAATATATTAAGGACCCCAGATACCACCGAGGATGGTTAGAATATTTGGTTATATTGACTCTATGTAAAGCATCATTGTTTTCTAACCACTTGTCGTGGTAAGGGTTGCAGAGGTATGGTTCCTATCTCAGGCAGCACCCCAGAGGGCATTCTTGTCCATCTCAGGGCACAGAAATGCACAGTCACACTCAACAGGCAACTTAGAGACACAAAATAGCTTAATTGCATGTCTTTGGACTGTGGGAGGAAAGCAAAGCACCCAGAAGATTTGGCAAACAAGCAAACTCCAAAATGTGAAACGACACTGCTACCAATTGAGCCATGGTGTCACCCACCTAAAGCAAATTTCAGCAAAATCATTGTATACCTGTTATGAACTAAATATGCTCTGTTCAGGTGCAGGAGTGGATAATGGATGTCTACAGGCCCTTATAGAAACTACAGATTTTTGTGGTGTATAGCCAAAGATGGAAAAATGTCTAACAATTTAATAATAGGGACTGCAGCAGTATTCAGAGGTAACCAGTCAGGTTCAAAATCCTGCCCCGAAATACCATACACTTGTTATCAATGAAAGTGATGAAGTATCCATCCATCCATTTTCTTAAACTGCTTGTCCTATTCAGGGTCACGGGGGGTCCGGTGCCTATTGCGGAGGCTATGGGCACGAGTGATGAAATATTGCAAATAAATAACATCAACCATCCATCTCCGGAAACCACTTGCCCAACTCAGGGTTGTGTGGGGCCCAGAGCCTACAGTATACTGAAGGCTACATGTGCAAGGCAGGGAACAACCCAGGATGGGGCACTAACGCATCACCAGGCATACTCACATGCACCTGTGGGCCATTTGGCAATTCCAATTAACCTCAGCATGGACCCTGGACTGGTGGGGGGGGGGGAGAAACCAAAGCACCCAGAGGAACCTCCACAATGACAAGGGGAGAACATGCAAACTTCACATACACAGAACTCTGGTGGAGACTTGAACCCTGGTCTCAGAGGTCAGAGGTCACAGTGCTAATCACTGCATCACCAGGCCACCGCTTTACTGCATGCCTAATATGCTTTTAAAAATATAGACCCTCTAAGGATAGAATGTCCACTCAGACTACTACCTGGAAGTGGCAAGTCTGTTGAGTTACAGAAACTGTCAACAGACAGTTGAAAACAGGGGAAATTATGCTAAGAATCAATATTTCAAAGTGAAAAGTTACACAAGTTCCTATATATATGCACATTTTTAAAAAACATTAAAACCCAATAACACAGAACTATTATTAGGCTGCCAGAATATAACACAAAAACAATGAACACTCATGTGACAAAAAAAAAGGATTTACCAAAGCTGCCCCATAAGTGTATTTCATTTTCCCCATGACTCTGACTACGACAGATGAATGACGGTTATTTCACACTTACTAGGTCAACAGTTAAGGAATGTAAATTCACAGTTATTTCATACATTAATTGATATGCAACTAAATTATCTGGATTCTAATATGCGAAGTAATCACATTAAGCCACAGTGACTTCATCATTAGCTCATGGGAAGTAACAGGAATTCATGATACATCTTGTACTAATTAATGCATTAAATCATGAGTAATGAATTAGTTAGGCATTACTTAAGTACATGATGTGTACTCATTGTAGTGTTACAAAAATATGAAACAATTCATTGAGGGCTGTGTAAAGATTATTGATTTTGATACTAAGAGTGTATCATGTTTGAGGTTTATTTATTATGTTTATTTTATTTCCATATACCTTATATGGATTATATAACAGTATGGAATGAGTACTTGGATGACTGGAAAGGCAGTACTCAAATCCTAGCTCACTCCAATTATCTGAATATTTCCTGATGTATATGTGGAACTGGAAATTGCATGACATTTAGATGTATTACCTACTGTAGGAATGCCACTTTCTTACTTTTGTTACTGCTAAACATGGGTACAAGTCTCTCACCTTTTCTGACGAGCACTTCCACAATTCGATGTTCTTCTTGCTGCTTTTGTTGAATTTTGGTCTAGCTCCTGCAGGACAGATCCAAGCAGATGACATGTCAGATTTACGGATTTACAGGCAGCCTCAGTCCTGCATTACTCTGGGTTCCTCTTTACATTTCCTGTGACATGACGGTACCAACAAGTTTAATAACTAATTTTTGCACATTATTTGGTACCCTTTCGCATCCTTTGCACACAAACACTTCCACTTGATATATCTCATCTTTGTATATTTTTCTTTATACTTGCATTTTACTAGTAATGTTTTGCACTGGTATTGTATTGGGTCTCCTTATTTTATCTGGCATTTTCTTGTATTTCTTGTGTTCTTTATTTGGACATTTTTAAGCACAATAAGAGTTACGCCTTGTCATTATTATTTCTGTCAGGATAAATAAAGTCTTGTCTTATCCTATCTTATCTTATCGTGAGAACAAATGAAGGACATGAACACACAGTGAACAGATTACTAATGCAGGAACGTTATCACAGTGTCAGTCATTCTCAGAGTGCTCTCTGAAAGACAGCTTTTCATGGACAGAAGGACAGCACACTCGCTCAATCCAGACCAGACTCTCTCTCTCATCCAGAGATCTTGCACGTGTTTATATCATGGTTTAATACAGGTTAATGGGGTGTTAAGACTGTAGTATAACAGAAATAAAGGAAAATGGGTACAGAAATAATCTGCTCCGCATTGAGATAATATGGAATAACAGCAATCATAAAGAGAGTTTTTTTGCATTAAAATATTCATCGTTCATTAATCAGAATCTTTTACCTTGAATAGCTTTTCCAAAATGACATAATAGTCTGTGACGTGTATATCACTGACTGACAGGAGACATGTGAACAGAATAACAGTATTCAATGTAGACCTATCACAATTATCTTATTTTAGGAATTTTATCTAAGATAATAGCACTCATTCTAACCTCACAGCAACTTACTCCTGTATAGACTGTAGATATATAGTAAAAATCTATACCACGGTGCGGATATTCTACACCACAGTGCGGATTATGCATAGTGAGCTACTGTAGAAAGGCCACCACTTTCTTTTAGGTAAAAACCAGCAGGTCTTTCTCAATAAAGTTAAATATGTTTATCTTGGGTCAATGCTTCCGTTGATCAAATGTCAGTGGGCAAGAGTGGTATATAGTCACTCTTCTAGTTTAACCAGATAGCTGCGTAATATTTTCAAAGGCCCACTAAAAATACATAACATTGTGTTCAGCAATTATTCACCGCCTACTGGTTAGGAACCTATATATCCCAAAACCCGTGTCATATTAAGATCACCGAGGGTAGATAAAGTGTTTAATTTTGGGAAATGTAATTATGTATCACATTCAGCTGTAGAATCATAGAACCAAAAAGGGAATCCTATATTTTGTGTCTTTTATATCTTCTAGTATTTACAGGAAAAGCATATTTATTTTTGAGGTTTTAAGATTCCGAAGAGGAGATTTTGAAGCAGTTCCTAAGCAGTTGTTCAAACCACACAAAACTGCTTTCCAGCAAAACCATAAAAGACCCCTAACACTGCTCCTCCATCTTTATCTACATCTGCCATGTATAATCGCCTAATGGCCGTCACACTCTCAACCAAACGACCATGGATAGTTCAGTAAGTGGGTTCCAAACAAATGTGCCCATCTTCATACAAAGCTTACTTTGTATAGAAAAAGTGTAATATATTCAATTTGTCAGAAAAGAACTGTCACCAGTTCCAAGGCCCACTTCAAAAACCCTCAAAAACCCTGGAGTATGTTGGTACAATGACAAAGCTTGAGAGCATGTGACACACAGCTGGCTAACAAAAGATCCCCCCCGAATTTGTACACCGGTCTCTAATTTCATAAAACCAGGCTGTCCCTCAATTACACGCTCAATAAATAAATATATATAGCCTGGAGTGACCTTTATATAACAGCTGTGTGCAAATTGCTTTTTGTCAAAATCAGATGTAGCTTAGAAACACAGAATTACCACTTTGGACAGAGATTTTGCAGTTAAATTAGTATTGTTTTAAGCTATATGCGTTTCTACTCAGATTGCAAAAAATCTGAAAGTCTTACCCAAAAATTACAAACCAAGAACAAGATGAGCCTTTGTGGTTTATCCAATATTACCATCCCCACCTCAGCTTTCAATGAAGGCCAGTGACAATATATTATTTACTGTTCCAATTAATTTCACGTGAATTTGTTGAGATCTGTGGTCAACTAACAACAAATGGTGGTTAATCAGACATCTAACATTTTAAATCTAAAATGTGTTTTAAGATTAACAATCCATTTAATCCAAAGACATCTAGGTGACAACCAAACTTTTCTCTGTTCCCTCTGGTCAGCAGTAAGTGGAATGGCCTACCAAGTAGAACGCCATTATTATCCCTTATTAATTAACCACTGATTCCTCAGACATTTTGTCCTGAAGACAGCTAGTACTTAAAAGTTTTCCCATAAATTACCTGCACTATCACAGGGAAAAAATAGCACAATCCTCAAAGGATACAAGAAGGTGTTCTATTTTGAGGGGAAGTAATCTATAGATGATTTGGCACGGTTTGCTTATACTTTAGATAATATGTATATCAATTTTTATAGGCCAACGGTATAATGTTGGGTCAAGAGTATATTCCACGTCCTCATGCCCTGTATTATGATTCAAAGATGTGTTTGAGGGAAATGTGATCAATTCAACAGCTGGAAATTTCAAATACAAGAAACAATTCCAAGTGGAACAATTGTATGAGAGATGTATGCATCTTTTCCAGAGGTACCACTATTGCATGGGAATGGTGGTGGTTCTAGGTGGCACAGCACTGGGTTTAGCTTGCTAATCCCTGCAAAGTCTTGGTTATAGAGGCATCTGATGGGTTAAAGCAGCCCTTAGAGTGACAGAGTGGCTATGGACCCAGTACCCAGTACATCCAAACACATGCTGTCATACAACCAGAGCCAGACAGAGATAAAGCTGATAATGGCACAGAAGGAGGCTTATTATTGTATGAATACAAATCTGTATCTGGAAACATATGTTTGCAAAATATCTAGTCACTAAACACAGAAACTGGATCATTTGAATTATTTGCAGCAGGGACGGATTATGGGTTGTGTGGGCCCCTGGGCAAAACGTTCACGAGGGCCCCCCACCACCACCACCCCCACCACCAGCACCAGCACCACCACCACAACCACCACAATTCAAGGGCCCTTGGCAGCCAAATGCCCTCCCTATAGGGTCAGGGGCCCTTGTAGGCAGAGGATCAAAGAATGTAGGCCCTCTAAAATAGACAAACGAAAATACATTGTTGATAAGCGTTGCAAATTGTTTTGGGCTAGGGGCCCCACGGGCCCCCTGCACCCCAAGAGCCCCTGGGCAGCGGCCCTGCTGGCCTGGTCCGTAATCCGTCCCTGATTTGCAGGTTTTAAATATATGTATATATAGCTATATAGATCAATTTAGCGTGTAACTGCAAAACTTTCTAACTGATCTTTTAAACAGATAACAGGTCACTGCCTTAGTGTTCAGTGTACCTTACGTTTGTATGGTACACAGCCCTGTTAGTGTGATGTGATGTGAAGGTCTGACATGTAGTTGTATCCATGACCCTACAGACAGAGACTGGAAAGAGACCCTGCGCTTGAGTGGCTGGGAAGCTGTTGCCATAGTGACAAAAGGAGCAAGCGAAACAGGCTGTGTGTTTGATGCGTAGCTGTTCAAGAGTTAATACAACCCAATCTTTAGACACTTTCGAATAGTTATTTAAATACTGTAATTAAATGTTTTATACAGGTCTAATTAGGCATGAATTAAAATAAATGGAGTGCATTAAGTAAAATTAGGTGAAAATACTAAAAATCACTTCATTTAAAGATTTTATGCAGGGTGACATAGATGCTGCACATGAAAAACCAGGCACTCAATGCTGTGCATTTGTGAATAAGCTATATGGTACTAATTTTAGGCATGTGATCCTACCTTGTGTTTCAAACTGCACTGATCCAGAGCGTGACAGGTCCACTTCGCTCATGCCCAGTGCTAACATTAGCTGCTCCACATTCATGCGGGCTGTGAGTTCTCCATTGCGGTCGCCTATCTGTAGAGAGCAGAGGGCTCCCCGGATGAGCCGTTTCACACTCATGGGTCGATGCGGAACAGATTTGATTTAGGAACTTAAAAGCCCCGACTTAGAAAAAACTCCATAATCAGAATATCATTCCCCTTGAGTTAGCATGACCTTATCTCTGTTCCATCTACATTGCACATTAAAATATTTTTAAAACTGTATTATAATTGTGTGCAGGTCTGCAAACAGTCGTCCCCCATGTCACTATACAGCAGCGGCTGCTTGTAACCCTGAAGCCAAATGCAGACGAGCAGTTGTGCTGTGAGCCCCAGAACTAAACTGGGATTCCAGTGATCAAAGTGGGTTCAGCTCCTCAGAATGAGACACACAGCCCTGCATTTATAGCTAATCCTTCGCAAGGAGGAGAGGAAGAACGAAAGGAGAGGAAAGAGACGTTATGTGAAGCATGATGTGACCGCAGGCACCTTTGCCTTGACAATGATTGCATCTGACTGGGAAACTGGCAAGCAGACTTAGGGCTTAGGGCAAATCAATGAATCAATTAAACACATGAGTGTGGAATAGCGAAAGAAAAAACAATTAGTAATATAGTGGAACGAATGTCAATATGGTGAACTGCTAAGGTGGGACACGATACCTCTCTGGAGATCTCCAGGTGCTTCTGAGCATAGAGCAGCGCCTGGTGGTGATTCCCTAAGGACACGTAGGCATTCCCCAGACTCCAGCAGGCACGGCCCTCGCCGACCCTGCAAACAGAGGACACGGCCTCAGTATCTTCTCACGAGAGATGGAGATCCCAGCTGAAGGGGAAGGAAGATCTGTAATGTAACATCAGTCAAGGAGGATAAGAGTAAGGGAAAGGGACAAGGCAAGGGAAACAGGAAATGGTGCGGTGCGGCCACGCCCATCAGGAACGACACAAACCTGTCTGAGAGCTGCTGGGCTATGATCAGGTGCTTGAGATGGAACTCGATGGCACGGATGTATTCCTGCAGGAGAGTGTAAGTGTTACCCAGGCTGTAACAGGCCTGCGCCTCCATCACCTGGTCCTTCAGCTGGTGGGAGAGCTGCAGGGTCTTCCTGTAAGAGATCGGGATTCGCAGAGTAAACAGGTGATTAGACGTCACTCCCAATATCTGTTGTGTTGCTTATTATTGTTATAATATTTTTTTTTGCTTACATTATACGGCATGAGAAATAACACCTATCTTAACTGGTAATAATAATGCTGGCATGCTTCCCCTCTTTTTAAATGTTACACACACAGAGCACATGGCCACGTCAGGCCCTTACCTGTAATACTCCGCAGCTGCATTGAACTGTCCCAGGAAAATGTGAGCGTTGCCTAGGTTACTATAAGCTCTCCTCTCTGCTGCTTTGTCACCAAATTCCTTGGCAATTGAGAGGCGCTGCCAGGGCGGCAAACAGGCACATGATGTCATTCTGTCCCACAGCATTACTTATCACATGACTTTTGGCTCTTTAAGATTGGACCGGCAATTGGCCAGTCGATCGTCACCTTTCTGTGGAATTTGATGGCTTCCACAAAGTTCCCCAACAGGTAATGGGTGTTGCCGAGGTTTCCGAAAGCTCTTCCCTGGGCAGCCCTGTCTCCCAGCTCACTGACTAGTGAGAGATTCATCCTGAAAGCGTGACAGGAAGAGTCAGTGATGCGGTGGTCAGAATGGTGACAGCAACGTTGACAGTGGTAGCAACGTGATGTCACACACTCCCCTTTTACTCTCATACCCATGACAACAAAATAAGCTTAACCCCTATCTAAAAAAATGGTTTATTCCAGGAAATAACTCTGATCACGGCATCTAACAGTTTAGCCAACTTGAGTAATTTTATTATTTTTTTAAATATATATTTTCCCTAAAAAACTCATTTTTAAGGGAATTTTAAATCACAGTTTGCTTTTGCTTTCCTCCATCAGTCATTTTCCTAAACGATCTCACACCTAATGTACTTGCTGGCTGCACTCTCTGTGACTGAGTGCCTGGTTGTGAGGGGAGATAATGTGAAGTAACCACAGTGCGGGAGGTGGGGGGGGGGGGGGTCACAAACTCATGAAAGCTGCACCAGCATGGTATGAACCCAGAGACACACAAAGGAATCATCAGCTCTCATTCTGGAAGGATTCACCCAAAGCTAAACTCTCACAGATACCAGTGTCTGTTAAAAGAGGAACATCTCTGAGATTCAATATCGAGATAAACCAACCAGTAGTGTTCCACTGTTAAACTATCATTACAGTTACAGCTAGAAACTGAACAATCAGCAGATATGAAGGTCTTGCACAGGGGTCTGGAGACAAAATGTAGTCCTTTGCTGTATTTTCATGCTTATAGTGCCATCTACTGTTGAAATTGGGAGGGGCAGTTTAGTCTGAAGATGATTCTGGTTTCAGCCACTGTACACAACTCTGCGGGCTACAGCATATACCATGCATCCTGGACTTATGCCGCATGTCAGCACATCTGCTCACATGTGCCGTCAGCCCGTGTTGCGTGCCTTCCATTTGTCGGGACGTCAGCTGACGTGTGCCACCAGTTTGGGCTGTGTGTTTAGTAGACTCACTCGTAAAAATGCGTGGCCTCCTGCAAAGTGTCCCTCACATCAGGGGGGATGTCTCCGGGATCTTGGGTGCAGCCCCACAGTTTCTGCTTGCCCTTGGCGTGAAGTACATTGCCTATATTGTACAGGGCTCTTGCTTCTCCGACCTGCTTACAATGACAGAGAACACGGTCAGCTGCTTGCTGTGTGTCGCTGCAATGTAATCTCCTGCTTAATGACAACCCTATTTCGGATTGCAAATGTGCAGTTTCTCAGTAGTTTTTCTATAGTTCTTCTTCCCTCAACAATCCAGCACTTATTTCTGGACCCCCAAATAAGATAAATCGCCCTGGCTCTCCAACAGCTGCACGTTTGGATAGAAGCACCTGCTAAGTAAATAAACGTATGTAAATGTGATATAAACATAGGTGTTAGCACTGTGTCCTTAGTTATGTCGTACCGACATTTATCCATGACACAAGCCTACATAGAGGCAGTTAATACATTATGAGGAACCTCATTTCTATACTTCCGCATGTTCTTATATATACCATATATACATGGCCGTCTGTGCCTTGCCCCCACCTTGTCCCTCTGCTCACGGGCGATGTCTAGGTGCCACTGGCAGCAGACCACAGCCTCGTCAAAGCGCCTCAGGACCTTCAGCGTGTTCCCAAGGTTGCCACTGGCTTTTCCCTCCCCAATTCGGTCGCCTATGGTCCTGAGAGCAAAATGAGTCATGAAATCCAAAAGCTCCAAACAGGCAGTAAAATCATCAGCATACATACTGTTTATTCTCAAGGTAGAGTAAAGTTTACTTAAAGGCTGTGAAATCATTCATTTGTTTATTTATCTATTTGCATCTTTGTTTGCTTGGTGTTATTTTTAGTTTTACTACTACTATTTAAAAAAAATCTGAATTACTGCACAATTACTCCCCCAGAATACATTTCACAATATACGGGAATTGTTGGAGAACTTTGAAGTTAAACTAGTCATAGTCACATTATTGAGCAACAAAACAAGCAGAGTCTTGTTAGAGCAGCAGTGGGAGGTACCAGGTAACAATGCCTTTGTTCAAGCAGCATGCTACCGATCTCAGAACCGCTTTCGTCTGGCTTCTTTACAGTATATGGATGAATGAGAACAGTAGTTCAAATCCGTTACCTGGCGAGCATGAGATCGTGTTTGTGGAACTCCAGTGCCTTGCTGTACTCCTTAAGATAAAAGTAGGCATTGCCCAGCTGGCTGTAGATGGCGCTGAGGGTTTTCAGGTCTTCCGTGCCCACCTTGACGGCGGCCTCAAAGAAAGCTGCCCCTTCCTTGTAGTTCCCAGCTTTGCAGAGCCGCTCTCCTTCCAAGGCCAACTCCAGGCAGGAGGCCTCCATCCTGGGTGGGGAAGGACAGGAAGAGATATGGGGCTGCACAATGGTATAGCATTTACAGCAGGGTTGGGGAACCTGATCCATGGAGAGTCACTGTGGGTGAGGGTTTTTGTGATGGCCTCCAATCAGCCAATAATAAGACAGTGGTTCTCAACTCCAGACCTGGGGAGCCACTATTATTGGCTGATTGAGAGGCCATCCTAAAAACCCGCACCCACACCGGGCCACCATGGAACAGGTTCCCCAGCCGTGGTTTACAGGCAGCTGGAGAGAACACGACGTACGACAGGGCTATGAGTCCTTTTCCTTTATTCTTAGCAAATGATTACCCTCCGACTCATAACCTTAAATAAAAATACAGATATTTAAACATGTGGCTTAAAATCCAGGTTAGTCTAAACACTTATTTTAATACATTTTTTTATGACCTACCTTTGTGTATAATGAGTTACAGCTGCATTGTTCAAGAGAGGAAACTGTCGAATATACACCACTGTTTGTTTTATGACTTTCCTTGACTTTCCTGTTGCAAAACAGGTTTTACTTATGTCAAATGTATTAGTCACAACAGCCTTGGTGAACTGTGTGTCCCAGTGCCGTGTTCGGGCCTGTTGAATGAGAATTTCTTATGGTGCGGTTTCTTTATGAGGAAAGTCTCAGGAAAACTGACTCGAAAAGGCTCTGCTCCTGTGGATGTTACCATGTTACAGTCACAATATAAAATATTGCCGATTTTGCCTTCCAGAGCCTTGGTTACCCTGCCTCTTGCTGCTCAAGTCTCCATGGCAACAGTACAGTTGGATGATAGCTTAATCAGTGATTGTAAAACAGATACAACATTAAATACCTGAAGCTGAAACTGAGGCTTAATCACTTGTGACTATAGCTTTCCCAGCACTCAAAATCTTTATTTCACTTCCAAGTTTGACCCAATTAGACAATTTTTATCTTTTTAGTTTTGCTGAATATCAACAGTTACAATCTGGTTCAGTGTTTTAAATTATGTTGTACAAATGAGAAATACATAAAGCACCTCAAGAACTCACCAAGTATCATATGGCCAATATTGAGCACCATTTGAACTACAAATATATGGCAAAACAGTAAAAAAAAAAAAAGGTAGCATAGAACGTAATAGTGATACATTATTAATCCCTGTGGAGAGATTCTCTTAGCCTCATCTTGCTCTTCATATTGGTGAGAGCAAACTTGGGGGTCACAGCGAAGGGACAGCTGTCCCATGACACACAGGGATCTGGGAGTTAAGGGCCTGGCTCATGAGCCGATTGACTTGTGTTTATTCTAGCAAGGCTGGACTCAAATCAATGGCCATCTGATCAGAGTCAGAGAAGTTTAGCTCACTGAGCCACTGCCAAACCAAACTAAACCCCTACCTAACCTTTCCTGCCAAAATACTGTAGTTGTATTATGTATTAAACAGCCATTGTTTTCATTGAAAATCCACTTTAATTCTAAAATGTCACCTGAAATGTAAATGGTTTCACTTTCTTTATTCTTCTCAGATTGCTAATTTAAATTCGATGCATCGTCAACTGATATGACACAGACCTGTACCATCCAATAGGAGCCAAGCTGCACCCGGCCTTACTGATACTGTACCTCCTTTTCTGCTTGGTGAGGGTCTTCTGCACATATAAGCTCAGTTCCAGTTGGAGGGGGCGCAGCAAGGGATGAGGTCTAGGACCCCTATGAGCCAGCCTGCACAGAGCCTTTTCTGCCCCGCTGAGGGGGCAGGAGTCGGGGGGTATGACAGACCCCATGGTCTCAAAAAAGACCGCAAACAGAAAGGACGCATGTCCAAAAAAACCTTTGAAATGCCATGGTGGCTAGAATCTGAGAGTCCACAGGGTGCACAGGCAAATCAGAGAGATCCGTGAATATTCACTTTGGCAGATGATCCTGGTCTTTTCTGCAATTCCAAGTCTCTGGTAAATACAAACTTCCTTCCCAAATTGCAAGCTCCAGAAAGTACCCACAATGGCAAATTATACAAACATGTTTGACAGACCCTTGTTCTGATCCCTCCGATGACGTCTGTGCTTTATCTAGTATAACCTTGAAAAGCAAGTCCACGATTTATATGGGCTTGAAGAATCCCCAGCAGCCAATTCAAATAGCAAGGCTGCTGTATCCACTTACTAGACTCCAGATTGTCCCAAGTCCATTTCCAGAGTTATTGAAGAAGTTTAAGAGAGGATATACCCTGCTGTGGACCAGCAATGTAGAAGATACCTTGGCTGTTAAGGGAGTTACGTCTGGGATAGAAAGGCAGGAGAATTAATTCTGCTTGGTACAGCAACCCTGTCAAATTAGAGTGCTGGTTAAAAAAAACAAAAAAAATCTGCTCTAATTCCCCAGCTTGTGGCTCAGCAGAGGGACACGCCACGCATAAACCTGGCTCGCTAATCTTCTACTCTCCTGACCCCAATACAAATTGAATTATAGCTGTCGTAGCAGCGGACATCATGACAGACTTACTGTGCAACTGCTTACTATGGAACGTCTGGCAATCATGCAGCATTAAACGGGACATGGGACGAAGAAATGCGGCAGAAAAGGTGCCTAAAATGACTGCGGTAATAGCTAATCCGCCATACCCAATGAGTCATGCAGCAATGCCCCTTCTTCGGGGTCCAAATATATTTAATTAGCTTCAAAAGCAAATCCCATTAGTCTTAATTCAGGCTTTTAACAGAATGCTGGCCTGGAAATAATTTAGGCAATGCTCAAAAAGCATTTCTACAATAAGTTGTCTCTCTACATTCTGGAAATTATATATTCATTTAATAGTTATTTTTTTATGTTGATATATTTTTTCACACTTCTAAAACCTACATTATTATTCTCCCTGTCCCTTCCGTCTTCTGCATGTCATATAAAGCAAAATAAATATGTGAAGATTAAACATATATGAAAGGAATACATTTGCAAGATTTTGTCCCAGTATAAGACCGTTTTGAAGTGAAGATCCATTTTTGTATCTCTTAGGATATAATCAGTCAACACAATGCACCATCTGTATCAGCTTTCAATGCTCCAAATATGATCTGACCAGAAAAATCCAGCAGGTGCCGACTGTATGAATGCATGTGTGTGTAACTGCAGGCTTATGAAACAGAATTTGGTGCATTGATGCAATACTTATCTGAGATGCTTTTATGAATCCCCAAGCAGTTATCCTGTCTACGGTTATGCAGAACCTCCCCCTTACAGAACCAGCATTTGAGGTTGTGTTAAGAAATCTAAGCATAGTATTCAGAGGCCTATTGCTTTACTAAACACAGACATTGTGACATAACTTGAACATCCCAGAGGTGGAATGATCGGATCCAGAAATTACAAATCCAGACCAAGATTTAGTTTCAACCAGTCAGTCGTGTACTGACTCTGTGAATGTCACTCTTCATGCTCAACTGGTTGGCTGAAACAAAATCTTGGTCTGGATTTGTACTTTCTGGACCTGAACTTTCCACGTGGAAAAGAATCTGGAAAAGAAAAATAAGTGAAATCAAATCCACCAACCCATTTACACTTATCCATAAAGCATCCTTCAATAGACTGAAGAACCAGTTCCTGACAAATTTCTTCAATGAGATAATAAGGCTACTGTGAAAGCAGGGGCCTCTATAATGTGATAAATATTTCTTAATATAGCAGAAATGCATATGCATCAGAAAGATAAGCTTGATTAGTCACCTCACAACTTTCTCATGAGAGTTTTTGTTACGTATGGGAAACCAGGACAGAGTACAAATGCCAGCACACAAGAGCACACAAGAGCAACATAATTTAATATCTTTTCCTAATATATTTTTATGGTCTTCAAAACAACTAAAAAGGATCATCTCAATTACTCTTAAATCTGTAAACGAGATTATAGTGAATCGATATAAATCTATAAGTTATGTGTAAATGAGAATAACAAAAGTAACATTATTATTACTATTATTGACATTAATTGTACAGTTATAATGTGAGTGATGATGACAACAAAACAATAGTACTAATAAATAAACAAACCAGCAAACAGATAAAAGGGCAAAATGGTTCCAAATTCTCAAATAATGTGTTTTTCTTTCCAAAGATTTCTACAGGAAACTTATACTGTGACATTCTTTTTTCCAGCAAACTTCAGAGTAAGTGAACCACAGTTTCCAGCAATTTTCATATTTTCTTACCAAATACCTTTGTAATAAGAAAACCAGGCACCCGTGACCTCAGAGGCTTCGTGTTTTTGTCAGTTTCCCAGAATGAAAATGAGTCCAGTTAGGCAGTGCATACTCATGTATGTGTGTGAGAGACCGACAGACAACTTTAGCACTTTGTTACGTAACATACAACCAGAGTCAGCCCCCTTTAGTTACATTTTCCTAAAGGCTAATGGTGGCAGCCATAAAAACACATGTACACACGTGCAACAGCCTTTCATAGACACACCATCTTTTCGGAAAACTGGGGATTAGGTGGGACGTTTGCAAAGTCCCCGTTTCTTTCATTTTCAGATGGAAATAGCAGCAATATTGGAAAGGGGAAATACTGCTCTTATAAGAATAAGACTCAGAATCATTCATTTTTATTTAAAAAGTGTCTCTAACTTACTGCGTCGTGTACAAAGCCTTATTTAGAAAAAGCGGACAGTGCACACATTATTAAATTAAACAGGTAATAAGCTGAGTCTGGGTAATATGAAAAAGGGGATTTTTACAGTGGGAGCTGATCAACGCAGGCTGACAGTAGCTACTTGTACCCATCAGCCTGAATACAAGGGGGGGCTGCGATCGAGTCAAGCCTCCCTTAGCCTCCGTCCCTCTGGCAGAGCCTCGCAGATCCTATAATTACATGCCTGTGGTTGGCCTGGGCTGGCTTTGGGAATTGGAGGGTTAGAGTTATGCATTTTGCTGAAGCACAGAAACACAATGGAGGCTCAAGTCTCAGGGGAGGGCGTCTAATTACATGTAAGTTAGATTTATGGATATCCCCCCCACTGACTGTGACATGCCTGAAGCTGGGGGCTTAGGCTTGAATATGCTAATAGGTCAGACAGACTAATGAGTGTAAACAATTAGTCATTAGAAATCCCTGTGTCAACTTTCAGTCCACGTGGATTAAGGATACATCTGTACTGTCCTCAGCTTCATCACCCCAGATGAAGCACCTCCAATAACTGGCCACCCGCAGCAGCCTCCTTCACATACTGGGAGGCAACAGGCCAGAGGGCTGGTCTTCTTGTAATACAGCCTGCAGTGAGCCACTGGTTCTCTCTAGCTCCATATGAGAGAGGGCTACTCAGTACATCTCACAGTACAAGCGGGAAGCTATCTGCAGGAGCTGCTCAGAAAGGACTAGCAAAGCAGGGAACCAAGATCCACTCGCAGACTTCACCGGGATATATAGCATAATTAGCTGCTTCAGTCCTGCTCGCAGTCTTCGATTGACAGCCTGCAGGACTCCTCTTGAGGAGAACACCTCTACTGGTGGACCTCTCTCATTTAACCGGTGTTACTAAAAGTAGGAAGATCCTGGTTGCTAGGGAACCAGCAGAAAGCCCTCAGAAGAACTCTTACTCCTCTCACTGCCCTGTGCTGCCATGCTGCATTTCGCATTGAACTTTTCCATCTCTTTCTGCTCCGCTGCAAGTCTTTTCTTTCTTTTTGTCCCATTTGGTTCCTTCCCTTGTGCATTTCCACACTTCCGTCTCGCTCCAAAGAGAGTCCGCGACACTCCGCTAGGGCAGTCGGATGAAAATGGCCAGTTTCTGGGTGTGACTCTTCTAGAAAGGTGACGGGAGGCGTAAACAGGGCAGAGAGACTAACCGAGTTCTAAGGTCGCACATGACGGGTCAGCTTTCCTTTCTGGTTGAATAAACTCCAATTTCACTACTAACACATCCGGATTAGATCTGGCCCACACGATAAAGTTCATTTACAGCCTTGTATGATGTTAGCAATATAGAGAAGTTATTTATAATTGAAAAATTATGTGTAAATCTGACTCTCCATCATGACGTTCTCAAAATTCCCATTAAACTGACGTTCACTGCAGAATAAGAATGTGCAGCTTGTATGAGGATTTTACAAACATCTTGGGTAAAAAATGTTTTTCACCAAAGAATTTTTTTTCTTCAAAATACAAGCCCTCAAAAATTCTATCAACTGCAACTCTTTTGCCTCTTGGTCCAATATTCTCATCTGGAAAAACCATTAAAGCACAGGGCGAATTTAATGTATTCTTCATCATACTGTAAACATACAAAGGCTATTAAACACTGAAAGCAATACATTAGACTACAGATTGTGAGTAATTCTATTGAGAACAGTACATATACTTTAAGCATTTTATTATAAATTTTAAAATTAGCTGAAGAATTCACTTAAGAATTCAATAAAAACTTAAATGGGGTTCAATGGATTGTCATTTCCTCCACTAAGGACAAAACCAAGAAAAAGAAATATGAAATCTCTGCTGGACGTAACGGTGCAGGGATTCGCACTGTTGCCTCACACCTCTAGGACCTGGGTTTGAGTCTCCACCATTGCTCCTTGTGGCTGCAGTTTGCATGTTCTCCCCATGTTGTTATGGGGAGTGCTCTGGTACTAAGGTAGACTGGAGTTCCCAAGCTGCCTATGGGTGTGGATGTTGTGAGCCCTGTGATTGGTTGATGCTCCATCCTTTGTTGTTTCCTGCCTTGTGCCCATAGGCTCCAGACCCCTTGTGACTCTGGATAACGAAAGCAATTAATGAAAATGGATAGATGATTGACTTAATCCAGTGGGATGTTAAATGTGTGGGATGTATACAGCTGTATCTATTTACAGTTTCTAAAAACAAGTAGACAGTAATAGGAGAATTTTCTACTCTCTCATTTAAATACTTACAAGAAAACAAAGTGACCATGAATACAACTGGTAATCTAATTAAAATCTTTCGGAGAGAGAGGTAAGGAGCATGAACTGATTACAGCCTATTGCTGCACCCACCACATGACAAACTGCCTCAGGGATGAGAGCCTGAGTGGAGCTGTGTGATACCTCAGCACCACACTAGTCCAAATGGACCAGTGTGAGCTTTTTCCCCCAGTAGCTGGAGTACCAATCCTGCCACCAACCCCCCAAGCGTTTCCCCGTAAGTTGGAGGACCTCCTCACAGGGCTGGATGTAGATTAACGTCATACCCAGGATGAAGCAATTGCACGTTGAGGGATTTGCTGAAGGGCCCAACAGAGTAGAATCACAGCATTGATGGGATTCAAACCAGCAACCTTCCAATTACAGGTGGGTGGATTCTAACACATGACTAAGGGGTTTACACGTGCAGCCCACAGAGCCATGCGGCAGGCTTCCTGAAAAAGCCCTGGAATCCGGGGAGCCAAACGAAAGCCTGTGTTCTACACGAGGTCCCGCTCAAGTCCCCTGAACAATCACACTAAGGTGGTTTTCTCATGCTGTCATGACAGAAACTGCCACGTAACACATCAGTCAGCAAGTAACTTTCAATCCCTTCATGCAGATTGGAGAGCCGGTACCAACTGAACTGAGAAAGAGGCATGTATGATGGGAACAATGAATGACACACAGGACTCTGCTGGTCTGCTATACATAGTTCACAAGTTCGCACACGCAGACACTGACGGAAGTGGGAAATGCTGCCGGCATGGGAGAGCGCAGAGCAACAGGCGCGCCCAAGCAGCTTTTATGTACTCTGCAAAGAAATCACCCCACAAAATGACTAAACCAGCCTTGGGGCACAAGGCGGGGGGGGGGGGGTGACTCGCCGCACCCAATGTACAATCTGCGCAAAGTTGAGAAGAAGCAAAGCAGCCACACACCATCTGCTGTGCCGGGAGCAGAAGAGTGGAACTACCGAGCCGTCAGCTGAGTGATGGGAAAGAGAAGGTTCTAATAAAGTATAATCTCCGCATTAAGATCAACAGAATCATAATCTTCTGAATACCAAATGTTGCTTATGCAGACATGACAGTACTGACAGCTGTTGGAGAGGGAAACTCCATCACAGGCGGCACGTGAATCAGGGATCCCGGCATCTCAGTCCCTCCCCCCCCCCAAACTCGACAACTTGTAACCCTCCCACACCGACACCCTCTCCAAGGTCTTACCTTGAATGGAGACGCTTGCTGGCCAGATCCAGGACGACACCATTAACAGACTGAGCCATAAAGCAGATCCTGCCTTAATCCCAGCAGCTCTGCGGCGTCCTCCTCAGCCGTGTGCCTAGCAAAGCAAAAAGCAAGGGCTGAGGAAGCGATGTATTCTCCAAATAAACCAGAAAGAGTGGCCCCTCCCCCTGGTGACATCAGAGAGCTGGGTGTATGCAACATTTTCTGCTGGAAAAGGCTCTGCTCCCAGCCTGAATGTTTAGAGCCCTTGATTTTGATTTCCAAGTGGCGTATTATCAGAACATTTTTAACAAGATTTTTTTTACATACTTTACCTTTTGTTAGAAATATTGTTTTTCTTAAATCTCTTTACCTTCACCTTGTCTCTTTTATGTTAAAACCTCTAGCATAACCAGGTTAAACAAAACAGGTACAGGATGCCAAAGCCTTTGTTTCTGTTGAATAAGTAATGAACAACTAAATGACTTCACAGTCTTCTATATCCACTTGCAGCATTTCAGGAAGTTGCATGCAAAGTTGCTTTGATATATATTTATGAACTTTCTATAACATTAAGATCAGTGTAGTCACCTGTACCTGACATTTGTACTGTTTAATCATGAAACACACAATTATGACTTTGTACGGCTCTGTACAAAGCATGTTAGTATAACTTAAGTTTCTACCTTGGAAATCTGATAGCAGCTGGTTGCATCTTCTTTATACAGTATGTATAACTGACAATGTTTTTTGTATTGGATGTATTGCATTAAGAAAAAAACTATAATTGAAAATTCACATCAAATATTTATTTAACAGAAACAGTATGGCACAAATTAAAGTCCATTACTGCTCCGGAACTCTGCTATGATCTTCAACAGAATGTCCTAAAAAAAAAAGGCAAAGTATCCGGAGGAGATTCAGGCATAATTGAGGCATCAGGCATTTTCCTCTGAGATGCATCCTGCCTTGGAACATGGGAGCACATGGGAGGATGACCCCATGACGAGGGAGGGGAGAACATGCAAACCCCCCCCTAAAGGCAGGGAATATACTTAAACCCTGGACCCAGAGGTGTGAGGCAACAGTGCTAACCACTGCACCACCAGGCCGCCCCCTTACCAAAGCGTGTTACAATAAATCAATTACAGTTTAAATGTAGTTCTATTGAGTTCTGTCCTTAAGAAACAGACTCTAGCAAAAGCCTATTTTGCTAATGACACCCAATATCCACTCAACCTCCAGTCATGGAAAGGTAAGGGAGGCTACAATTTGGTTATGCATAATTGCCACGTTCCCTTAATATTAAGTTCTGTACAATCTTCAGAAATTACTTTCAGCCCCAATTTACCTAGAGCATACACATACACACTGAATGAATGAAGATGCAAGACAACAGCACGAGAGAGCTACAGTACATATGCTGATTCCCTGATTTTGAAGCATAACTATAAGGTTGGTCTCCAAAAATCTATCCAAAAAATAAACCCCAAAGGCTTCAAAACAAGACATACAATTAGTTCATGCTGTGAGAATTCCAAACATTCTGGGCTACAGCACACCACCCAACATAAGGCACAAGCTGTTCCACTATCTGGCAGCAGATAAATAAGATTACGCTCATAATTCATGAGTACAAAAAACAGAAAGTTAAAACTAAACACCAGGCTGTTATAAAACCTGAAATCGTACACCAACAGATTCAGTACATTTCTTCCATTAGTATCTATTGTCGTGACATTCGAGGTGCATGTACAACCACCGAGGGCAGCTTTACTGATTGATTAAATTAGGGGATCCCTTTGATTTCTGGTTTACGCAGTGAAAAAAATCACGGGCGGGGGGTTTGGCGGCGAATCAGTTGACGATTTCATACGCTTAACAATTTACTTTTTTTTTCAGATGCGAACATGAGGGGGTCGTAAAAATTGGAAATATATAGTTCATTTTTGGAAATTTGCCAACCTCTCCGCAAAACCAGCAGTGTTACCTGGACTGGGAGCTGAGTAATGATTAAGTAATGATTATCTCCACCTGGCAGTGGCGTGTTTAAATCCTGCGCCTAAATTCCCCATTTGGGGTTCCTGTTCCTGTTCCTGTACAGGATATTTGTTGGAGCGCTGAGCATAGCTGTAGGCAGCTTTGAAATGGCCCTCAGAGGCACCGCCGCAGTCTTACGTCTGTTTTTGTGGAAGGATTTGCAGTCCCTCTGTGTGTAGTTTGCATGTTCATGTGTTCACGATGCATAGTTCTCCTCTTAGTACTCAGAATTCTGCTCCAAGCGCAGAAAGAGTGCTTTTTATTCAATGATGTCTTTAAAATACCATGTATGTGTTTGTGTTCTGCTATGGAGATTGATCTCATGTCGTTGTCCCAAGTTTAAAAAAACACTGTCGTTGCTGCATGCTTTGTTAATGTTGATTTTATGAAGTTATGTATTTGGAGATATAACACTGACACATATCAGTAATACTGTAATATTCTATGAATAACAAAAGAAAACAGGCCTGTATCACAAACATGGATTTTTGGGTTAGCAAAATAACTTGTTGGATGAAGTGTAAGTAAACGAAGATAAAGTCCAGTTTACCTGGGGTACCGTTAGTTAGCGTTCTAGATAACCAATAAATCTCTCTTTGTTTGTTTACGTCTTGGATTGTTCAGACTAAGCTACGGAAATTCATGCAAAAGCAACAAGTACCTGTATTCACTTCCTGCTTTTATTTATATGACTGATTTATTGTTCTGCAAGTAACATTTATACTTGAAAGCTCAATAAATTGAACGACTGGGTATTTGCAAAGTTACAAGGATCTAGTTGCACACAGCACAGATTAGTTTGTGCATGGCGTGTGACTCAGTGGGTTACGCCACTGTACCTATGATCTGAAGGCTCCTGCTTAAAGCTCCGCTGTAGCAGAATAATCACATGTCTATGGGCCCTTGAACAAGCCCTTAATTAATCTCCAGCTTTCTGGGTGCTGCAAGGTGGCTACCCCTTCACTGTGACCCCCAAGGTTGCTTCTATCTGTATGGAAAGCAAGGTGAGGCAAAATAAGAGAATTTACTCTCAGGGATTAAAAGTATCTATATTCTATTCTGCAATTAACTTTACACATTTAAATATGTTATGAAGTTGTATGAATGATGGTAAGTCCAATGTTTCCCATATTGAAATATCAATTTAAGCAATTTGAGCAATTTCATCTGGGATTAATAAAGTCTTCTGATTCTGATAAATACAAAGTGAGCTATATTATATATAAACAGAAACTTAATCTCCAAGAAATCTTTGCAATTGAATTTTGTTGAAAAGTTCACTCTATACTGCCCTCTTGTGCTGGAAAATTAAATATGAAGCTTCAATATCAGCAAAATCCACTCTATTGAAGAGAGTAATGTATGTCCGCCGATACGATGCTGCTCTAAATTTCATCCTCCCTCGTCTGAATGGAAGTGTTAAACTGACAAGATTTCAGTGCTTTCTTTGAGTTATTTG
The DNA here is from genome assembly GCF_023856365.1 of Brienomyrus brachyistius. Lineage (NCBI taxonomy): Eukaryota > Metazoa > Chordata > Actinopteri > Osteoglossiformes > Mormyridae > Brienomyrus > Brienomyrus brachyistius. The sequence continues at coordinate 18,850,622 of NC_064534.1, forward strand.
TGCTTAATATAAATACACCTTTAAAACATTATATAGTTAGACATCAGTTGAAATATTGCAGCATTGTATTAAGTTTATAAATACATTTATTCAACCTGAAGTTACCTATTTATACAGATGGACACACTGTACCTTGTGGACTATTTTTGTTGGCCCAGGCTCTGCTACACTTTTCTTTTCAAGCAGATATTTACCTTGTTATCTCTGAATAATAATTGGTTTCATATTTTGCATTGGACTTGACATTCCTGAGGCACTTCACCATGACGTTCATTGCCATGTGGATATGGGTAATATGGCGTCCCCAAGTCACAGATGTAAGGTGACAGGTGGGGAATGAGCAAGGCCAGAGCATGAGTCATTGTTAAATTAGCTGCAGGAGGTCATGTGACCTTGCTGCACTAAATATCAAGTTCTCCAACACAGCGTGAGACGTTTCTTAAGATTTTTGTTGATCTTACAAGGAAACGTTAACACACACACAGAAAATCAGAAAAGAATAAGCTATACGGCTAGAATCAAAGTCAGTGTAACTTGAGCCAGTTTACTCCTGTTTGATAATTGCACTATTGCTTGTATCTGGACAGCTCTGGGCTGGTTGCAGGAAGTTGAGGAATGCAGAAAAGCAAAGGGGAAGGAAGGAAGTGGACCGCCCTCTAAGAACATACATATTATACAAGTGGAAATGCTTCCTTGATGCATGTAATCTAGGTGCAGGGCGACAAATCAAGTGAGTGCAGCTATTTTAGACCCACCCACCCATCCTGGATCAACATAAACAAAGAGCCCTACACAATCAAACTTATTCTGTCAACATGAGGTTCACACTGTTAACAAGGAAAGGAATTTTAATCTTCTTAACAGTTTATCATCGGAATGCAGAGCATACATGTTGCTAGTCACATTTGTGCAGCATTGATTTAACCTTTTCACTGGTCCTTTGATGCATTTCCTGTATATCAGATGGCTGCACAATTCCCTGGCAGATCCATGGTAAGGTCACTGAGTCCTCTCTGTCTGGATAGGGGCCAGGATCTTACGTCGTCAAAGACAACTACTTCCACCTCCCCGAATTACAACTATACTGGAATGGGGAAAGCGTCAAAAAGCTGCAGCTTGTCCTGTCTGCTTCTTCTTCCATTTGACCTGCGCTACTCAGGGGCAGGTTAGCTGTACTGTACCTCTGTGTACAGGAGGAACTGGAATTCTGGGGACCTGGGCAGTGATCCTGCAAAAGAGAAACAGCTTCGGTTCTAGGTTCCTGCCTTACAGGACTGGCTCTGTGTAATCCTGCATGGAAATAGCCCCGGGCTTCTTTGGATAACGTGGGTCCCTCACGACCTGGGTTACCTTGGAAGCACTCTGCTGAAAGTTCCAGATGGTGCTGTCTAAGCACATGGGACAGAGCCCTGAAGGGTAGGAGCCCCAGGGGCTGCTGTACAACACGAGCTCCTCATGCTGTTGGTGCCAATCTTCTACTTTTTGGGTCTCCTCCAAATTCATCAGCATTTTCCACTCCACGGGGTATAATTTCCAGTCCCGCTAGGGGCTGGTGGTCTCTGCCAAATGTCACTGCATTCTTCAAACCGCCGCTCATCCATGGCCTCCTCATTCTACATGTGCTTTATGATGCAAAGATAAAGAAAACGGCTGATCCCAAAGCTGAAACGTGAGACCAGTCACCTGTCCACTAGGTGGCACTTTCAGCATATTTTCTGTTCTGCCTATTTTCTTTCAAATCTGAAAGCAGTTAGTGATAGTAAATATGCAAAGCAGTTCTGTGAAATGGCATGTTACTAGTCCTTTGTTCCCTTGTGCATTTTATGAATTTAAATATAATTCAAAGTTAACTGAATTAATTAAGAGCTTTGTGGCATTGAAAAATATTGCTAACACAGTACTTGAATACATTACTGTATAAAAGTGATGCCACACAGAAGTGATGTCATACAGAATTTGGCAAGATTATTCCAAGGGGGTTGTGGGACATGGATGTTGGGGTCTGACGGTTTATGGGACCCTGTCACACCTGCTATGAAACATCAAACTGAAAACATGGGAACGATGGTCAGGAAGACAAAGAATTATTGTGCCTGTAATCTTTTAAACATCTTTGTCAACAAAAAATCCCAACAATTTATACCTGCTGTATTTGCCTGAGTCTGCTTTCACAGGATAAATTGAAGACATTTATTGTTTTTCAAATGTAGGTTTGGTAAATCCTAAGAGCATTTGTGAAGCATTTTTTCTTTTGATGCCATTAAGAAGAATATGACCTGTGGTAGTATCCGGACTGCCCGTGAGCAGTTTCAGAAAATGGATGGACGGATGGATGGATGGATGGATGGATGGATGGATGGATGGATGAATGACCAGTGGTATATTTCTCAGCACAAATTTTGGTTTATTAATTTTTTTAACAATAGAATATACTCTAAGGTTTTTTTGGGTGGTGCGGTGGGTTGCATGGTTGCTTCACACCTTCATGATTGGAAGTTTGTATCCAACCTCTGCTTTGCATGTCCTCACCATGGTCCAAAGTGCCCTGCAATAGACAGGGATCCCATTTTGGATGTACCCCATCCTTTTTTCTCTTTGGGATATGTTCTAGACCCTTTCTGACTCTGACCAGAATAAGTGCTTGGAAGATGGATGGATATGAGGAATTAAATTTTTCGTCTCATGCAAAGCAATCTAATTATATAAAAGTCCAGACCTATCCCGGAGACTATGGGCACAAGACAGGGAACAGCGCACGCCGGTGAGCCAGCTCATCATCGGGCACACTCACACATGGACTGTGGGGGGACACCGCAGTACCCGGAGGAAACCCCATGATGACACAGGGAGAACATGCAAACTCTACACACATGGAACCCTGGCGGAGATTTGGACCCAGGTCCCAGAGGTGGGAGGAAACAGTGCTAACCACTGCGCCATAGTGCTGCCCTATATGTTGCATATGAAACTGAATACTTGGTTCCAAAACAGATAGTTATAGAGCGTTCTCATGATTTTCAAAACATATACAATAGAATATACTTTAAGGTATTTTTCAATTTTCAATTTTATTTAAATTCAGTGAAACGTTTGGGCATGCCTACTTACGGGGGGGGGGGGGGGTATTCTTTATTTTCACCATTTACTACATTTTACAATTACAGTGAAGTCATCAAAACTATAAGTCATGGGGATTTATGCACTGCATAAGTGTTAAACAAATCAAAATCATTATATTTTAGATTGTTATATTCTCGCCTTTATGACAACTTTACAAGCCCTTGGCATTCTCTCAGATTGATTCATTGTCATTCATTAGGGGTGATTTGCCAACAGGAGGCTCCCAAATACGCTGAGCATTTCTCAAATGGGTTTAAGCCAGGTGACTGTGGAGGCCAGGTCATCTGCTGCAGCAGACTATCACTCTCCTTCTTTGACAAGTAACTTTCACAGCCTGGAGGTCTGCTTGGGGGTCATTTTCTTGTGGAAAAACAAACGATTGCCCAGTTAAGGGCGAGCCAGGTGGGAGGGTGAGTCACTGCAGAACGCTCTGGTGGCCATGCTGGTTAAATGTGTCTTCAGTTCAAACTATTCTTGACAGTGTCACCAGAAAAGCACCATCAGACTGTCACACCTGCTTCCCGATGTTCCTCAGTAGGCAGAACAGAGATTATTTGCTGACATATTCTGCATCTGACAAAGACATGCTAGTAGGGAGTAAAAATCTCATATTAGGGCTCACGTGACAAAAGGACAGGTTTCCACTGGCCTGGTGTATATTTCTTGCGTTTCTTGGATACCAAGTCTTCTTGTGTCCTTCAGTAATGGCTTGTTGGCAGCAGTTCTACCATTGAACCATCCCCTCCCACCAATGAGACTCTTACTGCTACCTCGCACTATTTGGGTTTTTTTTTTAGCGCAATATGCCTAACCACCTGCACTGAAGATGGTCTATCCTGACGGTTTTTCCGTGTTGTATTTATTATAGCTTACTATGTCAGCAAAAGCTTTTAACTTAAAATATAATTACTATTTTGAAAAACAGCCTTGCGGAGTAATCAGCCCTGTCTCAACTTCTCACTGGTATACTGTATGTGTGCATTGCAACATAATCTGCATGACCGCTGAAATGTATGGACATTGTGTTGGTGCATAATGACTGTGAATAGGATATTAAAATTATAGTATAGTATTTATTCATTGCAACCAGAATAATTGTTATCATTTGAACATGTTTAACTAAAAACGAACTTGCACAGTAAACAGTAAAAGTCTCACTCTACATGTAGTGCAGAAAGACATTCTTGGAGATTACAGTTGGATGACTTCCTGAGGAAGTTATGTCATAATGTTTCACTCTTTGGGAAGTCCACCAGTCACAGTGCCAGCCTCATGTCTCCATGCCGATGAGGTTTCCTTCCACAATATGTGCTTGTAAGAGAGCAGAAGCTCTCCTGCAGTTGTGTCTCTGCACCCCCAATACCTCATGGTAGGCATATGCAGGGTGGATGTGAGGAGAAGAGCCAGTCTGAATAATGGAAAAAGCTCTACTCTGGGATTTCATTCTGGAAAGGAAGCTTTTGAGCTGACAAATCCATCACATTGTCTTCAATGCTATTCACAAAATCTTTCAACCAGGGTCCAGGCTGAAGTCCTTTAGCCCTGGAAGAAAGCCTCTTAAAGATCTGAGCCTCAGCCAAAATCCAAAGACAATGCTCCCAAGCTTATCCAATCTCCTTACACTAATGGGTAGTTTGCCTTGAATTTCACTAGATTTGGTGCTAACATAATGCCCCTTCCCTGACCTAATGCTGGACTAAAGAAATGTGGATCTTCCTTGTGTTAGGAGTTGAGGGAAGGGACTGCAGATAACACACAGAGAGAGGAGGAGGGAAAGTACACTTTGATGATCTTCTGCATTTCTGATGGGACTTTCGCTAGAAAAGAAAACAGCACAACAACAAGGACAAGACACTTTTATAAATGTGAGAAATGATGCCTAAAATATAACCTACATGCAAAATGCCATCTGAGGCCAAACGCAGAGGGTGAGACTAGGGGGGAACTGGCTTCTAGAATGACTCTATGAATATTTGAAGAGTATGTGACGTTTAATAAGACAAGTCATATTGCTTATATAAAAAGCAAAAATGGGGTCACTTCTATCAATTGCCACCCAGACATTGAGGCTGACCATTAAGGTGACATTTTATTTGCTCTTTTCACCCAGGGCAGTCTTAATATAACCCAGTGGTTCTCAAGCTTGGTCCTCAGACCCCACTGTCCTGCTTGTTTTCCAGCTATCCCTGCCCTACACACTGCTGATTACCTGGATCAGATGTGTTCAGTCAATCAGAAGCTGAAAGACAGCTGGGACAGCTGGGATAGCAGGAAAACAAGCAGGGCAGTGGCTACCGAGGACCAACTTTGAGAACCACTGATATAACCTTAACTCATTCTTTCAGTTAGCATGATTATTCTATTCTGCCCTTATTTTCTTCCATTTTTCTCCATACATACAGCACTTCTTCACCTTCAGTGGGTTTCAAACGGTGCTGCTGGCAGAAGACATATTACGCATATCTCTGTAAATCTGGTGGCATTTGTGGTATTGTCAGAGAACGTTAAACTGGGTTAATATGTGTAATGAGCTTAAATCAAGTGTTATGGGAACTATCCCTTAGATTAGTGCTGGTGTAGTTCGGCGTGATCTCAGTGTTTCTGGAGGGAGGGGGATGTTCCCAGCAGAGGCAAAGCTCTCTCATTCCGCCAGTAGCTACCTGGGATATGGCTGGATAGAACCATCTAGGCCTTTATTTTTGGCTTTTCGAAGTATCCTTCCTCTACAGCACAAGTTGCTGCTGACATTTTGTACAAGTCAGTTTATTTTTGTTTTTCAGTAGAAGTTCCATTACAATCTATAATAAACGTCTTCAGGCAGTCTAAAATATAACCCTGAATGTTTCACTTCGAAAGCATTAGTGCACATTACACCTTTTGATTTACGCACCACAATTTGGTGTGTGGATTAATACAGTACAACTATCTTAACAATTTATGTTACCAAATCTAAATATTGGACCAATGCACCCTAAAAGCCTAAGAGTTACTGCACACTGACTTCATGTTGTGCTATTCCTGTTTCACTGTGCCTTCTGGAGTTGAGTGGGTTTTTCCATCAGGACCATCTCCCGAGCCAGCTCACTGGCCCGTTCACAGCAGCCACTCAGGTAGGAGGAGATATGAACCTGCCAGCACAGCACCCCCTGCAGGCTGACAATGGAAATGCTTTGGGCAAAGACGCAGGCTGAGCGGGACCACCATGAACAGTGAGTAGACTTTCTGACATTATAGGACATCTATTTCCACAGAAATTATTGGACAGCCATCCCCCAGCAGGGTGTACCCTACCTTTAGCCCTAAACCTTAAGCAATTCGCACAAGGATCAACACAACGTTGTACCGGATAAGTGTTTCTTGGTAATTAATAAATGATGGATGAATGATGTAAGGTGACATGACGGAAACATTGCAAGGAATTAAAAGTGACCAGATCTCTGTTACATTTCACAATTAGCAATTTCACATTTGACAGAACACTGTAATTTGTTTCAGAAGGGGGATCAGGAAGTGATATTTTAGGCTGCTTCGGTTGGCCGTCTGAGAGGAGCCTTGCACATCCTTTTCCCCTTGCCCAGTGGCAGTTTCAAGCAAGCCTACACATACCCTGCCTGGGATATCATGCAGCTTTGATGTATTGCTATGAGTATTAATCAAGTAATTGTTGCAACTGCAGGGCAAAGAGGAGGGGGGGGGGGGGGGGGGGACACGGTGAAATGCTGAGGCAGTTTGGGCTGCGATGCACAGCAGGGAAGGCAGAGGCTTAATTAGCCATGTTTCCAGAGAGCCAGGCTGCACAGGACAGATAATGTAATGACTGGGCGAAGCCTGAGGGTCGAAAGCAGGCGGACAGGGAAGAGTGTCAGAGAGCTTCTGTGCATGGGTTACTGCTCTTTGGCGGGCGGGGGCGAAAAAAGGAGCCGACTGGCTTTGATATCGCTTGAAAACAGTTTGTGGACCATGCGGATTTCAGCCCTGCTTCCGAGAAGCAGTATACCACTCTTTATTAAGGGGTAAAGGAGCCTGTCCATTAATGTAAATGTCATGCTGCTGAAATGAAATTTGTTAAAAGGTCAGTCTGATAGATCGACATAAGACAATTAAGAAGGTAGGGGTGACCTCATATTCAGAACAATGTTTACATTCTGCAGGGCACAAACGCATCGCTCAGCGTAGCCCTCCGACACATGCATGTCCCTGTGTTAGCCTGATGATAAAATAGCACTTCCTGTTCATTCCTGTTATCGGTATATTCAGGAAAAATGCATATTTTCAGGAATTATCAAGATAAATGGTAATCATTGTGGTGATATAGTGAGTCATCTTTTCTCAATCAGTAGCCTACAAATATGCGCCCTCTGAAACACATGTTAGAAATTAACCAACCAAGTTGTACTGTAGGTTGACTGGGACAAAAACCAGCAGGATATTCTCTTGTCTGGCTGGGAGTCTCGGGACTGTTTCATTGTCAGCGTTTATGGGTATGCTAATCTATCTATTTGATGAAGTTTCATGCTGATAATGATTACAATGGCTGAGCATTTAAAGTGGCAAGTGAATAGAATAAACTTTAAACGAATTGTTGTTTTGCTCATGTCAAATGAAACATCTGTAATAATACTAATGGACATTTCAGTAAACATTACTTTTTAACCCTTTAAAGAAGCTGTTTGCAAAAGCCATTGTAAATAACAATAGTCCATCCAAATGAAAAGCAATATGTATGTGTTTATCTTTCGACCTCTTCTGTGAAGTTACCTTAAACATAATCTTATTTGAAGGTTTGCTTTTAAGGAGAGAGTCGTTGTTGGTGCACTTTCAAGTCCCTTCTGTTTGCTGATGGATGTCTACTGTCAGAGGACCCTTTCAGGTGCATGGAAGGAGAGTGCAGCGTGTTTCCTTTGATATATAGGCTGAAATGGCACTAGTGCAAGTTCTGTACTCTCTCCTTGCCCTGAAAGCTCTGTGTCATACAGTATGTCTCCCTTTTGGAAACTGAAAATGGTAACAAGGAGAAGAACCTTTTTGGTATCAGAAGATTCCATTTTTCTTTCTAAATGTATTGTAGAGGTTAAAGTACAGAGTATTGAAAATAACATGAACGCAGAATGCTGAGACAGACTGATCTCCAATTCAGGGAGTACCCTAGCATTGTGCACGCTGCTACCTAGGACAGACCCCAGGACTCCCCTCATCCCTGACCAGGATAAGTTGGTAGAAGATGGATGGATGGATGGATGGATGGATGGATGGGTGGATGGATGGATGGATACAGAATGTTTACAGAAGCAGTGCTAACGCATAATTTTAAACTTTTGGATTCATAGATGTAACTGTTTTAAGCATGTATGTATGTGTAAACAGGAAGTCAATGAGAGAGAACCTGGTTAGTTCAGAATAAATACCCCTTAGCCTTAGATAAACTGCACAGATTGGTCTCTGAAACAGCGATATGAACCAAGAAACTGAGGCTGGTGAGATCAAAATGTAGCAGGATGCCGCTGTTTGATACTGTAGTATGGTGTCTAGCGGTCAATTATGAGGAAATAAATAATCGAGCACTATAGAGTAAAGTCCCGGTATGTGAAAGTAACAAAGCATTGAAAAGTTATACTTTATAGTCACAGGCCGATGCCCAGCACTGGAAAAATGCACGCAGATCCGAAAGGCACCAGATAAAACGAGCGCTTTGTAAGTAGAAGGAATTTCTGGATGTGAAAAGGTCAACTGCAGAAATCCAGCAAAACCTGGAGCAGCGAAATGCAGCCTCAGATCAAGCCATGAGATCCGATCTCCTGTAGCGAGCTGCCGACTCTCATAAAGATCACCAATGTGGCGAGAGTGCAAGCACTTGTACCCTAGAATCCAAAATGACGAATTAAAGATGAAAAACTAGAATAAAGCCCCTTAAACCTTTTCAACCCAGAAAAAAAAGCACAAAAGAGAAATGACTAGACAGAGGACGAAAACACAGCACTGCAGGCCCCCCGCACTGAAAAATAGCTGTTTGATTATTGCTGTTGGGACATTAATTAATTAGCTAGATGTATGGGTAAAAGCTAATCAATATTTCTATTGATTGATAAAGCATTTTCTTTGTCTGATTGTGGGTGGTATTTATATAGCCTTTGTTTTGCGCATGTGAATCCTCCGAGGAAATGCCAGCCAAGGTACTGTGGCCGATGAAGAGCAGACGGAGCAGGGATCAGCACGGCAGAGCCTTTGGGATGCGCACGGACCCCTGGACAGCTCACACCTCGCAAAAGACATGTGAGTGAGTAAGCAGATACGGAGAACATGCTCATAGCTACTGCTTTGTGAATCACTGATGTGGAGTAGAATATATATACAGTTGTAATAAAACTCACATATAGTTGTCATTCCTAGGTATTATTTGCAGCACAGGTCATGAACCAGCATGTCTTTTAGCGTGATCCATCTTGGCACGGTGATATTTCTAGGGGTGTCTTTATATTCACGTTCCCCTTACTACGGTTCTCTAGGCTATGTACCGACATCCAGTGCATGACTGTTCCATTTTTAAGCATAAACAGTGTTGATGTATGATGAAAGACCCATTAGAGAGCGGCGACCTCAAGCAAGCCGCCTATGTAAATGAACAAACACATTAAGGGCTCAGCCTTTTTGGGATCTTTCTTTAAGACCGAAACCTTCGCTTTTTGGGATGATGCAGCTGTTGGCGAGAATGATCACAAAGCGGCAAGAGAAAGTGCTGGAAGGTCTTTCAGAAGCAGCACTTCAGAGCAAATTTAATCAGCCTGGCCGTACATGCCCGCGTACGGCAGAACGTAATAAGATTTTGAAAAGCTGCTGTGTGCGGTTGTTCTTTGGACTATTCATTCGCTTTTAAGCTGCGAATAAATGCTAAGCAGCGGGGTGCAATAAGCAGCTGAGAGTTGATTTCTAAAAAAAATGAGGGAGAATAACCTTCTGGGGACGAGCAGGCACGGCATGCTTGCATGATAGCTGCCTCATACGGAGGCAGCAAGAGCAGTCGTGAAGAGGGATGGCGAAAGCAAGAGAGACAGTGGAGAGGGAGGGAGAGAGGAGCAGAGAGAGGGATTGTGAGTGAGGGAGAGAGAGAGAGAGAGAGAGAGGGAGGTAAAGCAAGAGAGAGAGAGAGGGTGCAGAGAGAGAGACTTAGATATGGGAAAGAGGGAGAGTGGAGCAGGCTGGTCAGGGAAGGAGAGGCAGAGCATCAGGAAAGAAACTAAAAGAGAGCCCAGCTGGAGGGAGGCTCCACGCAGCAGCGTGCACAGCCCGCACAGCTGAAATGAAAGCGGGGGCGGCTGTGCACTGGCAGCTTGGCTCAGGGAAACCTGTTATAGGACATCCTGCCTTTGGAAGTGAGCTGCAGCGTCCCTGACAGCTAAGTACTGCCACTATGCCAGTCATGAGCAAGCCGGGGTAGGTGGAGCACTCTCTCTGTCACCGCATGTGCTGCTCCTCTGCATGCGCAGCACATCCATTTTCAGAGCATGTCGTCGCCTCTGCCATTCTCTCCCTCCCCACTATGACCCCTGGGGAGTGCGTCCCGCTAAAGAGCGGGTGACATTACGGTTCTCCCCCCCCCTGAGTGCAGAGCATGGATGCACGGGGAGAAGAAAGAGGCCAGAGCAGGAGCACCAAGCTAGATACAAGCAGGCCTGTAATTTTCCTGACACGGTTAGAGCAAGATTGCCGGAGCTGAGGGGGCAACTGCCAGAAATGTAGCAATTTGGAAGCCATTTATACACATGCAGAGTTTTAATGCTGCGTTTCTGAGCAGGATACTTGTAAACAGCACAGCATAGAAAGTGTGCCTCATGTTATGTATCAGCTATTCAGAAACGTGTGATGACCCGAAGCTGTTGAGGGACAGTTTTCCTGGCCAAGGTTAGAGAATTTACAGCCTGTGGTATTTTTTTATCAGCACTACTTAACTTGATTAGCAGGAAAACTGGGCCATCTTATCTAGCCAGCGCCGTCACCTAGGATATTGGAAACTTTCGACACAGGTTTTTGGCAAAGACGGACTCGGGGTTAAGGAGGCTCTTCTCTGAGGAGGTGTGGAGCTGGGGGAAGGAGAAGAAGGGCGGAGAAGCCGGCCTGATGGAGCCGGATGTGCTTCAGGGTATCAGGGCCACACAGCCTGGTTACCCTAAGACCTCACCCAGGAGCTTGAGAAAACACGACAAGTCTGAGGAGACCCTCCAAAGCAAGGAAGGGACACTTCAGCAAAAACATAAGCCGATGAAGACAATGGATGACAGTACTGAAACAGGTGAGGGGGAAACCTCCGGGGGTAAATCGTGTGTCTTACATACAGATTGGGTTACTGGGTTAGGCTGTAGTACTACATTTGTTTTACCACAAAGAGTAAGACATTCTTTGTATGAAATAGAGAGAGTGTATCAATGGGTGACTTCAACAGCTCTTGCTTTATGATGTCATCTTGATACATCCTGACATAATTTCCCTGAGGGAATCAGCAGCAGATCCTTACAGATTTACAGCAGAGCATTTGTACGGCACCCCTGCCAGCATAGCTCACGCTCAGGCCTTAACATAGCAACGCTGTTACAAATTATAAATTTGACTTCAGTTTTAGAGGTGCCACATTTAGTAAGAAAGACATTTTCAAAAGTCCAAAAAAACTCAAATAAAACAAATTCATTTAGCTTATAATAGCAGCAGAAAACACCTCTTATAATATGTTGCATTTTTTTTTAATTTAGCCAATAGTCATTAATAAAAACGCACAAGACTGAACCCCAAAAATCTGCATTTTTCAGCTGAGAGCCTCAGTTGCCAAATCTATCAGACTGGTGCTCATCTAGGTTGTTACTATCAGCAGGAGGTCAATGACATTTAGGCCCTTTTCAGCCACACTCTGCCAGAAGCATTTTACCATGTATGTGGTGGGTAGGGACATGAGAAATAGCGAGATCGCCTCTCCTTGGGAAACATGAACTCCTTTTGCCATCTCTAAATGGCAAGGCGGGGGTCCCACTGATGGCTCCAATCACCGTCAAGAGACAGGCTTGCTGACTCATGCCTGTCTTTCAGCTGAATGACTGCCCCATGCAGATGTACTCACACCGAACACGAGACCTGTGTAGCAGCTGCGTGTTTCCTATTGGCTTCAACACAATATGATTACATCATTTCATATGATCAGACCAGGATGTACAATAATCCCCTTGATATGTTATTTATGAGGGCTACATTACAGTGTACGCCTGCCACCGACTGTTTAGAGGTGTAAAATTTTAAATGGATATTATTTATTATATGGCAGCCCCAGGATGATATCTTGCATTCTATTGCTGTATCTGCACATCAAATAAAGCTCAATCCCTGAAGTATGTTAATGCTGTGAAATTATTATGTATCATAATCTTTTGTTTTTAGTTAATATGCAAAATGGAACTGTTATCAGTATGATATTTTCTATATTCATATGATTATTTCTATACAGTCTGGCCATAGAAGCAAACTACCTTTTGTGTGAACCGCCGCTAAGTACTGATCACATTCATGGGCTAAGAGCATCTCAGTGTTGATAAATGATAAGCACTAAAACTGATTACGCAGTCTCAGTGTCCTAGTGCTGGATGCCATGCAGGGCTCTCCGCATCCCATAACACTGAGGTTAATCTTGTTAAATGGGGGTGCATGTTCCGGTAATCAATGTACAGTATTTATTTTTCAGACCTAGTGACGGTGGGGAAGACGCCGACACAATCCCATCAGTCTTGTTAAGCCTGACCATGTGTTCTGGTGATCAATATGCAGTATTTATTTTTCAGACCCGGCAAATGGAGGACAGGCACCACAGCAAACTCACATATGTCTGCAGGAGAAACGTGACTCTCGGGAGAAAAGTAATGGCAATGTATCCTCAGGAGATGAATCATCTTCAACATCGGCATCGTTGACATCATCGTCATCCTCATCATATTCTGGAAGACCTCTTAGAATAAGATCGTTGCCCAATTCCCCTGACGGATCTTGGAGGTCTCAAAAAACTGTTGGCTCATTTGCATCACTCCCTGAGTTCCAGAGAGCAGTTGCCATCTGTATAAATGTCTCTGAGGTGTCGGTCTCCTCATCAGATATCGATGAGGATCTGCCCTTTGATTTAGAGGACAGTAAATGTAAGTATCAAATCCCCTGTAGCAAAAAAAATTGTGTGTCCACAATGGGTACCAGCTCTGATCTTTGCATTGAGTGCAAGATCGATTTAACAAGTGGGAACACTGTTTCCTGTAATCGTCAGAACTACCAAAGACTGGAAAATGTGCCATCTATTAACATCAACCTTGGGGGGAGCACTATAGGAGCTGGTGCAAATCAGTGTTTATCACTTGTAACTTGTGCTGGGGGAGATGTACAGCAAGAGCATGAGCAAGAGATATCTTCTGTCATGGCCAGTCATTTTCATAGTTCTTCAGTCCAGGACACATGTGATGGGGACATAGACATCAGTCATGAAAGTTCTTCTGCCGATGAGGGCCCTTTAGACACAGAAGAGAAGTCAGAAGCGTTCTCCCATAGCAGTGAATGTCTGGTTTCCTCAGGGGATGAAATGGTTTTCAACAATGAACTGGGTAATGGGGGAGACAACAGCAATTTAGACATGATACGACAGCTCGAAAGCGCTGATTTTTTAAGCTCAGAGCAATCAAACTTTTTTCGATACAAAAAAAAACAACTGTTTCTTGACATTGATCCAATATCACTGGAAAAACAAATGCTTGGACAAAAATCAGGGATAAATAACCCAGTGGATTTTCCTTCATGGAATACCCTGGTTTCCGAGGAAACACTGTCAGAGATCCTGTCTCCAGTGGATGAGATTCTGTCTTACGGCAGCGCTGAACTCCTTCCATCATTAGCGACAGTTACAGGGTCAGACATGGGCAATTATGTGTACCAACCTCCCCCACCTGCAAGTGAAATCATAACCTGGACCAGCGAAGAGGACTTTGTTCTTCCTCTTGAAGGCCTCGAAAAAATCCAGCCTAATAAGAGTCCAACCGAGGACCCATCCATCATAAGTGAAGATTTGCCGTCTCTCTCTGAGGATTTTCTCTTTTTGGTAAACCAGGAGGAATCAAACAGACAAACAGATAAAGCAATAAATCATGAGGATTTAAAATCAGACCTCTTAATAACAAACTCAGAAACTACCTCTTCATACAAGAAATTAAGTGACAATAACAGGTGTAAGACCCGAGACAAAAATCCTCTTTTAGACTTTATTATTTCTGAAGCAGGAGACGCTGAAGGCTGTTCAGAACGTGCGTTCAGTGTAGGTGAGGGAGTTGTGTTTTGCCACTCTGTGTCCAGTCAATGGAAAGATAGAGAAATGCCTGCATTTTCTGGTGGGAACTGGGCAGGTGTGTCATTGGATAGCCCAACCAGAAATCACAATGGAACCTTCAAAGATATGGAGTACTTCAAATGTGGTAAGAACTGTGGGATCTTTGTCAGGGCAGAAGATATTCTACACGAGGAACGCGAAAGAGACTTGGAGTCCACCTTGCATAATGATCCTTTTTCAGATGAAGAACCACCTAGTGATGATAAAAAAGAAAAAATATGGAGAGCAGCCAAATACTCAGGTGATACACACAATGAAAGAAAACATATAAGCAAAAAACCATTAGGATGTGATTCTTCAGGTGCCAAAATGACATGCAAAGATGTAACTCCACTTCAAGAACCAAACAACAACACCTGTTCAGAACTTATAGGGGCATGTGATCATCTACTATCAGAAACTCCAAGTGACCAGCTTCAACAATCTATTGATAACACCACATTAAACAAGTTTGCACTTTCTGGCTTTGATGGACTCAAATCAGATCATTTCCACCAAAAAACTACTTATCCTTCCAATGCTGAATTTTCTGAATGTGTGAAGGGACAGAAGGATCTGTTAGAGCTCTGTGCCAACAAGACAAATCCCATTTTAGTCTCACCTATCGAATCTTTCATTGATCAGACTTCCCTGAAGGACTTTGCACCAGGAGTTGCAGTCCAAGAAGTACAACATGACAACTCCATCCTTGATGTACGAGAGATAGAAACAGTAAGGTTTTTTAGCAAGTGCCACCATGATCTAAACTCTCTGGTTGAGAAATTAGCAGGAGACTTGATAAAGGAAATCTTGACGGATGCTCAGGAATTTAGGAGGAGATCTCGACGGAGGAGAAGCTTCCAAAATGACAGCCAGATTATTGATAGAGTAAGTAATGTAGAGTGGCAGATATACATTATTTATTAACTTGAGACAGATTTGAAATGTGTAATTAACTCGTTAAAATTCTCAGCTTGACTCTATTTTGGATCTCAAGATACATGTAGGCCAAAACAGAAATTTCAGGAAAAAAAAATCTCATTAAAGATACATTCGTGATCAGAATTTTAGTATGAGCCTACTGAGATTGTACAGCTAAGTAAGCATACAATCAAAAAATGTGTTGTTGGCATGTCTGCATAATAAGTGTTGTTTTATTTAGAACAGGTTTTATAAGGCTCTGAACTGGAAAATTGGGTTCTATACATTTGCATTTATTTATTTCGCCCCCTTTCTTGCACTGTGTGTTTCTCTCTTTCAACCGTGCAGATTGTGAAAAAGAGGGAGGATAATCTGACTAGAGCAAATCAACTGGAATTCAGCGATCAGTGGCAATGCACCCTCTCATCTTCAGTAAACCTCAAAATCCAGCCACATGATCCTATGGTCATCCGCCATCTTGTAGCAGCCGCTGTGGAGAGACTTTGCGGTCAAACTATAAGTTGCAAGGTTGATATCACAGATGCCCCTGACCATTTAATCGATGGGGAGAGTCGTAGATCTTACCAACAGGTATGTATGAACTGCTGAGCTGCTGCATGAAAACGGTAACATGACATGGTAACGGTGCCTTTGTTTTAGGTCATATACGACCTTACTTCAGAGGTATTTGAAGAGATTTCACGAGACCATCCAACCACATGTGGGTTTCCATGGCAAACAAATCAAGCATTATCTCTTGCAACACTCCAACCAAGCAAGTCCCCTCTCACACATGTGAAGGTAAAGTCTTTCGGTAAAGAAAAAAGAAAACTTAGTATATTTTAATAGTTTGGATAGAGGTAATGAATCTCCAGTTTTCTTTCTCTTCACTACTTTCAGTTGTTTCCCTGTCACGAATAACCAGCTTATTTTTCTTACCATCTTCTGTTTTTTGATTTTAGTCTATAAACCCCTCTAAAATAAATTGTGGCAATGAGTATATTGACATAGGTAAAACTTGAAACATCATAATGTCTAATTGTCATGCTACCAAATTTGTTACCACAGTTATATACAGTTAAATACATGTATAGTCTATAGAACTTCTTGTGTTTTACTACTACTAAGATATTCATGTTCATTTGCTGACTCTCATGTCATATTCATAGTAAACATCCACCCACACACAAGACTAGCTATTGATTTCACATAACGAATCAGAGAAAAGCAGAACTTTGTCGACACTGACAGCGCTATCTTTTGGCACTAAGATCAAATATCTAATTACTGGAGGACCCGTCTATGGACTGTAATGATAAGAATTCCAGTAGGCAGATTTTGCCTGTCTAACCCATTTAAAAAGGATGGTTGGGTCTGACTACTCTATTCTGCACAATATAATACCCAGTGTTTGTGTGCTGAAACAATACATTAAAGATAATGTGCATCGGGTTCTAATCCTGCTTTATACTGACATACCTAGTCTGTATTTACATGAACCATCACTACTACATTATATATCGACCGGGATATATAATTATTGTAGCCTTTCTAATGCCTTTTTCAGGCAGCAGTCCAAAATGAGGTGCAGAGAGTGCTGAATCTGGAGCGTAATGATGTGCAGTTGAGAGAAATGCTCCAGGTTATGTGCAAGTATGGGAACACGCAGCGGGACAAAGTGGACTACATACTGGTATGCAGATTATAGATAATGAAAGCTGTCTAGCCCTGCACCATTATTACCCATGTCAGGATATCTACACTAGATATCTGCATATCTACAATTACATTCAGAAAATATCTACCTACAGGGAATAACATGTATATTAATCAACAGAAAGGTAAGTAGATCAGGGGTTTAAGGTTATATTTGACATTTTTGTCAAAGATGTGCTATTTACTTTTATTATTTGTAAATGAATTTCGCAGACATTTATAAATCAGTATTTTAAACATTAATCATCTGTAATTATGGTCAATTGGTCAGTTAAATAATTCCATAAATATGAAACAATCAATCAGGCATAACTTTTATCTGACAGACATTACTTGGAATTAAAAAAAATTATAATTAGTGTACGAAGTACCCATTATTTTGTTACTTTCTTAGCTATTAGGAAAAACATACTGATATTACTGAGCTGACACTGGAAACAGTTCTGATAAACTCGCATATTAAGGCAGAGAAACAGTTTAAAAAAAACAGCTACTATTATCTATGATCTTTCTCCGCATATTCTATTTTTTCCCCGTGGAAACGAAGTAAAATAGTTACATCCACCCACACACAAAACTAGTGATTGCAGTTGGATGGATACGTTCACTTGAAATTATAAAGCTTGTCGGCAAAACTCTGAATTGTTTTATAATTTAAAAATGTACTCTCTCTTGCTGGACTGTGTCTGTGTTAATGGATAGATCCAGGAGCTTCATAAAGAAGAACTTCAGTGGCTAGACTACAACCTTGACCAGCTCGCAGTCAAAATTAGACTGGCTGATGAGATTTTCAACATCCTTCTGCAGGACACTATGTCAATCCTAAACAAAATCTACGCAGCGCCCTCAAATGTCAATCCTCCAGCCATACAGGCATCCGAACCTGCATTTGGTCAACGGGAGCAAGACTACATACAGTAATAAAGAGACACCTCTCATAATTCATAAATGTCAATGTACTGCAAATAACTCTCCCTTCCATATGTGAATTGAGGTAGAATGATTTTAGATAAAAAGCAATATAAAGCAGTATTAAATCATGTGGGATTACATGGAATTATCATTTTTTACCCTGTTGTTTTATATGCTAAATATGATTAATTTTTTTTTTTTTTTTTTGTGAAAGACAAATAGTTCATACTGGGACCTCCTTGTGATTCACATGTATTCATTTTCGTCCCAGTGTTCTTCCATGGTGACTTTATCGTGATAATCACCTATATAGGCTACATTCTATTAACCTACTCTGGCAAACTGATTTTTTGGGAGAAAGGCTATAAAATGGGATACGGTACAGCCCACAGCATCATGGTGTCGTACTCTATGTTTTTGCTATAACCACGATCAAACCTGCTGCTTCCTGGTTTTTGTTAGCTTGTTTCGTAGTTTCTAACTTTATATTTATATTTTTATACTTAAATTCTATTACACTAAGGTGTGATGTTAAATCTAATTCAATTATTTATCTATTTTGCTTTGCTTTATATTATTGTATGTCATTTTCCCAGAAAACCATAAAACATGGATTAGATACCTACATTTTTATAAAACTCCTTTAATCAATGCTCTTCTGCACTGATTTTGCATGGGAGCCCTTTCTCTCGTAAAAACATATTTCTGTACCTTATTCAACTTCAGTTTATGTAAATTTATTAATTTAGTTATATCTGTCATCATAAAGTAATCCAAAATTAAATCTGTAAATGTTTCTTATTGGCCCAAGCATGTTGATCTTAAGACGGGCCGGAATGCATAATTCTGAACTCGGTGGACAATGGAAAAAGTAGCAGGCGGTAGAAGTTAGGTCACATCATTTATGATTGTGAAGTTTGAAAAGTGCCTGAAGAGATCAAATCATATAAATCTATTAAAGAAGTATGTGTCTGTGCATCTGATCCGGAAATGTTCTGACTCTGACTGAGGTAGCCATGGTCATGCCAAGTAGGTCTGGGATCATAGTTATAACCATTCAACAAAACACGTGATTAAATCCCTTGAAAGGTACACATCCAGTTTGGCACCTTGTATATTATTCTGATGTTTGTTTTTTTTGCGTAAATGGTATCATATGCCTTAAGGAAGTTTTTATCATATAAGATTCAGTCTTGTTTTCATAGTGCAAACACAATCGGTCAGCATATGCATCTTCTATTTCACATATCCCTCTGTTGAGGATGGCTGTATTGTTCCATTTAAGTGAAGGCACTGTTACTATTAATCTACCAAAATAGCATTAATGAATTGAAATGACGACCAATTTCGCTACTGTTTAACTCCAAGGACTTTGATGGGTTAATTAACATACGTAAAATTTGTACTCCCGTAAAATTTGCCTCAATGATTTATTCTCTTCTTTTCATTAAAAAACAACAACAACTGTCTGGTGCATTTTTTTCTTGGGATCAAATGTGTATTTTCCTCTGAGTTGAGAAATCGCCCGTTTCTTTGTTTCTTTATAGCTTGCAGGATTTTTTATCAGCGAATTAGCAAACAAATGAGGGCGTTGCTGTAAAATTTGATCTTATGTGGTGAGACGGACAGACACAATGACACACACATGAACCCAAACATTAGATGGATGGATGGATGTAGGAAACGTACTTTCCACTTCTCAATGTACGCCTAGCCACGCGACTGCCACGCTACGTGACACTGCGCATGCGCAGTGCAGCCGTTTCCGAGCAGAGCTTTCCCCACATAATCATACCAGGGAGCGACATGGCCAGTTTCTGGAGCAGAAGTTCGGCTCTTTCAGGTCTAGCCTGGTCATTAAAATGCCTTTTTGTTGTGTTGCTGTCCTGGCGGGTCCAGGCTGCCCGGCTGTACTCGATGGAAGATCCGTTGACCATTTTGACGAGCGATATTTTGAAGGAAACGCTGCTTAACTCGTCCACCGCCTGGCTGGTGCAGTTTTACTCGTCGTGGTGCGGCCACTGCATCCAGTACTCGCCGACCTGGAAAGCGCTGGCTGGCGATGTAAAAGGTGAGTGTTCGTGGTTAAGTCCCTGCCTTTCGCCTTCGGACAACCAGTTAGCCCGGGGACTAATGTTCGGACGCAGACACCGGCTGTGGCTGTATTAACTACGAGCTGCTAACCCGCTTAGCCAGCGTTTGTTCCGTGTAACCGGACCAAAACAGTTCATTCAGAGTAAACGGGTATGGTAAAGATGCTTTCGGGGGATGAGCCGCTGTGACACCGCTGATGATGCTGAGTAAGACGACCGGCTTTGGGATCTGGTGGTCCCTCTTTGTCGGGTTTCACTCTGCCGTCCCACCAGACATCCCAACACCCCAACACTGTGTTCAAGGCCTCATCATTCACCTGCCTCAGGGATCTAACTTGATCAATAAAGTCTCCCTGTACTGAGCGTCTCAGTTTTACATTGTAAAAAATCGAAGAAGCTTATTTCGTGTATGAATCGGCCTAATGTCCTAATACTCATATGAGTTAGCATTTTGATTGGTTTTATTCATATTGATTTTACTGCAGATGTATGAGATTTATTTATCTACAATCGCGAATTACAGTTCAGTCTAAACCCATATGTGGGGCTTTAGTGAGAACACTTTTGCTGTCATCTGACGAAGTTGGATCCTTGTTGCTTTATTAATTGGATGTTGTGATTTTTCAAGGATGATTTGAAGATATGTGGGATGCAAGGTTCGCATTGTGTTTTAATGTAGTAATACAGCTGAAAGTGTCTGTCTTTCTATTTGGTGTGTCTCTGGAAGGACATATGAAACTGTCATGCTCAATTCCATC
This sequence comes from Brienomyrus brachyistius, assembly GCF_023856365.1. NCBI lineage: Eukaryota > Metazoa > Chordata > Actinopteri > Osteoglossiformes > Mormyridae > Brienomyrus > Brienomyrus brachyistius. The sequence continues at coordinate 18,871,510 of NC_064534.1, forward strand.
CTGGCCATGCCTCATCAAGTTATCATGCACTTTCTATAAATAGCAATGGGACTGTTTGACTTGTTGTACTTGTTCATATCATTGTAACTCAGATTTTATAGTTCCCTTACTAATGTGTGCTCTGGACAACCTCTTAATGATTAGCTTTCTACCTTCCTTCCTTGCCTTCTTTTGCCTTCCATACATTTGCCCCCACTAACCCCCGATACACTAAGAACAGTGCCCAGTATTGTGCTCCCCCATTCTCATAAAAAGCTCTGGCATGCTGGAACTTCAAAAGATTACCTTTCTAAGATTAAATCGAAATAGTTGAACTTGGAAACAGCGCATCATTGTTTAGGACTTATTTCTGTTACTGAAATCAAGAGACCTGCGCGAGGTCCTTCCTGAAACTGGACCGTGCTGTGGTCACAGAAGCGGGACTTGACCTTCTTTCCATCTGATTTAGAGTTGCAGAGGCACTGGGGGGCTCATGATATTACCTGTGGGAAGCAGCGGCCTCACATTTGCCTTTTAGTGGAGCAAAGCTGCTGAGCACGTGGAGGCCGTCGCTCACAGCTGTGAGGCACGAGCGGCGATGATAATGCGCTGTGAAGGACGCAGCCTCTGACTGGTTTCATATGCCCGCTCCTACCTTTTGATGCACGGCCTTGGGTCGCTTGCATCAAACCAGGTCGTCGGTACCCAGGAATGACTCAGGCTGCCTCTGGTCACGTCTCCCTGTCAGTGTTGTCACTGCTGGCACCTATGAAAGAATAGATATGTAAGAAGAATAATATCTGGTTCATAATATATATACTTTTTTAATCCATTCACATTTATGTAGAGATTTTTATGATAAATTCCCAGAAAAGCCGAAGGATTACGAAGTAAGAAGAGCAGACTGTAAACATCCAGCACATGCTTATCTTGTTTTTTACAGGAGTAACATAATTTGTGGGTCACAGTCCTCATCCACTGTCAAGAGCTCTGCAGGTTTGGCCATGACAGTCAATGATATCTGGCTTGCTGTTGAGGCGCATTTCTGAGTTTTATTTCCCTTCAGGGCCATTATTGGGTATAGTATTTGCAGTCTTTTGTGAAGGACTTCCTCTGCCTTTATTGTCCTTAGCCTTCAAAGCCCTCCGTAATTTTATGGCTTGAGGCTTGAGTCTGGTGTTTTTCTTGAGGTTCAAGAGTTTACTGCTAGGACCCCGCCTTAAAACGTGGTTGGTGCTGAGGAGAATGCTGGCTTTGGGATCTGGTGGTCCCTTCTTGTAGGGTTTCACTCTGCCGTCCCTCTAGACACCCAAACACACTGAGAACCACTGTGCTCAAGGCATTCCTCAGTTAATTATGGTGTGTTAAGAGTTGATACCCTAAGTGATCTTTCCTGTGTGGGATTCCACAGTTTTTTTTTGTTCCCCCTTAAGTATATGTGTTGGAAAATGGTAACAATGGTGGAATCTTTGGAGTACTTACTGCTAACTTAGTTGTTTGGAAAACAGTTGTTTAGTTGAATTTTCTATTTATACGCATTTTGTTCCTTTCAGGAAATTTACTGCTGCCTTTTTGTTTTTGGAACTTTTACACACTTTTTATTAGTCTTTCTGATGTTGCTCTTGTGAGTGCAGAGATTCATAAAGCTGGGCTCACCAGAGCATTGACTCACATTAGATATGTGTATGTTTGTGGTTCAGGCCCACTGTTGCCTTTTCTTTTCTACAGATACGGAGACCAAGGGAGTCCTCTTTCTGAGAGCTATGGCTGCTGCAGACTTTGTGTAGACTTTCCTGTGTGCCTTTGTGAGAGCAAGCTGTCGTTTGGCTGGCTCACTAGTGACTGCCTGCCAGCTGTTGTTCTCTCCGTTGGGGTCAGCTGGCCCCTTTGTCCCACATTGACCTCGACGTGCATTCCCCCACTCTGTTAGGAGTGTGTTCTGCATGGGGGACAGGTGGAGGACAACAGCACAGGGGCCCTCTACAGCCACACGCCCCAAGCTTCTAGTTTAAAAAAAGCCCACCCCAGTGCCTTGCCTGTTCATATTGTCTTGCCCCTGAAAAGCTGTCCATCTGTCGCTTCGCCTGCTTGCAGTGTCTCTGTTAAGCCTCGATTGTGTACGTGCATGAAATGGCTGTCTAACCGGGTTGCCGACATTCTGTACTGTGGGAAAACACACAGCTCTGCGACGCTTCCTGATGAGTCTGCAGAGATATCGGTAAATCTACCCGCTTCTTAATGAACCGCTAACTGCAATATCATAAACACTAACAGCCAGCTCCATAAGCCTCCTGCTTAGCTCACCTGTCTGTTGGATTCCTCATTGTTCCCCATTCCAGAGTAAAGGGCAGAGTTTCATATGAACCCATCGGCTGTAGAATTCTGTTCATTCTGCTCTCTTGTATAAGTAGTGCTACAGTTTTATATATTGTTACAAAGATCTTCTCTTAAAGCTTTTACGATTTGCATGCTGAACAGTATAATGAACAGCTAAGACTGAAGATATGGGAACAGACTTAAATTTGATATTTTTGCATAGTTTATTACAGAAGGCAATTTATGTAATCCGTGATTTATAATATTGTCCTTTTGTGTTCATTATCTGTAGTCATTGTTATATTAGCTCTTATAGTTGTTTTTTTTTAATTAGATTTTTAATGATCTTACACCAGACATCAAGGTCCTGAAATTGAATGGAATTGAATTGGATTCCAGTCCATCACATGCCACACACTCGCACACTGTCATATATGTGCAATTTAGGGATAACATTTCTTTGTGCGAAGAGAAACCCCAGAAACATGTGTGAACTATACATTTACGGAGCTAAGGGGAGACAAACCAACAGCCTAACAAATGCAAGTCTGATCAGACTGGCTGTAAGTTAAGTTGCTCAAAAAGCTGGTGGTATTGCAACTTGCAAGAGCCAAACTCGTTTCTCTTGTTTGTCGCCTTGGGGAAAAAATATCTGCTAAATAAATAAATGCAATGAAAGCAGTGCCGGCTATCTCGTTCACAGCTACAGCTCGTGTATCAGGGATTCCATTAGTGAGAAAGACGTGTTCAGGTTGTATTGCTTTTGTTTTGCTAGTGTATGTCGCTTAATTTCTCTGTGCACGAATTTGGTGGAGAAAACATAAATGCAGGAATGTTTTTTTAATTGCCTTGAGGTTCCGTGTACATATTTTGTATGTTTTTTTCCCCCTATTTATAGACTGGGAGCAGGCCATAAGAATAGGAGTGCTGGACTGTGCTGATGAAAAGAACTTTGATATTTGTAAAGAGTTTGGCATTCAGTTCTACCCAACCTTCAGGGTATGTGTTAAACATGGACATGTGCCTGTCACCATTTTATCTACTCATTTCAATGTATTTTTATGGATGGAAAAATGTGGTTTCTGTTCTTGCAATTACATTGGTACCTAGTAGTAGTAAGTCAAAAACATTTATACAAGGTTAAAAAAACAGGCATTTTGAAAATTATGTGGTAACCATAAAGGTTGCTGTTACTTTTTGATTCTCCCTCATAAGATTGTAATGATTTGGATATTTTCTATTTCATTTTTTCGCTTTCTAAGATGTTGCTGTTAATGGGTTTATTTTTTAATCTCCCACAGTATTTCAAAGCACGTAGCAGCACTTTTGATATCGGAAAAGCCTACAAGGGTGAGTTTCTCTGTAAAATATATTCTGACAAGTTGGTGATGGCCTACAAGTTTGGTTTCTGCTGCACAAGGGTCTTTAGCAAAGAAGCTTCTTCTGGAAATACTGAACGATATATCCGTTATATTGTATATCAGATCCCCCCAGAAGTATCACTGGTTTTGCTTTCATTCCCATTAAAATATATAACACTGCTTTATTTTGATAGTTTATTATAATGGATAAAGACTAGACCACAAAGCTTTGAATATAGGGTTGAAGAGGGTTTCTTGTATGAGGCACTGCAATTCTATAATAGTACTACTTATTTTGTCTGACACTGAATCCATGTTGCCGTTGTGAGATGAATAAAGTTGGTGCGTTGATGGGATATTGTTGTCACTGGCAAATCATTTTCTTCCACCACAGGACCAGACAGGGAATTGCAAACTGTAAGGCAGCTGATGGTGAATTTCCTCCAGAACCACACGCAGGAGGTCTGGCCTCCACATTGCCCCCCTCTGGAGCCCTCCAGGTACCACGTGCTTGAATTGATGCATTCTTTCCTAAATATTGCTAAATGGATAGATATGGAATCGGACTACATCTCCAAGATGTCAGACGTACCCTCTGTTTTTGATTGCAGGTCGGCTGAAATCCTTTCTCTCGTGGGGCAGAAAGCTGACCACTACACTGCCGTCATCATAGAGGAAGAAGATTCTTACATCGGCAGAGAGGTATTCTTTTGTTTTTCTTTGTTTGTTTTGTAGGTTCTGGGTCTATGTGCTGATATACTTAAAATAACACCAGTGGAACTAGCTGTAAATTTAGGCCTGTACCCATTAAAGACCCTGTCATCAGCTCTGCTACCATTTGGGTTTTCTCCGCTTGGTTCAGCCTTTGACACTCTCCACTGAGGACTGCACATTTAGCATGACCATTTCACAAAGCATCTGAAATATGGCTTGTTTGAAGCTGCATTCGCACATGGTGTAACTTGGTTAAAATGTTTTTGGGCTCAGGTGATGTTGGACCTGATGATGTATGGGGGTATGACTGTGAAGAGAACCTTGAATTTGGATACAGCCCTTCTGGACAGGCTGGGTGTTAGCTCAGTCCCAGCTGTGTATCTGCTGTACCCTAATGGATCACATGTGCTTGTGGACGTGTAAGTTACCTGATTACACCAGTACCATCTTCCTGATGTATGCCAGTTGTGGGAGTTTTTTAGTTATTTTTGAGAGGTGCGCTTGACTAATCGTACTGTATAGTTAAGACATGTGAGGCCACACCGAAATTAAGACGTTTTTTTAATCTTTTGATATAGGTCTTGGGAATCTTCATTATTTTTGAAAATGTTTGAATAATAATTTTATTTGACCCCATTTTGACTTATTTGACTGCAATATTTTGACTTGATTGAAAGTTTTAAAATAAAACTTGGTCTTTCATTCCCCCAAGTATAGAAACTGAAATTAATATCCTGAATCAGGCCATTGAATTCTGCTTCATCACAATTTCTTTTAAAGTCTTCCTGAACTGTGGCAATTCTATGTATAGCTGCAGTCCCCTTAATAGTTATTTATGGAACTACAGCTTTAGATAATCGTTGCATGTCAGTGTTCTTTTTTGTGGTTTATTTTCGTAGGAAGATCAAGAAAGATGTTCGTACGTCTCTGCGGCTGTCATTTCCCACACCCCCTTCACACACCCCCTAGCTGTCCTGCACATCTAGGCACTATACTCATCTCAGTTCTGCTCCTCCACTCACAGGAAGAAGAGTCAGCGCTTTTTCTTCTCCTCGTACCTCAAGCTCCTCCCTGGGGTGCACAGGAAGCGGGGTTCCTCTGCCCAGGGGGTTGTGGTGTCTGGAAGCAGAGGACAGAAGCCTGCAGAGATGTGGAAGGACTTTGACAAGTGAGCACAACTGTTCTCTCCTCCCATCTGCCTTTAGGCCCTTGCAAACTTTTTAGAGAAGAGTCTAGAGTTACACGCAGGTTTGCACTAATCGATAGTGATGTTGGTGCTTGTCATTTGTCCAATATTAATTGGCCTTGTTGCTCATTAAATGGGTAAGTGATCTGATGCCACCTTCTGGTCATGTGGTGTATTAGTGATCTTCAGGCTGAGTTGGTAGGGCGCATGACTGCTGCATTTTTAGAAATGCCCTGCCTTTTTGGGTTATGTGTGAGTTGTCTCTCAGACAAATACTTGAATAATGTTCATTCTTCTTTTAAGGCTTACGGTTGATATGGTCTTAACTTGAAATATATGGTGTTAGTTTACAACCTTTTAATCACAGCCCATTCTTTTATGACATTTTATAATTTCGCTGTGTTTTCTGAAAGTAAATGTCGGGTTTTTATTTCAGCTTTTATACGGTTGGAATAGTTTTGTCTTTTTTAATTGTCTTAATTGCCAAAGACATTTTTTTTATTGTTATGAATATTGTTATGGTCAAAGTCACCAATAGGGGGCCCCCTTACTGTGTTTTCTGAATAACATTTATAGTTAACATTTTTCTTTACATACTATATTGTATGGTGGCACCCACCTATCAGGACATTGCAGCATATTGAACATACATATTGAACCAGTCCATTCATAATAGGTACATTATTTTTTGTCATTTTCTTGAGTTTTATATTAGTACTAAAATTGTTCTGCTGTTTAAAGTAGAATATATTTTTGAAATGCATGATTTAGCTTAATAAAATTTTTATTGATTTTTCTCCCGCCCCCCCCCCCAGGTCTAAAGTGTACATGGTAGACATGGAATCAGGTTTGCATTACTTGTTGAGAGTCGAGCTGGCCAGCCACCAGACCCTCACTGGAGACGAGCTGAAGACATTCAAAGATTTTGTTACGGTGGTTGCCAAGGTAGCATCTGTGTTTGGGTTTCCCCTTAGAGCCGCTTCACCGGGCTCCTAGAGCTGTGTGGGATGCGGGGTTCACCACTGATTTCCATTGTATACTCAACTGTCAAAAATCTGTCTAAATTTATCTCCTGGACCTGAAGAATTATGAAGTTAGTGTTATTTTGCAAGAAAGGAAAACTTTGCTTCAGAAGTTGCCGGTGTCTTACATTTGGATGAAATGTGTATGTGATTTCAATGAGGTGGTGCTTGTGGGGAGCATGAGTGGGGGGGGGGGCATGAATATCAGTGCAAATTAGAGTAAAAGCTCTTATCCCTCTGTGGCCTCCTTTCCTTTGAAGAAAGTGCCCTGTCTAATCTGGAGAGCTGAGGCATTAGGCTAGAAGAGGGCTTTGGCTTTGCTGGCCACCTACTGGGCTTCCTAGCCCTTGTAAGATGCTACTGTGGGGTAGGGCTGGGGGCATGGGCCAACCCCTAAGCTTAGTTCACTGCTGAAGACTGCTAGCTTATTATCTCTCCTGGTTCTTGGCCTACTTTAATAGGAAGGTGACATGAGGGCATCCTGGGTTTGAGGGCTTCGGAATTAAGGTCCTGCACGCATGTCCGGGTTCCACACTGATGCCATAACCTTAAAGTCTGTCAAAGATTAATATAAAGAGTAAAAACAACTTGTTCCTAAGTGGGTGTGGATTAGGCTATAGCAAACTGGCCTGGATTTAGAGAATCACAAATTGATCTTTGCTCTTTTATCTGATCCGTTTTTTTCTTTGGTTATAGTTTTAACAGCTGTGAAATTTCATTGCACAGCTTTTTCCTGGTCGCCAGTCCGTGGTGAAGCTGCTGGAGACTTTGCTGGAGTGGCTAGTCAGTTTGCCCCTTGAGAAGATTCCTTATGACGCCATCCTAGATCTGGTCAACAACAAGATGAGAGTAAGTGCTGGGAGCTACATCTGTGAGTTAACCTTGTGGTTTGACTTGGGGTTGGAGTTAGCATCTTAACATAGCATTTCAACAAGAGCAATATCATGCAACAGTGTGTGAAAGTGTCTACTGTATTGCAGTTCATAGTGCATCCAAACCAGCTGCTTTCCTCTGGATAGACAAGGATAACAGATGACACACAGCCCTGTTATTGATTTATCGAGGATGCAGCGCAGTGATTTTCATTTAATCATCCTTACCAAATATCTCAGACTGTATTGAATTGTTCCTAGATACTGTCGTTGGCCAAAATTTCCAGCAAATACCACACCAAAGGGATCTGTTTAGTACTATGTTAAATGTTTGTCATTACCAAACCTATGCAGCCTATGCAGTCTGTTCCTTCCAGGTCCGTTTCATGTATAGTGCACATCTACACATGCCTGTGCCAGTCGCATCATTGATGTCATGGCTATGTTTCGTGCTTTGTACCTTGGGGATCATTTTCATCTCTGTACCTTAAATTAGACTAAACGGTAAGTTTATCTACAGTTATAGGGTACAACTTTCCCTGATAGTGAAGTTGCATGCCATGCTTCAGTCCTACTGAAGTGCATCTAGGCACAGTATGGCGCAATCACAGTAGTCAAACACACTAGACTTTTGGGTGAAATGTGCTCAGGCATTGTATGGGTCACCTAGTGTGACTACACCCTAAATCTCAAAGGTTAAGGACAATGACCTTCAGTGCTGGTAATCCTGTCGTGTAAGTCAAGGGTACAGCTTGTTGTGAACAAGGGCAAAGCTTGCTGGTAACAAATGACACTTATGTGCAGGTTGTAGGCAGCAGGGATCGACTTGTAAGCATACAGTATGTCTTCGCATCATAGATCGCTGGGATGTTCCTGAGCGAGCAGCTGCAGTGGGTCAGTTGCCAGGGCAGCCAGCCGGAGCTGAGAGGATACCCCTGCTCCCTGTGGACTCTCTTCCACACTCTGACTGTGCAGGCAGCCCTGCGACCTGATGCCTTGGCCAACACTGGTAAGAATCATCTTGTTTGGAACATGTGGAAGTGCAGAATTATGTGTTACAAGGATGTTTGTTCTTTTCCTTTAAATTTTGCAAGTAGCCATGCAAAATCACATGAGAGGGCATGATGAATACTGTCCCCCAAGGCTCAAATACATGTGAGCAATGAATGAACTGTAAAAATAGAAGTGTAAAACATGCAAGTGTTTAGTCACTTTAATCCTTGTGGAAAAAGGTTTCGTAGTTGCATAATTGTGCAGTGGTTGTTCAGTCGTTTTCGGGAGAAATGATTGAATTCATAATTAAAACAGTCTGCTGATTCACACGTTTCTTACACTTTTTGCAAATCAGTCTGTGAAGGGGCATCCAGGCAAAAAATGTGCCATGAAAGACGACCTCCAGAAAACATAGTGGCCCATTTGTTTTGAGCTTGGCCTACTTGTTCTCTGGACAGATGGCCGCAGTTCATCTTTGTCTGTTTTTCGTTGAGCTCTTCGTCTCATAAGATGTCTGATTTAGGGGCTTGGGATGGTTAAGAATCGAAAAAGGATTTGGTTGAAGCATTATATCTGGACTGCTTTCTGATCAACCAGTCTAAGCTGCACATGTATTTTCAGATCCCTGGCTAAATCTGGGTCTTATGTTTGTTCTCTATAGCCCTTACTGGGGTCTTCCACCACAGATTATAATCCTTCTTTTAGTCCATTACTCCCTTATTCTGTATTATGGTTTATTTTATGCAAACTCTTACCTTTTAATTTTCTATTTGTCTGAGCATTACTTTAGCATCTGTATGCTTCTTTTCATGAGTGGTCCTCCCTACCCCCAGCTGTGAGGTTTTTGCAGAACATCTCTTGGTGGCTCTCTGACTGATTCAGTCATGTCTCCCAGGCCTTGAGGAGGACCCCTTGGCGGTGTTGCAGACGATGCGTAGGTATATCCGGACCTTCTTCGGCTGCCGGGAGTGTGGCGAGCACTTCGAAGAGATGGCCAAAGAGTCTCTTCAGCAGATCAAGACCCTGGATGAGGCCATACTGTGGCTGTGGAGAAAACACAATCAGGTCAACAACAGACTGGCAGGTAAAAGAGCCTGATGGCTCCAGAACAACTTTACACTCATACGCAGGCAGCGTATGAGTATGGATCTGTGAAGTCCTCCCTGCATGTTATAGTACCCCTTAGGAAAGAGTTTTGATTCTTTTGAAGAGGAAGAATGCGCTGAGAGAGCACAGCAGAGTACGACAGAAGGGAGTGTGCAACTCCTGTGCTCAATGCTTAGTCATTTGTTTAGTAGCTCTGTAAAGCATGTGAGTGTAACAGCTTTAAAGAACCACTCCCTGACCCAGTGATGGATTCCACTTGGACAGCAAATGAGTGAATGTGCGTAGGTATTTCTGCACGCTACCGAAAAATTACTTGCACGGTAAAGGAAAAAAAATAAGTGGAGTCACATTTAGTTAGTTATTTATAGGTTTTATTCCGGAACACTTTATTTGTTATTTGTTGTTTAGTTATTTCTGGGTTGTTCTGATTAATTCTAGGCTTCTTATCTTTTGAGTAATCCCGTTCATCCTGGGCAGTGGTACTGCACAGAAATCGCATTTGGCCATTAAAGCAATATTCACACGGTTTGAAACTAGCTTATCCTCGAATCAGGATCTGCAGCTGTAAACAAAGTCAAATTATTGCATACCCAGCAGAAGATGCATGAGAAATCTGTTTACAGATCCTTCTCTCACAGTACCATATGGGAGCTCTGGCTACAGAGTCACTCACCATTAAATGTTAACCTATAGTATGTGTGTAGTATTTGTGTCCAGAAAGTATGTCTCCAATAAAGACTGCGTCATGTCTGTTAGTAAAGACTACACATGGCAGGTATGCTAATTGCACCCATTATACGGGAGCTTTGGCTACAGAGCGTCTCCCTGGCTAGCTTATACAGCCAGTATTAGCTCTTACACCCTCCTACAATAATTTTGTTACTATGATAAGTCACCTGACATGTGCCTTTGGGGTCAATTTGACCCTGGGTAGTTGTGAGATCTAGAAAGACCATTATTGGTGTCAGACCACTGCAAATCACAAGGGACACTTTGGGCCATGAAACCCCCGGGCCTAACTGAAGAGCCATTGTGTGCTCTGTCCAGTGACTGCACCCTGCTTTTGACCTTTGTGTCACAGCATTAGCATCTCAAAGTACTGGCTTCCTTTATGCGAGTTCCCCATGGTTTCTGCTTTCATGATTCTGTGCAACTTTTATGGGACCACTGTTGGCCAGACAAAGGTGAATCCTACCTTGATGGGCTGTTGTAAACACCTGTGGATGCTGCCTCGATGGCACTGCGGTTGGCCATTTCTGTGGCAGGTAGATGCTGCTTTGATGGCACTGTAGTTTGCCATTTCAGACGCAGGTGGACGCTGCTTTGATGGCACTGCGGTTGGCCATTTCAGACGCAGGTGGACGCTGCTTTGATGGCACTGTAGTTTGCCATTTCAGACGCATGTGGACGCTGCTTTGATGGCACTGCAGTTGGCCATTTCAGACGCAGGTGGACGCTGCTTTGATGGCACTGTAGTTTGCCATTTCAGACGCAGGTGGACGCTGCTTTGATGGCACTGCGGTTGGCCATTTCAGACGCAGGTGGACGCTGCTTTGATGGCACTGTAGTTTGCCATTTCAGATGCAGGTGGACGCTGCTTTGATGGCACTGCAGTTTGCCATTTCAGACGCATGTGGACGCTGCTTTGATGGCACTGTAGTTTGCCATTTCAGACGCAGGTGGACGCTGCTTTGATGGCACTGTAGTTTGCCATTTCAGACGCAGGTGGACGCTGCTTTGATGGCACTGTAGTTTGCCATTTCAGACGCAGGTGGACGCTGCTTTGATGGCACTGTAGTTTGCCATTTCAGACGCAGGTGGACGCTGCTTTGATGGCACTGTAGTTTGCCATTTCAGACGCAGGTGGACGCTGCTTTGATGGCACTGTAGTTTGCCATTTCAGAAGCAGGTGGACGCTGCTTTGATGGCACTGCGGTTGGCCATTTCAGACGCAGGTGGACGCTGCTTTGATGGCACTGTAGTTTGCCATTTCAGACGCAGGTAGACGATGCTTTGATGGCACTGTAGTTTGCCATTTCAGACGCAGGTGGACGCTGCTTTGATGGCACTGCAGTTGGCCATTTCAGACGCAGGTGGACGCTGCTTTGATGGCACTGCAGTTGGCCATTTCAGACGCATGTGGACGCTGCTTTGATGGCACTGTAGTTTGCCATTTCAGACGCAGGTAGACGATGTTTTGATGGCACTGCGGTTGGCCATTTCAGACGCAGGTGGACGCTGCTTTGATGGCACTGTAGTTTGCCATTTCAGACGCAGGTAGACGATGCTTTGATGGCACTGCGGTTGGCCATTTCAGACGCAGGTGGACGCTGCTTTGATGGCACTGCGGTTGGCCATTTCAGACGCAGGTGGACGCTGCTTTGATGACACTGTAGTTTGCCATTTCAGACGCAGGTAGACGATGCTTTGATGGCACTGTAGTTTGCCATTTCAGACGCAGGTGGACGCTGCTTTGATGGCACTGCGGTTGGCCATTTCAGACGCAGGTGGACGCTGCTTTGATGGCACTGTAGTATGCCATCTCAGACGCAGGTGGACGCTGCGTTGATGGTTAGGATATTAGATGGATAGTTTGTGCCCTCATCCCATGCACTAGGCTGCTTGGAAAGCTCTGTGATTGATCATGACATGCATACAGTGCAAGCCTGATGTCCGAGAATGGGGTCTCCTTGTATAGAAACACCTTGTCACTTGCATAATTGTATACCCATGCAATTATAAGTCTTTGCTGAAGCAACAGGTGGCAGTATCTGTGGCTGCTACAGTTACTGCAATTTGTACATAGTCAGCCTCTTCTGCAGTGCTGCTTTTTCTAGCAGCAAGGAAATGTTTCCACCAATCTATTGATAAACGTAAACATTAGGATCGTCTTTGAAATGTATACAACTTAAGTTGCTTTTGACTGCCGTTTTTGTATTTTCAGGTACCTTAAGTGAAGACCCGCACTCTCCCAAGAGTCAGTGGCCCACCCCAGACCTCTGCCTGGCCTGCCATGAGGAACAGAAAGGCCTTCACATCTGGAATGAAGAACGCGTCCTGGACTTCTTAAAGCAACACTATGGAGCTTCTAACATTTCCCCACAGTATGCCATGGGCTACGGCAGTCTGGAGCCACTGGCGGGCCAGAGCGGGAAGGCAGTCGAGCGGCGGCCGCCACCTGACCAGACGGACGCAGCCGTCCTGAGGCTCAGCCCCGCCGTGCGTGGAGAGGTGCATGCGGACGCCCAGCCAAAACCCAAGCCCAGCATGACCTTCCTGGTCCTCGGCTTCTCCAGTTTGGACATGAGTCTCTGCGTGCTCCTCTACACACTCTCGTGTGTTTTCCTCATGGTCGTTTTCTTCTTCTTTCGCATGCGGTCCAAGCGGTGGAAACTGAAGCACAGCCGTCTTTACGTATAGCACACGGTCCAGGTGGTTGGGAGACTGGGACTCCACCCTCTCTCATTTTTTTAACCAAATGTAGCAGCTGAAGTGGATTTCAATATAAGTGAATGAGACTTGACGGGTTTTCCAGAAGCTACAGCAGGATACCTCATAACCCTTCCTGTAGTGACAGTTTTAGTAGACAGTCGTGGACATTCAGCGAATTTTTGATTCAGAGAGACATAAATATGGGAAGTGTAAAATGAATCATTTTGACGAATATTATGGAGAATCTCATATTTGTGACGAAATTTTAAATGGTAGTTTTTAAATGGTAGTAATTAGACCATGCCCCTCATTACAGCATCTTCTTCCTTCTTGGTTGTCTTTTTCCGTAGTTTAACCACTCCATAACATAATTTTTTAAATATTTTATATATCTGCCATATGAATTCCAGAAATTTCTCCTGAGCCATTAGTAGTATGATTATCTATCAAGGCATTAAGATGATTTGTCCACATGTACAGCAGAATATGTGAGGTTTAAGGATCAGGCTGATTTGTGCTGTAGAAGAAAAGCCCTTAAGTTACTGAGATCGGACAGGCCTCACGGGGCATGACGGTGTTCAGTTCGCGTTACCTTCCTGTTCGTCCTAAGCATTCAAAAGTTATAATATGCTAACGGTTAATAGTTTGAACCACTTGTCCATAAATTTAGTTTTAGTGTAATTTGTTTAACATTGTAGGCAGCATGGTGACTTGGTGGGTAACACTTTTACCTCTTTATCTCCAGGACTGGGTTTGAGTCCCACATCGACTTCGTGTTTGTGGAGCTTGTATGTTCTTACTATCACATGAATTTTCTCCTGCAGTGTAAAGACAGCCGTTAGTCTAGTCACTGTCTTTATACTGGCTGTAGTGTGAGTGTATGTGGATACATGCCTGGCGTTCTGTCCAGCACTGACATCCCATCCAGAACTGGCACCCCTTCCAGGTATACCCCATACTTAGTGTCCTATCCTGACTGGGGTAGAGTCTGGGTCACTTGTGGCTCTGTCCAAGGGTGGGTGGATGGATGGATGGGTGGATGGATGGGTGGATGGATGGATGGATGGATGGGTGGGTGGATGGATGGATGGATGGATGAACATGTTTTTAAAAACTACAGATGCTATTTAAAGCTTGCAATGCAAAATAAAATCTAGTTTAACTTCAATATCTCTGATCTGGCTGCCTTACGAGTATACTTATTTTTATAAGAGGCCTTCTTTATGACAAGATAAGGAATATTTTGGGAAGTGTAATTTATATTTAAGGTACAGTGGTTATTCCGGTGATAAAATGAAGTTTGGAAATATTGTCACTGCTGTTCAGAGGTCTCTGCTGCTTTGGTTAAATCCATCATATTGAAGATGTAAATTTTATTTTTGTGACCATGCCCGAGTGTGAGCATCGTCAAGAATTATTACACTAGGTTTCTTGTAATTTTAAAATAACGATTCAAAACTGCCACCTCTGACCAGGCCTGATTTTGGATCCAATTCTAAGAGCCTGGTTTGGATAGTGGGACACTTTAAGCATTCTGAAGAGATTTCCTTTTCCAAATGGCTTTTGCATATTTGTTAACATGGCAGGACCAGTCTTTTCTCAAATGAAACACAAGAAACAAGCTAATAATTTCTGCAGGCAAAGCCATAGAACCAGGTCTTCAGTTCTCAATTGAGGTTTAAATATATTTATTCCATTTTTTTTAATAAGCAAAAAGAAAAGGCTTTGTTTTTTATCTATTTAAATGATTATAGTAAGTGAATTAATTTAGTAAATTGAATGTATTTTCATTTAAATCACTACAGTTATTTAAAAATAAAATAATGTATTTTACACATTGGCAGTGTCATGCCTGAACAGCTATACTGGCTTGGCACCTGCATTTGGTGGGGCTGCAGAGAAATTTTTGTTTAAATGTACCTTTCTTCTGTATGAGGAATAGTTTTATTTCCAACCTTGTACTTTAAGTCGGTGCTAAGTATTCCACTGGCTTCTTTTTCGCACGTGTGAATCTTGATTTCTTTGCGTTAAAGGGCATGGCGTAAGCAGCACAGACCTGCCCTGCGGTCAGCTTCCTCTGAAGCTCTAAGTTAATTTGGTTCTTTCTAAGAGGAGAATAAAACAGATTTCCTTTCCCGCTGGTTGTAAGGTGGCCTTTTTAGAGCTGCTTCAAGTTACCTGCTTGGAGTAGGAGTTTTTTTTTTTTTTTTTTTGTAATTTATTTTTCATTAAAATAATTTGGCCATTTTTTCTGTACAGCTGCTTCCTATTTCAGTGGACTTTTAGGATTTTTTGTATAAAATTGATGTGTGATTACTGTGATTTGGAAATTAAAACATGCAAGAGTGTCCGGTCTCAGTCTGTCCTTTCAAACCAATGCAAAACTAACTGATGTATCTTTCCTTCTATTTATAACGTTTTTGTCGTATTACTTGCTGGTCATCACAAAAAATTTATAGAGCTTTCTGCTTATGCATATCTATTAGATGACATTTATAATAAATTTCACTTTTTATGGAAGAGTAAAAATGCAGCATTAGTCATAG
The DNA here is from genome assembly GCF_023856365.1 of Brienomyrus brachyistius. Classification (NCBI taxonomy): domain Eukaryota; kingdom Metazoa; phylum Chordata; class Actinopteri; order Osteoglossiformes; family Mormyridae; genus Brienomyrus; species Brienomyrus brachyistius. The sequence goes on from NC_064534.1 coordinate 18,887,038, forward strand.
CAGGAGACTGGAGAAGTCAAAGCATCTTGGGTTTTGATTATCTTCGTATTCAGGGTTACATTTCCCAATATTCAATGAACTTAAGATAACGAACAATGTAGGTGAAGAACAAGTGATTTTTCCGAATGTTTTCCAAAACTTTGATATCTGAGATTTAATGAGCAAACTTAAAATATTTCTTGGTTGGGCCTTCCAACATCCACATGAGAAAAGGGCAGACTGTGAATAACAGGAAGATCATTCCCACACATTTCTTCAGTTGTCAGATATATTAGGCCTCTATTATTGTCATACGCATTAAAATGTAAAAAAAAAAAAATCTGCACGTGAAAGTACAAAAAATTGATAAGTAACCTATTGAAAACATATCAATGAGTTCGATACATGATGTGATTTTCTTGCAAAAACAGAACGATGCGAGCAGCAATAAGAAGCGAAACTTCTCAAGAGAAAAATTAAAAGCATTTGTGGAGCACATGGCCAACAAATTTTAATACGAGAATTACTGCAACATTTATGCAGCATTTAGGGGAACATCTAGACTCCCAAGGACTTGTGCAGGCACCAGAATCACATTGCTGACAGGTTGTGGACTGTGTTATACCTCTCAGCCACAGTCTGAGGATTCCACACTGGAGTCAGCAGATATTTACAAAGAGGATACTTACTACCTCCCTGCATCCAGCCACCAGCAAGCGCCCCGTCCTTCGCCATCTGATACACTGCAGAGTTGGGTGTAAGCATCATGTGCACGACCAGGCAGCCTGACCAAGAAATGTTGCGGAAATATTTCACGGATTTTATTCGCCGTAACATACTAGGTTTTGTTAATGTACAATTAACGGTTTGCTTTAATGACTTTTTTCCAGATTAGTTTAGATTCGTTTATCTTATACTTGAATTCAAAGGCATGCTGTTTCAAAATGCTGCTAGAAGGTCCAGAATCAAGTTGCCAGAATGTCTGTAAAAATCCTTTGATGGCTGCATATCACCTGGACGTTTCGCATGAGAAGTCTCTTGGACAGGTGCAGTTGGGGTTCAAGAGGCTGGGACATTACTGGAAGTAAGGGCTGAATCACCTCTTCCCTTTAAATGATGTGACTGGATACATAGCAAGATTGACTGGTTAGCTCATTGTGTAGGCATGATGCAGAATTCATGAACTTGAATTTGAATTGAATTGAATTGTCCACACCCTTAGGTAGGCCTACTCAAATTGTAGTAGGTGTTAAAGCTACAAAGAACCATTCTGCGCTAATTAATAACCCACATTGTTATGTTATACTGCAACGTTAACTTATTATTATTATTATTATTATGTTGTTGTTGTTGTTGTTGTTCAAAAAGAGTATCGTTATGATTTTGCGATCTTGGTGTAGGCCTATTATAGGCGGCCTCCCCGTCTCTTAGAGAACAGGCCTAGCAGACAAAAGTTCCAATAAAGAACGAAGTAGAAAATAACGAGTGGGTCTCACTCATTAACTTACGAACTACATTAGTTACGAAGGGTTTCGGGAAACACTCGCTAAATAGCTTAAGTAGGCCTACGAGATAACGGAGTATTTCGCATCACTAAGTTTCCGTTGAAGTTGTAAATCGCTGTCTATGTACGTTTACAGCGAAAACATGCATAAACCTGAAATCAAAGACCACATCTCCAAAGCGGCAATATGTATAGTTGAATTAGCTTCAAGTAATATACGTTAAAAAAAAGATTAAATGAATATAAATTAAATCACCATATTGCTGAAATATTCCTAGGCCTATATTTCGCTAAAATGCATATTGTACATAAAGTTCACATTTCATCGCTTAACATCGCAAGGTTCGGTTCATGTGTTCCGCTTCACAACATGTCAACAAAGGTGTGTAAATACCTGTAGGCCCATGCGGGTATACAGAGTATTTGTAACATTTCAACAATTTATTAGAGATTAAACAATTAATAAGCCTATAACATGGGTTGAGTTTGTAGTCATATTCAGATAAATAATCTAAGAATATGCAGGTATGTTTAACAATCGCTACATATACTCTATATAGGCCAACTGTATATTCCGTTAAACATCTGCAGACAGAGCTAGGGAAATAACTGAATTGTTGAATGTTACAGTTGCAGGCGGACTATCCAAATAGAGTGTTACCATTAAAATTTTCTCTGATAATCGTACAAAGTAATGCATGCCATGTAATAATATATCTCCGAGATGCTATTTTTGGAAAAAGTAGGTCTAATAGAGGCTAAGCATTGCAGCAAAGAAACTAATCATTTAGTAAAATGTTAGAATAGTCCGAAAACAGGGAAATTCTACAAAGTTCTAATACAGATAATGTTTGTGATGTCATAAACGTGAATAGTTTCCCGCATTATCGTTCTGTAATGAATCATTCGTATTCTGTATGAATCAATATGAATCATTCATATTCTGTAACGTTTTTAATGAAAGCCTTGTAGCCTATATAGTCCTATTTGTAAAAAGTTACAGTATAACCTTCCATGTGCCGAATGCCATGGGCACAAACAAAAACCTAACAATTGATCACCGACTAATTTTACGTCTTAAGTGAAAAACAGAAATACATAAGAAGTACAAACCGGTTCGGTTCTCTCTTCGTATTGCTTCTTCGTCTTGTTCTTGCATACTTCTGGTTCCAAGCAGTGTCACGATGTAAACGCCCTTCAAATGTAAAGTCGCAGGACTTGGATGTCCAGACTGACAAATAATCATGATGTACGCCTTTTTGATTATGATTGCTGACATGCATTGGGTTTTTCCTTTATCATGTGTTAAATATAATTCATTACTGCGTGTATTTAAAATAATTCTTGCAAGTTTCAGAGTAAATTATATAAAACAATGCAATTAAATACCTAAAGTATGTTGTGGGCTGTATTAAACATCACTAAAATGCATAATTCCTATAACCTACTATTTTCCTGTATCTATGGTCACTAAACACCCGTACAAACATGTATTTAGATTTTCATTATAAAATTATTTGGAAATTCAGTCAGAAAATCTGTCAGTTTTTCAGTTACTTAGCAAATACTCTAGCGCTTTAATATTGAATTATATTTTAGTAAATTGTTTAGTTCAAAGTTCTTTTTTTAATGAGTGATTACATAAATAGACATATAACACGGGAATTCTTTATCATAAATAAAACTACTCGAGTCTGAAGCGACAATCTGAGTGGTGAAGGGGGAAAACTGGCTCAAAATTTTCTTAGACTCAGACATGCAAAACACGCTGATGAAACATCCTGACGCAAGACTGTTTGTATTAAAGAAAATGTTATATATACGCTCTCAGTGTCTCATTAGCACATTTGACAGTGTGGCCAATGCCGTGGGACCCTTCCAGATCTCCTAGTATGTTAATACGTGCACCAATCCAGATCTAGGTCACTCGACGCTATCAATATAACTGTCAACGCAGAAACGTCCAACTCCTACTCTCTGCTACAAAAGCTAGTGGTTGCATTGTACAACCAGCCTGGCAATTGGAGACTTCTGTTTTATAGGAATGAATTTGCTTGCTGATTTTCATTCGAAATATTTCACAGATCTTATCCGCAATAACGTACTAGGTTTTCTTATTGTACAATTAATGGTTTGCTTTAATCACTTTTTTCCACTAATGTAGATTAGTTTATCTTATATTTGGATTTAAACGCATGCTTTTCCAGAATGTTGCTTGAACATCCAGGATCAAGTTGCCAGAATCATGAACATTTCTCTAGATACGCGACTCAAGGTGAGTATTTGCATCAAAAATCGTTACCGTAATTTTGAATTGCCTTCATTTCAAGAAAAAAAAACGAGCCTGGATTTCCATACTCTTTCATGATCGAGTTTACCGTGCACAGCAATTGTTTCATACAAAGGTATATTTACGAAAAGCTTTCATAAAAGCTGTACGGGTGAATTTCTTCAATAGAACTGAACACCGCAGAACTGAATTTCTGCCGAGAAATTAAAATATAACGTGCCTTTTAAGTAAGCTGAATAAGGTATCGATGTAGACTTGTAGAATGCTGAGGTTGCACAATGAAATACAGCAAAGTGGGGGTCTGTTTTTGAGCGCATTTTGCTTGGGGTAGACGCTCTGGATATATAATACCAGCATTATATAAGTAAATTGTACGAGCAGATGTTAAGTGCGTGCTGTCATGTCACACCATCATTCATAGATGTCAGTAGACCACCAAAGGTGCCCAAACTGTCAACACCGAGCAGTTCCTACTCCAACAGCGGCACCTTGACAGCCTGCTCTTCTTACCTACGGTCACCTGTTACACCTGAAGGCAATGGCACCAAAAGGGAAAAGTGAAAACAACGCAAACCGTAATCGGTGAACGCCTTTCTCTGCTGTAATAACGTAAATGGTAACGTTATATTTGGAATCGATGTCTTTAGCTTATGTTTTTATTGATTGGTGTTGCCTATTTATAGGCCTACTATAGTGAATATTTAACCGGGGGCAAGTAAGATTAAATAATTCGCTTACTGATGACAGAATATGACCTGGGACGCGAACTGGTAACCTTTGGCTAAAGGGTCCATGTATTTTTGCACCCACCCAAGCTTTTTTTGAGTTCGTTTGTCTTTTTCATTTTCCTTTGGTATCATTTAACAAAAATACAGAGGAAGCAGTAGGAGAGTGAGTTATACCGCCCGGTTACGCGTGCTTATTTACGCGGTACCTTTCATCCACAACCATAGACGTAGCTCATTTTATTCCATTAGTGTCACCTGACCCTTCTAAAGTGCGCGATCAATAAGACATAAAAAAATATCATTAAAGCTTAAAAGTAAGAAAAACATTGAAGCATCGGGCACCTTTCACCAAAATGCGTTTGATATACTCTGAAAACGCAAGGAAATGGGACATTGATTTTGAATTCATCAGAGGACCAGTCAATGGTGGTACTACGGTTGATTTCCCCACGGGCTCTTTTCGCTAAATTTCACTGTCAATAAAATGTGTCTGGCTCTTACATTTTTATTGAGCGTCCAGTATTTCGTAAACTAAACAGTTGTCTCTTAGAAATGACGCGTGAAGTTTCAGCGTAAGATCTGAACAGTATTCATATATTGAATGACAAATTGATAGCTTTTTTCAAGTTTGATCGTAAGGTTACATAAATATAAGGCATTTCTAGTATAATTTTTAAGCGTTATATAGACCTGTTTAATTTTTTTGGACTAAGATTTTACATTTGGAACTATTTACAAATAATTAATAAATAATCGGAAATAAATAGATCAATTAAGAACAAGAAACAATAAAATTTACATAGCACAACCTCAGCAATTAAAGACAACATGGAGAAACCATGAATTACTATTTTTTCTGCGCCATAACCAAAGTCCATGGTCTATTCGTGACGTTTATCATTTTATATCTGTAAATAGGCCAATTGTTATTATTATGTATTTTACTTATTATTTATATGAGTTGCATTTACTATTAATAAAAAAAAAAACATATATTTTTTTTCAGTCGTCCGCTATTATTATATAGTAACGTACTAGATTATAGGCCTAGGTAAACCTGAAATGTTTAGGATTAATGTATAACTAAAGGTGATGTATGTAGAACATTACTTTTCTAGATTTTTTTTTTTTTTGAAATTTACAAAGCATTTCTTTTTCCTTGTTATATAGAACATTACTTTGGTTGTCATTTGTTTCGACTGGACTTTTAATACATTTGTAAACAGGCGACTACAGAGCTATGTACGGCTAAACTGGGGCTGCTACTGTTACTGAGAATTGTTTCCCAACACTGTTAATGACTTTTTTTGAAGTGCTATAAAATAATAGACTACCACACTATACTTATAATTCATATTGATTGAATTATTATGGACTGTTCATACTTATCTGGCATCGGTAAAACGACCGTATAATTATTTCTTTGGTTAATATTATTGCTAAAATAAATGAACTGTTATTTGTCGTTTATGTAGTCGTTGTTAATTAAATACTCAAGCTACATTTTGTATTTTTATAGGCCTATATTTCTAATTGTTTATTGAATAAACACTGGTTTGTGAAACCTGCCTAATTTACTAATTATGAAATGCAATGCCCTAAGCATTTAGTGAAATATTTCTAAGAGCCTATTTTGTGGAACTGTCCAAATATAATGTTATAATCCTGGAAGCAATATAATTACGTTTTTCTAGCAATCATTTTACCTAAATGTAAGTTGTTCTCATGATATCAAGAGGCCTATATTAGTAATATTAACATTTATTGGTTTACCTGTTGAGAGATTTATTTTTTCCTACAAAATCAACATAATTTAAGTTTTTTTAGTTTGAAGCCGAATAGACCTGTATCAATCTAGACAAATAAATGTAATGCAGTTTTATATTATTAAGGAAACTAAATCAGTTCAAAGACAACAATGGTGATTGTTATTACAGGAACATATTACGCGAATATATCAACCGCTGTCAAAAAAGTTGGGAAATAGTCACTGTTTAGCATACATACAATACGCAAAAATGTCAGGTGTTTTGATTCCTGTTTTACTTACATAGCCTATATGACTGGCAATATGGATGGGTTAATTTCCAGTAATGCCTATAATGCTTAAGACATTTAATAACCTGGTAATAAAGAAATGTATATAATATCTATTTCTTTGGATATCCTCGTTAACAAGCTTTCCTTGGATGCAAGGAAACGTTTATAACGTTATAACGTTTAAATATCGTTTTATGAGCAGGCTTTAGGCGCCGGTGATTGGCCGAAACGTGTGCTGACTTCAATGGTCGCTTCCCCTTCATTCATTTAAGCGATTTGGCTGGAACCTTTGGACATTCGTAGTTATTTTTCTAAACGTATTGAGTTTAGATTAACAGCGCGAGCACAACCTACTTTTTGAGGCGGAAACTAAACGGGAGATCAAACATACGGTAGCCATTCTGCATTTTTCATTTCCAGGGTTCTCCAGGGCTATACTACTCGTCATGCAAAGCCTGATCACTGTTTCTGCAGGTGCTTATTCATCGCCAGCATGTGCATGCACAGGAATGGGGTAGCGATGGGGTTGGGAGGGGAGGGGAGGGGAGGGGAGGGGGGAGATAGGGAGGGTTGAAGTTGTCAGTCACACCGTTGAAGTTTCTTTCTTTCCTTTGGGATGAATGTATTACGTGTTGGAAGTAGACAGTAATGAGGCTGATATCATGTTTCTCAAAACTGACTGAAAGAGGCGATACAGCATATAAAAATTGGATCTCGAATACCAGCTAAGTCACAGTTCTTTAAATATGGGTTGTCTGTCTTGGAAACGCATTCTAACCGGCAAGTTCCTTTTTGCTTTTCTTTTCCCTCTTTTTTTCTTTTGACTTTCTCTGTCAAACTTATTTTAAATAGTTGCTTTTACTAAGGTGACCGCTGCTGTACATGCGAACGTGCTAGAAAGCAGTAAAGGGATGTTTATGTAGCCTAATATAATATAGCAGTATTTTCAGGATTGCGTTTAATATATTGTTCAGGGTAATGAGTTATCATTATTAGTTATGTTAATAGGTGCATTCAACTTCACATCACATTTTGAACCTCGATCTTGAGTGTTGCCCAATTTAAGCTTTTATAGAGGATTATTGTCATATTTTTAATCTCTGATTTTTTTCAAGAGGCTAATTCGTATTATTATTCAGATACTTGATATGTCATGCAGTTAGTTTATACACCTGTAGAATAAATGATTTTATTTCCAATATTTTTCCAAATGATTCTGAAATTTCTAAAATCGTTTAACTGAGAGTATGAGCATTTTTACGCATTTTCTGTGGTACACTGTGTTGTAGTACTTTTGATGTTATGTTTTTTGTTTTCCTGTTGTCCTTTATCGTCAGTGTAATTAGAAATAAGTGTTATTATTATCAGCCAGGAAGCTACGTATAATATTGATTCAGTTAAATACGTGGTTTCGAAATGTCCTTCAACCTAAACTTTCTTTATATTTATCGCTGAAACTTGAGAATTGGTATTTAATACAAGTATGCATTTTGCAGTGTCTCCAGTACATCCTGTCACGTCATACTTTTTGATGATACAAAACATTATATTTAACTTCACGAAATCTTTATAAAGAAATCTACGTTTAAAGTACATAATCATTCAATGGGGCAAAAACGTGTTCGCATTATCGTGGTATAGAGTCGCCTATTTTTCAGTCGTTTGTCACGTCTCACTTTTTTGTCGTCTCTCTTTGTTTAACAGAGATCCCGGTATGTGCGGGATGTAACCAACACATAGTGGACCGTTTCATCCTCAAGGTCCTTGAACGCCACTGGCACAGTAAATGCTTAAAATGCAACGACTGCCGAACCCAGCTGGCAGACAAGTGTTTCAACCGAGGCGACAGCTTCTATTGCAAAGAAGACTTCTTTAAGTGAGTGTTACATTTCTGACATGAGTCAAGTTTAACGTTGTGTTTGATCCTGGAATACAGATATACAGATCGGTATATGAAATCCGATGTCGGAAACGTACATGTACATGAAACTTACAATGCAATTTGACTGTGATCTGGGGCATTTTGTGGGTGATGTGCTGGAGAGGCCTGGAGTGGGTGTGAGTGTTTGTTAAAATGGGAAATTTTCTGAAAATTTGCTTTCTGGAGAAAATTTACAGAATCATCTCAGTGTCTTAGATCCCAGCTTGATACCATTCTAAAGCACCATGAGCACTATGTAGGAGAGAAAATAAAGTAGGCGTATTATAAACACATACATTACGTGTAAACGTTAGCTGTCCGATTTTGCCAGGTGTTCCATTTTAACAATATTCACCCTATATATTTAGGTTCATATGAAGGTTTATTAATGAATTATTAATTATGTATTTTATTGTTTATGTGCCTATTTATTATGTTCTTTGTTGTGAACACTGTAGATGAGTGTCACACACTAAATTTCATTATACAAACACGCAATGACAATGAAGGCTTGTAATTTAATCTTGTCAGTGTTATCATTGCATCGGCCCTTTATATTCATATTATATATATATATATATATATATATATATATATATATATATATATATATATTTTTTTTTTATGAAATCTTTGGGTTCAAGTGATTTAACGTCCACACTGTTATGTTCAAAAGGAGATTTGGGACTAAATGTGCAGCTTGCCAGCAAGGCATCCCACCGTCCCAAGTAGTGAGAAGAGCCCAAGACTTTGTGTTTCACCTGAATTGTTTCGCCTGCATTGTGTGCAAGAGGCAGCTGGCCACAGGTGATGAATATTACTTAATGGAAGACAGCAGGCTCGTTTGCAAGACTGACTACGAGACTGCAAAGCAGCGAGGTGAGAATCAGGCTTACCTCCGTCAGAAGCTGTTGAGCTAACCAGTTTTATATCGTCAACACATTGCACTACAAACTGTAGATCACTTCCATCTTATATAGACCCACCTTATGCCACTCCGCTGTGTAGTGAAGATAGCGTGGACCGTCCGATCTTTGTCTCCATGCTGTATTAAGAGATTGGCTTTTGAGTTAGACCTGGCACATGTGCCTTCTCTTCTTTATGTTGATGACCATTCATTAAACAACATCTTTGAACTGTGAACTTCATTTCTTGGGGCAGCAGGTCACCTGGTTGCACTATGAACCAGCACTGTGGGCCACTGGATCTATAGCATATATTGCAGACCCAAAGGTAGCCCAAAGAAAAATTATCGCCCCCCTGCCGAGAGCTGAAACTCCTCCGACACGATGTACGACTCAGCAGATCCTCCGTGCTGATTAACCTCTCTGCCTAGTGTCCAATACACCATTCAGTAAAAAATCGCCCAGGAAAAGCGTTTACGTCTTTAAACTATATCTACCAGCTTTACTGTGATTAAATTAATTGTAAACCAACCGAAGCTCCTGATCGTATAAGATAATGTCAATGAACAAAAAGAAAAGTAAATAGAAAATATCCTTTGGCCACCATCTCCTAGAACCAACAAGAACAAAATATATAATATTGTCAGAAACAATTGAAAAAGGAGGTTTTCCGAGATTTATCAATGGCTTAACTTAAAATGAAATTTATTTCTGTTTATTTTATTGTATAAGTCGAGTGGAAAGCATAAATTTATTTATATAGTGGATTATATAAATTGTTGCATTTCCCTTTTATCCATACATGTACACTCTCAGAAGAAAAGGTAAACATTTCAAGATTCAAGATTCAAGATTCTTTAATTGTCACGTACATAGTTATGCAAAGTACAGCTCGTAGTGAAATGCATCCTGAACCGCTCTTTTTTAGACTGTGCAAGTTAAAAATCCAATTATGTAAACTAGTTAAAGTGCAAAGAGCTAAAAGTGCAAGCAGAGAAGTATGTTCAAAATGAACGGTAACACAGATATAAAAAAGTGAGCAGTGTGACAGTGCGCATATGGTGAGGGGTACAAGAGCACAATGTACATCAGGTGATTTGTACCTTTTCTTGTCACTGCGCCTGTACCCTTGTTATTGTGCCTTTCAAGGTACAAAAATGGTATAAACAGCAATAATGTACCATCAATGGTACAGAAATGTCCATTAGAGTCAATTTCTGTACCTTAAAAGCTACAATTACCTACAGCTAATGGTGTAATTGGCAGACCCGTGAAGGTACAGCTTTTTTACCCATTTTTTCTGTGAGTGTATCAGAACATATCTGGATATTTATTAAAAGAATTTGGGAATGAAGCTCAGCTTTGAATCTGTTAAGAATTTCACGAATTCACATCATTTAGAACAACTGGTCAACTCATAATACTATATTTGAATATCAGAGATCATTTTGTCAATGATTGGGAGCATTTCGTCTCTTTCAGAGGCAGACTCATCTGTGAAAAGACCGCGAACGACCATCACAGCAAAACAGTTGGAAACCCTGAAATCGGCATACAACAACTCACCAAAGCCGGCCCGACATGTGAGGGAACAGCTGTCATCGGAAACAGGTCTGGACATGAGGGTTGTGCAGGTAAGCTCTTTTAATACTTTAACTCACAGTACTTATGTATGGGGGGGCGGGGGGTGACGAGTGGCTCAGCGGACTCAACTTTTGACTGTCTGCTGTGAGCTTGCTCTAACCTGCATGTTTGTATCATGAAGAACAAGATGGAGTAGGCTAGGAGAAGCGTTCCAGTCTCACTGTCCCAATGTCACATAAAGGATCATCTCATTTACATGCTGAGCAAAACTGCATTTCGGTACAAAAGATTACATGAAGCGTAATGCTAGGGATTTCCAGTGATCTAAAAGGGGGGGGGGGGAATTTAATAGTGTTAATTTATGATGAGCTGGAAACAAAGTCCGCATTTGAAAGTCAGGGGTAGTAAGGACAGGGCTGAGAGTAGCTCATTAACACCTCTACCGAGTATCATTTACATGCTCCCACAGGGCTGCGGCGGGCGCTGGCCGTATATATTCTTTTATGTATGTGTATTAGCAAGGACATTTCCCCGACGCGCTTTTATTTACACGCTACTTTACCTCCATTCACGATCATGCATTTAGCCTTTTGACAGCTTTCAGGATTTTTTTCGAGGGAAATCAGGAGCCTAATAGTGTTCATATATATTCACACAACATAATTGCTTGGCTGGCTCCTTAGGGTAGCTTGCGTAAGTGAACCTAAAAGTGTGCTTTTGAAAAATAGGAATTTCTGTATATATATATATATATTATACAGCTATAACAGGCTTTCAGTTATTTCTTGATAAATGAGTGCAATACATATGTATGCAGTATATATTCGATATGTAAAGTTTTATAAGCATGTATTTTATACTGAGCTATTTTTGATTGTTAGGTCACATGTGCAGGTAAGTTTATGTCATTTATGTCATGTACGCTGCTACTAAATTTTAATGTACATACTGTATTTCATTGGCCCAATGACAAATAAAACTCCTTGATCCTTGATTTTGGATCATCTCATCCCCAATGGTAACCTGACCGCACCAGATTAAGGACAACGTGTAGTTACCTTTCAGTTAATTGCATGTAAAACAAATGCTTGTGGGAGGTCAAGGCCACGGTGACGCAGCTGTTAATGCTCTATCCGACTGTTTTAGTTTCCCACTTCGGATAAAATGTATCCGTAATAATAAATCACAGCTTGCTATGAAACTCCTGAGATACCATAAAACGGCACTATTAAATGTGTTTCACATATCTAAAATAAGGTAAGCGTATTCTTAAAAGCACTTTTTCTAATCTAAATACTGATGTGTTGTAGTACTTATTATAGTGAAATAATATCATTTAATCATTTTCCATTCAATCATTCGTCCATTCATCAATCCATCTTCCAAATGCTAATCCTGGTCAGGGCCAGGACGGGGCACCCATCGCTGGCAACACAGGGCATGAAGCTGGGGTGCCCATGGGATGCCAGTTTAATCATTTCCCTGTAATGTGATTGCTTTGATAATTAAAATAAATGCTTACATGAACATTTTTTACCATCATTTTGAGTATGAATAATTTATTCATACTTTTTAGTTATTAAGTTAGAATAAAAGAATATAAACACTGAATTATTTATTGTGTTTTAAAATGAAAGGAAGCAGGCAGAATAAAGTACCGGAGTTTTCCCCATTATTTTATTTTAAATACTTGGTTGATTACTTGACTGATTCATTTAGTTACATATAACGTATACTCTGCAATCATGTATAATCTTAATACATCTTTAATATTTATATAATTAAATATTTGCCAGTATTCATCCAGATAGTCCATTACTTTTATTCTGTGTCTGTGAGAAGGTTCTTGGGCAATGTGCACCCGGCGCTTACCTGAGGAATGTTGTGCTATTTCAGGTCTGGTTCCAAAACAGACGAGCAAAGGAGAAGAGACTGAAAAAGGATGCTGGTCGGCATAGGTGGGGGCAGTACTTCCATAGCATGAAGCGGCACCGGGCCAGCAACACCAAGTCAGACAAGGACAGTGTCCAGGAGGAGGGCATGGACAGCGATGCTGAGGTCTCCTTTACAGGTACTGCAGGAACACGGCCTTGCATAGACACGGGAAAACCATTAATACTCAGAGATACCAGGATAATAACTCAATATGCAAATACGTTCATATTGTAACTAGCTATGTAAAAATCATCATTGTCACACTCATTGTGTTAAAAAGGGACACATAAGTCGAAATATTTTGCACTTGTTTTCTTATCCTTAGATGAACCATCGATGGCAGACATTGGCCTTTCCGATGGGATCTACAGAGGAATGAGCGAAACATCACCAGTTATGGAAAGACAGGGAGGCAGCCTCAGTCCATCCCCCGTACAGCATGGGCTGGTTCCGAAACACAGCAGCCCCTACGGTCCCCCCCAGTCCCCGGAATCCATGCGTCCTCTGCTGGGACAGCAGCCACTTGTGTCCAGCTTGGTGTACCCCGAAGCAGCGATGTCCATCCTGATCTCAGGCATGCATGTCACTGGGGGGGGAAACGGCCCCACTTCAGACCTGTCCACAGGCAGCAGCGGTAGCTACCCAGACTTCCCTGCAAGTCCAGCCTCCTGGCTCGATGAAGTAGAGCATAATCAGTTCTGATTGGTCTACAGGAGGACGGCACTGCTCTTTTAAAATGAGGTTTTTTTGGCCACTTTTACAGAATGTGACAATTTTGGAAGGGCATAGCATTCAAGTACCTTGGATTATTATTTCAGAGATGGTGTTAGGGGTCTCCATGTGTCCCTCTGGGCTCCATATACCAATGCTTAGTGTTTTATAACTGCTCATTGTTAAACCCTTAGCAGTGTGTATGTGGAAGGCCCTTCTAATACGAACATCATATGAAGAAATTTACTTAAACTTTTTTACAAAAAATAGGTTGTTGCTGTCTACTTCACATGACCCTCAGTCGCTTCTGATGTTCATCTGCCACTGGTAGTCGGAAGGAGAGCTTTTTAAAATGCTCAGTTTTTGGAAATGATTATTCAAATAAAGTTATTTTCTTATAAAATATGATGTCATCACTCATTATTTACATGCATTAATACTACACAACTTGTGATGATTAGTAATAGATGGAATACCGGGAAATGTCAAGTTTGCTTTTGAGGTCAGATGAATTTCAACTTTTTTTCAGTAAACTGTCACTTTATTGACACTCCTGAGCATGGCTGTGCTATGACATTGAATTAAAATGGCTCTCGTGGGTTCTGGCTGATGTCACTTCCTGTTTGTGTTGTCTGTTTTGCCTTGTTGTATTGCAGTATTAGTACGAGTGTCTTTCGGGGGCAGGCCAAATGTCTGTTTATTGCAGATTTCCACTGTAAAGATCTTTGTTTTAACAGATTTCTGGAAAATAACTCGAACAATGGTACGCAGAGTGGTACATGTGATTAAAATGGGTAGATCAGTTATAAAACTATTTTCTTATGTAATAATTGTGTGCATTTTTATGTCATCATATTTCGTTTTTCATGTGATGCTGAAACAATCTGGGATTGTTCATTGTCAGTGTTTGTTTCGTGAATGATGTTATATGGATTTTATTTATTAATCTGAAAGTTAAAGAATACTTGAATAAATACGACAGAGAAATCATTATACCATTTCTTCTTACCCCTGTCCTTGAACACATTTTTTTCTAATACAAATTTGATTAGATAGCTCCTTTAAGGACCATTTACATTTCAGTGAAAATGTGCATTTTGGCTATAAAGCCACTTAATTGCTAATAAAGTGTCTAGAAACAATATCGATGTTTAAACTTTCCAGCGGAGACCAAATTAATGATAAAAGAGATGCCATTCCTGTTTGCCAGAATCATATTTGATTGCATGTGCTGAATGTCAGATGGAAAAGAAAGATTTAATAAGCTTGCTGTATTTCCTAAAAATTATCTGGAGTGAAGCATAGTAGAGGAAGTCCTTCACAGAGGCAGGCAGATTGTTAGTTTGTTTACTGGTTCTCCAGTTTGAATTCTCCAGTTAAACTCCATTTCAGGACAGGAATGTTTAACAATTTAAAATGTGCCTTTAAAAATTATTTCTGTGATTTATATTTTAGCTGTGTGACCTCCCTTGACCTGGTATTGCAATCTGTTCAGCAATTTTTGATATGGGCCTGCTTTGGCTATGCTAGTTAATATGTGCGCTGGGTGACGCCCATCTTCTGGGAGTGCTATTCCATTTCCGAGGGCCCAAAAGCAGGCGTGTCCTTGGAATCGCGTTTCACATTTCCAATAGACCTTTTCATGGTATGACTATTTGTTTAGTATGAAGTCTAAATGAGACAAGCAGGGAAAAAGGTATAGCTTGGCCATATTAACACACTGGTAACAAAGTATTATTACTTAATGTACTAGTTATTTTTTAATAATTTGTCATAGAAAACACACTGAACCAGCAATAATGCTGTCATGATTGCAGATTCACTATAAATTATACCAGATAATTAAACTCTACAAGCAGTGGGTGATGAGGGATACCCAAAAGCAGGTTAATTTCTGTGGTCATTAGCATTTGCGCCTGCTTAAAATGTCTAAAGCAACAAATAGAACGATATAGTTAAAACATCACATCAATTCTAACGAAGATGAGGGCATTGCATTTGCAAGAATACCAATTAAAACTAAATAAAAGTTTTAACTTAACTTTACTGCTTGAAATTGGATTTCTGTAAACAGCTTTTACAGCAAAAACCAAAACTTTCCGATAAAATATTCCCTGCATGTGCGTCCCGAAGGCAATCCCATACTCTCCAGCAGGAATTCTCGGCGAACACCTAAGGCACATGTCCACTAATAGGTATTTTTTGGAGAAACAGGTTAAACAATTAAAGCTCTGCATTGATCACAACCATCCATCTCTCCATCCCTCAGCATTGCTTACTGTCATGTCCAGTATAGGGTCAGAGCATTAACCTGGAGCTCGTCTCAGGAGACTCAGGCCACTAGGCAAGGATGGCCATGCTTTTCGGTATATGCTGCTGTGTCCATCACCATCACCGGCCTGGGAAATAGCTGAAAATAAAAACATGATGTCTGTATCTACAAGAAGAGTGTGATATTGAAATGGTGTTAAAGTACTTGTTGGGTTCCTCTTCCAGCATAACCCTGCCAATAGCCATGGTGTCATCTGGCTGGTGTAAATCACCACTGACAGCTACACCTCCCCTGAGCACCACATGTTACACCAACAATTCAGGGGTAATGGAGCAGCGAAAAGCCCTCGTCCTAATCTGGAGGTTCGGGGTAGACATGTTTCTGAGAGGAGGCAAGTAGCAGTGATTAACAAACAGTCAATTTTCTGCAACCTCTGCATGCTGATGAGCAGCTTCTGGTGCTGTGATGGCCTGGGCAGGGCTGTTTGGGATGGCAAGACACCCAGGTTCCATCTAAGGCAAAACACTTTGGATGGATACATTTTGCTGAGGACGAAGTTTACGTGTTTGCTATGTAGATTGTGGACTTTACGTGTCACATGTTTCATGCAACAAAGTTAAGTTGTGATGCTTCATTAATGTAGATTTGGGTAAAGAACTGTGGTGACCTATTTGCACATTTTAATCATTAGATATTTTGTGATGAAACATGAATTTGCTTCTTATGTGTTACAATTCACAGTATTATAAGGTGTAAAGTATGACTAAATATTGTGGTGGTATGTCGTTTTCTTAAGCAGATTGAGAACTTTTTTAAGGAAATAATAACACTAGTTATTTAAACAATAAGAAATGAGCAGACATGTTAAAATAAAGAACAATATTTAAAAATAACATCAAATTACATTTTGAAAAAAAATTCTGAAATGCTTAACTTAGTTGACCTTGGAAAAAAAGATTTTCTGCACTTAAAAGACGGTGAAACCTCCAAACTTTTCTTTCACTCGTGTTAACTCAGACATAAATTATCTTTACCGTGGTCCTGTAGTACCAAACTATGGAAACCCGTTCGATATTTTTACCGACTATAATTAAAACATATAGTTTGCTCGATGTCACGATTATTATGGTCTGTAGCAGCTAATACTATAATAACTACCGTTCCTGTAATAACTGCAAATAGCGTAATTATTTCCCCGTTTTTTGTATAATAAAAGTCTATAATGTAAAAATATGATGTATTTTTGATTAAGAAAATGTTAGTACAGGATTGGTTACTTCTTTATCGGCTTTTATTACATTAAGAACTGAACAAAAATATTACTGTACGCGCATTTGCACTAAACCTTTGAAGCGTGAGCAGGAGTTTTGGCTCCGGCTACTTGTTGGTTGTTAGAAAAGAACTGAGAATTACAAGAAATTAAGTAAGAATTATGAGAGAAAAAGTCATAATTTCGATTTAGTAAGTCAGAATTCTGAGATAAACGTGTGTTTTTTTCTACTCGAGATGGCGGACACGGGCTTCCATACCCAAGCAAAACGCATTCAGAAAATTTTAAAATTAACATACCCAAAAGGAAAACAGCTTCTCTGATCAATAAGAATCAGTGAAACGTGGTGCTGTTTGGGTGCGGAAACTTTTACATGCAAATATTTTATAAACTGCATGTTCTTTTTGCAAAAAAAAATAAATAAAAAATCTTCCTGTTTATGGATGTTTTTTTTGCAGCTGGAATTTCCAGACAAGGTGATTCATCTTGAATTACAGAAAAAATAATAAATGAGCTGGAAATACATTATTGCGATTCATTCAGAGATGAGACTTATTGGATATTTTCTGTTCAGTATAAGAATGTTCTTTGTAATGCCTAAAACGTAGGAGAGAGTAGATTTAAGATTATGCAGGACATGCTGTCACATATCCCAAACTTCATTGTCACTCTTTTTTATTTCAGTGAAGTTTTAACAGCTCCCCTGGGTCCTCTGTCTGCCCTCTTATGTCCCCAGAGCACCCAACCCCAGATGGCTCTCCTAACTGCCACACTTTTCAATTAAGCTGGGAGAAAAGACCATCCCTCCATTAGCAGCCAATAGCATGACAGAAAATGTGGACGGGCTGTGTAGTCCTGATCACTCATGTTTGGTTGGGATTTTTAGCTACATAATCAACAATGGAAATGATACAAAATAATAATAATTTGTTATTATTGTATCTAAGTTTTTCAGTGGTTGGATCGTCTTTAATGTCTTTGAATAAAGTTTGTTTAATTAGGATTGTGTTTATTTAATGTTACACACATTAACTATGATCACCCTGGCGTAGCGTGGCTTGAAAAGGTTAAAGTTTTTTCAAACAATTAACCCTTGTGATACAACTCGTTACACATGAGGTATGGCTTTGTCACATTTCTGAATAACATGTCTAGACTTGGAGGTGGTGGCCAGAGGGACACAGCTCACAAAAATGTTGCACGGAAGGGGAGTAATCAATCACTTTGTATAATTGTTGCATTGGAGGTCAGGGAATGCTGCACTGTGTGCCCCTGCTGGGTCTGCCGATAGTGTAGACAGGGCAAAAGGCTGTGACCGAGCTCATAGTTCAGCTGATGGCCCCCATGTAAGATTTCATTTAGCATTCGGGTGTCTTCCTTATAGGGGGCTTTTCCTTGCTACTGTCGCCTCTGGCTTGCTAACTGGGGGCTTTGGGCAGGGATAATGTAAAGCGCTTTGATACGAAGTAATGTTGTGAAAATTTGCTTTATAAATAAAATTGAACTGAATTGAATTTAACTAAATTGAATTGAATTGAATATGGGGCTTAGGGGTGTCGAAGCTTTGATAGGCAAATTTCTTCATTACCCTTGTTATTAAAAGGACAGTTATCGGCAAATAGGGTGAAAGGTGAAAAATGAAAAATGAAATTTAGTAGGCCTAAATACACACCCACCCACACACACACACACACACATATATATATATATATATATATATATATATATAGTATATTTTTTATTTACTTTTAAAATTATCAGGACATACCAAATATAGTGTAAGCAAAATATCTGAATGATATAAACAATGTTAGTCATATAAGTGTGCTGTTAACCACATACATAAAATAAAGCAGGTTTAATTTGATGCTGTACTTGTTTCATTAGTTGATTGGGTACATCAAATAAGGATTAAAATATGATTATTAAATAAGCTTTGCTATTTTATTCTCTCCATATATAGAGTCAACATTTTTAGTTATATATATTATGTAATAATTTTTAGATGCAAATAAAAGTAGCATTTATTGATGATTTGTTAAATTTTGTTTGATAATCATTTTTTAAATTCTAGAGATCTGGTCTGAACTCTTATGGATTGTTTTATTTTATTAGAGCGCACACCCTGATATTTGAGGTCCTTTTTCTGTAATTTTGTGTAAATTAGTTTTGTTTTGTGAGTTGTATTACTTAGAATGTGAGCATGTTTTTTATTAAAATATGATTGCTGTAACCTCTTCTTTTGTTTTAGCTAATAGTCATCATTATCCACCAATCAAGTGTTTGTAATATATTTACATTAATTACTACATTTGTCCCCCAAGCACGATTCATTGTTAGTTACAGTCAGTGGCTCTGAAGAGGTTACAGTTTAACCTCAGGCACTGATTCCTATGTTGTATGTTCTGTGGTTTACTGTTATAATCCCAGGTACACAATTTTACATTGACTTATACAGATTACCTTCACAGAATATTAAACTAAATATATTTCAAAACTTCAAATTTGTATATGCAAATATTCAAATATGAGGCCTTATTTTTCAACTGCAACATGTCAACACATACATTTTAAATTTAATAACTACCTTTATACTGGTCTGTAATCACCCCCCCCCTCCCCCCCCCCCACACACACACACACACACACACACCCACACACTGTCATACTTCTATTTAAGGTCATTGTGGTTGATGCTTTATTTTTTTGGGCTCAGTCTAGGGTTTGATCAAGTTCACTTGCCCTGGCTTAGAAATTTAATATTTTAGCTGTACTTAGTTTAGTGAAGTGGGTTTGGTGCTGGTTGGATTTATAATCTCACCCTTATTTACTACTATGAGAGTCCAGTCCAGCCCTGTCAGCAATGAAGACTCAGAACCCAACCTGTGAAGGAGGCAGGAGACCTGCCATCTCCTGTGCATGCCATTGTCAGTGGTTACACTAAAAAGAGTCCAGATCTTACCGCTTTGCTGGGAAATCATTGTTTTATTATAATTAATGTGACCCTGTTTACCTTATCTTTAGTGTTGGATGAGACAAACCATCCCTTAATCCTCCAGCCTAGAAGTTTTTATTGATTTATTAATATACCAGCAATCTCATAATTTGTCAAGGGATTGGACAAAAGAATGACATCCTGCTAGCCTGGAAGTACATATTATGGGATGAATTATGATTTATTGGCCTAATCTGTCGCTCAGACTATCAAATGACTGTGCTTTTTGGGAATTTGTATGTCACGTGAAAGCAGGCTGACACATTTATTGCAAGATTTCAGAAGCCCTTTAATAGTGTTTCATGAGGTGTCATACCTTTTAGGTGACGGTTCTCCTGTTTGTCAAGAGCATGTATCCCTGTAGCTTCTCATTTGCATATTTTCATGTTTTGCATTACATTTGAAGTAAGGATCTTAAAAGTAAAATATATGTTTTGTCAAGGCTTTCACTATATTAAAAGTTTACATTGGATCACAATGAACTCTATATACTCTGTTGTTCTCATTGTCTTAATGGAAACAGCACTCGCTGATAATCCTACACATGTATAAGAGAAAAAACGTAAATAAAGGTGCAAGTGGGTAAGGTTCAAAGTGCAAGACCTGGACCAAATTATTTATGTTCATATTAAGTGGATTGCATACATTGGTTTTTAGTGACCTTGGTGTCCGTAGAAACCTCATCCCACTATATCAGTCAGACAGGCAGCGGCATATCTCTGAATCTAATGCATGCATGCATGATTCTTCATGGCGATGTGTTGAGTGAGGCAGTGATGTGTGTGTGTGCATGTGGGCAGCATGGGGGAGATGCTTCGTTTGCATCCCTTATGTAAATAAAGCCACACTAAGGGTACGTGAAGGACTCAAGCCGGTTCAGCAGCATTCTCAGCAGCTTCAAAAGTGCTCTGATGTCAGAAACTGAAAGCAGAAATAACAGTGATCTTAGAAATGCTCGCTTATTTGATGTTTGGCTTCATTAGGCTTTAGACACTTTTAATATTAGGCTGATGGATTTGATAAAAAAAAACAGATTGTTATGCTTGACCACTTGCTATTATGTCATGGTGCTTTACAGTTTTTTATGTGCCCCATAATTTATTATTTTCATTCCATCCATTTTCAGATCAGATTTCAGATTTCTCCCGATGAGGCTCATGGTAGCAGCAGGCTGAGCAGGTCAAACCAAACCTCTCCCTCCAGGAGGCGCTATCTCGTTCTGGGGGATCCTCAGATGTTCCCAAGCTAGCCCCTCCAGCATATCCTGAGTCTGCCCCGCCGCCCATGTTCAGCTCCATGTTTTATCCTTAAAAGATGTTTGAAGGAGGCTGATTCCTTTCAATCAGTTGTATCGGCGGCTCTATTCTAAGGTCCTTGCAGATCTCAAACTATCCTTACCCTGTCATGGAAACCTCATCCCAGCCATTTGTTCTCTCTGGTATTACCTACAGTTTATGATTATAGGTGAGAACAGAGACCCGTAAAGTGGCAGCCTTGTCTAGACTTGGCAAAGGGCAGCGTTGAGAAAGATACTAGGCAGAGAGAAATACATAGAATAGCAGTATAAGATATTTCAAATCAGAAACCAACTGCATATTCAGCGATCTGAGATCTGGAACAATGTTTTATGAGCAAGTGAATGAAAAGCAGAACATTTGGATCTGAAGGGCTAGAATCAAAGGCAACTGAACTTCTTTTTTCAATTTCTTGAAAGAAGTTCAAGGTTATCCCACAAGTTTTCTGGCTAAGAAAGAAATCCTGATTTTTGAAACAGAGCCCTGATATTGCTAAATGCCTTTCTGGATCGCAGTTAACTCATGCGTGATGTCATTCCCAGTTCAGAGTTCCAACCTCCAAGGTAAAGGAGCAGGTCTTCAGTGGCCCAATGGGAGATGAACTGCTGCAAATACTAAGTCATGTATAGAAATTTGTATAGGGACATTGACTTCTATCAGGTGGCAAACATACAAAATGAATATACATAATAAAAATACAGAAATGTACAGTGGATGCAAACATTGGGACCATTTTCAGCTTCCCACAAAGATCCATGAATGCAATCATCCATCCATCCATTTTCCAAACCGCGTATCCTTCTGGGTCGCGGGGGGTCCGGAGCCTATCCCAGAAGCAATGGAAGAGGCTGTATCTTTGTTTGGTTATTTATGGTTAAGGTTAGGGCTGGGTAGGGGTTAAGGTCATCACGTTGGGATTAGAGTGTTTCTCATATAAATGAATAGAGAGTCCCCAGAAAGATATAATTAGAAATAAACCAGTGCATGTGTATGTGTATGTTTATTACGATGGTATCGATCAGTTAGTCCAGCTGCCCCTGTGACCTGATCTCTGACCATTAAATGGTGACTGAATCTCAATCCAATGCACTGCAGTGTCTCTCCGTTTGTGGCCACACCAGCTCCCTGCCACATCTTTGACACCCGACTTGATCGATACAAAGTAACGCGCTATTCACGCTATGCAGAACTTCCATCTGCTTATGATTAGATTGGGTGAAATGCTAGAATTTCACTCTTGTTGGCAATACAACACACAAGCTACTTGAACTAGCTTTAAAAAATTACCGTTAAAAATGCTGCCTTGTGGTTTAAGAACATGATTTGTGATTGACCTGATTCATGGCTGAAATTGATTGCAGATTTGTTAGTGCTAAAGGATAAAGCTGCTTGATCTTCTCAGTCTCCTTAGGGTTCAAAGGCTCAGCCCAGATGAACACCTCCAAGTTCAAAAGGAGGGGTCTGTGGAGGCTCACTGGAGAGCATCAAACATAAGCTTTCAGGCAGGACATATGAAAGAACACACAAACTGTGTTAATTTCATGATAGCAGAGGCTCATTAAAATGGTCAGAGGCCCCTGGCTTATTTGAGTTGTCAGCGGGGGTCCTACAGTTTCTTCAACGGTATAGTTGTTCATGGGGGGTATGGTGGCAAAAAAATTCGTTCAGATGATAACTTTATTTTTCAATGCAGGACAATCACAGGATGGGTGGCAACTCTGCATTTAAAAATGTATTAAACAAGGTTGGTATGATGTCCTGCCTGGCATGTCTACCTGACCCTCCTCACACCTCCCTAACGTGGCCCTGATGAGCCACACCTGTTGCTTGTTACCACTCATTAGTCTTTGTATTTAAGCACCTTTTTGCGTCATCAGCCCCAATCTGGTCATTAACATTGCTGCTCCTGTCTGCCCTTGTCCTTCCCCATACTAACCTTCTTGGTTTGACCCCTAGTGGTCTCATTTGTTGCCTTGCTTCTGTTCATTTCAATAAACCCCTTTTAGTTTGCCAAATGCTCATCTTCGAGTCCTTTGTCCTGCATGTTGAGATCATATCTTTCCTCTTCTTCCCACTTTGCATTGTCTCCCTGTTCAGAGGAGAATTGAGTTTTTACTGTTTGTTTTTAAGGCCCTACATGGGCAGGCTCCATCATATATTGCTGATCTTTTAGAATCGAGATCTTTGAGGTCTGCAGACCAGTCCCTTTTACTCATTCCACGGGCCCACACGGCTAAAGAATAGGGGTGACAGAGCGTTCTCGCTACTTACACCCAGGTTGTAGAATAAACTGCATAATCACCTCAGGCTGCCTCCTAGCCTCTCTGTTTTTAAATCTCATCTCAAAACTTATCTATTATATTGCCTGGCTTCAACCTTTAACCAGCAGTGAGGCTGTACATTCCGGTGGTCCATATTTATTGCAGTTTATTATTATTATTTATCTATGTGTTTTATTTTATGTTCCATGACTTAATTGAAATGTAAAGCACTTTGGTCAACATTGTTGTTTTTAAATGTGCTTTATAAATAAAATTTGATTGATTGATTGATTGATTGACAGTTGGTTGAGCCCCAGCATGAGAGGATAGCTTTGGATCTATTAGAGCTGCACACCAGCTCTGCTCCTGCCTCCATTTGCCATCCATTTCAGCCGCTGCAGCTCACCTGCTGCCTGATCTTTGACCTGCAGGCACATGACAGAACAAATTCCGAACATGTCTTTGAACTTCCCTGTCCGATGTCCATCCAAATTTTTAATCACAAAAGAGAGTAGTTACTAACATCAGATATCAGTTGCATTGTGAACAAGTTAGCTTAGAATATGCAATGTTTGGTTTTTGTTCATAAAACTGAAGCTACAGAAACATGTTCATAATGTTCAGGAAGATATGACTTCAAGTGTATAAGTATAAAAAGCTCATTTAAATTGAAGTCCAAGTATTAATGTATGAAAGCCTTTGTTCCACTTATTTTGGAGATATTCACATCGGTGACCTGTCAGGGTTGGTGCCCAACCTATGCTGCCTTTTGTGTCTCTTCCCCATTCAGCCAGCAGGTGTCGCTGGTCATCCCACTTTTCCCCTCCCTGTCTTACAGCAGTTGAGCCCTAATGTGTTTTCGCTGGTCTCTGGACCGCTGTGTAGCTCAATGGGTTGAGTGTGTGACTCAGAGTCCATAATTCTCTAGTTATGAGGACAGCCTCATCAGTCTGTCTGGTCTTTGGTTTTCTGTTTTTCCTAATATGTGTTAGTTTTTTTTCCTTCCCTGTTTTAGTTTGCTCTTGTGTCTTGTTTGATTTTGGTTTTGCTTATACTTGTTGATAGTCTTTCCGGTTGTCGTCCGCCCTCTGTGTTATGTTCCCTAGTTTCCAGTGCTGCCTGTTTGTGTCCTAGTTTCAGTGTTTTTAACGCACACAGGTATTTACACACTAACACATATAACACTGTGTAATCCATGGCACCCCCCCCTTCCCCACCCCCATCCAAGTGACAGCCCTTTTATGTAATGAAAGTCTTACATCCCATCGTATCTCAGAGTTATGAGTGTGTTTTACATAAAATTCATATTGGGAGACTGACTGTGTCTGGGATGCATGTGTGCATACACATTTACATCTCAAAACGTATTAAGGAAATGAGTAGGGTGGCAGTTAAAAAAATGCTGAGTTTTCAGTCTGCTTATCTCAGATCCTGGTAGAGATGCTATAAATTACATTATTAGCTTCATCCTTGTCTGTGAATTCTGGCTGTTTTTCCATCATAAATTATAATCTTTTGTCTCTTAAAGTTGGTGCATCTATAGGAAAGTGTCATGACCTGCTCGTCTGACCCGCCGGTGTGCCACGCCCCCTTGTTACCGCATGTGGAATCCCGGTGATCTCAGCTGTGTCTAGTTGTTGTTAATTGATTCTTTGTATTTAGTGCTTCTGTGTCCATCTTACCCCTGTCCGGTCATTGACATTTGTGCTTGCGTTGTGTCCTGCGGTTTTGTATTTTTTAATAAATCCCCGTTTACCCGACGTCACAAGGTTTGTGCTGCTTTCCTGGATGCAAGAGAGAAACAAGGAACAATATCAAAAGTAAACAAAATGTGTATTTATATACCTCAATTTGCAAATAAGATTAGTTCCCCAAATAAGCATGCAACTGCTTGGGATAAAAGAGGCCTCATGATTCATTAATGAGTGAACAAAGATGAGATCAGTGTTTCACATGTGTACTTTATTATTTGTTCTTTCAGTAGGTTTACAGAATTAACAGATATATAGTTATTATTAACCAATATAGTAATTGCTCGAGATAGAAGTGTGATGATTCATTAATGTTGAATAAACATGAGTATGTAACTAAGATTTGTTTAATTAATAAAAAAGTTATAGTAAAATACTACATTATTTGTGCCCCTCAAGTAAAGTAAAGTAAAAGTAAACTTTTATTTTGGACAAAAACAAGATTTATTTTTGATATTTCTTAGAGAACTTTCTCAAACTGTACAATTAAACTAGAAAAATGCTACGTGCAGGAACTTTACTTATTTATTACATTTTATATAAAAGCTGGGACTTACTGGAAACCCTATAAATCTCTCCACGAGTTTTCACAGACTTGAAACCTTTTCCGGGAAATCCGAAGCATAAGGTGGAGTATGCTGGTCCCTCACAGGGCTCCTTCTCTTGCTCATACACACACATTCATTGAAGATTTTAAAGTCACAGATCACATGGACAGTATTTCTTAAATTGTGTGATGAAGCCAGCTAATTGTAACTGCTTTTTCCTGTAATTAAATTTTGAGCAAAGACATTCATTCTGGCCCTGCAAAGGGTTAGCATCTGACCCTGTTCCTGCCTTCCTGTAATACATCTCAAGCTCATCATGACCCTGTACTGGACATTGGATGGATGGATGGATGGATGGATGGATGGATGGATGGATGGATGGATGGATGGATGGATGGATGGATTTTCTGCTCTTAATGTCATAAGATTTCAGGATGGTGATGGATGATTCCTGAGGAATACTATGCTTAGGTCCAAAACATTTAAAATGGATTTTCTTTTGATTCATTTCCTTGGATTAAAGTCTTTCTATATTTAAAAATCAATTGTTTTAACACCTGATTATTTATTGCCCCCCTGTGCTCTGTCACCTAAGAACTTACTTAGATAAATTTCAGCTTGCAAGGAAAAATATTTCTATGCGGCTGAAAACTCAAGACCAGTACCGTTATTTGTATTCATGTATTTAAGATGTATTTAAGAACATAATTATAAATACTGTATAGAAACATTACATTTACTTTCATATTATGTTTCCATCAATTCAAATTTTATCATTTATGTCGAGCTGCACACAGAGAGGCTTACATTACATGACATTACATGATAAATCAGTTCATTTCATTTCTACATTTTGTTTTAAAAAGCTGCCTGATATTTGCCTGGAAACAGATCATAGAGTTTTACACACCTGCAGTATTATAATCATTGTGCATCCAGTGACATTTCTGTCCGACCGCTTTTAATGTCACCAGATCAGACAGAGAAAGGATGTTTTGGAGCAAATGATGAAAATGCAGTTAATACAGTATTATAAAGGTATCATAGTGCATTATAGAAGAGAGCTTCATAAAGCATTCATAATGCATAATACACCTGGCTATAATGTGTTATGCCTTTTGATAAATACTTATAGCCGTCTTTATAATGCTTTATTATTACATTATTATTTATTATGAAGGTGTTTATAGGATTACACAAAATTTTAAGACTAGGAAATTCAGATCATAGAAAAAAGTTAATAAAGGTTTAAGAGGCTAACAGTTGGTGTATCTGTGCCATATAGCATTTATGCTAACCTTATATCACTGCTGGTTGTGCAAAGACAAGCTCACGGAGAAGATCCCGTCACTTGTCTGAACCCAGCAGCAAAAAAACGAGAGGCTGATTTTAAAGTCTAAAGACATCAAAGATCCACTTTAATTTGATTGGACACAAACACATAATCCCTGGTTGAAAGGCACCTGCTGGGTGCATAAGGCCACCGAATGCTGTATAATGTGCACACAGTGTAATGTATCACTTTAAAATGGCAAAGCCATAAGTTTCTTAAATAATCTTGGCAATAGTTTTAATGTATGTTGGGCGGCTGGCTATCTAATTCATTATGTTTTTATTAATGCAGTTATGAAAAGCTGAAACTTTTATATCCTTTTTTATGTCATATTTCTCTAAGAAAATAGCTGGATCTCATTTATGATGACACACATTTGCTGCCCTCTTCTGGAAGTCCAAGAGAAGCACAAATGTATTCTTCTTCCTAATGGTTGTCCTCACATACAGGGACGGATTACGGACCGGGCCAGCGGGGCCGCTGCCCAGGGGCCCTTGGGGTGCAGGGGGCCCATGGGGCCCCTAGCCCAAAACAATTTGCAATGCTTATCAACAATGTATTTTCATTTGTCTATTTTAGAGGGCCTACATTCTTTGATCCTCTGCCTACAAGGGCCCCTGACCCTATAGGGAGGGCATTTGGCTGCCAAGGGCCCTTGAATTGTGATGGTTGTGGTGGTGGTGCTGGTGGTGGTGGGGGGGGGGGTCTTGCGAACGTTTTGCTCAGGGGCCCACACAACCCATAATCCGTCCCTGCTCACATAGACATAAAACTGAGGGCAAGTACACTTGAACGTCCCATTTTTGATATGTGAAGCCTGGTTTTGGGAGATGGGTCTCCGCGGATGCATAGAGCTTGATGTTTCAGTGCCCGTACTCACGCTGGGCTAATCTTTAATCCATTCTGGAGAGGATTGTCAGAGGACAATCTGTCACAATCACCCTTCAGCTGTATATTTACCTTATCAGCAGAAATCTAGAGTCTGAAAATCAGCAGTGCTATTTATTTTATAATATATAATATGCATCATTTTAAATATTAACATTTTCAACAAAGTAAAAACAGAAAATACTGAAGTCATTTGTTTCGCACTTCAAAAGTGTTTTGTTATCTGTTTCTTAGACTTTCTTTCCTATATATGATGTTTGCTGTGAATGTTGAGTGTGTCTGTGTCTGTATGGGAATTATATTTGTTGCTGTATACTGGTGCAATAATATCTGTGCTGGTTATTCTCCTCTGCACCTAGAGGTTGCCATAAAAGTAATTTGATTATTATGCAATGACAATAAAGTGCTTGAACCTTGATGAATCCTGTGTGCATGCACATGCACGTATGCACAGATCAGTGTTGCCCTGACACGTCCGCTCACAGCCATCCTATTTTCATCGTCATGGCCGTGGGCAAAGGGCTGCCTCTCATCACAGACTCCATCCAGTATAACCTTGACAACCCACCCTGCCTCTTTATTTCAGACTAAGGATGTTAGGCCAAGACTTATTGATCAGCACATAAATTACCCATAAACCCCTCCTCATCTGCTTGCTAATAAACCCAGGCAAGGGGACAAGCAAATAGAGAGTATGTGTTCTGTTTGCAAATTAAACCCTTTTAAATTGTCAGAAGGTGAAATGAGGTTTTTCTTTTTGTTGAACCAGATGAAGGATGAAGCTGACCTCGTTTGAAAAAAAGAAGATAATCATGAAAAAAGAAGATAAAATGAGAATACCTTGCCCTGTGTTTCACAACTGAAAGAAGGGTATTTTTTGGTCAATGGAAATTTTTCAACTGATAGAGGATTGCCAGTATTATTTTAAACTGTTTTGAATCAATTGTTGTTGTTTTTTTTGTAGTCCATAGACAAATTTGCCATGAAGGAATTTCGTTTAGAATGAACGATGTGCCCTTTCGTTTGCGATGCTCTGTACAGACATACGGCTTCACAGGAAGCATTGCATTTTGGGACATGTCTTATCCTCGCTAATAGGTCCACAGAGCCAGATAGGCAATACAGGCGTCCACTGGAATATTGCTTTGGGACAAGCAGACATGCCCACCGGAATCAACAGCCAGTCTGTTATACTGTACCTGCTTATCAGCCTTATTTAGGAAATGTCTAGCAAACTGGTTACACATCTGTTACACGCTCGCAGTACTGTGACAACCAGCTTTATTACCTGACTTGGGTCTGCTACAGTACTTGGTCTATTATGTCTGAAGGTCTTGTGGAGACTTGAGGCAATGCAGATATTTATACGGAGAATTAAGTGAAGGGCGTAGCAGGCAAGTTCCAACAGGAGACACCATACAGCCTCTGATATTCACCCTCTGTAACTTCAGAATTGGGAAGACCAGCAAACATGCCCTGCGTCACTCGAAGATCTTTCATTTTAATGAGTTTCTACATTCTGATTTACACCTCTAACTGCCTTTGCCGTTTGCAACAGAAAATCATCTCCTTAATTATCTTAACTGTCACTGCCTAAACAGAGGTACCAGTACAACATTATAAATTTACGAGGAGGAACAAAACAAGGAATCGGGGCCTCATCTATAAATCTACAAAAGCTAAAGGCTTGGCTGATCTTTTATGTGTAATTAATATTAAATGTTCTTATCTAAACATTGACTTTGACAATGAATTCAGTTCTGCCAGGTTTAGGTCCTTAACCATCCCGTAGCCAGAGGTGTCACTGAGGAAGACAGGAGAAGGTGACCTGGTGACCTCAGTAGGTTATTCGTCTCTGCTGCTGTGTATATAAGTGTCACCTATGCGACAGAAAAATTATCAATTTTCCATGAGAAAGTAATGATGCTTTTTCCACAGTAATTGTGTTTAAGGTAAAAAAATTAAGCAAATATTGACTAAAATGCCTTGGTTTCAGGGAAGAAGACCTTTTTTGGGTATTTTGAGCTTGAATATGCATAAATGACAGAAAAGAGATTTAACAAAGATGAATTATCTTCTTTCAAGATGGCCTTCATAGCTGCATAAAGGTGGGAGTTCATGACAAGTGCGCTACAAAAATGTACCATGTATATCCAACTATTTAGTGACCATTTTTCAGTCAAACACAATATTAGACAAGATTTGATAGTAGCAGGTTTTTATTTGAGGACTTAAAGATTTAATCGGGCTCAGAATATTAATGATTTAAGAGCTGATTGTTAGTATATACTGTACCAGTTTGGCAGAATTCACTGATCCATAAAAGATCAGGTTTAGCGTTACAGGGAGTTACCTTTGAATACAGGAACTTGGAGAAAGAAAAATAAATCCGTATGTCACCTTGTTCTCTAAGCACAAAGAGGGCCGGTCATTCCTACTGGTGACTTAGGCAGTGGCAGCTTCTGAGGGGGTGCTGACATGCCACAGTAACCAGGACTGGTATTGGTGTGAGGGATTATTGGCCCAGCATCAGGGGGAAAAAGGTCCTTATGGGACAGTATGTTCATGGATGGGCATGGTGACCTAACTATGATAAGAATAAACTACAGTATATACATGTTAGAATACAGCATAAATCTGGAACAGACAACTTCAAAGATCATATCAATAATAATCAATGAAAAAGCGTGCAAGGTTATACTTAAAAGATATCTCTTAGTAACCTTCTGATAAAATTCATTATTAACTTGATTTAACATCTCTCTACAGCATGAATAAAATGAATGTTTACAGTGAGGGTTATTTCAATCTTCCTTAGGGGTATTTGTGTGAGCGACAGATACAGAGAAATGCAATGCATGACAGCTTGGTTATTTGCTAATCGTGTCGGTCTCAAGACCATAATCCATGTGTGGGCTGGCTTAGACCCCGTCTTAATCTGGATGGTTCCTTGACAGGGCTTCTCTTTTTAAGACTATGTGTAAATCCTCTGATCCTTTATGCAATAGAAAGAGCCGCAATACCTCATATATACATACATATGGGCTGTCCTTGGCCATTTAAGTATTAGTTTGAACTGTTTTTTGTTTTTTTTTGCATCACATAAGGTGCTTAACTCGGCTAAAAATTGATATTATGCCAAAAACATTTTCATAATGTTTAAGTCAACAGTTTTTAAAGTATTTTTAATTTTTCAAGCAGGACCCTTTTTCATGTGTCTTTGGATGATATTTTCACAGATAAATATCTACTTGTGGGTTTGTAGTGAGTTTGAGTTCTGCTTGTTTACATTAAGATGAGTTGTTTGATAATTATTATTCAATACAGAATTTGCTAGAAAAGGCTACAGCGATGGAGGCAGAGAAAGGAGGGAAGCAGGAGAGTAAAGCGTTTATCTTAGCCACCGCCAAGCAGTGTTACCAGTGAGAACAATTCCCTCTTTTTCAATTGCAAAGTGCAGCAGGTCCAATGTAGGCGCCAGGTCCTGACACTCCCCCACACACATAAGTCTACCACCTCTGTGCTGCAGCGTATCTGATGTTTTCTACTAATGAGCTTCGAGTGTCATAGGAGAGTACTGGAGGAATGGATTTGCTGGGATTGCACTGGTAGCAAGACAAAACAAAAAAGGAAGGTAAGCAGCTGCCAGAATGATGCATTTGATGACTGAACATGCGGGACCTGATTGGTTTCTTTGGGTTTCTGCTCGATTAAGGAATAAATGATAAGTGGAGACCTGCCGAGAGGGCAGGAGGATGATTACAGGGGTCTCAGCAGTATTTTTCACGGTAGACAAAAGAATTTGCTCAGATATCAATTTGGAGCAGCG
This sequence comes from Brienomyrus brachyistius, assembly GCF_023856365.1. Lineage (NCBI taxonomy): Eukaryota > Metazoa > Chordata > Actinopteri > Osteoglossiformes > Mormyridae > Brienomyrus > Brienomyrus brachyistius. The sequence goes on from NC_064534.1 coordinate 18,919,077, forward strand.
AGGCAGTCTCTCCCACCCTTCCCCCCCAAGACCATCCATCATCTTTCAAACAGCTTCGTCCCAGTTCATGCATAACCCTCACACGTGTGATGCTGCTCTTTTCCCAAGGAGATGGGATGTGGATACAGCGGGCTGGGAGCCGGAAGAGCCGGTCGCTTCCTATTTAGGCTGGTTGTACGTGGCCTACTTATTGGCACCTTCCTCGGCATCCCATCGCTCATCTCAACCTCACCATCCATCACCCATGGCAACCAATAAGTTGGTTATTCATCAGGCAGGGGAGGGGAGGGCAGAGCAAGCAGGGAGGACAGAGAGAAAGGGCAATTGATAGAGAAGGTGAGAGTAAACAAGGAAGAAGAGGAGGAGGTCTGTGTAAAAGGGGGAAAAGCTCCATCGACTGGTGACACCCTTTCAGCGTTACTTTGCATTAAATGCGACGGTCGATTCGGAGGTGTTCCTAAACATGGGGAGAAGGGGCAACTTTTACAGGGAGAAAACCTGTCTATCATCAGGATCCAAAGCAGCTAGAGAAGAGCTGAGTGACAGGGGCTCAGAGAGAGTCAGAAAGGGGCCGTCCTCTATCCAGAATACTTAACCTGAATGGCTCCACGAAAAATGTACCCTTTGAAATGGTCATGCAAGAAATTAATACATATATGCTTGTTAACCTTTTCCAAAAGTGACTTATGCGGTTGATTTACTTTTATACTTTCTAAACATTCAATATCTTTTTCAAGGACAACAGCAATATTGTAATTAAAAATAAATGAAATCAAGTGGAGGAGGAATCCATGAGTGAATAAAGAATTACGAGGAATAACTGTTCAAAAAGCCTGCTGCATCCATACGTATATCCTCCAGCCTGGCCGCAGTTATGAGGAAAAGCACTTATACAGGACATTAATAAACCTACTTGATTCTGTTGTTTTTTTCTCCTTCCTACGCTCGATGATAGTCTGTAGAATGTGAACAGTAGGTGAAAGTCAAAAAAGGACAACAAAAAAATGCAACGGGAAAAACAAATCCTCCACTTTGATAGCTGCTGGGGAAGCTGGAAGACAAACACGTCTCACCCAGCCTCGAGAGTTTGTGAAGAACATGACTCTTGAATCCCGTCGAAGCCAGGAATTCTAAAAAAAGGGAAAAAAAATCAATGATCTCTCCACCTTCTCCCAGTTTACCTCCTAATAAGAGGCCTGCAGTTAAGCACATTTCCAGTATCCCATAAACACAAATGGCCCACCAATATCTCCTGCCAGTGAGCTGAGATGCATGCTTGCAGAAGTCATCAATCAATCAGGTTCTTAGAGCCCTAAGTGCTGAGGACCTGGGAAAGCATGGAAGACAGGTTGTGTTGCTGGACAACAGCCTGATTCTCACCCAAATGGACATATTGGGATGAACTGACAGGCGTCAAAAGGCTTGCATGATATTGGCAAAGACTCCTTTCTGTGTTAAAAAGAGTAAAACGCACAAACTTACATATATGGATTAATACATACGCACATACACATATGCATTGTTTAGCCTGTTTAATTACTATGTATGATATTTAGGGAGAATTTTGCAAACTGTCATATGGTTAGAACACATTTCTTCAGCATAAAAAGATCTAGTGAACATAAGTTTACGTATGAATTCATCTAAATATTTAAAATATTCATTGAACAGGTCAAGAAAAAAGACCCCTAAATCAGTGAATTAAAACATTAAGTGGAATGAGTGAATCATTTCTTCTCACAGAGCAGGGTTTCAGGACACAGGGTTTCAGTGAAGGCAGAGGCAGGAGAACTGCTATAGCACAAGGTTATGGTTGGCCCAATTTGGTTATGGAATCGATACTGTGATTGGCCACCTCCCAACCAATTAGGCTAATGGTAAGTGGAAGCTTTGGACTCTGCGAAGCCCATGCACTTCACCCTGATACTCACAGGAACAGATAACGCTGACTGCTGCTGCTCTGCTGCTTCCCTGTTATTTCTCTAAAGTCCAATGAAGTAGCAACTCCTCCACTCCCTTATAATAATGGTGAAGTGATTCTTTAAATTCTGCAGCGTTATCTGGATGCTGTGTGACTAGAACGGGATGATCATGCTAGTTGCATCCAAATCCATTTTTTTCAGACCATATTGGCAAAGAAGGTAATATTTCTCTGCAAATCTATGTCTCTGAACTTCCTTCACTTCGTAATCCATGAGCAACTATTTATAACAAGTAGTGGAATTTAATAATAGCAATGCAGCAAGAGATCTACCCTCATCTCACAGAAAGAACCATTTTTTTACACAATAAAAAGAAACTAATACTGAAAAGGCAGTGGCCTGTATATTGTTACGATCTGTAAAGCATTCAGCAGACCAGACATGGACTAGGTAGATAAAAGGGGAGAACAGGTTGATTTTGGAAGACTAAAGTTGCTTGAACCTGGTGCTCGGTGTCCTGAAACTTATCATTGCAATGGATACACAAAAAACACTGCAGTCTTAACATTGCTTATTCTTTTGGGATTGTACCAGCAAACTTGTTTTTAAACAACATACATATTCTGATTAGAACATAATGCTTAATGAGCTGCTGAAAGTTTGCTTAGTTCAAGTTCAAAACCCCGGGGAAAGTGGAGTATTTAAGTCTTTTCAGAGAGCCTCTGGGCAATGCAGGACGCCGCAAGCACTTTGTGTCTTACACACGTAGCACGGCAGTGTGCAGGGCACAATCTGGGTGCCTGGATGTTCTCACTTGACCCCTTTTCAGCATAGCACATGTGGAAATACAACATTGCACAATCGCGTAATATTGAAACACATAAGCTTGCAAAAGTCTCGAAACAAAATATGCTTCCCTTTTTTGCCTGCTTTGTGGGCATGAACATTATCTATTGAATTTATTTAAAAATCAGTTGCAGACTGGAAATTCAGACAGCCTTAAAGATGCCTGGGAGGCTTGGTGGACTGAATTTGACCAGAGCATAATACTGCTTAAATTACACACATTTAATGAACAGCCACCGGGGTCTCTTTAGACCCCATAATTAATTACATTTACATTTTCCAATTGCTTGGGCCTTATTATTAGTGATACGTATGCGTAACCCTACCAGCATAACTGGACTGACACACTGGGACTAGAGATCCAAGTAGCCTCAAGCACAATAATCCCAAAAGAAAACCACAAACGAAATGTCTGGTATTTGGAGGAGATGCAGAAAACCTCCATTAAAAAACCTTTAAGCTTTTTAACTTATTTTAATTTCTGACTAAATGAAGGATCTTCAGAAATGATTTTCATTTATGCAAATTTCATAATGAAAACAGCTAAATGAGTCAGACAATTCAAAGCTGTACAGAGCTTTTTGTATGTTTTAGTACCAAATGAGTAGGAGAAGTGGACAGTGTATATGAGTCACATGACCAGTGAGCATGGCCCTGAATTCACTTGACACTATATTCACCTTCTGCCTCTTTAAGAACAGCTACGATCTGGGCTCTCACCACAATCAATACCGTCTGCATTACCCTGGTCCATGCTGTCACAACCTGCCAATCGGATTCTCTGACAGGCTTCCATGTGGCGTCGTCTGAATCAGTCAGACCTGGAGGGCTACTTGTGCGGCAAGTTCATGTCGAGTAGAAAATAGATGATTAACAAGCTACTAATGAGTATATTAGATTTTTTTTTTATTTGGACTGTAAAATTATAATTCAAAAAGGAATTTAGAAAGTCACTTTTTACCTCTGTGTACCAAGAGCCCTCATTGTGCAAAATTAGTGAAAATAATAGCAGACAAGTTTTCAAACTGTGCTTTGCAAATGAACATAAGATGCGATTAGTGTCCAGGGAGAGATGGACAAAAACGTCTAAGTTAATATCACGCTTTCAAACTGATCTGAAATTTCTAATTACCTGTTTGTTTGGATTTGTGTTACTATCTACTGCAGTATCTAGTCACCAATGACAGAAAACTTTATAACATCACAATCCCAAGACTCAGCCAAGTTGAGTGGCAGTTAATTGACATCACTTTCAACTCTCAACTTTATTGTCCCAAGAGGGGAACTGGTTTTGCAGAAAGGCAACACAAACAAACTTAAAAGAACGTAAAATCAACGGACAAAGACAACAGTCTAAGAAGCAACGCTGTTCCCTGTCTCTTATCTTGTAGTAGCTCTCATTAAAAACGCAAATAAAAATGCTATGATTTTAAAAAATCATATCCAATATACCACTCATACTATTCATCTACTGATAAAATCCCTAATATAAATAATGTTTTAAAGTAACATCAAAATAATCTGAAAATGTTAACAGTAAATTTATACTGACAAAAGTGACACAGCTAGGATATATAATATATAATATAAATATGGTCAAATTTCCAAACAACAGCATCATCAACAACAATATTAGATCTCACCCACATGGTAAACCAACCCAAACTGCCTTCATCCCTGATCTGAATTCAGCCGAGAGGTGACACTGGGGGACAAACGAGCATCTGAATCTGTTGGTTTTTAGAGGAGGAAATCTGAAGCAGGATCCAGAAGGTCGAAATGAAACTTGCAGTGAGGAGGGTGAGCAGTAGCTGAACTTCATCAGGACATGTCTGCTATACAGGTATGTGAGGTTGCTTTGCAGGGCACCTATGATTTTACCACTGAGCCTCTCAATGTTGGACTGTGCAGCTTTAACCTTGACACTCAGATTTATATACCAGGAGACCATACGAACTGTCAGGATGGATTAAATGTAGGGTTTATAAAACAAAGTCAGAATGGATTTATCTACTTTGAATGTTCCCATTTTACGGAGGCAGTAGAGACATTGCTGACTTTTCTTGCAGATCTTTTCTGTCTTAAATTCTGTCAATGTATTGGGACACATGGCCATTACACCTACAGGAACGTTTATGGCATCCCATTCTATCCATCCATGGGCATCAATATGGAGCAGGTCCCCCATCTATAGCTGTAATTCAATTAAATTAAATTCAATTTAATTCAATTAAATACATTTTTACACAGCACCTTTCTCGACAGTATCACCCCAAGTTCAGTCTGCCCAGATACTTGTGGGACTGATGTTCTCAAGACCTTCCTTTCTCTACAGATAATGTTAGGAACCTCCTTGCACAAACACAACTTGTGATAACCTAAGATCATGACAGCATAGCACCACTGTCAATTAATTTTCAGCATTGTTCTGACTTGGATACCCTTGTATTGATTTGCATAAACCAGTAATGAATGTTTGACTTTATTTTATAAATGGTATGAGCATTCATTATTCCTCTATTTTTTTCAGGCAAAATTGAAAATGCACAGTATTTAGTGTATTGAACGCTTTCATTTCCAAAAGATATTAAGCTGAAATAATGGAATTCAATATTCTCATTTCGTACAGACTTGCATACTCTGTTGAGTTCTATGAATCAAAGCATTTGTAAACACCTCCAAGACAAAACTGATTTATTTTTAATGCACATTATTGTCTCAGGGCTATACTAGCTGAGTCCGATTTTAGCCTCAAAATCAAAAAAGTGCATGTCAGACAGAAGAAGCACACTGAGCTTTTCACATCCATCCATCTTTCCATCCCAGGAAGCAGACAGCACTTGGCAAGGGGCACCATGGATCACAGAGTCCATACAGACACAAGTACTGTGGGCAATTCAGAACCTCTAATTAGCCAAACATGATGTTCCGAAAACTGGGCCATTTCCAGCTATCACAAAAATCAGGGGCGAAGTGAAGTTTACCTGAAGCTTGACTTTTTTAAGGAGTATTGACATCGGAGCAGAAATACTCAGGGCTCAGCTTACAATACAAGAGGCTATACTGTAGGTCCAAGTGATCGGACCTAATGACGCCCATGGACATACCTGAAAGAAACTTACCAAAACCAGCAAACTGCACATACTGTACACAGAACCAGCGGCTGGATCTGGGTCCTCAGTTTACATTGAGCCGCCAGGTCACAGTCAAATTTTCTGGGTAATCATACTGCCTTTGAATGTTGGGTAGACATCCCCCTCTAGTGGTAATTCAGATTATTAGCAAAGGAAAAATTTACTACAGAATATGTTGACGTTCTCAGCGAAGCATGATGTATGGCGATGAAAAAATGTATTAACACTATATATGAAAGTATATAATCATATTTTGTGTATATATAATGCGTATGCTTCCAGTTACTTTCACTGCAATATTGATAGCCAATATCCTTTAACTAACTGCTAATCGTTACATTATATTTACTTAGCAAATGGTTATCCAAAGTGATATTGTTGCAGCTTTGGCTGAAAGACCCCAACAAAGCTAGGGAGGAGTTTATTTTAAGCGTTTATTTCACAACATTGTCAATACATGCTGTATATAAATCAATGTGTTAGTAACGGTGCAGGAAGTAGGGTTATAGACAGTCCTTGGACCAGTTGGGGGTTAAGGGCCTCGCTCAGGGGCCTAACAGTGACATCACTCTGCTGAGCCAGGGACTTAAACTAGTGACCTTCAGATTACAGGCATATGTCCCAAACTGCTAAGGCACACCACCCCCCCCATCCCCCAACCCCCCAGGTCAGGATCACAGGGGGCCTGGAGCCTGTCCTTACTCCCTGCAAACACACAACAAACACGAACAGAGCAAAAGTAGGATTCACACTGCATCACTGGAGATGTGGGACAACGGCTGCAGCCACTGGGCCATCAGGCAAATTTGTGAAAGTTAAAGACATGAGTCTTAAACAGCTGAGAGGTTCAGCTTCTTTATTAAATGATACTACAGCATCGGGGAGCACCAGGGGAAGAGGAGGGGTCTCACAGCAAGGGGGGTCGGGGGGGGGGGGGGGTGCTCCTCTTGATAAATTTTGCAGTGTGCCCCCTGCCGTGATGGGCCTGGGGTGAGATGGATCTCTGTGATCGAAAAGGGCGCTCCCTCTGTAATACACACTTACATCAAACCACTTTCCTGTCTCCACCAGATGGTTTCCTCCTCAAAATTACCTTAGTTGTTTTGCTTAATTTCTATTGGTTTGCCACACATCATTCTGTCGTCCCTGGCCAGTGATGGTAACCTTTCGATGTTCTCATGACCTTACTCTCTCTACACCCAATGTCAGGAACCTCCTTGCACAAACACAGTTTAAGATAAAACATGCATGTTATAGCATGTCATAAATCCCAGGTTACGATAGAACATATATTTCCTTTACAACAGAATCTCTCAGTCTTATTTAACAACAGTTTGTTCACCACCCTTCAGAGGAGTGCATACTTTATAATGTGCACGTTCCTAATATCCTTTACTGCAGTTACTTTTCAAACACACACACCCACACACACACACACACACACACATTGGGACACCTGGCCATTACACCTACAGGAACGTTTATGGCATCCCATTCTATCCATCCATGGGCATCAATATGGAGCAGGTCCCCCATCTATAGCTGTAATTCAATTCAATTTAATTTAATTAAATTAATTTTTACACAGCACCTTTCTCAACAGTGTCACCCCAAGGCGCTGTACATGGGTGTGTTGTGAGAGAACAATACATATACAATATAACATCTAACAATAGATATAAGAGCTGCCACTCTTCTGGGAAGGCTTTCCACAAGATTTTAGAGTGTATGTGGAAATTTTTGCCCATTCATCCAGAAGAACATTTGTGAGGTCAGATACTGATGTTGGACGTGAAGGCCTGGCTTGCAATCTCTGTTCTAGTTTATCCCAAAGGTGTTTGACTGGGGTTGAGGTCAGGGATCTGTGTGGGCCACTCAAGTTCTTCTGCATCAGACTCACCCAATCATGTCTTTGGGGACCTTGCTTTGTGCACTGGAGCAGAGTTGAAGAAAAGGGCCTTCCCCAAACTTTTCCCACAAAACTGGAAGTATAGAACTGTCCATAATGTCTAGGTATTGAAGCATTAAGAGTTCCACTCACTGGAATGAAGGGTCTAACCCCTGAAAAACAACCCCATACCATTATCCCTCATCCACTAAACTATACAGTTGGCACAAAGCAGTGAGACAGGTAACGTTCTCCTAGCATTCACCAAACCTTGATTCGTCTACCATACTGCCAGAAAGAGAATCGTCACTCATCACTCCACAGAACACATTTCCACTGCTCCAAAGTCCAGTATCAGCATGCAGAACAGCACTCGATCCGATATTTGGAATTGGATTTGGTTATGTGAGGCATGTATGCAGCTGCCTGGCCATGGATCTTGGATCACCACAAATCTGCACCTTGATATGCCACACCTGTGAGGTGGGATGGATTATCTCAGCAAAGGAGAAGTGCTCACTAACACAGATTTAGACAGATTTGTGAACAGCATTTGAGAGTAATGGGTCTTTTGTATATGTAGAAAATGTTTCAGATCTCTGAGTTCAGCTCATGCAAAATGGGAGCAAAACCGAAAGTGTTGCATTTATTTTTTTTTGTTCAGTGGATAATGCATTGAACACAACCACGTGCAATTACCTTGTGCAATTCACCAGTCAAAGATCACATTTTGTACTGTACCAACTACAGTAATTGATGTCTCATATAATCTCCAGCTTCCTCAGAAATAAAATGAAGCTAAATTCAAACACTTGGATGTTGCCGATTTTGTAAAGGAATTTTCTTAAAGAAACCCAGTGAAGGATATTAAATATTAATGTTTGTTAAAATGCCAACATTCAGGTTAGTATCAATAAAATGGACAACTGAGGACAATAAATGTCCTAACCATAAGAGGGATATTTTACTGTACAGAGAGGTGCAGTCAGTCTGGTTCTTATTTATAACTTAATAATTCAATATACATACTTGCACACACTTCTGATCTACCTGTAAAAGACAACTAGAGAAAACAATAACAATTACGTAAATGTATGTGATATATACTGGCACATACAGTATTGCTATGATTTCTTCGCAGTCAGTATTTTATTTCAAGCAGAAGTCTTCAGTTTTGAATATATATTCAAAACATTCCACATAAAATTCCAGAAAAACTGATTCAGCCATTCATCCACTTTCTGTGCCTCCTTGTGGGGTTGCGGGGATCCGGAGCCTGTCCTGGAAACTACAGGCTCAAGGCAGAGATCAACCCAGTTTGGGGTGCCAATCCATCACAGTGCTCGAGAAAAACCATTTATGCATAATCAGGCAGAGACAATGACAAAGAATAAATATATAAAGATGTATCTATTAGTCTGGTGTTGATCTAAAACGGAAACTGAGCAGATGTCCATACTTCTTAAAAATCTTTATATTTCCGTGTAGCAGCACGTTGTCTGAGGGTTGCCTGGCTAAACAGGCAAGGGGGAAGGTTATGTGGGGGACAGCATGGAGGATGTCCGTTCCTCGAAAGTTGAACACTTGATAAAAGACATTTCCTGCACCTCGGCCCCCATTTTAATCATCAGGGCTCCTGCATGGGATGTTTACCTCCACTACAGCCCTCCATGCATACGCTGATCTTGACCATCCATCACAAGCTGATGCCAGATTATTATGCTCCTGATTAAATTAGTAAAAGCAATCACAATCTTGAAGCAAGTTAATTGGGTGGATTTATTCAGCTGTAGTGACAGGTTTATGCCTGTTTGATTAAGTATTATAAGGTTTGTTTTTCAGATTTTGCATAATATACCTTTAAATCCTTTGCTAGGGGAGTTGGTGAACCATTAACGACCATAATAAACTCTTTTTAAAAATGCCTCCATTTATGATTTATCTGTCGAGCTGCTGTCTCTCATGATGCCACTTGACCAGCTGAGAAATGAGCTGGATGTGGTTCTTCAGGCCGGTCCATAAATCTGCTTAAGGAAGGTTGTTCAATCTACAGGAGAAGTGAAAGGAGGAACAAAGTAAGGGTGCACGGCCTGAGGCAGGGTGCAGAGAGCATCACAATTTGCTGTGTGCTTTCCGCTATTGTGAAAATTCCAGAATATTCTACACTTTAATTGAGAAATTTAAAAATGACTTAACTAAATATGGTACATAATTATGGTTTGATCCCAGTTTAGAAGTTACCTGTGTAGGTGTGGTCATTCTCCTTGGCCACACCCACCTCCAGAAAGTTCTGGTCTGAAATCATGGCCATCTGAAATCAATCTATCCATCTACTTAAGCGAACTAATTTTCTCAACTCAGCCTTGGGATTGGTTAGGTTTACCTTGTCTGGTTTAACATTTAGATTCCCCAAGTTCTATTTGGTTTAGTGAGTTGGATTGGTTCTGTTATCTGGATCGTTCTTTGCATCATGGTTTAGTTTGTGGAAGTTAAAGACGAGAGTCTTAGACTGGTAAGAGACTCTGCTTCTTTATTAAATTATAATGCGGCATTGGGGAGCACTTTCAGTCAGTCGGCATCTCCGAAAAAGAGAAGGACATCGTCTCTCTTATATACACGTACACCAAGCAAAGCTGCCCATTTAATTTCCTTGCGACCTTAGTTGTTTTACTTAATTTCTATTGGCTAGTTGCACACCATTCCATCATTCCACTGGTGTGATGATAACATTTTGATATTCTCATGACCTTACTATTCCTATAGATAATATCAAGGAACCTGTGTTTGCACAAAAACAAGTTACGAGGTACATTTCATGTGAACATGTTATGGCATGTTGTAAATCGCAGGTTACAATAGACGCTGCATTTCCGTCATCACCGGATACATTTCCTTCACAGCAGGATGCAGCGCTCTTAGTCATCTTTGAAACTGTTTGTTCACCACCCTTGAATAGGGCCTGTCAAAAATAATAATGCGCACATTCCCAATTTCCTTTACTGCAGTTACTTTAATATGTATCATAATATTGCATACATATGTTAGGGTGTCACTTAAAACTACAAGTCTGAAATACACATCTCTCACCACCTAGATCTATTCTGCTGGTGATAAAATGGACCCAGAAAAAAAATTCACTTAAAAATATTAACATTTACAGGTAGCCCAAGGCCTCTGAATGTTACCATGGTAAGCTTAATTATGCCTCATGATGACCTCGCTTTCACAGGTACCTCTCTCACTAATCTCAGTAACCACACTCTCTCTTAGTTATTTATATTTCTGACAGTGATATTTTAGCTATTCTGTGAAAGCAGAAACGAAACAGTCAGCCATCTCGTTTTCTGCTCGTGTTTAATTGCTATTTGTCACCAGTCATTCAGTTTGCAGTGTGGTGTCGAGCGCAGTAACGTTAGAGCATTATCAATCTGCTGTTTATTCAGCTTCAATCAAAAGAAGGTAATATATACATTGCAATAAATTAAATGCATTGTTTTCATGTGTTTATATTGCATTATTGCAACAAGTAAGTAGCCTGTTTTACTACAGGGCTATGGGCTAAGACACAAAAAACCAAGTTAAATAAGCTGGAGAATGGAGATAGGAACTTCATGCGTCCAGGTTTTCATCAGTCTTAACTGTAATTTCTATATTTAAAATGTTAGATTTTCAATATTTCAAATTTGTACATGTTGCATTAATTTTCACATTTCATGACCTATTGACCTGTAATCTGCATGCATTGACAGTCTGTTTATTGTTTGAGTTTTAAGTTCACTCTGGATCAGTTTGTAACCAGCAACTCCATCAATCTGTTTCATTGCCTCAACTTGCCGACTGACTTCCTGACCACTGATCCAGATACCTGGGCATCGCAGGACGGATACATTGGTGCAAAACGTCGCCTATCGGCACTCAAAGTTGTCAATGATACTGCAGAGAGGGGAGTGACACTGATCCAGGAAGACAACAAGACACACACTAAGGATGAAGATGACCTGCAGTTTCTTTTGCAGGTTGTTTCTGATCATCGTCAGCTACATCCTAGTCAGCTACAAGAAAGACTGAACTTTAACGACTGTAACACCACAGAACTGTGTATTAAAACAGAGTTTGTACATTGACTATGAGAATCACATTTAGCTGTGTTAGTGCAGTACACTGTACAATTTATTGCAAATAAACCATTATTACATGTTCTGTCTATGTTCTTGAGCATAAACAAATAGAGTAATTAATAAATATATTTTGTATAACATCATCCGTTCTGTGATATAAACACAAATGTAGATGGGCGACCTGTAAGCATTACACAATTATGAAATAATTTGGCACACATTAACATTATACCACATGGAACAAATCTGAAGGGTGAGTAAAGAATCTATGATTTTTTTTTTCTCATAGTAAAATACATGTAAAAAATTACACCCCAATATATATATAATTAATATATAAAATATATATATAATATATAAAATCTCCTGCAGTAATGCATAGGCATATCGTGCCTGTTTCTGTACTGAACACTTAATTACTCTGTACTTAATTTTTTTGGCATTATTTCCAAAACAATACAGTATATGGAAATCCTGTTCTGTTTTATACAGGGATTTGAGTATCCCGTGATTTTGAAATCCACAGGTGTCCTGAAACCAATCCTGCATGGATACCAATGGACAACTGTATGCATGTATGTGTGTATGTATGTATATACGTGTGTGGACTTGAATGTTCTCCCGATGTCATTGTGGGTTTTCTTCCAGATACTCTGGTTTCCCCCACAGCCCAAAAACAGAGGTGAACTGGAGTTACCAAACTGCTCCTAGGTGTGAATGGTGTGCCCAGTGATGGGTTAGTGTCCCATCCTGGGTTCTTCCCTGCCTTGTACCCATAGTCCCGGACCCCCTGCGAACCTGAATAGGACAACATATTACCGAAAATGAATGGATGGATGGTTTTAATACTTAAACATTACATTTAATTTGTCCTTTACAAGCTTAGAGTCCACACTTGGCCTCATCTCATCCTTAGTTATTCCTGTAGTACTTGATTCATGTTTCGCCCCCTACTGTATGTGCCTCTATCAGAGGCGCAAGCCCTGTCAGTACGGAACACTTAGAGACCAGCCTGCCGAGGGGGGAGGTCTGTAAGGCAGGAAACCTGCCATCATCTGTGTCTCTATTTGCATCCTTTATTTGATGTTGAGTAAATGTTCAGGAATGTGACACCACACATCATAGACTCTGGACCCCTGCACGTCTGAGTGGTTACAGAAAATGGAATGACGGATTATTATCATCTGGACACCAAAACTCTTCTACCTAAATGGCTGGACCCAGGTCAGGCCAACACACTTACAGTAAACTACTTTCCTGTCTCCACCAGATGGTTTCCTCCTCCAAACTCACCTTAGTTGTTTGCCACACATCATTCTGTCGTCCCTGGCCAGTGAAGGTAACCTTTCGATGTTCTCATGACCTTACTCTCTCTACACATAATGTCAGGAACCTCCTTGTACAAACACAGTTTAAGATAAAACATACACGTTGCAGCATGTCATAAATCCCAGGTTACGATAGAACATATATTTCCTTTACAACAGAATCTCTGTCTTATTTAACGACAGTTTGTTCACCACCCTTGAAAGGAGTGCATACCTTTATAATGTGCACGTTCCTAATATCCTTTTTAAGCAAAAGGTATGAATACAAACCTTTGTGAGTGTATGTGTGTTTATGTGTGTACGTATGGAGTTTGCATGGGTTTCTCCTACAGTCTGTCACGCCCTGCTCGTCCAATCCTCCCGTGTGCCAGGCCCCCTCATTAACCTCGTGTGGAATCCACGTTTGATCGACTGTTTAGAGTTGCTGTCATTAGTCCTGTGTATTCAAGTCTGCATTAAAGTATGTTACCCCAGTCTGGTCATTAATGTTGTAACGTCTCATGTTCCTGAGTGTGCTTTCCTAATAAATCCCTCATTCCCTGATCATGCGGATCCTTTCCGTGTTTCCCTGGTTCGTGCTTCACCGAAAGGCACGACACAGTATAATAACATGCAGCTGAGTGAGCAGGCTTTTCTAAATTGTCTGACACAATTGAGTGTGTCAGTGCCCTGTAATGAACATCCCCTGCCTTGCGCCCTTCTTATAGGCTCCAAGCTCAGCGTGATCCTGTACTGTATAAGCAAACTACAGGGCCAATAAATATTACCTGACTTAGCTGTCAGCTTTTCCTGTGACTTTTCTCTTAACCTGTGGGGAGGCAGAGGTCACTTGCAGTGCATTCCTCAGATCCAGGCTCCTCTAACAGCTACATACACACAGGTCAGCTTACTGCTAACTATCGGAATGTTGACAGGAGTCTAAGATGATTTTGACAGTGATATGAAATGATGCTACATCATTGCTTCAAAATGACAACATTTTGCGACTAAAATGGTCTAATGAAAAGAAAATCAGTTACTGACCTTTCATAGTAAAGGCAACATTTTTTTTTGTCAAAATAGAATACTTCCTCCTTAATAACATTGCTGGGATCCATTTATTGAAAAGGATAACTGAATGAGCCTAACAAACAGTTCCATTTTGCGTGACCTTCACTCCACCATCACCCATCTCGAGAACTACAAAAGGAGCGATGTGAGAATGCTGTTCACTGATTACAGGTCAGCTTTCAACACAATTGTCCCCATAGACTGGCCTCCAAACTCAGAGACCTTGGACTGAATGCCTCCCTCTGCAACTATGTTCTGGGCTTTCTCTCAAACAGACCCCATGTGGTGAGAGTGGGTCACCGCTCATCCAAGCAGCCTAACCAGCAACATCGAAGCACCACAAGGTTGCGTCCTGTACCCCCTGTACACGCACGGCTGTGTTACTATTTCGCAGCTCCAACTCAGCATTGTCAAGTTGGCAGATGACATAGCGCTGCTGGGCCTCAACTCTAACAATAACAAGCCGGACTACCTGGAGAACATCGACCACCTGTCATCCTGGTTTGAGGGTTAGCAGCCTCTCAATCAAGCATTAACAAAACAAAGGACTTCAGAAGGATGAAACAGAAGAGCTACTCCCCTCTCAGCATCAACCAGAAACCAGTGGAGAGGGGGAATAACTTTGAGTACCTCAGAGTACACCTCTCCATGGACCTGACATGGTCACACCACATCCACGCCCGCCACCCGAGGCAGCTGAGAAAATTCAAAGTTTTCCCAGAATTGTTATAATGGTGCATTAGAAAGTTTAATTTTATCAAATATTTCATCCTGGTATGGCAACTGCACCCTACAGAACCGCAAAACACTACAGAGAGTGATCCACCTTGCAAGGCACTGTCCCTGGTCAGCTCTGCCCTCCCTGCAGAACATCTATACCACACACTGCAGGAACAGGACAACCAAAATCATCGATGACTCCACTTCCCCCAGCAACAGCCAGTCAAGAGTAAGAATGGATAAAATGAAAATTTAAGTTATGCTTATCTATATTCTTTGTTTAATAATACTTATCCTATAAGGTAGTGTCACGCCCGGCTCGTACGATCCTCGTGTGTGCCACGCCCCCCTGATTATCCACGTGTGCTTCCCTGATTGTACCCAGCTGTACCCTGTTGTTAGGTCTATTTCAGTCCGTGTCTTGCCTCAGTTCAGTGTCTGTCATTGGTGTTAGTCAGCGTCTGATGTTTCCTGCCCCGAGTCCTTTTAATAAACCCCTAGTTACCCCGTGTTCTGCCTGCCTGCCTGATCCTTGCCAGCCTGCCTGTCTGTGCGCCTTACCCGCAATCAGCGAACATAACAGGTAGTACATAAAATTAAATTTTTTTAAACCACAACACCAATCTGTCCATCCATGCATCTTCCATAGCTACTTTTCCTAGTCAGGTTCATGTGAGCCTGGAGCCTGTCCCAGGCAGCATGGAGAAGAAGAGAAGGCTACACCTTGAATGGGTAGGAAATATATAGACACACTGTGGGGAATTTAGAGAAACCAATTAATCTAACAGCATGTCTGCGGACCGGGGGAGGAAACCCCGAACAGCATGGGGAGAACATGAAAGCCCCACGCACACAGAGAGCAGGGATGGGATTCAAATCTCCAACCCCGGAGGTGTGAGGTAACACTGCCACCCACTGCAGCACCTCAGGTAAAAAAAGCGCATACAGCACAAAAGACAACAGAAAAACACATACGGCAAAGGTGTACTAAAGAAATAACGTAACTAGCAAAAAAATTACATATATAAGTACATATACACTCACCGGCCACTTTATTAGGCACACCTGTCCAACTGCTCGTTGACGCAAATTACTGATCAGCCAAACACATGGTGGCAACTCAATGCATTTAGGCATGTTAACATGGTCAAAACGAACCGCTGCAGTTCAAACCGAGTTTCAGAATGGGGAAGAAAGGTGATTTAAGTGACTTTGAACGTGGCATGGTTATTGGTGCCAGACGGGCTGGTCTGAGTATTGCAGAAACTGCTGATCTTCTGGGATTGTCACGCAAAACCCTTTTCTAGGGTTTACAGAGAATGGTCCGAAAAAGGGAAAACATCCAGTGAGCGGCAGTTCTGTGGGCGAAAATGCCTTGTTGATGCCAGAGGTCAGAGGAGAATGGCCAGAGTGGTTCGAGCTGATAGAAAGGCAACAGTAACTCAAATAACCACTCGTTACAACCAAGGTATTCAGAAGAGCATCTCCGAATGCACAACACGTCAAAGGCAGATGGGCTACAGCAGCAGAAGACCACACCAGGTGCCACTCCTGTCAGCAAAGAACAAGAAACTGAGGGTACAATTCGCACAGGCTCACCGAAACTGGACAATAGAAGATTGGAAAAATGTTGTCTGGTCTGATGAGTCTCGATTTCTGCTGCATTCAGATGGTAGGCTCAGAATTTTGCATCAACAACATGAAAGCATGGATCCATCCTGCCTTGTATCAACAGTTCAGGCTGGTGGTGGTGGTGTAATGGTGTGAGGGACATTTTCTTGGCACACTTTGGGCCCCTTAGTACTAATTGATCATCGTTGCAATGCCACAGCCTACATGAGTATCGTTGCTGACCATGTCCATCCCTTTATGACCACAGTGTACCCATCTTCTGATGGCTACTTCCAGCAGGATAATGTACCATGTCAAAAAGCTCGAATCATCTCAGACTGGTTTCTTGAACATGGCAATGAGTTCACTGTACTCAAATGGCCTCCAGTCACCAGATCTGAATCCAATAGAGGACCTTTGGGATGTGGCGGAACGGGAGATTCGCATCATGGATGTGCAGCCGACAAATTTGCAGCAACTGCGTGATGCTATCATGTCAATATGGACCAATATCTCTGAGGAATGTTTCCAGTACCTTGTTGAATCTATGCCACGAAGGGTTAAGACAGTTCTGAAGGCAAAAGGGGATCCAATGTGTACCTAATAAAGTGGCCGGTGAGTGTATATACATACACATAAACATACACTGTATATGCAGTCTCACGCACATGGTAATTTGATACTGAGGTGCTAATAACACACAATCTGACTTTTTTTTAAAACTTCTCACTCTTTTAAAGTGGTCTATTTTGCTGCAACTCTAATGTATTTAATGCTAACTTCCGGGAACTATTAAGAGTTTCTGCAATCCACCATTGCTGTAAAAAATGGTCCATTGCAGTTGATGTGACTCTCTCTATACACAGCTCTGATATACACTATATGGACAATATCTCTTAATCATTGAATGAATAACCATTGAATTCAGGTGTTTCATTCAGACGCATTGCTACATGTATATAAAATCAAGCACCTAGCCATACAGTCAGATTTACAAACAGATGTGAAAGAATGGGTCATTCTGAAAAGCTCGGTGAATTTAAGCATGGTACCGTCATAGGATGCCACCATTGCAATGACTCAGTTCATGAAATTTCTTCCCTGCTAGATATTCCACATTCAACTACAAGTGCTTTTATTTCAAAGTGAAACCCCTTTTCTGTTCCAGTATGATTGTGGTTGGGCGAGTTTGGTGTGGAAGAACTTGACTAGCCCACACAGAGCCCTGATCTCATCCACATCGAACATCTTTGGAATGAACTAGAACAGACTGCGAGCCACACTTTCATGTCCAACCTCATTGCCTGACCTCACAAATACTTTTCTGGATGAATGGGCAAAAAGTTCCATAGACACACTCTAAAAGCCTTCCCAGAAGAGTGACAGCTGCATAGTGGGGACCAACTCCATTTTTGTGTCATATGAACTTAGAATGGGATGCCATAAAGGCATCCCTAGTTGCTCTTCCATTGAAGTATTGGTCAAGCCCAAACCAGCTTAGCTCTTCAGATGGATTACATAGCTTGAACTGTAGGAGGTACAGCTGCTAACAAAGACAGAAAAGAGAAGGTTAGATAGAAAGGAATGTGTATGGGGGAAAAAATCAGTAAATTTACATAAAGAAATTTGACCAAAATAAATGGAAATCTAGATTCTTCTCTGACAAGAATTAAGAATTTAAAAGTACAGTTGAATTTGATCACAAAATGAGCAAGGCATTTCTAAGAACACTAATCTCTTTCTAAGGAACTCTGATCTCTTTAATGAACATTTCCTTTAGAAAAAAAAATCAGATTGGCTTTCTGCCAGAGCACTCCAGATCGTAATTTTACCCTGCAGAGTTTAATTAAGAAACTTTCATCAAAACAACAACAAAAAATGTTGCTTTATGTGCTTCTAAAAGGTTCAATCATTCAATCTGGCATGAAAGATTACCTTAGAAAGTCCTGTAGTTAGCAGTTCCATTGCAGGCCCTGGACCCACCCTGCACAACAGAGAAAATGCATTCCTTTTATATGCAGACGGTTTGGTTTGGCTGTCACCCACTGAACGAAGACTGCAGCACAGGCTGGCCCAACTGGGCTTGGGGCATACAGACTGGGCCCTTACATGAAACATGCGTAAAAAAGGTAATTTTGTAAAGAAACAATATACATACAATATACAACATATTTAATATACATCGCACCTCAGGTGTGTACTAATAATCAACTCAAGGGCTTGGCAGTCAATGAACTCTCAAATGAAAACCTGCAGGCCATTTAATGCCACGAAGAGAAAATATAACATTAAATCCAATATGTGGTTAAAAAACCCATTGATGTGAATACTTGGTGAATGCAAAAAAAAGTAGTTCTCAAGTCAGGGCAGAATATTCACTTTTAAATTTTAGTATACAAAAAAACTATTATTATTTTTATTATTATCGTTGATGTTGTTGCTAATGTGTCTGAATACGCTCACGTTTAAAAGTCACAGTGGTTGTTATGACAACAGTGGTAAGCCGGTAAGCTGCACCGAGGGGTCTTACGACGTGCCGTAAACTGCTGTGCAAACAGGAAGCAGTGAAATGAAAATTTTAAATGTATGACCAAGGGAACAAATCAGCGGAGAATATTTACTGTTAGAGTCAGTCCGTAGATATTTAGTTTGTAATCTTGCCCCATGATACGCCAGTTTTTTTTTTAAGATATTTTTTACCAATTTTTTACAAAAACCGTTTAGCCGGCCTACGTGATTGCATTCTTTTCTGATCTCAGCGGAGCTGTGGTAGTTTATAACAGCTAAACAGCTGTCATTAACCAGCTTGGACAGCGATTTTCTGTGCGATGGTGATGCTTTTTGAGGATTCGCTTTGTGGCACATCAAGATCACAGATGATTCTAACTACAGTCCATGGCAATTCAGCTAGCTAAATTTTATCTTCCCGTTCAGCATGCGTCGGTACAGTATAGCTGTCTTCTTTTAATGATTTTATTTATGTATTGTTATTAAGGTTCCACAAATCATATTGGCAGGCTTTTAAGGACAATAAAGTGTTATATATTCATTTATGTTTTCAGAACAGTATAATGCGACCTCACTAGTTAACCATGTACATTTCCATTCATCCATCTTCTATTCGCTTATCCTCGTCAGCCATTTAATTTACTGCGTTTAAAATGAACGACAGGTGATTAACAATACTACAAACGAAATACATGTCCAGGTTGAACTCTTCACTATGCTTCGCCTGGTATTTTTCAGTATTTTTGCAGTATACGGATTTGCAATTCATTTTCCAGTAGCAGGACTAGCATTAATAATTAACAGATCTTACTATAGATTGAGGTAATTAGAGAATATAGTTATTCATTGTATACATGTTAAGCTTGCATAAAGCGTTCTAATCGATGTTCGTAAATCATGTCTTTACATGCGATTTATTGTCATTGCTTAATACTGTATGTAGTGCTATTGCTTTTATTAATAGTTCAAACGACGAATTAACAGTGTTAAGTATAATGTTATGTTAGATGTATCAAAGTGATGTGATTACTTTAATGAGACCAAGATGCCATTATACCACTGTGTGCAGACTCCCCCCTGCTGCCTTGGAGGTACCTGCGGATGATGAAGTGCAGCTGATGTAGCGAGTCACTTCTGCTGAGATCCGGCACGGCGATTCCCTTGCCCGCTGCGAGTCAGCAGATGATGCTGGAAAGTGCTCCTGGAGTGGATGACGGGGACTGCGGCTGGGACTCCCTGTGGACCGCAGCTCGCCTCGCCCGCTAATGCCTGTGATCCCCATCCCGCGGCGGGTGCGTTCCTTCCATGGCCCCCACACCACCTGCATGCACTCCGCCTGCGGGCCTGTGCGTACGGCGCAGCTCGTGCGCACCAAGTACAATAACTTCGACCTGTACCTGAAGTCGCGTTGGATATATGGATTCATCCGCTTCCTCCTGTACTTCGGCTGCAGTCTTTTCACTTCGCTGCTCTGGGTGGCCCTGTCCGCCCTCTTCTGCCTGCAGTACTTCAGTGTGAGGGTATTTCTGCGGTTCCAGTACAAACTGTCCGTAATTCTGCTGCTGCTGGGACGCCGTCGGCTGGACTTCAGTCTCCTGAATGAGTTCTTCATCTACAGCATCCACGTCACCATGTTCCTCGTCGGTGGCCTGGGCTGGTGTTTCATGGTCTTCGTTGATATGTAGGACCTGGGATAGTCTCAGAACCTCATATCACTTTGTTTCATCGTCACTCTAAATGTTTCTTCTCATGTCTGGCTTAACATTATTCATAGACTGACCGCTTTTGATGTGGGTGCGTGTGGATGGCAACAGGAGGGGGAAAGAAATTCTCTCCATTAGTCTTCAGGATAACTTTTCAACAAAGTGTAAAGACAAAGAGTAATGTCAGTATGTAAAACGGTGGACTGGGATAAATGTAGTTTGATGTGATTCACATTTGAGTCATGAAATAATCAACACTAACCATCATACGATCCCTCTCTCAGCTGGAGTTGTGTGCCTTTTAAAGGAAGGCGGACTATATTTCCGATACTTTAAACCAAAATTGAGGAATATGACCTTTGCATTGGTATCATGGGAGTATGTTTTCCCTTGGATTTGTCATCCAGCCAGAGTGAAACAGTGCCTCCATTGTTCCACCATGCGCATCTCTTAAGCCTGTTGGTTGACTGGTCATGCCTAATAGGTTGTTGTTTTGCTCTGAAAATGCGCCAGTGTGTAGCTGCGCTTCGGGAGGAGGCAGTGCCAGTGTGTAGCTGCGCTTTGGGAGGAGGCAATGCCAGTGTGCTCAGCACATATCATGTGTCACTGCCAGTACATATCCTTATACAATATGTATCTACAGTGTTCTCATCCTGTTTGAAATGTATAAAAATATGTGATGCCAACATGACCAGTGATTAAATTTGTGTCTTTTGTGTAACTGTTGCTTGATTACTGTTCAGTTACTTGTGCCTTGCTGTGGTTCACCCTGGATGCCATGTAGGCTGCATGTCCAATAATAATAATAATAATAATAATAATAATAATAATAATATTGCATCTTTCAACTGCGCTCATTCTGGTCAGGGATATTAATTATTATGATTATATAAATATATATTTCACTTTGGTTCAAATGACATATTTTGTCATGTCATGTGAATCGTGCCACATGTTGGTATCTTAATTGTATCAGTCTTGATTACAGCTGGATGGATCTGTAGTCAGTCACAGCTGGCTGGAAACCAACATAGTTGGTAGGTTAGGAAACACTGCTTTTCGTGTTGCTCTTTGACATTCATTACATTGATACTAATATACAACAAAATGGAAGGCGTAACAAAAATACAATTTTCCTATGTTTGGCATTTAAATATAAAATGTGTACACGCTGAACCAAGCTGCATGTCTGTTTAAACAGGGCAGTCCTGTGTGGAGGACAAGAGAATAGCCACATCCAGAATGAAACCTTTCCTATATATACCATCACCTATTGTACTATATTTGCATTAATTTCTGTCAAATCATTGCTTCCAAATCAGGTGTTTCCAGTGATACGTGTCCCTGAAAACAATTTTATTTTAATTGCTTGGGAGCACATAGGCAATAAATTATCATTATGTGTAGTAATTTGACGGGATAAGTTACATCACATCAAAATCCACCCACCTGTCAATTTTCTATTCCTGTAATGCAGCTGAGAGCTCATACTTGAGAACATGTCAGGTGGAAACTATCAAACCCTTTTCCATGATGACACGTTCCGCCGCTCCTTGGATATTTCTAGGTGCTCCCAGTCAAGAAACGCAATCTCTGGTTCTGGGTAGCCCACATCATCATCTCCGCCCAGTGGGGCATGCCTGAATTACCACCAAGGAGAGTCTCCCTGGGGGTTTCCTTATCAGGTGCTAAAACAAAACAACCTCTCTGCACCTTTGCTACAGCTCTTCTCAATGAGACAGCATAGAAACAAATGCTCCAAAATGTAGTGTTAACTACCTTGTCCTTTCCTACAAGGTCGCCTAATCACAGCCATCTAAAACGTATGCATGGGGTTTTTCAAAATCTAAAGCAAAGTGGCAATGCCTATAAAGCATTTTCTTTTACAATTATTTAAAAAAGAACATACTTCGACAAAAATTAGGAAAAAAAAAACACAGACAATTTGTCTTGGGAAATATGAACGGCCTGCGAAATTATACCTATGTATGAAGTTTCTGCACGGTAGATTTGATTGGTCCCATAACACAATTACAATAAATATAAATATTTATATTTCCATTAAAATTCATATTGGTATTTATATGACTTGCGTGGACAGATCCTGAGACAGGTACAGTTTTAAGTTATGTCTGTTGTAATATTTTGTAAAAGCCTTGCATATATCCGCAGTTAGAACGACCGAGTGATGTGTATTTGCGCATGGGCGCTTTTACTTGAAACGATTCGTCTGTGTCTTTAAAAACTCCGACTGAATGATGTCAGTGAGAGTGCAGTTCAATCGGCGTCCATGCGAGCCACACACTCCCTTCCTGGACGGGCGAGGAGGCAGCCGGAGAAAGGGGGCGATCGAGTGAGCGAGTGCGGCGAGGCAGCGGACGCCAGGGGCCTGAGCCGACCGTATCTGCGCCCTGTAACTTTACAGCCCGACAAATATCGCAGCCTCAAGAAGTGGACGGTGGCGCTTTTATGGAGGAGAGACGCAGCCGGTAATTTTCCCTTTATTTTGCCAGGCTAGATCGTTACACCTCGAGGCTTTAAAATATTCATGGCATTCGCGAAATTCTTACATTAATTAGAAGTATATGCTTTAGAAACAGTTACCTGCAGACGGATAAATCGCACATTTCTAGGTCGCCCGTTCTAATGATCGGCGTAAGATTTCACGCTTATTAAATCTCTTTTGCCAGCGTTGCTCTTTTCTTCTGCCACTATTCCTCCACCCCGTGACATTGATTTGATAGACGAACTTTATTTGCGACATTTAAAAAAAGCATGTGCAGGAATGTGAATGCGGAGTTGGCCTTGAGGATTTAACTGTATAATGGTGGGATGGGATGGGATCCTTAACGCGCTCTCCCGGTATGCAGCGCTGTCGCTGCCCCTTTCTCCCCCGGCGGTGTCCTACGTGCGTCTGATAGATTTAATTTCACGTGGGCTACAATTAAAATCGCCCATAAGACCCCACGTCAGAGAACACAGAAGCCTGCCAAGGACTCTCTCGAAGCCCCCCGACGGGAGAAAACCAATAAAAATCATTTAGGAAAAGTTATGCACGTCTCTAAGATTAGCGCTGTAGGTGCTTCATTTTTTTTACACTGTATCCTACGCGGTTACGTATCGTCTTTTATCGGTCATGTCAAGCATAATAGATGAGAAATCCAATAGCGTTAATTAACGTAAAGAGATGATAGGGTCGAGAACATATTCAGTCTTGGATGTTCAGCTAATCGCGGTAATACGGACTGTTATACGTGAATAATCGAGTCTAGGTATGATGAACTGGGATGTTGACCAGGTGTCCAGTGGATTTCAAAGTCTCCTGCTAAAAATACACTCAGTAAAAATGTGCCATCAGCGCTAAGAAATCCAGATGTTGCGCTTTTTAAAACGAAAAGTTTGTAGATGAAATCGTAATCTTTTATAAATTGACCGTAACTGGCATATTATTGAACTTATTACCTTGCGACATTTCGGGCCGGCCACTTGCCAAAATGCGAGTGCCTTAATGGCATTGTGACTTATTTCCTAAACGCCCCAAATTTCACCTTGCTTGGTATCAATGCGTATAAAAGGCAACAGAAAACTAATGTTCTGTGCCTCTCTGTTTTATCATCAATATTTTTGTAACATTCATGTCTATTTATCTTTGGTGTCAGACTGCAGACAGGCCCCAACACAACCTGACCAAATTTCCCCAGATATTTGTTTTATAACTTTTTTTTTCTCTTCCCTATGATGAAACGTAACCTAGACGCTGGAGGTTTATATGGCGTGCAGAGCTCTCTTAACATTAACCTTTCCCTACCTTACCCTAAGACATTATCCTGGGATTTTAATAGTCATTGATTGCCAAACTGTTTATTTTTTTTTTAATGAGGAAATTATTACAAATTGTGCTTTAAATTCTGAAATACTGTATTAAGAAGCTCACGGTTATTTCTACGAAATTATTATCTGCAAATTGTGTGTTTACTTGGTTAGACTCGTGGTTTGGGTAGATACTAGCTTAAGAATTAATAATAAAAAGAATCTAGCATTGTTGCTTGTGCCACACCAGTCCTGCTTCTGTTTTCTCTGAATCATAAGCGGATCACTGTTGCTCTGAGTCTCTCCCTCCCTCGTTTGCCCCTCCTGTCTCTCTCTCCATACTCTTGCCACCTCTCTCTCACGCACGGTGTTTTTCTCTGCCTTCTTACTGCTGGTGTATCCCAGCTTAAGACTGAGGAAGTGATAAGTACAGGAAGCCCTTGAAGAGATTCGTCAATTTGCCTGGCGCTACATGGGCATGCTTTGCATAGCAAATCGACCTGCGGCCCCAGCGAGTTTCTTCCTGTTGCCAGCTAGCATTTGGGTCAGTTAAAAAACACACATCCTGAGCAGAAGCACCGAAGGCGTCCCGCGAGTCTTCTTTTATCGCAAGCATGTGGTACATGCCCCGTTCCTTGACCTTTTAAACCTCTGTTGTGATTTTTGTCGACAGAACAGCAATCTATATGTTTTTTGAGAGCAGAGCCCAACAATTCCCAGGAAGTAGGAAAGTGTCCTGGACTCCACTGTGCAGAAATGTTTGGCCAAAGGGGGTGGATGACCTGTGTTGTCTGAAATTGGATGGCAGAGCTGGGAAGAATATTAAGGGAAGGAGTGAGGGGCTACTAAGGATGAATGCTGATTGACAGCCTGATAAGCTTAAGCATTCCTCTTTCAGTTTGTCCCTCAGGAGGCTGTGACATGTGACATCATGCATGGTCTTGAAATTGTGATTCTGTTTATGCTGCAGTACGCCTTTCAGCCAGCATTTTATACTCTTCAAAAAAAAAACAAAAAAACAGTTGCGAGCTTCAGAGTCCCCAGGCAATTGCAAAGAACATAAAGTGCAACCTGCGTAATCATATCGTATATTTGTGTTTCGAAATACTGGACTCGTGCAGGACGTAGCTGGTTATATACATAAATGTTTCTCTCTCTCTCTCTCTCTCTCTCTCTCTCTCTTTCTCTCTCCCTTGCTTGTTCTATGCTGGCATCAAAATGTTAGATACGATTTAAACAAAGATAGGACATAGCTACTGAGGAACCTTAAGATTTCCAAGTATTTGATAGCGTAAGAATTTTATGCTGGCGATATAACCTGACAGGGCATTTTTATGGGGAGAGATGAAGTTTTATATGTGTGTGTGTGCGTGTGGTCCAGGTATGCGTTACATTGTGGGGACCAAATGTAATAAGGTGACGTTGTTTATTTCATAAAAATCTATGACTGCAATCAAAAAACTGAAAATGGCAAAAGACTTGTATGTCGTTTGATTACTTATGGATAAGGTTAGGGCTGGGTGGGGGTTGTGTCATTGTTGTGTGTTATGGCGTTTGCCTATAGAAATGAATAGATGGATGGTCCCCACAAAGATATAAGTGCAGGTGTGTGTGTGTTATATTTGCACACACACACACACACACACACACACACACATACAAACGCCTTTGAAAGTAATACACAGCCACATGGTTTAGTCTTGCCTCAGCAGCCTTAGGAGTTTCGCCTGATAGCCAGGAAGTTGCATTTATTATAGGACATACACGCTGTATTTGTTTTGGAAATTCAATACAGATAATTTCTGTTGAACAACTTTATGAAATGATTCATAGGATGCCAGAGGGCTAACATCAGGTGGCCTTTTGTTTCTGGAATTTCCACTTTCCTGTAGGTTTTGTTTCTTAACGCTCACAGTGATTTAAGTTCTTTAATTCAGCGCAACTGCTAGTTTAGTTTGTTGGCAGCTACTTAAACATGATAATAAAAAAAACGTAATTAAAGGTCTGTAGGCTAACATATTTTTTCATTTAATGGCCGAAATGCTTTTCTGAGTAACCACAGAGACAAACGTGGCAGCTGGGATATATAGTTTAAACTCTACTCTGTAAGCAAATGAATAATTGTGTAAACAGAACTTCATTGCAAAATTCCCGTTGTGAAATCATGTAAGATTGACATGAATAAATAAGACAAAGATTTTCATCCGGAGTCCTTTTTTCCCCTGAACCTACTAACAAAAATATGATTGTTTGAATAACTTACTTCATTTTAGTTACATTTGCAAGATGATCTAAAAGAACCCTTTTTTAAAAACAAAGAATGCTTTTTGCCTAACCCAAGTTATTTATTGTGCTATTATAATTTTATATAAGAGTGAACTTTCTTCCCTGTTAGCCAGTTTCCTGAGAACTGACTTTTTTTTTTTTAAAGGTGATTAATTTTCGCAGGGTGTAATGACTCACTTGCGATGGAATGGATGAATTCTGAATGACTGGACAAGGGTGTAAAGACTTTCTTTATTAAATCAGCAACCTCAAGGACAGTCATAAAGTTTTTTACCTATGAGATCATTTTAGCATTGAAATGTATGTCAAAATCATGGTGTTTTTGTGCCTGGTACTCAGAGATGGGTCATTTCACATTTAATGCATTTCACATACTGCTTGAGTTTAAGAAGAAAATCACTCAGTGGTATAAGGTCAGGCATTTTCAGCTGATGGTCTATAATTTACTTGACTATGTCTTATGAGTTAGAGAATGATTTCTATAAGTCAGGGGGTGTGTGTTTTGTGCAAATACGTGCCTGTGTCCCTGGTGCCTTGTCGGTGTGGATTGAGCAGATCTTATTGGGGACGGATGGCAGGCTTGGATTGAGGGGAGAGCCAATTAGCTTCTAGTGTGCAGCCAGTAGCTGTGTGGCTGGTATCCATAAGCTTACAAGGCCGCTATTCACTGCTGCCTCGCCACAGCGAAATTCTGCACAGCTGTCACACCAAACATGAACAGAATAAAATAAAGCTCAGTGTGTACATGAAAGCGACTCAGAACCCTCTCTGTCAGCCGACTGTATGTCCTCACAAGCCCTGTATGGATTTCTGAGAATGAGATCATACAATACCTTTTTTTTTTTTCTCATGGCATCTTATTGGGGTCAGTTATAATGCTCACGGTGAGTGAGCTGAAGGGGCTATCGACTCCGCGCAGAGTGTGGGTTTGGTGGTTTTTTGGTTAGTTTTGAGATGTGCGAGAAGTCTGCATTTGGAACTGCCATAATTTTTCACTGTGTTAGGCATCTCTTTTTGGCACTGGGCGTTAAAAGTAGCTGCAAAGAGAAAGAATGCCTACATTCCTTCTAGTACGTAAGAAGGCCGTACCATTAATAATATATCACAATCATTAAAGTGTGTATACTACCGTAAAATACTACTGTTTAGAGAAACAGGAATCAAATTGGGTGCATTCATGATTTCCCCGAACAGTGGGAGGGATTGTGTGGGCCAGTGTGTTAGGGGAATTCGGTTACACCATATTCACAGAGCTTATACGTCTAAAGAAACACACTGTACTTTGAAAGGCCGGTGTGAGGCCTGACATGACCTTTAACAGTTTAGGTCTCCATGAAAGTTTGGGTGATACTGGTGTGATGCCAGTTTTGTTTGTATACCAAGACCAAGGTCTTGAAGTGAATGTAGGTCTCAGCCAAAAGACATGGAGTGCTTTTCCAACTGACAGGGAACATTCCCAGAACTTTAGCCAATGTTATGTGACGATATTCTCGTAGTTGGCAGAGAATGTTCTTACTGTAACATTAATGGAATGTTATTTCTACATTTTAACAATGGTTCTGTCAATGTCAGCTCGATAGCATTATAACCTGAACACCCTTTTAATGCAATTAATGAAAAATATTATTTTATAATGAAATATTATTTTTAAAAAGTGCAAAAATACCGTCCACCTTGAACACATGATTTTTGATGTGTAAAGCGGCAATCTTACCCGCTGCTCTAACATGCCCTAAATTTGCGTTTATGTTAATCTGAGTTGTAGCAGTGGGAAAACATTCTGGGAACATCAGGAAAACTGGACATTCCCTGCCTTCATGGTAATGTTCGGTAAATGTTCCTAGAACGAACAATTGCTAGAGAGACTGGTATGTCTGCACCAATCGGCCTAGCTGTGTTTTGGGTAAGTTGGAGTTGAATGTAAGTTTAAACATACGGTGGTTTTATTAGTGTCAATGGCTTGAACTGGCAACTTCAACTGGAAACCTGGATATCAGAAACTATTTGAAAAGCATCATGCTGTGTATAACAGCAGCATGGTTATTAAATTCATGGTTATTGAAAATGATTTCATGGCAGTGGGCAGTGTGCTGTTAACCACGCTCATTTCTCTTAGTTTATTCGTGCTACCTTTAGTCTGTTAGTGTTGTTAGTGTTGCTTATATTTAGCTGGATGAACAAAATTTGCATCCTCTTGTGCATATATTAAAGCCACACACATTGAAAGAGAAAACTCATTTAATTGATAATTTAAAAACATATTACCATTAATATAAAACCTCTCCAATGTAGGCTACATTAAATACAGTACAGCGTGAGAGTGTAGCATTCAAATGAAAGTGTTAGCCAGCCATTTAAAGTGGAAAATGGAAAGCTTTTACTCAGCATGAAAGCCTCTGCTAAGTAGCTATATAATGATTTTATTTACAACTAGCAATTTGTCCAATTTGTCATAGCATATCAGTTAGTTTAGCTTCTTTTAAGTGTAATTACAACAACCATTTCATACCCAGTACCGGTGTCTGCAGTTCTTAATTGGCTGAGGCCCAGACTTCTATGGGGAGCATTTATTACAGAAAATATTACACACGTTTAGTAAAACACAGCGTTACTTGTTAACCCTTTTTGAATAGATAGATAGATAGATAGATAGAAACTGCAGCAATAAAAAATGGTTGTATATTCTGTTGTATAAAAATACAATTTTAAAGTTAAAATCAAAAATGATGTTTTGTGCATTCTAATGATTGTCAGAGCTGCTATTAATATTAGTTTAGTGACCATCTAGTGCTGCATATTCAGTAAACTTACGGACTTCTGGCGCTGGTTGAAAATCTGGGCTCGTGACGAGTTCCTCATGGGGTCCCGCTGCTGTACCCTCGGGAGACGGAGCATATTTCATGTGAGCCGTGTCCGTAAATATCCAGGATACGTGGGCTAAATTGCAAACCATCTCCGCTAAGCCAACAAACAGTTCAGGTCTCTCCGGAAAAGCAATACATTGTGTAAGAGAGAAAGTATAAAGGATAAATGTGGCCGGAAACGTGGCCGGCTGCTTCTGCTCTTCCCTTAAACACAGCTTGAATATTTCATGCCTCATTGAATCTTGGCCATTATGGCATTTTATTAAATGTGTATATAAGTCGGGAAGTTAGCCTGTAGGGAAGGGATCGTGACGTTTATCGAGGCTGGGTCCATGTTTGGGAGTGTGTGGAAATCTTCAGGGGTGTCAACAAAGTTGGGACGTGATGCAGAAGAGCAACATGCCATCGTTTCACCCAAGGGTCTTGTGTTTGCTGCTGGGCCGTGGTGCTGAAGGTCTGAGTACGGGAACTGTGGTGAAAACTCAGCTCCACAGGCATCCGTTTGGGTGACCTTATTGATCGGCTGGTATCCGCCAACAGGCAGTGACGTTTTAGCACAAATAACCGCATACCCGTAATGTATCTACGCTTGCCCTCCTCTTATAGTCAGATGTAAGATGATCAAGCATTTTAATGCGTAGCATCCCGCTTGAAGCTGGGTCCCGGTTGCGTCTGTTTGCCGTGGGGCTGCCGTTGCAGGCACGGCACTGCAGAATGCGTGTATATGGGGAGAATCTGAGCCACTCTCAGCCAGCGTGGTGAGGAATCTCTCTGTGTGGGCGCATGCTTTCAGGAGCCAGTACAAGACATGCTACTATGAAAAGTAATTGCATTCCTCGCAAACTCCAGCAGACCCGCATGAAACCGTTACAAAAGAGACATTAAATAAAGGGCAGTGGACAGGAGATCTTTTCTAAGTGTGCTTGGACAAATGATTTGTACGACTTAAATGTATTTTATCTGAATGCTTCCCTCTTTTTGGTTAATTTCTGGTTAATATGCTTGGCCCTTGGCAATATGCCTGGTAGTATCATATAGTACATTATGGCTCGGATGAAGCCAATTCCTTCTATTTAGGTGTGTGTGCGTGTGTGTGTGTGGATTATGTTTGTATTACATTTATATGTTTTTATTAAAATTAAAAATGTTGAAAGTCTCGTACTTTGTTTGGTTACTTATGGTTAAGGTTCAGGTTGGGTAGGGGTTAAGGTTGTCATGTTATAATTAGAGTTTTCTCTATAGAAATGAATGGAGAGTCCCCACGAAGATATAATTACAAACTTGTGTTTGTGTGTGTGTGTGTGTGTGTGCGCATGCGTGCCTGTATGCTCTTTACATGATAGGCTGAACTTGGAAAGGGGAGAGAGATTCTCCATTAACCCCTTGAGGGCAGGAATGGGTGTTGTGTATCACATGAACACAAGTGCCTTTGTATTCACCAGTTTGGTGAGGCATCTAGTGAAACAAAGAGGGGGGAAAAAACCTGGGCGTTTATGTTGTCATGGTTTGATAACTCATTTTATTAGTTATAAATCAGCTGAACTATACAACGCAGCTTCCTATTATAAAGTATCCAATTACATAGGGTTGTAAAACAAAGGTGAAATAATTAACCCTGTTGAAATTATGGTTTGACTGTCACCTTAATCAATGACAAAGAGACAAAGACATATCCTGCAGATTGACCTACTGTAGTATTAAGCAGATGTAGAATGGAGATTGAATTGTAAAACAATGGTAGTATTTTCCATCCTGACTTTAAATCAAGTTATAAGCTATAATGAATATGTGAAATATATCAGGTTGTTGATCGTCAGAAGGTGTCTGTCTGTTAATCGCCATGAAATATGTTATCGATATACATTTGCTTTATTCCCGTCCAATATGAACAATAATCTGTATGGCAAAGTAACTGCTTTGGAATTGCTCTGAAGGAGTGGTTGTTGCCATGATTCCCAGTTAAGCAAATGGGTGGAAGGATGGCTTTGTTTGCTATTGAGCTGAAAGACTTGAAATCTTCATGCACGAATGCAGGGATATAATGTTAATCCCTGTTTGGTAAATGGAGGGAGTTGAACTGATAATCACATAAAGTGTTACATTGATCTTATTTGTGAAGGAGTTTTGTCCTTACGCCCCTGAATGAGACAGAGTTATCATGTGGTCATTATTTAACGGCAACAACTAGCTATACACAGAAAAGCTTGTTGTGAAAATAAATGTCAGCCATGTTGTGTCTGGTTAAATCGAGCTTCATTCCGCAGTCTGACTCTTAAATTTATACCCAGAACGGTTGACAACGATTCACTTGAAAAAGCCTGTTCAGCTAAATACCAGAAGTGCACAATATAATCTTAATACATTTAATGATGATACGATATGTATGGACACCAAAACAATAATATGATACATCGGGTGTACAGTACCTTGAAATGTAACACAATTCGATACGATACAATGCGGGCTGATCCAATTCGAAAGAGCTGGAAACTTTGGTTTCTTGAATTACATTAGCTAATGCGTTTGCAACGAGGCTGTCGCAAGCCCTCCACTGGCAGACAATGGCGTCTTTGTTTGTAAATATTGATGACATGCACTGATTCACATCAATAAGCATTGACGCACAGCTTTGATATTAAGACAGGTGAATAATAAGCATATTGATACAAAACGATGTTCTGTGCTGTTACTGCCCCTACCTCAGCTACATTGTATGTTCCAAACAGGGCCAAAAATAACTAGTCCAGGGAAACTTTGGTTTTGTAAACAGCAGGGAGCAGCCCCTCGGCTCTTTATACTGCCGGTCACAGAGGGAACACCGTCGTTTCCGTCGCAGTGTTCTGCTGGCTGCATTTACCTTCTCTTTGTTTGGGGAGTGAATCAGTGCATGCAGACTGTATGTGTGGTATGTAACTGTGAATGGGGGGCGAGGGGCTGCGTTTAGTGTTACCCGAACCCTGTGTGTACTAAGTGTGTCAGCTTTGTGCCAGGACGCTGGTATGGTGCCAAGGCAGTGGAAAAAGCCCGGAATTCAGGGGAGGTGTTTTCAGCTCTCTCTCTGGGCTGCGGAACTTGTGCCCAGGCTGCGGTGGAGAGGTGCCGCTTTCATGCGAGTGCATGCATGCACCCGTCCCTGGCCAGGTGCGTCATGGCTTGTGGTGCTGTGCCTCTGGCCTTTCTCGCTTCGTCTTTGCGGGGCTCTGTGGCGTCCCTCTTTTTGTGTAACGCTTTTGCGACGCACTCTGGGGGTGATTGACGCCGTGTGAGATGTGCGCTGTCCGCTCACGGTGTTGCTATGACTTACTGGCTGCGAGCAGAGTGCAGTCACAGGCTCACGGGGACCCAAACTCTGCCAGATAAGCTGCAGGGCAGCATCACCAAAGCTCAGTATAAGCACATTCACCTTCACATTCTCTGACTTCGTCTTTGTCTTAACTTCCTGTTTTTCCTGGCTGTCGCCCGCTCTTCCCTCTCCTCTCTCGCTCCCTCTCTCTCTCTCTCGCCCCCCTTCTCCAACACTCTCTCCCTCGTTCTCTGTATAATACTGCTGACTCATACAGGATCTCGACATCTCGTCCTTAAAAGGTAACGACTCAATGGCAGAGGAACACCGCAGTTTTATAAATGTCCGTTTTATTGGCCGTGTTGCTGTACAGTCCAAACAAGCCCCTCACCCACGTAGGGAAGTAGTCCCGCGTTTTCCCACACACCATACGGGCGGGACACGTGAGTAAAAATGGGGCCACTAACATCGTCTGTCTGATGGGCAACAGCATTGTACCCAGATTGTGAAGGGGCTTCGACTGTGGGAATGTAGAACGATAAATGTGCTGTCAGCACATGGATAGACTTTTGGTGTAGTTATTGGCTTTGAAACAGTTCACCATTAATGCTGGGCAGCGAGCTAGTAGTTCGATAACTGGTTAACCACACCGGCATGTTACTGTGGGGCTGTGAAGCCAACAGTAGTTCTTGGGTTCTCCTGCAGACGGGGGCTGGAGGACATGCTCATTAGCTATGAATGGGTAGCGTGTACCTCCTCACGTGTGATTCCCTCGATGAAGCGTCTGTCTAAGAGAGACGATGCCGGTATCGCCCGCCTAGCTGTGCCGGCTCCAGCACCTGCTCCTGCCCCCACCACTCCCAATCTCATTGTCAACAAATAACCTTGTTTTGTCACCAGTGGCTGTTGCCGTCTGCATTTGCCCCCCCCCCCCCCCCCCCCCCCCACGTCTGTGCTTTAAGGCTCAGTAATTCAGTCCTTCTTTTAGGGGAG
This sequence comes from Brienomyrus brachyistius, assembly GCF_023856365.1. Taxonomy (NCBI): domain Eukaryota; kingdom Metazoa; phylum Chordata; class Actinopteri; order Osteoglossiformes; family Mormyridae; genus Brienomyrus; species Brienomyrus brachyistius. Next base: position 18,953,141 of record NC_064534.1, read on the forward strand.
GGGAGTTCGAAAGTCCTGCTCAGCTTTTTCGACACACATTCTGCTGCAGTCGGAGTCGTACAGTGCTACATAGCAGTGGATCGTCTTCATCACTGTTAGAGATTGTCAGATGGGGGGTCAGATCATGCACGTGCACCCCCCATGTGGCATTCTCCAGCCCTCCCCAAAACCTGATAGCCATCTTGTTCTCCCACATTGCCCCCCCCGCCTTTGATCCTTGTTAGACCCATTTCCACTCCTGGACCTCGAAATGTCCCTGTTCCATCCCCAAGCTGTGTGGCTGGTGGACTGGATCAAGCCTCACACGGCCGGTTTTATCCGCAATCTTTTTCATCCTCGTTTTAATTATGTAGACCCCATCTCTGTATTTCTTGTTAATATTAAACCGAGATGCTCATATAAAGTCATTCCTCTCTGCCGTGTGCGTTACCCTAAACCTCGATTTCCTTGTGCTCTCCTTGCCATCTCTGCCCTTCAGAGCCGTTCAGGGGTTATCGAGCAGCCATGACGAAGGCTTTAGCGTGTTTGCGTGTTCGATCACGTCAGCTGGATGGCACGGCTGACCGTGCAGGACATCTCCACCGCCCTCGAACCCTCCTGTGCCAGGAGCAGCTCCAGCACCTTGGTTTCAGGCGAGCCCTTCGGCACGTGTCCTCACTCTCAGCAGTAACGGCATGCTTCTCAGATGGGCCTCATGGTAATGCTGCAGAAGCTGGTGGAAGCCAGTCCCTCTCGGGTCTGATGGGGTACTCGGCACCTCCATGCAAGGAGCCGGCGAGGGCCGGGACTTTGCAGGACGGAGGAACGCGTTCACCTTGAGGTGTGGCCGTGTAGGGTTTCAGCGCGGGGCACGGGCCAGGAGTGGCCTGCTGTCTGCTGCTTACAGAAAATGAATTTTTCATTTCGGAGTATCAGGTACAGCACTTCTTTTTACAGGTGAGCACTGTTATTGGACCTTAGAGGATGAGTTGAAGGTTATCTGACCTTGTCCTTTGGTCCGGGATGAATGCCATGCTCAGACTCGCATGTCCAGCACGAGCCGTGTGAAGGCCATACGCTCACTGCAGTGCTTTGTGGTCGACGTTCTGCTCCACACTCAGTGGGGAATGAAGTTACAGACACATTGATTTGGGGTTTGGTGCATGATGAGTGTTTAGGATGAACTGCGTGTTCAGTTAGCTGATATGATGCTGATGATGATGATGATGATGATGGTGATGATGAGGCAGTGCTGGACCCGATTATTGCAGCTGGGCTCTCTCCCCCGAGCATCCCAGTCAGAATCGGGCCCCTGCAACGGGGCAGATTCAGAGTCCTGATTGGCAGCTCTGTTTCCAGGGAGCCCTACCGCGGGATTGTTTTCATTATACTTATTTATTTTTTATTTTTTGTTGTGGCATTTGAATACAGCACAGGCGGTAGCCGCAGCTCAGCGGTCCGCTTGTTTTACTTAAATATGTCGAGGAGACAGAGAGAGACGCGCCCTTGTCCCTGCCGTTCACCGCCCTGTCAGCATCCCGCCCTGCACCGCCACCGATTTCCGGCACTCTGATATCTCGGAGCTGGCAGCTTCGGTCCAGTGGACCCTCGTGACCCGCCTTCCCCCTCCCCACCCCTACCCTGCCCCCCCCCCTCCATATCGCTCGTGTCAGTTATTGCAATGATTCAGTGATCTGAACAAGAACGAGTAAAGGGCACCCGGCCCCCGCGAATCAGAGTCGGGGAGGCAGCCAGTCTCTTATTTTGTTATCAGAGATGTACAAAGTCTATATTTAGCGTGGTGTCCTGTCTGCCTGACTCGACATATTCCGCACCCCCCCTGCCGGCACGTACGTTCATGTCTGTAGACTCTGTACCCAGCATGCCTGGCTGTGGAGGGTACTGCAATGCAGCTCTGTGCATTAATTGGCAGCCAGACAGCAGCCTCGGGAAAGTGGTATGGGGGGGGGGGGGGGGGGAGGGTGAGGATGACGGTGTTGGGGTGGGGGGGGCTTCTCGGAGAGCGAGGCTCCTGAGGGCACATGGGTCGTTTTGGTCCTCAGGAGAAATATTATTATGCTGGAGCATAGAGCAGTTTCCACTGTGTCTGATCTGATCTGGTTGAGGAATCTGCATGGAGGCACCTTTAGCTAATATGATCAGTCTTTTTTTTATCACTTTCTCTTATTCCTGTTTTGACCGGCGATGAATGTGGAACAGATAGAGCTTGATTTTATTTTTTATTTTTTATTTTTTTGACGTGTGACATTTTGTTGTTTTGAAAATCTTACATGACTGTACAGACATAGGTTTTCAATCTCCTGAGTATTTTTTTTTTTTTGTAGCAAGCCTTAAATATTCAGCTGTGTGTTTTTCCCCTCGGCATCTGCAGGATCTGCTGTGGTAGAAGGATCTCTCCCCTCACACCTTTGCGCGTTTGAAGATTCTCTCTTTCTGCCTCCGGTCTTCACGCGTGTCGCTGCATCAACACATTTGCTCAGAAACCCGCTGTAATTATGACACGTTCTCAAATGTCACCGCACGCAACCAACGCTCATATTTATTACCGCGAAGAGCCGTGTATAAGTTTTGCCAAAGCGTTACTTTGCAAATAAAAAAGTTTTGCCAATTGTAAGACTGTCATGGAGAGAGTCAGACATCCATCAAAAAATGTCCTACACGTTTTCTGCTTTCCTGGTCTCTTCTCGCATCTCCTCCGCATCCCCTCTCTCTCCCCACCATGAGCTACTCGTTACATCCCGTTAAATCCACCTCTGAGTCGGCCGAGAGAGTGACTGTGATCTGGGAAGCTGCCGCTGCGAGAGCGGCTTTGGGATATCGCGGATTTGGGCATCGGGCAGAGGTTGTCTTTAGAGAAATGCATGCCGAGCACTCAGAAGCGAGGCAGAGCCGCACTGACCGTGTGCATATGTACGCGGCGACAAAGCAGCACAGGTTGACCTACATAGAGCAGGCAGCCATCAGCACTTAATGCACTACATATGCATAGTCTCAGAAAAGCAATTATTGCACATTATTTTGATGGTGTTTATTTGCGAGGATGTCCGTCTTGTGTCATCTCCTTTCTTCTTCATGTGAAAGGTGTCCTGAGGCATGACCTCTCCTCCTCTTCCTCCTGCTCCTCTTCCTCCTGCTCCTCCCACTGTTCTGACTTTCCAATATGTCCTTAAACCGCTGTTTCTGTCCTTAAATGACTTTTTTTTTTCCTCTCCTCTGTCTGGAGCCCCACCCTCCTGGTTTCTCCCTGTCTTTGTCTGTAACTGTAGCCTTTTCTCCACCCCCTCTCTCCATCCCTCCCTCTCTCTGCGACATATAGATGCTGCATTGATCACATGCAGCCCCCCCCGCTCCCCCCCCATGCCTTTCATCATTGATATGCTCCCTCCAGCTGCAGCACTTGTTGCTTGTCGATTTCAGCCTGAGAGGGGTAAGTGGCAGATTCGGGATACCCGCCATACTCCACCTCTTCTCCCCGCTTTTCCCGTTCTCCCGCTTTCCCGGGAATGGTGGGTGACAGGTTGGGGCATTAGGGGAGCCAGGCGGAGCCAGAGAGCCCTGATGAATCGTCGTGCGTCGTTGCTCAACACCAAAACTCACATGACTTAGAAGCAAAGACCAAACTAGTGAGGCTGGGAGAAGAAACATCTGCAGACCCATTAAACCAGGCTGGCTGGCATCGCCACACACTTTGCCCGTGACGTTGCCACGGCAGGTGACAGCGGCACTTCACATTTTTATGCGCCCTGGTCTCACCTGCCCCCCTGCCCTCTCTCCTGCAGACGCCCCCTAAGCTGGCCCCATCCCCAGTGAACCCCCAACACTATCACCATGTCCCAGCTGCTGCATCTGGAGATCCCCAACTTCGGCAGCACGGTGCTGGGCTGCCTGAACGAGCAGCGGCTGCAGGGCCAGCACTGCGACGTGTCCATCGTGGTGAACGGGCAGGCCTTCAAGGCGCACCGCGCCGTTCTGGCCGCCAGCAGCCTCTACTTCCGCGACCTCTTCAGCGGCAGCTCCAAGGCGCAGTTCGAGCTGCCGTCGTCGGTGGCGCCCGCCTGCTTCCAGCAGCTGCTGTCCTTCTGCTACACGGGCAAGCTGACCATGGCGGCCAGCGAGCAGCTGGTGGTCATGTACACGGCGGGCTACCTGCAGATCCAGCACATCGTGGAACGGGGCATGGACCTCATGTTCAAGGCCAACTCGCCGCACTGCGACTCGCAGACCGCCGCCATGGAGGACACGGGCTCCGAGCCCCAGAGCCCCAGCAACAACCCGGCTGCGGCACTGGGCCCGCCCTGCTGGTCCATGTCCGTGCCAGGCGCCAGAGGGAGGATTAAGCAGGAAGGGTGTGAACCCCCGCTTTCTGTTCCCGGCGTAGGGCAGAAGCGGGCAGCGGGGGAGGCGGCGACAGCGGGGGTACGGCTGGGGCGGGGCAGCTCGCTGTTCTTCACAGGGGCCGGCGGCAGTGTCATCTTCCCAGGCATGCAGCCCTACCAGCTCACCACTGGGGAGCGCTCCAGTCCCGGGGCGTCCAGTCTGCCCACCACTGACAGCCCCACCTCCTACCAGAATGAGGATGAGGAGTTTGAGGAAGAGTCATACGACAGCATCGCGGAGGATGTTTATGGGCAGGGTTACGTTCGCTCTGGTAATCCCTACATCAGTAAGTATGGGCCTCTTATTACGGCAAGAAGTGTGCATGTTATACAGAGCAAGACTGGCCATCTGACATACAGTACTGGGCATTTTGTCAGGGGGCTAAGGGTACATGGCTCATCAAAATTCATTATAGGGAACCCCCTCCCCCTTGCTTGACAAAATGTACCTCAAATGTACCTCACCCCCGCCTACCCACAAAATTTACGGTGGGGTCATGGGGACCCCCAAAGTCTACGGACTATTTTTAACCTCAGTCCAATCCTGACCTTATCTGCATTTTCAGGAAACTGCACAGTTTTATTGATGCTACCAGTGGAATTTGGGTCCTTTTTTTGATTAGGATGTAAAAAAAAATAACCAGCATGAGACAAAGTTTTATTTTTTTATTAAATGACTTCGATAGGCTTGTAATAATGAACTACGAGCAGCCCTGATATTTATCATAAACCCAATGATAAACTGATGATATGAATATTTTTTAATGAGCTTTTTTTGAAGTTCTCACATCCTGGACATCATTTTGGTGCTTTCATTATATCTAATGCTCTAAATCTTTAAATATTTTATACGCAGTTCTAATATACTATATAGTGAATGAGGCGGCCTTTTTTATATGGAGGTAAATTAAAAATGATTTTTTTTCCAGTCACTCAGCAGAAAGTGAAGGTATATTACGAGTCGCTGGGGCAGATTGATATTCACAATTTATTGTCGTAGCGGACATGGTCCGATTCAGAGTTCTGAGCGAAGCCTCTCGAACTGGGGGTGCTTATAACTCAGATGCTATAGTGTCAGTGTCGTGTTTTACTGCTGTCCGCTAAAGCGACCGGCCAGGTGGGTGTCACCAGGCAGTGTGCAAGCGGGTCTGAGTACCTGGAAAAGTGAACTGTGCTAGATACATTTTAAAACATTGCATTATGTTTTTTAACACAGAAACAGTTCATGAAAATAATGAGAAATATAAATAGGAATATAAAATATTGGGGGGGGGACCCTTGCAGTCAGACTATGAAAATTTTTTAAGCAGAGCTGTATTTTTCCCGCTGACAGACCCTAAGGCTGTATCTTATATTGTTGGCATTCATCACATTTCAACGATGCTGATGTTTGTGACAATGACAGTTACAGACTAGCTCGGAAAGGGTTCTGCGATGGCTGGTATAGGCATGACAGACAACAAAGAATGACTGTCCATGGCCGAATCTCTCTAGTTGCTTCCTTAATTTATATGGCAGAAGCCTACAGACATGGACTGTCTGATTATCAGCTTGGTCTTACCCTCAAGTCTGCATACCTCATACTGTAAGAGAGATGCTGGCGTAAGCCAGTTTACTTTGTCCTGTTCTCATTATGTGCCCCTTTGGACATTAGTGAAGTACTTCCTGTTTGTTATAAAACAAGAGTTGAAAGGATGACGCATTTGAGTAGAAATGAAAAGTGGGAGTCCTGTCATATTGTTATGATCCATACATTAAAAGACATTATTAACATATTTCCTGTTTGTTATAAAATAAGGTTTGAAAAATGATACATTTGAATAGGAACAAAGAACAGGAGAACAATAACATTATGATTTTGGTTATTGATATTTTCCTGGTGCCTTTAAAAAAAAATACATTTTTTGCTATTACATGCTAGCTTTTTGCTTTTTTTTTGTTAGCTCACTATGAATTTTATACAATTGTAACACTTGCTTTATTCACTTGGACAGAATGCTTTTTTTATTGTAGTGCTTGTTTTGTAGGGCTTTGCCAGAAAAGTAAAAAAAAAATTCAGGTCTGACAGAGTGCTCCATCTTGTGCCCTCCGCAGTCACGGACAAGCAGGACGCGGCGGCCGTGCCCCTGCCGCCCGAGGGCCGCTCCTGCGTACTGATTCGCCGTGACCTGGTGGCTCTACCCGCCAGCCTCATCAGCCAGATCGGCTACCGCTGCCACCCAAAGCTGTATTCGGAGGGCGATCCCGGGGAGAAGCTGGAGCTGGTGGGAGGTATGCTGCAGGCCCCGGGGAGGCGCGGAGCGGGACAGTGACAAACAGCGGCCTGCCGGGGAGGTGCAGGCGGCGCGTTTTACTGCAGTGCGAAGCCTGGGCTACCGGGAATGGGGGGGGGGAGGTGTTAATTAGCAGAGTGGAGGTGAAAGCAAACGGAACATTTCGTACGCCTGAATACCCCCCACCCCCAGGAAAAGTTCTGAACATAATGAAAATGAGGGGCCCGGATATCCGGCTCTTTTTCAGGCCCCCTCCCAGCTCCGTTTTCACAGATCTCCCCCCTGCAAATAGCAGCTGCGGATGAGTCGACTGGTTACTCCAGTCATGTAGACGCAGACGGTTAGGAGCTGCATTATTAGTAAGGCGGTCGGACTGGGTAGGTGTGGCTGGTGTACGGGCTGGGCCAGGCTGCCCAGAGCCCTCGCTGACACAGTGCGTGTGATGCCACCCCCATCCCAGGCACCGGCGTGTTCATGACGCGGGGGCAACTGATGAACTGCCACCTCTGCGCAGGGATCAAGCACAAGGTGCTACTGCGTCGTCTTCTGGCTACATTCTTTGACAGGTCGGTGCCATCAGGGGTGGGGGGGGGGGGGGGGTATGGGGGTATGGATGGGGGGCACCTCTACTAACTGCAGGCACCCTTACTGCCCCAAATTATTTCCAAATTACTGATACAGGGGTTTTAAACATAGTTTAATTGTGTCACCAGTTCATTGCCAAAAGTATTGGGACACCCCTCCAAATCATTGAATTGAGGTGTTCCAAGCACTTCCATAGCCGCAGGTCTATAAAATCAAGCACCTAGGTATGCAGGCTGCTTCTACAAACATTTGTGAAAGAGTGGGTCGCTCTCAGGAGCTCATTCAAGCGTGGTACTATGAGAGGATGCTACCTGTGCAATAAGTCCATTTGTGAAATATCCTCACTACTAAATATTCCGCGGTCAACTGTTAGTGGTATTATAAGAGAGTGGAAGCAACTGGGAACAACGGCAACTCTGCCATGAAGTGGATGGTCACGTAAAATCACAGAGCGCGGACAACACATGCCCAAGTGTGCAGAAGATGCCAACTGCCTGCAGAGTCCATAGCTACAGACCTCTGAACTTCATGTGGCCTTCAGATTAACTCAAGAACAGTGTGTAGAGAACTTCATGCAATGGGTTTACATGGCCGAGCAGCTGCATCCAAGCTGTACATCACCAAATGCAATGGTTAGATGCAGTGGTGTAAACCATGCCGCCACTGGACTCTAGAGCAGTGGAGATGTGTTCTAGAGTGACGAATCAAGGTTCTCTGTCTGGCAATCTGATGTATGAGTCTGGGTTTGGCGGTTGCCAAGATAACGGTACTTGCCTGACTGCATTGTGCCAAGTGTAAATTTTGGTGGAGGGGAGATTATGGTGTGGGTTGTTTTTCAGGGGTTTGGCTTGGCCCCTTAGTTCCAGTGAATGGAACTCTTAATGCAGCAGCATTCAAAGCCATTTTGGACAATTTGATGCTCCCAACTCTGTGGGAACAGTTTGAGGATGGACCCGTCCTGTTCCAACATGACTGCGCACCAGTACACAAAGCAAGGTCCATAAGGACATGGATGAACGAGTCTGGTGTGGAGGAACTTGACTGGCCTGCAGAGAGCTCTGACCTCAACCCAACAGAACACCTTCGGGATGAATTAGAGACTGAGAGCCAGGCCTTCTCGTCTAACATCAGTGCCTGACCTCACAAATGCTCTCTTGAAAGAATGGTCAAAAAGTCCCATAAACACACTCCTAAACCAGCCTTCCCAGATGAGTTGAAGCTGTCATAACTGCAAAGGGTGGGCCAACTCTATATTTAAACCTATGTATTAAGAATGGAATGTCAGAAAGTTCATGTGTGTGTAAAGGCAGGTGTCCCAATACTTTTGGCAATATAGTGTATCTCGTGGTCAACAGAGTAATATCACGAACGGGCCCATGAACTAGCCCTTTAACCCACAATTGCACCAGGGACTGGCTGACCCAAATCTCTCAATCATATGTTGCTTTGGATAAAAGCATAACTAGCTAAGTAAATGTAATGTACTGGTGCACATGAGATGCATTAAACATCGATAATTAGTATTCCTCTTAAGAACAGGTTTGTAGTTCAGGATTTAAACTCCAAGGGGTGCTGTCTCCAGTTTCCCCTGTGATTTGTGGCAATAGAAAACTATTGACTAGAATCTGTACTGGGGCAGAACAGTCTGTGCCATTGAGGTAACCAGTTTGGGTTGGTTTTAAGAAGCACAAAAGGGGGTACAAAAGAGGACCTGATAAAAGGGGGATGTTTGGTATAAACTTTAAAATTTTTATCAAATAAAATAATAACAAATATCTTGTGCTGACTCCTGATTTTTGTTTGTTAATTACTCGTATTTTTTAAACTGTGACAGTACATTATTAAGCAAAATTCAATATTTAAAAAGGGGAGTTTTGCCCAGAAATGATGTTTCTTTGCGTCCTAATTGTATTTTTTTTGCATTTATTTTGTTAATATTGCTTTAAGTACATTACAGTAATGGTGGTATCGTCACGGCAATGTCTCCCCCACCAGAAACACACTGGCCAACAGCTGTGGGACAGGGATCCGTTCGTCTACCAGTGACCCCAGCCGTAAGCCGCTGGACAGCCGCGTGCTGAACGCCGTCAAACGTGAGTCTCTCCTGTGTTCACGCTCCACCGCCGTTCATCGTTCTGATGCCGAAATGCACTCTGAAATATGCTGCCCCTCCCCCCCCCCCCAGTGTACTGTCAGAACTTCGCTCCGAACTTCAAGGAGAGCGAGATGAACGTCATTGCGGCGGACATGTGCACCAACGCAAGGCGGGTACGGAAACGCTGGCTGCCCAAGATCAAATCTATGCTCCCTGACGGCATGGAGGTGTACCGCGGTGGGCCGGCCGTGGGAGGCGGCCATGGCATGGCGGGGGCAAGTCTCTCCTTACCCTTCGAGTCTGACTTCAAGCCGCTGACTCCAGCCAATCTGAGCTTCGAGCAGCGGTCCTACACCGAACGCAAAGAGACGTTGCGGACTCCCCTGCAGCTGGGCGGGGCCAGCCCGGGGCCCAGCATGGAGGGGGCGGAGCCTGAGCTGGAAGGGCCCCCGGCAGAGGAGGAGCCAGAGGAAGAGGAAGCGCCTCTACACAGCTTGGAGGGGAGCGTCCCCCTTACTCCAGGTGATGACCCAGAAGGGGATGGCTGCCAGTCCCCGACACCTGAGGAGCAGCAGAAGGAGCATACAGGGGAGGACCTGCAGATAAACGGCCAGTGAGACCAGCATCTGATCAGCTGCCTCTCAGAAGGAGACTCTGCACCACACCCAAACACGCTGCATTAAATGACTGTGTATTCTTTGCATGCACATGTGTTACACGCCTGTAGGGGGAGCAGGAGAGGCCGCTGAGACCTAGAATATAAATGCACGCACCTCCACATGTACATACATACACCCACACTCACGCAGTCCTTCTGAACTTCACAGAGGTGACTGAGATTCGAATGCAAGCTTCTCTGTGAAAATAGTGAGCAGTTTAGTTTCCTGTGTTTAACCCAGTTAGTAGTTACCTAAACAGAGATTAACTGCTCATTATCTCCAGAATCACGTTCAGTATAGAACTCTATTTAAAAAAAAAAAAAAGTATTATTTCCTTGTGTTTAAGTACACTTAATAAACAAAAGATTCACATGAATGTATCCATTCATGATGTTAGTCCTTTGCTTTTCTGAAAAGCAAGATCAGAAAATGACAGTCAGTGACAAAAAGGGTGATTTTTCTTCCCCTTATTTTTAAAATCAAACTTTCTACATGTATAGAAATTTTGAATTCATTGGGAAAGGGATAAAATGACATGGTGAAGTGTTCATTTTTAAGAGCGACAAGACATATCTCCGTGGAAAACGGCACTTTTGTTCGGCATTGTAGAGTTCAATGACGGCCAGTTGCGGAAATTTGCATTAGGAAATGTGTCTAGTGTCTATATGAAGCATGACTGGCCTGTAAAACGTGTTTGTACACACTGTCATGTACAGAAGAGTGGGAAGTGAAATGATTTCCTGGCTTCAGATTAAGAACCTTCTGGACTTGTTGTAGCAAAAGGGCTTCTTTCCTCTTTGTCCTGTTTCAAGTCCCCCGACACGCCTGAACACTTCTCAAAGTGGTCGTGTCCAGCCAGGCGTCTGGAGGTCGAAAAAGGAACAAGATCCACAAGCTATGGGGGGGAGGTATTGTGGGCGGGGAGGATATGTATCACTTGCGCCCCCTGCTGGGGGACATCCTCACGAGCCTTCCGCTCGCCCCGGCTGGCAGTGCAGGACAGAAGGGGGGTAAACGCACCAAATACACCTGCATGCAGCCCAATAAGACAAGCAAAACCAGGCTCTGCCATGAATACAAAACACAAAAAAAAAAACATGCTTCAGTTGCTTGGAGATAAATAGTCGCTCTTGTAAACAAATGCCATTTTCTGTTACGATGCTGGGTGGGTTACGGGTGCTGGCCTGTAGAGCGCAAGGAGCCCGCAGTGAGCTCCGCCTTCCGGTGACTTGGACAGATCAGCTCACAGTAAGGAGCCCACCTTGTGTTCATCCCTTCCGCCGCGGTTTCATTCGTGAACTGACCTGAATAGGCTTAGAAACGTGAGAATCCTGCTGGTTTACTGCTCTTGCACTACGAGAGGATGAGGAGACTGGAGATGCTTTGGCCACCTTAAAAAAAAAGTAACACGCAGCGATTTGACCTTTCCTGACATTTCACTTGCTTTTTCATTTTTGCTTTTGTTTAGTTTTTTTTTGCCCTCTAACTTGCTTCTTCACACGCCTGCACAGGTCATGGGTTCGGGCTTAGCTGGTGTGATTGGACAGCTTTCTTTTCCCCTCTGTTTTTTGAGAGGTTGTTTTGGTCTTCTATGGATTTTCGGATCTTATATCGAGCAGTTGCAGCAGTCACATGGGTGACGCCCGTGATGTATTACATCAGCACTTTGCGTTGCACTCGGCCTCCTGTCATTTTGTGAAATGGCACGCCGGCCTTCTGTAATACCAGGACCTCCATTCCGCTTGTACCCCTCTCCGGCTCTGTCCGTCTTCCCGCCCACATTCCTCGCCGAGGTTTCTCTAGTGCTACTCAGAGGGCACCCGACATTGCAAATTCATCGGCTCGCATATTTTTATGGACACGCCCCTTGTCCGTTTGCCTTTGTTTACCACTGGCAAGATGTTTGGGGGGTCGGGGTGTTTCAAATTTACATTCATGGTATTCCATCACAAAGAGGGGGGTAACATTCCCAGACGTCCCTTCACTTCAAGGTTTAAGATAAACACCATTGTTGGAGGAGTACACAGAAAATGTAACCCGTACAAAAAAAGTTTTCTATTCTAAGAATGTTTTTAAAGATTCACGATGTTCAATCATATGCACTTATGTTCGTATATTTTGAATATGCGTGCCATAGGTAGAATATGCAATTAGCTGTGTTTCACAGATGTGTTAAGTGTTTGGTTTTGCCCAAATAGGCAAAAGCGGAATGGGGGGGGGGGTCTGGTTCCTGTGGAATGGAAAGCAGGGTTTTGATTGCACTATGGAGCTGAGGGGATAAAGTTTACAAGAGTTGCTGTGAACCGATACAGTCTAATTTGAATGTGAGTATGGGTCTGTTCGGGGGGGGGGGGGGGGGGATGGGTTTTGATCTGAGGACACGATGCTCATCTTCTGATGAGGAAATATGAGTGATGATCACATGGTGAACACTGGGTAATGCTTAGTTAATGACTAGTTAGTGATTGGTTTAGGAGAGCAGCAGCGTCCACATGAGTGGTCGTGCGAGTCCCGGGGAGGCCCTTAAAGACGTCTTCCAAAGCCATTGGACTCTGGCACCGAAACTAGTGCCTGCTTTCTCGATGGGCATTTCATAGACGACTCCATCTGATTGGTTCATTTTCATGCCTTTCAAACAAGTAGCAAAATTTCTCTCATGCTTCAAGCGGAGCCTTGAAGTGAATCGCAGAGTCAGCGGCTGCCTTCTTACCGGGGTCCTGCGTGATTGTTCGCGGCTGTGGGCTGACCCAGTTTCCTCTGGACTCGAAGGCCCCATTCGGTTACATTGATGGCCAGAGTAGTGAATTAGTGACATTGAAAACTGTTACAGCCTTCATCCTAGGTTATCGCTTTTTATTCTTAGCCTTCATCATTGTTACCTGACCCCTGTGTTAATGAAGGAACTGTAATTCTGCAAAGAACTACTGTAATAACGACATATTTGGCCAGTGGTCAGCAGGGTCTGTAAAATAATTACTCCAGCTGGTAGAAACCTTGCTTAGGGATCCTGTTATTTTGGTAATTTATTTTTGTGACTATGAATGAATCAAATACATGGATTATAATATGAAGTCTGTGTGCAGCTACCCTTTTATATGGAAGGAGAAACGGCAAGCACTAATTATAAGCATATGGATGGTTATATCATATTTATTGTAATAACTTTTTCAAGTAACTTGAATCATATTATATAGAGTTGTTTAAATGTGGATGGTTTGGAAGTGATGTGCTTCAGTTCTGAATTACAGGGTCAAACGCGAGGCATGATGACCGTTACAGTAACCATATCAAAGTTGAACTGGCCTTTTGATATCTCTTAAGACATCTCCAACCCAATCGCGTCGTTTCCTTATATGGGGGAAAAAGTCATTACGAGTGTTTATTTTTCGTAGTTGCCTATAGTAGTGTATTAACACGGCAAATTCTCCTGTTCGTTGCTTCTCCTGTAATGGAGGGGGCTGGTAGGAGCTACGTGTGGGCGGGAGTAGAGAGTGCCTTAAATATCTTCTTATGAAAGTGTTTGAGAAGCCTGCGTTTCGCACTGTATGTCCGTCTGCTTTGTGCTTTGCTTTTTAACCGTGCCTCTGGTTTGCAGATGCTTATAGCAGACCCAGGAAAGAGACCCAAAAACAAAACACACAGCTAGATAAATAAGCAGAAGATTGCAAAGTTTTTTGTTTTTTTTTTTCTTCATGGTGTTACTTTTAAAATGTACTGTGCATATGTTCCCGACTGTATCCATGTCTGTTTCACAGAAATCATTTGCAGTGGTGGCTTGAGATGGTTATGCAATTTTCCATGCTTTCCTGGGAAAGCTCGTGTACCAGAGGATACCAGAGAGAAAGTGAGAACAGAGACGTTCTGCTTTGGGAATGGGGGGGGCTGAGGGGGGAGGCTGACACTTCTGCACACCGTGATGAAAAGTAACTAAGGATGAACCAAAAAACGATGAACGTGACTGTAACCGTGGGATTGTTACTTGTTGCATGAGCATTTTTGTACACGTTTACTGCGTCAGAAAAACACACCGTACCAGGAAGCGTGGTATTGTCGTGTAGACTGTGGGGATCTGGGCTAGCAGCTTTTAGGAAAAGCTGATTTTATACTTTGAGGGAATCTGATTCAGCTTCAATGTGCACTTTTTTTTTTATTTGAGAACTTGAGAAAAAGAAATTACATGCAATGCAAATTTATGGCCAACTGGTAAATATACGCTTATGCAATGTAATGTACAATCTATGGTTTATAGCCAGACTTGGGGTTCTGAACGGAAATGCAACCAGTTTTGTCGGAATATAAAACATCATAAATTACCTGACTTGTTTAAATTGTAAGTACATTGTAAATTGAGTATTTGCAAAATGTTACATTTATACAGTTTCACCCTTAATTAAAATTGCTTGTACATACTATGCTGTCCCCTAGATGCTCAGCCTTATATCCATATATGAAAAGAATGTCCCCATGAAGCTGTCCGATTTGAGAGCTAAATATTGTATATTCTGAATTGAGTCTGATACGAAAGATGAATGAAGTCCAACATATTTTTATATAGTAGCATTTAAACTGAAATGCATTTGACCCCAAGTCTGCTTGAATGACTGTTTCTTTCTCCCCAGTTGTATTTTATAAATGATATACTATCAGTAATTTTTGCCTGGCTCTCTGCATTTAACTTCACTATTTGCAGCCATTGCACGTGTCTGTAATATTTTTTAGAGGTACAGAATTAAAACTGAGACAGAAACTCTAGGAATGTTTAAGCTGACAAACCCAATATGTCATTTGTTTTAAGGCTAATTTGTAGCTTTATAAAATAAAATTGACAATGATCTTGAATGCTTTTATAGACCTGTTTTTATTTTGGCCGCCACCTAGTGGGGGTTCATAGGTAGTGAAATATTCTGCTACACGTACAGCAGAAGGCAATAGTATTAGGGTAGGTGTGTATGTTCATCAAGATGTTCCATTTTATGGAGTTTGGAGGAATTTATCAGAGTTAGTTGCCTTGCCAAACCCTATGTCACTGAAACCATATTGACCCACAGACCTGTTGACTGTGTCTCTTAATCCGATGCCAAGTTTGTGGATTCATTTTCCAAAACCCTTTATCCCTGTGACTCACAAATTTTCTTATGTTAAACTCTGGAGGGAAATTTGTGACCAATTGAGGCATGTGCACATGAATGTCGCCTGTTAAGCTGGACACTGGGAAGACCTACTGCCTCGGCGTCGGATTCGTAAAAAAAGGCAAGCGTGACATTTGGGACAGGTCTGCTCTGCAGGGAAACTGCTGTGCGAGTCTGTTTCCTTCAGCACTGGGCTCTGAGCCCTTGTTTTGTTCAGTCTTATGATATTTTGCATGCCAGCTGCATTTGCACTAAGACAGGTCAGTGTCACTCGAAGCTGTCACACCTGGAGACCACCTTGTGTCCGATTACGGTTCTTTTTACCCTTGGGAATGATACAGCGACGTAAACATCAGCACCGAAAAGGGAGGTAGGCAGAGCTTTGACAATCGGGAGAGGGAAAGAGGCAGGAAGCCTTCGCCATCGCAGACCCACTCAGCACGTCGGAAGGACAGACCGTCCCTTTCGCCATACTAGCTATCATGCGGTTTCTGACAGTGTGAAGATCCCAGCACTCACAAAGGGTCTGGAATCCCGACACTTTTTTTTAAAGAAGCCTGCATCTTGAAGTCACTTCTTGGCGTGTAGTTCACAAAGCAAAGCCAATAGCTGTTTGGCACTGAAATGCAGTGGGCAGCCAGGACATCTGGTCCCCTTCAGAGCACTGCAGAGTAATGAACGCATACTGTACAATACTGGACTCCAGCATTTTCAGCCCAATAACTCACTCATATTCATGCGATATGAAATGACAGTCTGAATACCTAGAAATCAGAAGTTTTTCAAAACAAAACACTAATCTGCTTTTTAACAACACAACAAAAAAAATTGAATACGAAAGAAATCAAATCCGTTGCAGATGTTACAAATCTCACCTGAATTTCTTATGTCCATCGACGTTCATTCATTTTGGTGTGACATTGTGCAGTTTAAGAGTAACAGCATTTTATTATAAAACAAAATACAAACAGCTGTATGCTTTATAATAAAACCCCTATACTGACCTATGAAATCCTTGTTTTATTTATGATTATTCACCTTTTTTGTATGTGTTCAGTGTGAAGCTCCAAAGTGAATTATTTGAAATTCTGTGTATATATTTTTTGAGTTATGTTATTGTCTTCTGCATTCAGGGCTGTTACAAGTCCATATTTTATCAATGACTACCATATTCTTTGTACTCTATGTAGCATGACCAATTCGTAGAATTATATTAAGTGTTTTTGATATTCGAGACTTACGAATATCATAAATATATTACACATTGCTGCTAATTTTGAACACGAGGGTGGTGGTCAGGATGATCACAGTTCCGTTGTTTCAAAGTCCACATATTGATCGTAGAGAAGGTTCATTCCTGCAATGCAAGGAGACTTTCAGGATCTGAGATATTCTATTTAACCTCCTCAGGTTAAATTTAACTCGGTTTCTATACCCTCCATTGAAAGTTTTGTCTCTGTTGCTGCTGTTCTGAAACAGTGAGAAAGGAATGCAAATTTAAGTTTAGCTGTCCTAGAATCAATAGGCTTGCACAAGAAAATTTCATCTTTAGCTTATTATGGTTGACAGTAAAACATGAATAACCAGAACACTAGTGTAAAACCAGTGATCTCTAAAAATTTGAGACTGATAAATTGTCCTGCTCTAGAGCATTACCTTGTCCACTTAAGAGTGGAGTTGGATTTAGTCTTTGCAGAATGTGGTTTTTGACAGGCTTTTCCATTATTTTCCTGCTCCACGATCTTTTCCAGGAAGTGTCCGTTGTGGGTGGGGGGCCGTACTGGGATGTCTCTGACTGCTCGGAACAGGCTGCAGTTGGTCAGATGCTCCTTCTCTAATCTGAGGAAGTTCCAGATGAACCGGCTGAAAGGGCAGAGAAGCCAAACCAAACCCGTCAGTTTTGTCCGTACTCCATGAAGAGAGGCCTTGTAAGGCGTAAACGGCCGGCATTGCTCTTCTCACCGAATAACCTCCAGTGGGGCTAGGATACCCGTGGCAGTAGCTGAGCCTGCATCCCGCATCTGCACTAGGATGATGTTGACCCCCCAGGCCAGCCTCAGTAACACGTCCGCCAGTATTGCACAGTAGTAGTAAGCCTGTAACCCCAAGCACCCGGGGGGCTATAAACGTGGCATGCAGTGTGTAGTGGGGGGATGTCACTTCTATATGGAGCTATCTTTCAGTTACCATTCATGCTGTATGAGCCATAATAACTGAAAGCAGTTCATAAAAAATGCAACAAAGATGATTATACATTAGGGTTTAAATCTGGAATGTATTAACAGAGGCCGTCTTTATGCCAGCCTCTCATACCATATTGGCCAATTGACCTGACTGTCTCAGTGAAACATCAAGTTTACAGAGCAAATACTGATTCTATGCTAATTTCGATTCATAAAAGACATTTGACGCTTTAATGCAATTCCAGAAATACTTTTGACTTTCCTTTGGGATTGCAGTAACACACACAAACACATTTTTACGAATTACGGTACTGTTAGCAAAAAACATTACAGAAACTTGGCTACCCGTTTAGAATACACAGCCTCCTCTCTCAGAAAGTCGGGCCCTTGGAGGAGCCCCCAGTCTATCTGTAAATCCCAGGTGATGGCCACCAGCACGCTGCAGCAGGCAGAAGCAGCCCAGAGGTACAGGTAGAGAGTCAGTCCCGCTGCCTGACTGGGATACTCTGGAAGATGCAAACAGGTGCAGAGATAGAAACCATGAAGATCACTCCATATATCCTTGTAATAAAATGTGTATGCATATTTTAAAAGCTGTCTTTTTTTTCTTTTAATTCTTTTTAGTACTTGTCTATTCTATTCAACTTTCAGTCATTGCACTTTGTACTGCTGTATCAGTTATTACATTAAACCGATTCTGACTAGATATAACGTATTCTGCATTTTAATCTTTATGATTTTAGCCTATATTGTAGTGAACAGTAAGACTGCAGCTCCTCCTTTGTGGAGTTACGCCCTCTTTGGGATCATCTCTTCTCCCTCTCCCCGAGCCGCGTGATTTCAGGCCAGGGAAGTCACCTAACGC
Source organism: Brienomyrus brachyistius (assembly GCF_023856365.1). Classification (NCBI taxonomy): domain Eukaryota; kingdom Metazoa; phylum Chordata; class Actinopteri; order Osteoglossiformes; family Mormyridae; genus Brienomyrus; species Brienomyrus brachyistius. The sequence goes on from NC_064534.1 coordinate 18,971,306, forward strand.
CATGCTGTAGAGGCCGGCAAAGGTGATCGTGAGGAAGACCACCGAGTATTTGGCGGCATTCAGAAGGTGGGGCTTGGTGTTCCCGCTGTCCCAGAAGTTCCTTAGACACTGTGCAAAGCGAAGCCAGGGCGGGAAGCACTGTATCAGGCAGCTCAGGTCCTTGGAGGTCCTCTCGCAGTCCAGGCTTCCTGGAGCACTCACACAGATAGGCAGAGGAGAACAGAGCAGAACGGCCCGCCAATCACCCATGCTGCCTCATCTGCCTTTATACCTCAGCCCCGACGAGCCATTCTGAGGTGTCTCTCACCTACAGGCGGTGTGTACATGCCGGCCAGGTCCTTCCAGTCCACCTCACACGCGTAGAACCAGACGAGGCTCCACAGATCCAGGAAAAGTGGTGCGAGGCTGTTCAGTTGGTCGGCAAGCCAGAAGTCAGGAAACCCTACTGAGTGGAACGGAGTGGTGAGGACCTTGTACTGTGGAGAGACAGAATGGATGCAGAGATGAATGAGATGCTCAGAAGAGCCTAGAGAACTGAGATCTGGATTAAACCATTCGCCCCGGAAATGTGGTCTCTCTAACTGCAATATTCACACAATTTCTTTCACCTTCTACAGTTTTATAGAAATGCCCAGTCACACGGTCAGTTGTGTTAACTGAGGTTGTCTGCTGCCTGCGTGTGAGTGTATCCAAGGCCAGGCTGCTTAGCCTCAGCTTTGACATCCATGAGCCAAGGTCCCCGGCCCGGGCACATCCTCACCAGCACGGAGAGGAGCCAGCGCCGAGCCCGGGCATGCAAGGTGGGCATGGGGCCGAGCAGCAGCAGCAGGGGCAGGCAGTAGAAGAGGAGGGGCTGTAGCTGCAAAGGCACGGGCAGGAGAGGGGCATAGAGACAGGCCAGGATGCTGGTGCACCAGCACACGGCTAAACCCCCTGCCACCTAAAACACAGGACAGCGGTGTCTCTCACCATCCATCCAGTCACCGGTTATCTCAGGGTCATAGTGGGCATTCCTAATTCATAACAAAGTCTAGCTTCGATGAGACAAAGAACATCTGTTCAGATTTACATTGTGATTAGATTGATATCAGTCGTGATACTTTGCTTTTTTCGTTTTTGTACTGCCTGTCTGAGAGCATGATTTGCTTGCTAATGTATCCTCAATAAAACCGCTCGCATCTCTGAATGGGTGTCATACTCATCCTTACTTCGAAAAAGTGGGAGTGTGATAAATTATCTCGGCGGTCCAGCTCGAAGATGAGGACGTAGTTGACTCCGGCTTTCTTCCAACCGTAAACATTGACCCCCAACAGAAAGAGGAACTCGATAAGCAGAAACCCCCCCCTGTAGAGTCGCAGCAGAGGTCGTAGCGGCTCCCACTCTTGGACCTGTGTCACTGATATCGGAAGGAGGGGAGGGGGTTCCACCACCAGCGGGAAAGATTTGGATTAATAACATTCTTCCATATCTCTCGCTCTTCCTTTCATACTTTTCTACGGAGCCATGACTCTGACATAAAGATAAGATTTATATATATCGTGGCCACATTTTACTAATTCGTTCGCACAATGTATTATATTGGTAACATTTTTTACCAATTCATTCCCTCATTTTAATAACATGATGGCCACGTTTTATTAATTCATTCCTTCATTTTGGTCAAATCATGGCCATGCATTACTGATTTGTTCCCATGATGTATTAAAACGTGGTCCACAAAATATATCATTTTTATCATTACGTCCTGACCGGCTCTCTGTACTTTCCCGCATCGACATTTCTTGTCATTGACTCCATGGATTTAAACTTTGTGTCATTTCCTTCGTTGGGGACAGTGACTTGGGGAAGAGCATGCAAACACCTCACCTCTCAGTGCAATGAGAGCCAGTAAAGCCAATAGGACACCACAGGTCACCCCCAACCGAAATGTGGTCCATTCAGGGACAGGCTGGAGAAAGAACTCATCATAGAAGCTGGCATATCATGACTGGGCATCTCAACTCAGCTGAATTTACTTCCAGACCTGTCTTTAAGGTGAGTAATTTGAGTCTTTACAAACTTTAGTTACAAATTGTCATGCCCGGCTCGTCCGATCCTCGTGTGTGCCACGCCCCCCTGATTATCCACGTGTGCTTCCCTGATTGTACCCAGCTGTACCCTGTTGTCTTGCCTATTTCACTCCATGTCTTGCCTTAGTTCTTTGTCCGGCTTTGATGTCAGTCAATGTCTGATGTGTCCTGCTCTTCGTTTCCCCGATCCCTTTAATAAATCCCCGTTTTCCCCGACTTTCGCCTGCCTTGCCTGCTTCCTGCCCGTCTGCCTGCCCATGCGATCACCCGCTTTAGCCAGCGATCGTAACACAAATATTCTTGGAACAGGCTAATTGGAAATAGATATAGAGATTTTAATACAAAAGAATTTGAGTCCATGTTGCTATAACCCTCTGTAAGCTACTTAATTTCTTCTAAATGTACCTACAGTATAAAATCTTCATTCTGTGCTTTAAAAGATATTGAATGTATCATATTCACAGCCTCACCTTCATTACTCCTATTGGTGGCAGCTGAAGTTTCCCAGCGACTTTCTGTCTGTCTCCACCCACCAACTGGCACATTAATGACTTGGTAGAGAGAAAGGAATAAGACTCAAGGCGAATGGGGGTGAAAGCAGACTGAGAGTGTCAGTGTTGTGAGAGTGTCAGTGTTGTGAGAGTGTCAGTGTTGTGAGAGTGTCAGTGTTGTGAGAGTGTCAGTGTTCTGAGAATGTCAGTGTTGTGAGAGTGTCAGTGTTCTGAGAGTGTCAGTGTTGTGAGAGTGTCAGTGTTCTGAGAGTGTCAGTGTTGTGGGCTGCTCCATGTCGTGTGATGGCGCCACTCCTTTCGTGATGCTCCCTTGCCTACCTCCACCTCAGCGATGAACTCACACGTTCTCCTACTGCTGTGGAGGAGCGATTTATCCAGGTTCTCCTTCTTCCACTTAACACCTAGCCTTGAAGCAAACCTCGCATCGTGCTTCTTCATGATCTTGCAGAAGCCCGTGTAGTTCAGGTCCTAACTCAAAGATGACATGATCAAACACAAAATCTTGCTGACTGACATGAGAGTACATGCAAATATCGTTGAAAAGACTGAAACTGTCATTTTACTATTGATGATTTTAACATTCTGTTCATATAAAATTCAGTCTGTTTTTAAACAATATTTAAATAATATTATAATGAAAACATTCATGCAGCAGGAGTGACATTGTAAATTAAAGCACATAGGTTTAGGAGAATCCTGCCTCTGCTCTGTGTGTGTATATGTGTGTGCGCGCATGCAAGCGAGTATACCTATCCTTATGGGGACACAATGTCCCCATAACGTGATAAATATAAATATGAAAAAACCGGTCCCCATAAGGGAAAACTCTATTTCAGACTGCTATGAAAAAACTAAAAATGCAAAAACTCTTGTATTTTGCTTGGTTACTTATGGTTATGGTTAGGGCAGGGTGGGGGTTAAGGTTCTCATAGTTAGCATTAGCATTTTTCCCATAGAAGCAAATGAGTGGGCCCCATAAGGATAGGTATACCCTACATGTGCGAGTGTGCGTGCGTGCATGTGTGTGGTGATTATGTATATATTACATAATGTTCCCACAATGTGATAAAAACTTTTTATTTTGACATTGTGGGGACAACCTCTTTTGGTCAACCCATGGGTAGGGGTTAAGGTTGTCATAGTTGGAATTAGTTTTTCCCCATAGAATTGAATGGAGAGTCACCACATTAATATGGATATGTACCTAATCTGAATGTGTGTGTGTGTGTGTGTGTCTGCTGCTTCTCTCCATGTCATTTGAGTTTCCTCCCATGGTCCAAAGGCATGCAGTTAAGCAATTTAATGTTCCTAAATTGCCTGTAGTGTATATGCCCTGCGATGGACTGGCATCCTGTACAAGGTGCACCCCAGCCTTGTGCCCCATGCTGATTGGGACAGGCTCCGGATCTCCCCCATGACCCTGACCAGGGTGACTGGTTGGAAGATGGATGGCTGCATTTATGTGGCCCATATTGTCAACATGTTGCAAGTAGGAATGTTCCCTGTAACAGACGCAGGCACTTCATAGGTCTGTTACTGCACTTTTTTAGCCACTGACCACCAATCATCCACATTGTGCTGTTTTGTATTGTTTTTTTTCTTTTTTTGCATTGTTTTGTACTCTTCTGTATTGTAATTCAGCATCTATATTCTTTTATGTTGTTTTCCAATGCTCTGTATTGTTTTGCTGTGCCTGTATGGTTTAGAACTGTGTTGTTTAGTCTCCTAACTTAACTGAGTCTGGCTGAGCGAGTAAGCATTCCACTGCACCAGCTGAACACGGTCAATACAGAATCTTGAATCCCCGTGTGCTTTGCAAAACTCCTTCATACCTGATAGTTCTGCAAGAGCATCAAACTGTAGTAAAACTCCCTCACAGCTAAACTAAGGCCCCTCTTGGTCTGCTGTTCATCATCTGCCTTTAAGGCTTTGAGGAACCTTCTCAGCTTCCACACAGGGGCTTGTTGCTCTGCTTTTTCCTTCTCCTGATAGTCTCCTACAGCCAATCTCAGCATGGTCAGTCTCCCCTGGGCTTCTGAGAACTTCTCTGAAATGTAAAGCGGTAGAATGTCTTCTCAGAGCACCCCAGAGAAGACGCTGTGAGTTCCTCTCAAAGTGACCTTCAAGTTAACTTGCTGTCTTCTCACCTGAGTAGAAGCGGTTCACCTTGACCAGTTCCTTGCTACACGTCTGGAAGAAGACCTCCTGCACAGATCTCAAATGCCTTTCGCAATTATGAGGATCTGCAGATTATGGAAAACAGACATTTGCACTTATTTACATTTTAAACAAAAGTCTTTCCTGGTGTCTTCACAGCAAAATAGACAGACACGCCATTCCTAAGGCCTGTAAAAGATCACTGAGGAAGCTCCTGGAGAAAGCTAAACATTTCAAATGGGATTATATTATGCTTGAATGATTTTAAGTAACGTCTTCTACAATGCTTTATTTCTGGAAAGCGATTATCAGATATAATTTTCCTTGATGAAAATTTCTATTGCTGTTGCATAGAGGTTAGAAGAGTCCTTTTTATTTCATCAGTAAGTCTTGGATCTGTTCTAAACCTGTGCGAGAACAGCTGCTTTAAATGCAGATAATCTTTGAGCTGCCCAGGAACAGCAATTTAATATTCAGCATATTGTCTGAAAATGCCAAGCCTCTTGACTACGTGTAAGGGGAAAGCACTGGCCATTTTCCAGACACCAAGCCGCCATTAGGAGGGATGAAGCTCACTGAGGTGTGCCAGACAGTTCTTGGGCCCTACTAAAGGGTTTTGCTACAATTCTATAATTCATTCAACAGAGACGTTGAATAAGATCATATCGAGCAAAGTTCCACCTCTTCTTGTCATACTATTGAATCTTTTTTGAGGTCTGGCACTCTAATAATCATGCTACATCACTAGGAGTGAGGCCCGTTCTGTCCTAAACTTATACTTATTTACTACAATTCTGACATCCACATTATCTTTTTGAGATGAGACCACCAATGACCTAAAGTCAAGCTTTCTCATCATACGTTACAGTATTGGGAACCAAAACTCGCTCCGTGCTCATGTAATCAGGTAATCCAACGAAGAACCTTCATTAATTTTCCAAAAGTCACTGATTTTCTCAAAAACATATCCCATGGACTGAGTGAGTTTTGGAAACTTCGGTTGTCATTAATTAATTAACAGCACAGGCACACGTTATTCAGGCTGTCTTTGTTTATAAAGGCCACACTTCACAACGCTCTTCGGGTCATTGTAGATCCTCTGTAGCACTGCGCAGCATAACGTTTAATTAAAACCGACTTTTAAAGTGCTCTCCCAGTCCTTCAAACGGTGAGAACATGAAGTTGTACTGAATGTACAGTATGGCAATGCCACACAGACCCCAAAGGCATGTATTGAATTACTTTGCCGTCTCCCTGGGGGGGGCGGCTATCAGCAGAGAGCTGCTTACTGGCCTTTATCTACACCACAGAATGATGATTTAAGCGGCATTTATAACGAGCTAGGAAAGATTATCTGAATCCATCTTCCTCTGTCCATTGTCAATGCGGACAAAAGCACCACACGCTGCTTCTGCATCGTGTGACCGGCGGGCGGGTTCAGGTGGGGGTGATGCAGGCACCACGGTGCTGCTGGAGGCAGCGTACAGCTCCTCTTTCCGGCAATAAATGCCCTTTCTTTTATTCTTCCGATCCGTCGTTAATTCATGCCACCGACAGCGATGACCAGCACCATAAAACTGCAGTTTCGTGTTTACTTTGCTACTCGGATGCCTACTAATAAAACCATGTTTGAAAACTCACAGATTATTAATGCACACAGACATAAACATTCTGTTTGCAGAACTTTATAATAAATGCCTTATGTTGTGCTGTTTCAGAACATAACCTTCTCGGACCATCCTATCAGAACAGAAAGCAGGAAGGCAGTTTGCATCGGTATGTATTGGAAGGATGCGTGCAGACTGACTGCAGTTTAACTCATGTCAGATGTGCTAAATCATGCATTGTCAAGTTCACGGTTTATTAGGAATTTAGCACGACACTATCATACCTTCACGCCTTACCTTCATCTGTGAATCTCTTCCTCATTCCTGCATATAGCATGGACTTCAAGGTCTGGAAGCAGAGATGATACTCTCAGGTAAACTGTCCCGCAGTACCGAACACTCGTTTTGTCACAGTGACACCTCTGTTACCACAGAGTTTACCCCCTGACCTTTACCTGAAGATGTTGAGCACCTCATAGGCTTTCAGATGCATACTTTCACCTTGCCTCTGCATCGGTCAAACTGCTTAATTATCATTTCTTCATTGTCATTGTCATGAATAAAACCATCACATTTGTAAAGGAATTTGCACATCCAATTAATTAAATTTTAAAACCTTTGCAAGCACTCAGTGCCCTGATACTTTTTTTTGCAGGCATTAACGACCAGCATCCACCAAGAGAAACCAAATACTTGCTCACCCAATAGGTAATATATTGTTTCCTCCATTCTGGGGTCATGCACGTCTGCAGGTGATCCGAGAATTTCATGGGTGCCAGTGCTGGAAATCGGGATGGAGTGCTTGGAACCGCCACACTCACCCTCACTGGTGGTTCCCAGTAAAAAATGGTCGTACCTGAGTATCTCTCAAAGCAGGAGCAGAATGAGTTGAATGGAGGGAGGGGAAGAATGAGAACAAGAGAGAGAGACATGATGTCTTTCACGCTGTTTGCGCGCAAAGAATCACAAAGCCTTTAATAATTTAAAGAGTCAAGCAGCAATTGACAGACTAAAGGCCACCAACTAATAGGCAATCCTCGGGTCTTCATGGGTCCGAACTTAAAGAATTAGATGCTGAAAATGGAAACCGGTCTCGTTCGGAATCAGCGGTATCAAAGGATACCTTTCAAAGGGTGAACTCCCTTTGCCAAAGCACAAAAGTTTTTTTCTTTATAGCATCCTTCGCACAATCGTCCTTGTGCAATAATTATTGCTCCTAACAAAGACCTGCGCTATCATGCCCGTCCCTTTCAGATAGAGTGAAGACCTGTCAGGGTATCCATGCCCCTCCAGCACCCCTGCATCCAGATATAAAAACGTCTAATGGAAGTAAATGTCAACATTGAGCAATTCCTTAACATGATTCAAAGAATAAGACCCTATGAATTAATGCTACTGAAGGATCAGAAAGTACTTGCCTTCTACCTTTTACCTGGCTGGTTTCTAGTCATTCCGGGTATCTCCTGTTTTATATTGTTCTCGTGTACTACTAGAAATTTTGAACCTGGAGCCAGCCAGCTGCTCAGAATAGCCTTCTGCCAGTAGAACCACAATTAAACCAGCATTTAAAATTGCAGATTTGTTTAAAAATACAAAGTGGTTACATTTTTTTCCACAGCTGTATGAAATGTTTAAATTAACCATTTTGATTAACAGTTTTCCAGCAGCACATATTTTTTGATTATCGTTGTGACACGTGAAAAGGGACCAAATTCATCAGCAAAATGCTGCTGCATAGGGAACCCTCTATAGCTGCAATTTAAAAGTGCTATAGATGTCCAGCGTACGTAGGAAGCAGCTTCATGGTGTGTTCCTAAATTACACAGAATATTTCCTTGAATAATTATCACTCCAATAATTATTAGGAAGCCCATTAACTAAAACAGTAATAGTGAGCAAGCAAATAAATAGCGAAGCAAGTAAGATATTGAACAAGCAATATTGGAGGAACACAGATAATTACCAGCACAAAATATGGAGCTACAGTACAGCAGCTCGGAGCAGTGTGTGTATGTATATGTGCATGGGGATCATTCTTCCACACCAAAATCCATCATTTGCTGTCTAGCCCTTGAGGTGCCGCTTCACAGATCTGAGATCTGCCGACAAGATCTGGCCAGCCTTGTGCTTAACACCATGCTCGTTGTACTGATTGTGAATGAGTCGTGCCCAGTGAAAAGGAAGATTTGTTTGTTATGAGGCAGGTGGGGAAAAAATAGCGACGATCCACTAATGGTTCCAAGACAAAGGGGTTCATTAGGGGAAATAATACGCTGGGGAAAACCTCAAACTAAAAGGACCATGAGGGGGCAGGAAACAAACAGGGAACAATATTGAATTAACTAAAACAATAAGACAAAAGACACACAAGAAACCAAGCAAGAAAACCACAGGGACTAGAGAACCAAACACTCAATGACATTCACAACAGCAGACCGACGAGCAAGACAAAGCCGGGCACTTAAATGCACAGAAAAAACGAGGACTAACAAAAAGCAGGTGTGAATCATTAAGATAATTAACCAATAAGCACAGTACAGGGAAACAGGACACAAGTGGGGAAACTTAAACAATTAACATGCACAGGAACAAGGGAACTTAATACCAAAAACAAATAACTACATACCCAGAAATAAACAGTAGGAATACTGACACACAACTGATGGTGAACACTAGGAGAGACTAGGACCACAACAGACCAGAATTAAACCAGAGATAATTAGGATAAATAACTGAAACACTAGAAAAAACAGGTAAGGCTGGCTTTGAACCCATGATTGCAGAATTACTGCTTAGGCACTATATGCCCAACCCACTGAGCTATGCAGCAGCCCTGGTAATATGGAAAACAATGACAATGACAGGGGGAACAGGACGACTAGCGACACCTGCTGAACAAATAGGACAGGGATGGACAGGCACCGACCTTGTTACCCTGGGATCACTCACAATTGTTATATTTTATTAATATCATTCACACTGCCCCCTCTAAAGGGTCAACTGGACATTAAACATGGCAGCACAATGTACATCCCAGGGGTATCTTTTAGGCCAACTTTAGGGGGGTTTGGAGATAAGTGTAATATTTTGGTGTGCGCAATACTTAAACCCATCTGCTTGTTGTCGAAGGAAGGTTATTTGACTTATTTTTCACACAGAATGGGAAACGGCAGAAATCCATACTTTCGATACAGAGATGCACAAGAGCGACCCACAGAACGTGTGCTCGGGGTTTTAAAAACGGGGACATTTTGGCCAGCTATTCATAGATCATAGATCCAGGTCATTCGTTTTCGAGGGGGAGTCCTTGCAGCACGGTTCGCGGTTCCTTCTGCTCCCTTCAGGGCCTCCGCCTCAAAGCGGAGAGCGTCGGCTGCAACCATGTAAGGAGAAACAGCAGAATCACACGCTGCTCTTAACATCCACGCCTGTATGATAGCTGTCATGAAGCTTTATGGGCCCTGTTAAAGTTTTCTCTAGACCTTCTACTTACGCTAAATTATCCATCCATTTTCCAAACCGCTTATCCTACTGGGTCGCGGGGGGTCCGGAGCCTATCCCGGAAGCAATGGGCACGAGGCTACTCTAAATTAAGTGGTTCGAATTTGGTTCGAGTATAAGAACAAAGTATTAATTTTCGCTATATTTACAGGTCTTAACAAAAGAGCATGTCGATACAGCCAATAGGCAAATCGCCTTTTGCTTTGGTTACGTTTTACATCTATATTTAGCTGTAAATGAATAACACCAAACACTGTGTTATAATACGCGTCCGTCTTACTTCCTTGTCTTCCATTTTTTTATATATTTATTTCTGCAATTTTTTTAATTTAAAATGACAATTATTGTATATGCCTCGTGCCCATTGCTTCCGGGATAGGCTCCGGACCCCCCGCGACCCAGTAGGATAAGAGGTTTGGAAAATGGATGGATGGATGGATGGATGGATTATTATATATTGTTCCTGTTTATGACCAGGTGTGCTGAGTTGGTTTCCGATGTTTGTTTTGGGCAGCAAGGCAGGTGCAGCTTGTGAAGGACACACACACAGTAAACTCCAGATCCGCCAGGGGATACAAAGTACCGTTTCTACATATTTTACACATACGGCACCGAAAATTACTTAAAAACTTTCATTTACAGTGTTAATGTAAATTATTACGTACTTGAATTTTGCACAATTACCTAATTGTAACATTGTAGTTTGTGACAGGATAAATATTTTCCTTTCGATATTTCGACGACTCTTATTGTTCTTGTTGATTGTAAAAAGTGATGCTGATGTGTAATTATACTTAAACTAGGACACCTGGTCAGTGAGAGCTGTATTGAGTCATTTTTATTTTATTTATGGGTTGTAATCCCTCTGATCTTAAATGAACACGTATATGTTTCATTTTTGATTTTATACCAGGGGTGCCCAACTCCAGTCCTGGGGGGGCAAAACCCTGTGTAGCTTTCCCTGTTCCACCACAAACGATTCAGTTAAAGAACTATGTGGTAATTAGCTCACGGAGTTGAATCAGGTGTGTTAAATGAGGGGAAACCAAAAAATGTGCAGGGCTCTGGCCCCCCAGGACTGGAGTTGGGCACCCCTGCTTAATATCATGAAGATTTTTGTTACATTGTTACATGGGCAGCCGCAGTGTGCATTAGTAGCCACAAGAGGGAGATAATGACCCACCCTAACAGCATTATGAAACATTTTACTGCGCTGATGGATTTTGGCGTCGCTCTGACACGTGAATTTTCAAAAAATGTTTACTAGCTTTCATCATTTGTAGCTAAAACGTTCTTGTTTGGTATGAAAATAATTCAGTTTTTCTGTTTAGCTGGGCAGCACCGTCGCCTTTACTGAATTTCTAAGACGACTCAAATGCATTTGGGATCAGACTCATTTGTACACTGTGGTGCTCTCCGCGGCCTCAATACTACAGCACTAGTAATGAACAGATCTGTGAATCTTGCGATGGGGAAACTGATCGCAGGAGGCTTGAGCACCATGAAGAGGTTTGTCCTAATGCTCCTACAGTACATGGGGCATTGGAGGGGTGCCATTTGATATTTGGGGCCCCATGAAAGCATATCATATGGGGCCCCAAACTCACACCAACCCAATTACGTTTCCAAGGTTTTTAGGGTCCTTGTAATTCAGGGGGCTCTTGGACTCATCCTAACATCCCCATGCCCCCTTTTCTCTACCCCTCTGCTCAGCGGAGCAGTTCTGAGTGATTCCTTTTTAAAATGCATATAAAGCATGTTTGACAGCAGTTTTCAGAGCAAATTTTTCAGTAATTAAATTTTCACTACTTAATAGGTAGAGTCTAATTGCCATGACAATTAGGTGTTAACTTTTCAAATGATGAAGGTTCAAGGTCCCATTAACAGCACAATATTTGCGGTGTCATGACCAAGCATTCAGAGTCGTAAAAAAGAGTAATAATTAGGGTCGCCAACTCTCACACGTCTGGCCTGACACTCACGCTGTCAGACTCTCACGCTCACACAAGAAATCTTACGGCAGTATTCCATTATAAACCTTAGCTACATCAAAAGTGTTTGGGTATCTGGCAAACCTTACAGACTCTTTACAAGGTAATGACACTGTTACATACATGTAAATGCAAGTGCAGATTTGTCTGAAATTGAAAATCTCACACCAGCAATCAGGCCAAAATTGGCAACCCTGGATAAACTGTGTATATAAGAGTAAATCACGACTATGTACGCTGGGTTGCCGACTTTCGGTGGCTGCTCCAGCATATCGGCACTCATTGCATTTATGCTGCAGTGGATTTCGGTCCTTTGTCCGTGCAGGAAGGTGACGGGCCATGGAAATATATGAAGGATGGGAGAATCTGCCTTTTGTCTCTCAGTCTCCAACAGCTGTGCTGTTTTGAGTCCAGCTTGATAACAAACAGACCATATGGTAACAGCAGCAAGCAGATCCTTTAGTGGACTGGGGTTTGCAGCAAGATGTCGCTGCTGATTTCTTGCATCTAAAATGGACATTAGCACTGAATGAGTTTAGGCCCGTACTTAAAGGAGAATATGTAGAGAAGCTGCTATTCAAATTTAAGAAATGCACCTGATTTTTCCCTTCTGTCGATTGAATGCAAATAGACATACAGTACACGTACCTATACTTGGCAAAATGGTCGAAAATTAAGAAACTAAGAACTTGCAGTAAAGTAAACAACAGGTTCAAATGTGATGTTTACTGCAGAAGAATCCTCTATTATTTGCCGGCAGATTTTAAGCATTTTGAGGGCCTGTGGTCGAAAGTACAGCATGCCAGATGTCAGCCATGTCAAGGTTTCGTAGTACAATAAATCGGAGGATGTTTGCCAAGAATTCCAATTTAAATAACATTATAAAACACTTTCCTTGGTGTGAAGAGAAGCGGTGTAAATCATAGTCATGCCTTATTCATAAAAATGCTGTAAAAATCCCATCAACATCTTACACTGGAGATTCCATTTTTGGAACAGTCATATTCCAGAGACGCAGGAATTACGAAAACTGGGTCCATCAGAGAGGGAAGCTGACGAAGGAATACTTACGAGCTGTTAGGTTTTTAATAGATCTGTGATTTCAATGTCACAAATGTCTTTAGAGAAGATGGAGAGGACAAGCAAGGCATCATAGTATTTCGCATGAGGCTGGCTAACGGCTTAATAATTTCTTATATGTTATATGTAACATGAGGTTAATTACCATTAAACTCCAGCTGAATGATTTGTTGTAGCCCCCAAAGACGCTCTGACGGATCGTTGGTGTGACCGGTTATGTCGATGATGTAGGTTCACTTCATGATAATTCAGTCCTTTGTCACACTGAGTGCCTCAGTGTATCCTCTGGGGGGGCTGCTGTGTCACTGGACTCAGCCTCAGCCGCCCAGTGTGTGTTAATATTGTTTCCGTGGACTGGTGACCGGTGAGCTGCCCAGACATGCCTGACTGCAGGAGACCGGTCATCCCGAAAGGTTACACTTTTGGATCCAGTCCAGCCACTGTCCCATTTTTTTAAATCTGCAAGTGAGGGTGCTGTGCCCCCCCCCGGTCAGTGCGGCCCTCCTGTTGTCCTGCCTTCTATTACATGTAGAGATGTTTTGCCAATGACAGCTGTGGGATTTAACCCGTGTGATCACCAGCCTCCATGGAGGAGATGCTCACTGGAACGATGAATGCAGCGTCATCCTTGCTGCCAGTGGCACATGGGGGGGGGGGCGTCCTCTCATAGAGCAAACAGCGCCCGCCCCCCCCCCCCCAAAGCTTGCCCTCTCGGTATGCGGCCTGAACATCCATCAACGTGCACCAGCCGCAATGCGTCCCCTATCACCCCCCTGCCTGGGGAGGCTCTCCGCGGAGGTGTGCACCGGGTGGCCGGCTGCTCTGCTGATGCTCACTCTGCTGATGCTGCTCTCTCAGGGGAGGTCGTGGCGGGGAGGGGGGGGGGGGGTCATGCTATTCACAGGGACGCGTGTGTATCTGCAACGCTGTTCACGGTCCGTTCCCATGTCTCTTATACTTTTACATTTAAGCCCAGGTCATGTATCGTCCATCACGGGTGTCAAATTACATGCTAGATCATAAGATGAAATCGTTAAATTTAAGGTTTATTCTACAAAGTTCCTGTATTTAAAGGTTAATTTAATCAGTCTTTTATTATATATTCCTTGACATATATTCCTTGACATATAGCTTTTCCTTAAGCCTCTTTCACTACTGGTCCATGCCATAATTGTTGCTGCGCAGCGTCAATCATACACTTCCTTCCTTCTGCAGAGTAAGGGGTCAAGCAGGTCTGGGGGCAACAGAGCAACCCCCGCTTTGAAGATTCAGCTCCGGGGAGTTAGCTGGTGAGCTGAATAAGGTGTGTTTGAGCAGGGAAATCTGTATTGCCAGCTGGCAGCCCAGGACCAGAACTGGGGGACCCTCTTTTAGATTGCACTGTTTTTTTTTTCATTTAGATCATTATATTTTCTGAAGTTTTTACCTTTTCGGTTATTCAGCCTGTTTTAATACTCTCACCATAAATATAGCCCTTGTTGATGACATAGCTTTTAAAACTCAGCATAACACCTGTCGCGACTCGGGTCGTTAACCACTTAGGCATCGAGCGGCTAGCTGAATTCGATTCCCAGAAGGCTGTGCTCCCAGCGTAGTGTAAAGGAGCACCTGAATGCCATCGAGCTTTTCAGGGTAGCCTAGGTGTAAGAAGCACGGTAAAGCTTCCTAAGACACTCTGAAAGGTGAGCTCTTGTAAGCGAGATCACAGAAGCCTTCAAAGACACTGATCATCTTGAAAGCCTGCTCTATTAAGTACATCTAGTTTCTCTAAGCGTTTGATAAGCCTTTGTAAGCACTGGACCAGCTTGCTGTCCAATGTGATGCTCATCATATTGATGGTTTTTCCTAGAGATTTATTTCTGTTACTATTCACATCACCAAACCAATGTCCATTAGATTTTTTTAATCTAAATTCTATAAAGGAAAAGTTGATCTTTTCTTGCTTGTCGCGAAACTCAAAAATCACAAAATACTAAAATCACAAATATGTAATCTGGCCATGGTGTCAGGCATCGCTGTTGCGTTAGCAACTTTAGAATGTTGATTTGTATTCTGTGTCTCTTCCAGTCACATACCTGCTCAAAATACCTGTGTGTGTGTTGTGTATCTATACTGTTTGCATATACAGCCATGGAAAAATTGAAGAAGTAGCTCTATATTATTAAACAAATCTGCATTTTTTAATCCTGGTTTAATTGTGGTTCTGCTGGCAGAAGGCTATGCTGAGCAGCAGGTTGCTTCCAGGTAAAAATTTTCTAAGACAGCAGTACACAAGAATAAGGTGAAACAGGAAACACTGGGAATGACCAAAAACCAGCTAGATAAAGGGCAGAAGCGACATTTTAATGCCAGAGATGACTGTCAACTTGTCCGACAGTTTCTCATGAATCGGAGGATGACATCAAGTGACCTTCAAAAGGAATGGGAAACATTAAGTGCAGGTGTGAGGGGCACTGCTAGAAGAAGTTCATAACAGGCTCCTTTAAGCAGGACTGAAAAATCCCATAAAGCAAGGAAGAAGACCTTCATTAATGAGAAACAGAGAAGAACCAGGCTGTAGTTTGCAAAAAAAATAAAAAATAGCACTCACAGACACGCACCCATAACTCAGAAATATGCAAACAAAAAATGGTCTCTTAATTTTTTTCTAAGGCTGTATATTTATATGGATTGATAATTATGTCATCATTTTGGTAATTTATGCAAATTTTTCATTACCGTACAGTAAACAAAATGTCTTGGAAACAGAATGCCAACAATAGATGGAACAGGGATCATATTTTAATACATAGTTAAATGTTTAAATGAATGAGCTTCTTCAAATACTTGTTTAGCTAGGCTAACAGGTTCTAAATAATGCAGGGACCAGCCGTCGCTGATCCTTTTGAACTGCCAGGTTATGAAACAAAACATGCGCACGAGGGAGAGGTAATTATTTGCCGGGTTAAGGCCCTGGAGTTTGGCTCCCTGGGGTGCGCTCTGATCCCTCAGCAGTCTCTGGCAGTGTCTCCCCAGGCGATGCACCGGCCACAGCCTCCATCACAGCAGTCTGCCGGATATCTTGACCAAGACGGGACACTGTCACTAGCCGATGCCAGAGCGGTTGACTTAGAGCCAATGAGTTCTTTTATGTTGTCCGGTGCCGAAATATCAGCAATGCCTTTAATACACCTGCTGTTTTCCCTCTCTTATAGCATATGCCTCTAGTAGCTACTTTTGGTCTGGTGTCAAGGTCGAGGCATAGAGGTCATTCAGTCGGGAAGTAAGAATTGAGCGCAGTGACAGCACTGGCGATCCAGAGATATGAAATACAAGCGGAGTTTAACAGCAAAAGCGAAGGCAGTGAGGTGCGAAAGCGAGCCAGCTTTTCTGTGTGTGTATTCTCACTGTTTTTAGCTGTTTGTTTGTTGGTATTTGCAGGGGACAGTATCTCAGTTGTTCTCAGGCTTGTGTGAGGCTCCACTTTGACTGTATATAAAACCTGAACATATTTTGTTTACCGTATCCTTCAGTAAAATAATAATAAAAAAAATGTGCATGTTGTAGTGTTTGGCAGCATACATCGTTCCTGCGCTCAGTTTAGAGTAAGCACCCTTATGTCTTGCTTGGCTGAGCCCTGCATGTCAATATGGTGTAATGCTTCCAGATGGCTGTACTGCTGTATGACTGTAGACCACAGCTTGTCCTGGCCAGCCTCCTGCTTTCCACTGCAGGTCCCGTTCAGGTTAGTAGTCTGACCTTATTTCCCTCCCACTCCACTACTTCACTGTGAAATGTCCCTTCTGGAGAAACATTCTCCACCCAGCATGTGGTAGCTGCCGAAAGCTGTGAAGCCATGCTTCTGTTAGACCAGCCATCTCTAACCACCACTAAATGCTTCCATGACAACTCGAAATTCTCCAGAGAGAATTCGAGATTCTGTATTACACAACATTCTATTTTTTTTTTGTGTGTGTGAATGTATTGTCATAGAGAACTGACTTTCTTACCCTAAATAAGTGTGGAATTCGATACCTAACAAATAAAATAAACTTCCAGTTTGGTTGAAGAACTGGAGGATTGCCAGAAGGTTTCAAATCCGGAGAATCAAGCTCTTTGTCTACTGCAGATTGTTATTCTGTGCTAGATGAACATTAATAATGAGCTTTTATATAAGTAACAAAATGTCTTTGTGCTGAAAATAGCAGCTTATTATACCTGTTTTGGCATTTAACCTTTAGCTTGCGTAGTGTAGCTTAAACATAAATTGATTCAATCTGTAATATATGCAAAAATGTTTAGAGTCTGCATGGCCCCTGCAAATGGTTTTCTAAGCACTACAGCTCTGTTGTGAATTTTTGTTACTACAAAGACAAATGTGCCTAAAGTGGGTGATTAGTGGATGGATGTATTTATTTATTATAGTGGCGTGTTAAGTACTTGTCGCACTTGTCATCCCTAGATCAGTCCTCCATGACACAGTCGGCTTAAATGTTCGTGACGCCCCCAAAGGTCAGTTTTGTGTAGGGTAACTCCTCCCCCCACCCAATACGTGATGTCATATGATTCGCCCATTACAGCAGCTGAGGGTTTGAGAGGGAGGGCCTGTGCTCTCCGTGGTGCTGAAGCAGGGGCCCCTGGCGCTGAGAAGGCTCACTGCAATGATGTCACCAGGGGGCTGGCCACTGGATTCTCAGATCCCGAGGCTCACATCCTGCACTCCTGCGGCACATATGGCTCGATGAGGGAAAAACAGTATCACTGGTGCTGCTACAATGAGACACCATATTTCCAGTAACACTTTACTAAAAGCTCTCATCTATAATGCATTATAGATACCTTCATAACTATGGTCAGTAGTCATAACATAACTATATGTTACTATGGTCAGTACTGTATAAGAATGTATTAAGGATGATTTGTACTCCATTTTAAAGTACCTATAGTGCATTAGAGAGCTTGATGAAGCATTCATAATGCTAAATAAACATGCTTATAATGTGTTATGCCTTTTTGTAATATAGTCATGTTTATAAGGCTTTATGAATGCACTATAATGTATTATAAATGTATTAATAGATTCTTATAGACTTGGCATTCATAGGAAGTGTCACCACGCCAACCTAAGAGTTCTGTGCTAAAGCACATTTTGCAGAAGTTTAAGATTTAGGAACTGGATGATATATTATCACCAGCCGGCCAGTTTTGGGTAGTTCAGCTCAAGACCCATTTTATGGGTGTCTCGTTGGTTCTGGGAGAGAACATTATGATACCTTCAATAAGTAAGCTCATTTCATTCTGTGTGACACATTTTCCTGGTCAGCAAATGTCTACTGAGTTGAATAAGTTGAAAAGCAGGACAAGGAATCTGTTTATCCAACATCGTCTGTTTATTCTGAGTGGGCCAGTGAATTTGGTACCGTTTTATTGCAGTTTCATAAAGGTCTGACCAACCATATGCCCTGGATATCATATGTCTTCCTCTTTCTAACCCTTTCTGCCTAAACCTTGGGGCTCCTCCCAAGCTCTCAGGGAACCTCATATTCAGTATGGGTTTCTCCATGGGTACGGTGAGTCATCACCGCTACAGACTGTCATACCAAGCCAGAGCGCTGAGGGTTACCTGTAAAGGATGAACAGAGACATCATGGTGCCTTTCCTTGTCAAAACACCCACACTTTGTCAGATTCTTATTTTTTTGTTAGTGTTCTAAGACAGAATGTTACCTTTATAAATGTTGTGTGAACAAATTCGGATTGAGAAGGCTGGGTTTATTTCTGTGGCTCTGATGGCGATGCCAGTTTCTCCAAGGTCAGTAAGGATACGGAGATGAGTAGAATGGTGTATAAATTAGCCATGGGGCTTTCGCATCTACTTCTGCAGTATTTATTTTCTGGATAAAAAAAAACCTACCCACCTGATCGTCGTGGGAGATGCAAGATTGAGCACTTTGGGAATTTCTGAGAAGTAATTCAGCCCCTATAAAAGCATTCAGCTTGAATGAAAAATAGCTAGATTGAAACTGAACCTTTCAACCGAGAAAGTGCTGGGCCTTTTGCTAACTCCAGACGCTACAGAGTCCTGGGAGAAATGTGCATTAGGCTGTCAGATTGTTCTTAATCCTGAACATCAATAAAGCTATGTCAAGGTGCTCTCTTACTCTTGCTTTGTTGATTATTTCTCATGTTCGTCACCGTGACTTGAGAGATGGCCCCTCGGGCTGTACAGAGGTGATGGTCTTGGGGTGGGCATGCTGTTCAGTGGGGTATTGTTCTGCTTCCGTGTCCCAGGAGATGTATTGGTTGCAAAGGGAATTGTCGCTTGTTACTGCAACCTGATGAACCTAGAACAGCTTCATTTATAAAAATAAGTTTGACAGCTCAGTTTATTCTGAAGCACCAGGTACAGTATTGTTTTTAAATTTTTGAGCACCATGGATAGTCAATTTATCCCCCTTTTGTAAAAGAAAGGGAAACTGTAACCCTTTAATGACAGAAAGTCGTTTAACAACTAGCAACTGTATCTTAGACTTCCAACAAATCGTAAGATCTTTTACAAAGATATTTTCTTTATTCTCCAGATATTCGGCTCTTTTCTGGCCTCTTTTATTCTTCATTACACAGCTGATAGCTCAGTGGGAGGCATGGTGCTCTCTCGCCTCCGGGCTTGTGGGTTTTGTCCCTGTTGCCAGCTGTGTCTGTTGTCCCAGTGTAGGTTTCCTCCAAAACTCTTGCAGTGTTGATGGGCCACATCTGTAAAGTGTGTGTATGTGTCATGTGATCGACTGGCATTTATGTGATGTATCTATCCATCATGTATCGGCCTTCTAAAATAAGCATACGTAAATCTTTACTTTCAAAATAAATGCTTCATGTTTTATTGCACATTGGCAAATATTTCTTTATGCCTCCTGGCATCCAGCATAGCTGTCGTTGTGTACCTGCCTTTCCAAGCACTCCATCATTCTTTTCCTAAGGGGTGGAAAATTTTAATTTTTAAATATGTTTTGGGGCATGGGTTTCCATATAACAAATACACCTAGTGTTCCAGGGTTAGAAAGATATCGAACCAGCTTAGTCTGAAAAATGACCTGGTGTGCTCCGTGTGTGAATGGCGTGTGTGTGTGTGTGTTTGTGTGCATGTGTGTGTGTATTTCAGTGCGTGTGTGTGTGTGTGTGTGTGTATGTGTGCGTGTGTGTATTTCTGTGTGTGTGTGTGTGTGTATTTCTGTGTGTGTGTGTTTGTGTGCATGTGTGTGTGTATTTCTGTGTGTGTGTGTGTTTGTGTGTGTGTGTGTGTGTGGATTAGGTTTATATTTCATTGTGGGTACCAAATGTCCCCTACAATGTAATAAAAACCTGTTTTGTTGACATTGTGGGGACCTGAAAATGGATTTGTGGATGAAATCAAAAAACTTGGTTAACTTATGGTTAAGGTTAGGGCTGGGTAGGGGTTAAGGTCGTCATGTTGGGATTAGAGTCTCCCCAATAGAAATGAATGGAGAGTCCCCACAAAGATATAATTACAAACCTCTGTGTGTGGATGTGGGTTTGTGTGTGAGGATCACAGAGCACACAGAGGCTTTGAATCCGCTTGCAATGTAATTCCGAGTTTCTAAAGTTCAGAGGGTTGTGTTTTCCTCAGCCACCCCTCCCCCACAGCTGATCCGCAGCTCTGGTATACATATACAGTGATCCTGTACATCCTTTGCTCTATCATGCTGTTGTCCTTCAGAAATAAAATTGTCTTTGAATTGCATTTAAGGCACAGAGCAGCTCTCCCATGCTGTTTATTTTGAGACAACTGGCTGTTTTGCATACGCATTTTATTTATACGGTATCTCCGACGTCGCATATGTTTGTGCAGATGATGTGACTGATTGACTGTGCGATGCTTTATTTAGCAAACCGAGGTGAGGTTGGCTCGCTCTGCGTTTTGGCACGATTTTCTCCATCCAACCCTTAACTACGTCCTTCTCAGCCTTCAGGAATTCAGGAGCTTGGTTGGTCCCACTTTTTAGTTTTTTTTTTGTTTTTTTTTGGTCCGTCTGTCTCCCCAGAAGTATCCGCTTGCTTTGTGAATTTTACAAACCTTCTGGCGTGGATCCCGGCCATGAATCAGATGGTTAAATTTCATGGCGGCCTCCCAGCATAAGAAGCATGGCTTCCTCTCTCTCACCCACTGCGGACTGTGCTGGGGGTATCAAATGGATTAAGCTGTGCTTTTGTGTGACGTGTGCCCCCCCCCCCACCCCCTGGGGGGATGGCTCCCTGCTAACTGTGACACACTCCGGGTTTGGGGGGTGGGGGCGACCACCCAGGCGCGAACACCTTCGCCGGCTCACCGGCCAATCGCATCGCGCGCATCCATTATTTAGCGCTTGGCACTTGTGGCCTCCTGAAATTTCAGCCCTCTCTCTTCATCTGTTATTAGAGGAGCCATCTGGGCAGCGTCAGGATCAATTTTTAGCAGCAGCGTCATGCAGTAATGCGTGTGCCCAAGGCTCACAGTGATTATATAGGAAATTAACTGTAATACATTATATATCCTAGAAGGCTATACTTGAATGAACTTGTGACTAAACATCGGTAGCTCCTCAGCTGGGTGCTGGCATGCTGTTCTTGGACAGGGAAATTGGCAGTTTTGTGTGGGTGGAATTATGCCTGCCTGGTCATTTTCATTTGGGCCTTTTTCTGTCCTGCAGTACTGCAGGATCAGAATGTATCTCCACCCTCCTTGGTCTGTGTTTAGGAGACCGGCGGGGGGGAGACAGTTTCTGTGTCCACTTATGGCATTTCTTACAGGAGTCCGTGTAACAGCCCCCAGCACCGGCTGATCCGCCCTCATTAGGGTAATCCCCATCTGCAGCAGAACATCCACCCACCTGGGGGCCGCCACCCCTACGTCACGATGGTCTGCTCCATCCCACCAGCCAGGTAGACCAGCTCGGGGGGGGGTCATCGGAGTAGGAATAAACCCTGACTCGCATGGCAGCTGCAGGATCCAGCTCATCTCTACATCAGCTCTGCTTACACTATTGTCAGTAAGAATGGCTGGGGCAGGGGTGGGGCAGGGCGGGGCAGGGTGGGGCAGGGCGGGGCGGGGCGAGGCGGGGCGGGGGGGTTTATGTGTACGCGGCAGGCTGCGTCTGCCGGAGGCGTAGACACGGCAGGTGGCTTCTCTCCAGACATTGACACAATTCACTGAGATACACTAGAAGCAGGACGAAAGGTATTTTTGATGCAGAACGGCTGTCAGCGGGAGGGCACTGCCTGGCAAATGGCCCAGCATCCCACGCACTCTCCAGAGCCCTGGGTCCAGAATGTCGGATTATGTTACTCCAGCCCGCTGTGCATTTCCCCGACTTCCTCAATGGGACACGACCCTTTGTGCACCTTCTGGACTTCTCTCAGCTACAGTGAGCAAGCGTGCGTCCAGCACAGCATAGAAAATGCAGATTTGGTGATGTTAGTCAGTGTAGTTTTATAGTGGGCTCATTAGTCCTTTGCCCAATTTACTGCTCTCCAGTAAGACCAAGCCATATGGAAGCATATTAGGGTGAGTAGTGTAGAGCTTATGGTACCGGTGGGAACACGGGATTAATTCTTCATAATCCCAGAGCCACAAGGTTCCATGCCAGCTGTTTGACCATCAAGGGCCATTCTAATCACACGAGCCACCAGCCTAGTGTTTGTCGGGCAGTTTGCTTATTGTATGTGTGGATCTATTTAAAGGTCTTGATTTTAATTGAATATTAGCCTACTCTGACCAGAGAAAGACCTTTTTTACATTTGGAAATAGGACCGTTTTGTCGTGACATAGTTGTATTATTTGTATGTTCTGACCATTCAAATATCCTCGTCTCCTTTTAAGTTAAAGTTAAGTTAAAGCTTTTAAAGATGGAAGCGTATCCAAGACAGACATCTGTACCTGGTCTGGGTTTAAAGCCATGGTCACCAATGCCACCTTAAAGGGAAGGGCAGACCAATACGAATGTGCAGATTCAGTTTTTATACCCTAGTAAAATGGGAAGATTCAGAGTACGTGTTTTTGTGTCTCTGTAAGCAGCTATTTGGGGAAATCAACATGAAACATATTTGGGGGAGATGCATGGAACTAATGTAACCATTAAAACCATTAAATGACACTGAGTGCCTTTAGATGCACTCATTTTAATTTAGTCACATATATGAGTTTTTGTTGCCTCTTAGATTTAAAAATGCAAATACTGCAACATTATTTCCCTAATGAATATCCCACCTGCTATGTTTAATATGTAGCAATTATTTATACATCTTATTAACTTTGCAATCCTTTTATTTGCAGTCCTTGTAAAGTTTTGTTTTTCTGTTGGCTGCAATTAGTAACAGCAGTAAAGTCAAGTTGACGTATAAGTTGGAGAAAACAACCCAGTCAATCTTCTGGTTGACTGCAGTCTTATGATTGACTGGGATGGTGAATTTACCATGTGTCTGCACATTGTGTCGCCAATGATTTGCTCTTGGAAATTGTTCCACATATGGATGGGAGACCATGGGACCCTTTGGTCCATAGAGTGTGTTTTGGTGAGTGGATGGGCCTGGCCCATGTGGGAAGGTGACAAAGGTCCGCATGGCCATGTATATTTTCCCTATAAGGTCACAGTGATAGCAGCTTGCAGGGCAGGCTACAGATATCGAAACATACAGTATATTAAGTATGTGGGCGCTGCATTCATTCACACCAGTTATTTTCAGAGCCTACTTCTGTGTGTAATTTAGCAGACGCCAGTGACTATGTGGGCTGTTCATCCAGTTCAGAGATACTTACAACACAGTACTATAAACTCAGGCCCTGTAAGTTGGAGCACATCATGGAGCTCATTCGCTACCTTCTCCTGTGCTTGTCTCCTGATATGTTGTGAGATGCTGGCAAGGTGTGGTGTATCTATTTTGTGGAGGTCACCTTGTGAACGGACTGTCACTGCTTCGCTTGCGGAGGATCTTAATGGAGCATACAGGGCTGTCGCCACTATTGAGGTACATTCCAGTTCATGAGAGATGGTGGAGAAGAGATCTGAGTTTTTTTGTCCTGAGGCATTGCGGATTGGCCTAACAGGACAATGATGCTTCTGTTGGAGAATTCCAACTTTTCCAGACAGCCACTTTGAGTGGCTATCCGTGGTACTCTGGCCACAGTGTTACATTCTGTAGAAAGTGTCTCTGATCTCTCCATGGTACTGGGATCGGCTCATGAAGATCTGCCATGACCTGGTCTGAATCTGACCAGTTCAGTCTGGGACCTCATAACTTTTCATTTTCACTTACATAACCTTGCTAATGATGGAACGCAGGAATGTTGGGTAGTATTTAAATAGACCACCAAGCTGTGTGTTGGTCTATACATATTCTATGAGGGTGGGAGCACGTTTATTGAGAAATAGCCTTTGTTTCTCAGCTTCCTTTCCTCATCACTCCTCCTTTAAGAGGACTAGAAGACTTACCTGTAGGGTTAGGTGTTTGGATTGGTGAGTGTTGATTGATAAAACAGCAGTCAGAATCAGGACTTGGTCTGCACTTGCTGGGTTGGAGTTGTTACAGTTGGTTGCCTTCTCAGGTAGCTTGCAAGTCCAATAACATTCTGCATTGTCTTTCAGCTATGTAGCTAGTTGATGTGTTGCACATTAAAGTCACCTATGATCAACATTAATGGAACAACATGATAAGTAGCAGTGTCTGAATGAAATTCTGGGAGAATAACATTCGTAGAATACCCTGGCACAAGCCTTTTTAATGCATTAAAAGTAAAGCACATTATTTATAAACTGTCCTTAAGTAATGTCCTTGAGATAATGAATGCATGGGTTAGATTTTCTGTATTGTATACAGATTTCTTTATACTCTGAATATTATTCGAATGGAGATAACAGTCTGTCATTTGTAGCACTGAAGATTTTACTGAGATATCCACATCTGTTCAGTAGCTATCCAGGTTCACGCATTCAAATATGGGCATTGTTTGTCCTTATCAGTGCTATAC
Source organism: Brienomyrus brachyistius (assembly GCF_023856365.1). NCBI lineage: Eukaryota > Metazoa > Chordata > Actinopteri > Osteoglossiformes > Mormyridae > Brienomyrus > Brienomyrus brachyistius. The sequence goes on from NC_064534.1 coordinate 18,996,220, forward strand.
AGAGAGATATTGCCAAAGTGAAGGGAGTGATACTTAGCATTCATTACTTTGACAAGCGCTGCTTCAGTGCTATGATGTCGTCTGAATCCAGACCGATGCATGTCATGGGTATTTTGGGATTATAAGGAGACGGCCAGCTGCTGAGTGCCGTATTTTTAACATGATAAATGAAGACAGAAGTTTTGGGATGGATGGATATTAAAATATGAGTCCAGATTACACTTCTTGACTGGATAATGATGAACATACTTTATGTGTGTTTTCTAGTTACAGACAGAGACTTTGTTGTAGGTATGAGGTCCAGTAAACTACAATTTAGAGCCTGTAACTAGTGTAACCAGTTAATTTGGTTAATTTAATCTGGAAGAACCTGACATCTTATATTTGGTATTCTGATTTTATCAGGCTACGAAATGAATATAATGCATACTTTTTATTGTAATATTTTTTTTGTGCAATTCACAGTTAGTTGTTTTACCAAACACAAGCCAGGGTTGTCCTACACAGCTGTACAGAGACTGGCTGAGGTTGTTGTCAAGGGCAACACTAAGTTATATTTAGAATTATGTGTGATGGTGATGATGTTTACAGTATATGAAGTATATAGATGAATGGCTCTAAGATAAAAAGTATAATTGTGTTCTTCTTATGCTATTTTGAAGATTTTCTGGTGCCCTACTGTTTGATGATAATTGTATTTTAGGAGTATTGTAAAACTAATAAAATTACTGTTAATATTTCAACACCGCCTTGCATCCATATCCTCCGGGATAGGCTCCGGACCCCCCGTGACCCTGAATAGGGCAAGCGGTTTTATAAAATGGATGGATGGATGGATGGATGGATGGATGGATACTTACATGGATCCAACATACTGTATAGCATGTGATGTGCAATTTCTTTACAGATAATTTTGGTATTGAAAACATATATGATCTGTGTGGCAAATGCCCATTCCAAATGAAAATTTAAACAGCTTAATTTAGCACGAGGTAAAAAGTGGGCAAGCCGACGGATTTGCTGCTGCTCCATGTGCTGAAGAAATCACGCTGTTATTGAGTGACGAGCCCTCGCTCGGTAGCGAGCAGCACGCCTCCTTCTCCACATGATTGCCAGCTCTGCTCGTTTTGTGTGCAGCGTGTTGAAAGGTTCGAAACAAAGGATGTCTGTAGCACTTAGCGCTTTGTTTCCGGCTTTTGATTTGCTGAAATGAAAATCCTTGCGAAATCCCTCTGCTTCGCTTGGCGGCGTCCCTCGTTTATTTTTCTTGTGCTAGTAAAATGCAACAAAGTGAGAAAATGTGAGACTGCATGGTTAGAACAATAAGCTTCTGGATAGGAAATTAGTGGAAGTAAACTGGGAAAATATGCCTGCCATCAATATTCATCTTTTACACCTGTTACTCTGCTATTGTAAACCTGATCTTGTTTTGCTCCAGAAATAAAATATGTAACCATGTTCATTGTACAGTAGATAGGAGAAAAAGTATAGACGTGTGCAATATTTCTGCAGTCATCTTAGAAGTGATATTATTTGGTGTGGGAGATGGACGCCACAGCAATGCTTGTTTATGTCAATTCAGTTCAATTTATTTTAATATAGCACCTTTCACAACAGAGTTGTCCCAAAGTGCTTTACAAGGTTGTGTTGTGATACATGAAACAGAAGTAGAGGGAACGACAGAACGGGGAAAAAAAGGAAGTAAAGAAAATTAATGAAGAAAGATGGAGAGACAACAGAGGAGAGGAACCAAAAACTCTCAAGTAGGGAGAAAAAAAACATCTGGGGGTCCAAGGTCGACTGGCTGCCCACCCCCCCTGGGCACGCTAACATTACCGAAAACAGAAAAGAGTGGACATGCTTGCTAAAAGGGAGGTATATGCTGGAATTAAGTATGGGATTTATGTAAAGGTAATGGATTGTGATGTATTCACTACTTGGCTTGTTCAGCATGATGATTAAGACTTAATCAATTTTGACCATTGCATCCATTTTAAAGATGAGTTTTTGCATTAACTAAATCAGTGTTTCCCAACCTGGTCCTTAGGGACCCCCATATGGTCCATGTTTTTTCTCCCTCCCAGCTCCCTGCCAGACAGCCCACATTTCTGCTCCTTTCCAGTATCCAGTAGGGAGCAAAAATATGGACTGTCTGGGGGGTCTCACCTTTATAGAGCCATGATAAAAAAAAAAGTGCATTTTTTTTTTGTCTTACATTTTTTTTTCTGCATTCAAAAGCAATAATAATCCCACAATTTTCTTAAAATAAATATATCAATATGAGAAGGGTCCTGGTCCATTGCTTGTAAACTGGGGATTTATTCAGACGACAGGGACCAGGATACATCAGACGTCGACGAACATCAATGACGGACCAGGGATACATGCAAGACTTGGACTTAAATAGACAGGACTGATCAAAATAACTAGACACGGCTGGGTACGATCAGGCAAGCACACGTGGATAATCAGGGGGCGTGGCACACACGAGGATCGTACGAGCCGGGCGTGACAGTTATTCTCTTGCACACACATTGCCTTCCATTTTCATGAATTACGGGGCAGACGTCCTTTGGCTGGATTGGTTATCTTCATTAGCCAGGTAAGTGTGGTTGTTGGTAGCTTATTTCAATCATACTGCTGAATGGCTTCTTCTTTTATTCACAGCACTGATGTTCCCCAGTTTTTGGCCTGGATATTCCCATGGGGGTTAAAAAAACATTAACATGAATCAGAAAATATGATTTAGAAAGTTCCAGTTGCTTCTGCAGTAATTCTATTTCAATTGCCAAACTGAGCCATCAAACAGATAGATTTTGTACTTAGTCACACAGCATTTGGAAAGGATAACTGTCAGTAGACACTTCATGTGGCCATCAGGTAGCATGTGGTTCAGCTTCCAGTTGCACCTTTCACCTCTTTTTAGCTGTGAAGCTAATTTATTTCTTCAGTTATGGAAAAATTTAAGAGACCACGGCTCAATTTCTCAATGTATGGGTATGCACCTGTGTAAAATATACATCCTTGCTTTATGGGTCTTCAGTCCTGCTTCTGTTGTGAATTCTCCTAGCAGTGCACTGCACACCTTGTTGAAGGTCACTTCAGGTTATCCTTCAAGGCACTGCCAGATAAGTTAACAGTGATCTCTGGCATTATAAAGTTGCTTCTGCCCTCTATCTGACTGGTTTTTGGTTATTGCCAGTGTCTCCTGCTTCACCATGTTCTTGTGTACTGCTGTCTTTGAAACATTGAGCCTGGAAGCAACCTGCTGCTCAGCGTAGCCTTCTGCTAGTAGAACAAGGATTAAACTAGGATTTAAAAATACAGATTAGAATAATATATTTTAATTTTTTAGTTGTGTGTGTGTGTGTATATGTGTATATACTGTATGTATATGTATATGTATATATATATATATATATGTGTGTGTGTGTGTGTGTGTGTGTGTGTGTGTGTGTGTGTGTGTATGTATGTATGTATGTATGTATTTATATATATATATATATATATGTTTAGCAAACACGCTCTATAGCTGTGCCTGCAAAATTTTAAGTGTGTGAAGTTCAACGTTTTCCATTCTATTTCTGGACAAAGCAGAAGTCATTAATTTTATCTCACAGGAGTGCTCCAGTGTCACTTTATCTCAAAATATTTTAATCAGATTACCAGAGGGGCTCGTCTGCTCCTTCCCCTTGTCATTGGTGATTATACATCTCATATAATTAGTATTTAATTTGTGTGTTTCTCCTTATGCTGTTTATCGCTCTAATGCTTTTTCTTTGCCAGAATTAATTCAAAGTCTACGCTTTTCACAATTCCTCTGTGCCTACCAAGAAGAAGCAGAAGATAAGTTCTGGGATTCACTTCTCCACGGAAACGCTTTCATTTCCACTGTGCACATCACATGAGAAGGAGTGCTGGGCCCTGAGTGGAGATATCTAAAGCCCTGTTTGGTGCCACTCCAACCATCACCCCCACCCCCCTGTCCCCAATGGACCATAACAGACCATAATGTAGGCCTATACCTGGAGGAATTTTTTTATGCCAAGGCCCCAAATGACAGCTTAGGGCCAGCAACTGTGGGCAGGTGACCTGATTTCTAGAGTAGGAAGGTGAATCATAGGAGACAGACAGTCAGTAAGGAGAATGATGTCAATAAGAACAGGAAGGCGGTGACATTAATTTGGGCTCCATGTTTTATGGTTTGGTTTCCCGACCAAGAAGGAATTGGCTGGGAAAGTTCAGTCTTCCAAACTAGCATTACGTTGACCCTGTGATGGTACCAAGGGGTGAATGGCATACAGCAGGCAGTGCATTGCGGTAGCCAAATGGAACTGGAGGACGTGCACCTATAACAAGCTGGGATAGGCTGACTTCAGGGTGCAGAAACCATCATCATGGATGGGAGGAACATCGTCTGGCAAAGAATCAGCATGCACAGATGACCCACAGTCAGCCTTCGACTTTGACATTCCAGTGCATTTCAATAAATCTAAAGCAATTTGACCCCAAAGAACTGGGTTAAGCCACAAAAAAATATGCACAGTACTCAGAGGAATAGGATTTAAAAAAGGTTCTCAAAGAATAGACAATAGGAATTGTGAAGTATATTGCGAAACCGGCAACAGCAAGAACATCCATCAAAAGAATTTCAACTTCCTCAAATACATTTAGAATATTATTTTTTTCCGCTTTATAAGCAGCCAGTCCAAAATTTAGCTAAAGAGATATACTGTGTATATTTTTATACTTTTGTTCCAATGAAACTATTCCAATGAGAATAGATAAGCTCACAGTTTAAATGTGTTTGTCATTCATCAGAGATCCTGTTGTCTTTTGGTCAGAGAGCAAGGTTGCAGTACATTTGGTTGTAAATAATAGCATCATTTTGGAAAGCGAAAGCCACGAATGGCCAAGCCAATTTGTATGCAATGGGGACTGCTGTTTGTTTCCATTAAAAACACAGGAATATTCCATTTGGCAGACGTTACGTCTGAATGGAAACCATTCTCCCCATTTATACAGTGCATGTGTACCAACAGTGAACCCACCTGGGGGTTTTAACCTGCATTTTTGTAAACTGTACCAGCTCAGGATAATCAGTGTAGCTCTTGTAACGAGGGTGGCAGGTTTGACTCTTCACTGAGCTCCACCGCATACCCTCTACTCAGCATCCTCTGCAGGGTGGATGTTTTTTGCCCTCTGGCTCAGCATGGAAATTTTAACCTTTAACCAAAGCTGGTGGAGATTCTCCCAATCTCCCAGTAAAATGCACTGCCTAACCATGAGCTAACAAAAGGTTTGAAATAAAAATCATGTGATTAAAATGACTTGTTTCTAACAACCCTGAATGGATAATAAAAAGACAGACAGTAATACGCAGGTCAGACTGCATGCCACAGGAATCACCAGAAGAAGGGCATGTCACATGCAGAAAGGTTACAAAGATAGTCCTGTCCCTAACTGCAGGGGTGGCCAATCTTATCCGCAAAGGGCTCGTGTGTTTACAGGCTTTTGGGATAACTTTCTGGTCAGCTGTTCAAACCCAGGTGTGGCGACTCTTCAGCCAATCAGTAATCTAATTAGGGAGATGCAGTGAAAACCTGCACACACAGCGGGCATTTATGCATAAGACCACCTCTGTTTTATTGATTTCCGGGTCTCGCAAACAGTTGGCATTGCTGAAAACATGCTACAGCTTTTGCAGAAAATGAGTGTGAGGACAGGACAGCACTACGAAGAACTCCAAATCGAAAGTCATACCATAGAGACTCCAGGTAACTGGGGCAGAGCAAAACGCAACACATCAATATAGAGAGTTCAGCAGGAATAAAAGATGCCTGGAACAAGTCAATGCAGACAATTAACACTGACTAAATAAACTGAAAATGAAAGGATGGATATTTATATCAATTTGTAACAATATAATTACTTGATAGTGACATGACATGTACATCATTTAATTAATGATGCATTTTATACATATCTTGCCTTAGCTGGTTTTGCTTATGTGGACGTGCAATATAAATTCTCTAGTGCATGTTAATTCATGGCATTATTTATTTATCTACAGCTCTGGAAAAAAACTGAGACCACAGCACAATTTTTTGTTTCACTCAATTCTCAATGTATGGGCGTGTGTCTGGTTGTAGCCTGGTTCTTCTTTGTTTCTCATTAACGAAGGGCTTCTTCCTTGCTTTATGGGACTTCAGTCCTGCTTATAGGAGCCTGATATGAACTGTCCTAGCAGTGCACCTCACACCACTTAATTCCTTCTGAAGGGCAGTTGATGTCATCCTCCGATTTATGAGGCACTGCCAGGTAAGTTAACGGTCATCTCTGGCATTAGAATGTCGCTTCTGCCTTTTACCTGGTTTCTGGTCGTTCCCAGTGTCTCCTGCTTCACTTTATTTTTGTGTACTGCTGTCTTAGAAATTTTGAACCTGAAATCAGCCTGCTGCTCAGCATAGCCTACTGCCAGAAGAACCAGGATTAAACTAGGATTTAAAAAAGCTTATTTGTTTAAAAATATACAGTGGCCTCTTAATTTTAATTTTCCAGGAGTGTATTATATACTGTAAAAGCAATATATTTAAAATACCTGGATTTTCAAATGCCAATAAAGTCGCTGCTATATATTTCAGCTTTGTCAAATGACTGGCGTAGGGGCTGCTGGTGGCTGGTATCTCATCTTTCCACCCTTTCAGAAAGTCTTCGTGCTGTTTGGGATGATGACTCTTAGAATGCATAATGAAATCAGCATTGTAAGAACGTATATTTTTACCCCCCCCCCATCACTGATGCTTCACAAGCATTGCAAACTGCAATTTTATTTGTTTCAGATACTGTCATGTGCGCAGAGTTAAAACATCACATTATCGGCCAGGCTCATCGGCAAACGTTCTCAAATCTGTCGATGCTGATCATGAACTTTTTAAGCTTTTATCAGCTGATACCAATGTCGTCCATCCCTGCCTCCCATTTTAAGTGATGTCATATTTACCACACTTTTCTTTAACTGCAGTACAATTTTATCTGCCGGACAAAAATGCTTTCTGTCACATCTCAGTAAATACACAATATTATGCCAGTTCCTTAAATAAACATCTATTAGTCTGGTCTGGCTCTTTTTGCAATTGCTATGACAAATTATCATATATGGGGATTTCTTACATATCATATTATTTCCCTGATTAGCATTAATTAGCATTAATCGGGTCACTCCTGCTGTGTCACTCTGCTCTTTAGCCATACAAAAGCGCGCAGAGGGGATCTGACTGCCCCACAGCGTGTGCGGTTATTACACACCAGGGCCGTGCACCGCGTCGGGTTGCACTGCCTGCGTCTAACACGCTGCATTGTGTGGGACACGGGACGCTGTACAATGCGATAGGTTCACTTTGCAGTGGTCAAATACAATTAACTCAGAAAAAGGACTTTAAGGCTTTAAAGTCACACACGTCCATACAACGTGATGATGCTCACTATTATATTAGACATTACTAATAGACTTTAGTGTTAGAAACCATGCTGCCCCATAAAGTCATATTACCATTTCTTGCCCTGTTTCTGTTTTCTCTCATTATCCAGCCCAGCGGTGACATCATAATAGGATTGTGGCTATTACTGTATGAGTCTGCTCAGTGTTGATAGAGGGTCAAGAAAGGCCAGGACACACCTATTTATATGGGTGGATGGGAACGGGGAAGGTGGAGGGAACCAGCATCAGCATTAACCTGAGTCACCTGACCAGTCCCCGGTCCCCACCATCCACCAAAGCCTTTATTTGCATACGGGATTTTCCTTTTCAGAAGGGATGTGGACGAAGCTCTGCTCTCTGGGGGGTGGAGTGAGTTTTGGGAGGAATGGACTAAATGTTTTGTAAGAAAGAATGGGGCATCGGCTTAATCAGACATTTAAACGAAGCTATTAGTCTCTGGATAGGCTGATGTTTGGTAAATGAGGAGGCAAACAGTGCTGAGCAGGTAAGAATGATGTAGGAAATTCAGAGATTGAAGAAATCCGCTACGGTGCTAATGCATTGTGAATTTCCCATTCTGAAGAACTCGCTAAAATGAGAGAGAAAATGAAAGGTGATTTCTGTCAGGGAAAAAGTGACACATACACTATGTCCTGAGGAATAGCCAGATAAAAACCTCGAAGGGATTGAATTTAATATAATTTGTTTCTTTGTCTTTTTGTCTTTGTCAGTACAAATAGAAAATTATAAAAGCTTTTTGGGGTTTTGATGATAGTCGTTTTATCATTTCATTTTGTGGCTCAACATATGTGCCCATTTTTTAATCTTTTAAATACATTTTTTATTTTTTACATGAGCACCCCTGGGCACTGCTCAAGGGGACTGCATCAGCTCTAAGCTCTGAATCAGCAGTCTTCCTATTACCTGCCTCTGTTCTCAGACACTTAGCTCTCTGCTCACTCTCCTAATCCCGAATCTACTGCAACAATCTAATACCCAGTTCTAAATTACCATTAGACACCTCACAAAGGCAAGGGATTGCTATGTGGTGGTAATATGTTTCCTGTCAGGTAACACGCTGAACACCTAGGATGTTGATGTCGCTGCTATCTACTGCTTACTTTCCCTGTATTACGTGCAGCTGCTCACTAATAATGTGACTATTCCAGAGCTAAGGGCCAGTGTCGAGTCCAGTATAATCTGTGTAAATGATTCACTGCTGGTGTTTTTTTCAACTGATAGAAAAGTCAGATTTAAAAGAAATTGTTCTTCTCGTTCTTTGATGCGAATCGATTTACATAACCAAAATATTAATCTCGCAGAGATTAGCTATTTGAATGCCCTGGGGTCACTCCTTTTTGCATAATTGTGCATCCGTGTCATTCCAGCCTCAGTTTATGAAAACAAGCCTGGGATGTCTCCCCAATCCAAGGTACCGCACTGTTTGCGAGCTACGTGCTACATGCTAATTGCTTTTAATTGTAATGCCACATGGCCTACCCCATGATAATACATGTATCTGCATGATAAAGGCTGCATCTACTGAAAGAATAGCTGAAATGTATTAGTGTTAAATGAGCTGATTTTGACCAGCCTGTCTGAGCCCATCCACGTCTCTCATCAAAGCTTCCTTACCACCCCTGTGTCTGTAAGATGAGTGCGCCACGTTGAGTGCTTCCATTGTTGTTAGTCCCAGCGAACCGGTTTGTCACCCTGCTTGTTTAAAAGGTTGCTGAACAGAGATCTTCGCTACCTGCCACCAAAGCATATCCATTAACTATGTTTTTTGGTCATCACTTGGATAGATGTCTCTTTGCAGTTTACAAAGGCAAGATAACATTTATCAACAAAATAATTTCAACTTTGTCTCCCTCCCTAATCTTATTATTATTAACTCTAACTACACAGAAGGCTTTATTCACTGATTAAGCATTTTTTAATACAAAAGAGATAATGGGTCATACTGATCCAAAACCATGGAGATTCAACAGAATTAATATTGCTCCTTTTAATTTAAAGTACATAATCAAATATCAAAGCATCCATGCATAGATTTGAATGCTGCCGATAAGCTGGGGGCATGGCGGATGACTCAGCGTGCGACTGGGACCAGCCCCTCTACTTCCTGTCAACGCAGCCGCGCTCCAAGCAGCAGATGTCATGTTAATGGTGAGATGGCAGCCGTCGTGGAAAGAGGCAAAGGACACTGGTGCCCTGAGCGGGACAGAGGGACAGAACTCACGCCCATATACATCGAATAACAAGAAAGAATCAATCTTCTGCCCTGTTGATGTCTGGGAAAGCTTGGATATGAGCAGCGCCTGAAGCTCCGAGTTCCTCTTTTATCTCATGACCGCGCCTCCGTGCCAGAGGCCCTGTGTGAGTCACAGAGGATGGATTCTGCTCATGTGTCATGGCGGCACACTGGTGACAGATACCCCCCCGAAGGATCCGGACGAGGCGGGAAATCAAAGGGCGCTTCTGCGAGTCCAGCGGAAAGGGCTTGTATGAGAACCTGGCTGATTGTGCATAAACTGAGATTTAAAGTGTGAAGGCAAGACGTGGACACGACAATGCAGAGCCTGAGAGCAGAAACTGAGATACCAGGCAAAATAAAAACCATGTGGGTATTTTCAGTAAAACAATAAACAATCTACAATACTATATATTGCGGCGTCAGGCAGATCAAGGCATTGCGGGAGCAGAGGAAGAGACGGAGACTCGCTTGCCGGGGAGAACACGCCCTTTATTGGTAGTCCTGAACAGGACTACATCAGGCACCCAACGAGCACCGAACCGATTACACACAGGAAACACAAGGCTGTCAGATGCTGAACTGTAAGATTCACACACGGTGGGAGATTTACGTAAGCTAATTACACACGAGGATCGGACAGGGTACACACAAAACACGGGCGAACACATGTGCGACAAGGAAATACAACCAATGTGCACCGGGAGCTTCATGGAATGGGCTTCCATGGCAGAACAGCTGCATGCAAGCCTCACATCAGCAAGCACAATGCCAAGCATCTCATGGAATGGTGTAAAGTACGCCGCCACTGGGCTCTGGAGCAGTAGAGTCATGTTCTGTGGAGTGACAAATCATGCCTCTCTGTCTGGCAGTCTGATGGACTAGTCTGGGTTTGGAGGAGACCAGGAGAACGTTACTTAACTGCATTGTGCCAACTGTAAAGTTTGGTGGAGGAGGGATAATGGTATGGGGTTGATTTTCAAGGGTTGGGCTAGGCCCCTTTGTTCCAGTGAAGGAAACTCTTAATGCTTCAGCATACCAAGACATTTTGGACAATTCTACAGTATGCTTCTAACTTTGTGGGAACAGCTTGAGGAAGGCCCTTTTCTGTTCCACCATATCTGTGCCCCAGTGCACAAAGCAAGCTCCATAAAAACATGGTTGTGTGACGTTGGTGTGGAAGAACTTGACTGGCCTGCACAGAGCTCTGATCTCAACCCCATTGTACACCTTTGCACCAGAACACAGACTGCAAATCAGATTTTCATGTCCAACATGCTTGACCTCACAAATGCTCTTCTGGATGAAAGGGCAAACATTTCCAGGCTCACTCCATAAACTTGTGAAAAGCTTTCTCAGAAGAGTGGCAGCTGTTATAGCTACAATGATGGACCACCTCTATATTGATGCCTATGGGTTTAGAATGGGATGTCAGAAAATTTCCTGTAGGTGTAATGGCCAGGTGTCCCAACACTTTTGTCCATATAGTGTGCATGTACCTAAGACTGCATGTAGTATGTTTGTCAGCTATAAAAAGGCTCTGACAGTTCACTCTTTGATATGCAAGTTTTCAAGCAACACAATGCAGCTAACAGAGTTTCAAAAAGCCCAAAGGATCTATGTCTGAAATGCAAGAAAATCAGTCACAAAAACAGCAAAATAAATTAAAACATGGTCGATGATTACGACACATATATCACTATGCATTTTTCAATGCAGACATAAAGGTAGGCTTTTACACATATTTGGTTATTATAAAACATTTTTATTTGAATATTGTGCATTTTCACAGTTTTTCAATAATACTCCATTTCAAGTATTAATGTTAAATATAGGATTTATATATTTTAAAAATCCTGCTGTCATCTGTAGCATTGCAATACATTTTAGTAGGGTCTCCCTCAAAGAAAAGAACATGGTTTGGGACTCAATAAATATTCATCACACTTCTGCCTTGCACTAAGAGAATTTCTCTAACCTTATGGCTGATATCTGTGCTGATTCCAGTGGCTTTTTCATACAGTACCTTTTGCAAATGAATACTCAGTGTTATCACTGGGATGTCTCTAGGCTACGCAAAGATAACGTCACAGGAATACCTCACGACACGTATTGGCAAGACAGGGAAAACACAGCAGCATTATTCCATTCAACCACAGGCAGCTGCCAAGTAAGGTGTTTTAGAGCAGACAGTGTGTCCAATTCAGTGTATTCACACAAAACATGGCTTCCACGTCCTCTGTTGAAACAGCACAGTCACAATAGTAAAGAGTTTTTATCAGAGCACAGGAGCATCCCTCTCTGAGCTGGTTTGGTTTCTCACAACCTGGAAATCAAGCAGCCCAGAGTTTGAGATGCTTGACACTTAAATCCCATCTGAGTTGAGCTAACACTTGGTGCACCCGTAAATGTCACCACTGATGCTAAACGGCCGCCTCCCCGGTACTCTGAGCATGAGTTTGGCGACGAAAAAGTGGGCGTCCCTTGCATCTCGGGCTGGGCCACGTAGCAAGACACAGACAGGACTTCAACAAAATGCAGACACAAGTACAAAGTCGCAGTTTATGCATGTGAAAATGTGTCTGCGTGCAAAGGGTGCAGCCTTTGTGCTACGACGAGAAACAGAACCCAGCAATGTGAAACGTTTCAATTAAACAAGAGCCGGTAAAGCTTTTATAACACTTCTGAAAGCTGAAACATGACAGAGGGCAGCACATCCAAGGACCTGTCCCCGCTCAATGAAGAGGTAAATGTGAATGGCGGGAGCAAGTGCTCCACCAGTTCTCGATAAGCGAGCGGCTGCTCCTGGCCACTCCATGCTGGGCAGTATCAACAGTGCTAATTACAGCTCTCCCATGGTCCTCCCACATCCTAAGGATGCTCTCTACCCACAGTGGCCTATAAGACTACAGGAAATTCAATGCCGGCGACAGGCATATGCAACCTATAACCTGTGAGAACTGGTACCCTAATTACGTTGACGGAAAAATGCAAGTAGCACAGCTGCGAACAATTGCGAGGTCTTAGCGTGTCCTCTGAATCAAAAATAATCAGCATTTCACAATATGCTGTCTACAGTAAAATCACAACTTTACAAAACATTCAGTTTCAGGTATTTCAAAGGTTTACAGTGGTCTTCCAATACTGAGGCGCAGTAATGTTGACCAGTCAACACTACTCAGTAGATAGTGACCTCATTCCATGCTCTCTGACCATAACAGGTAGTATATATGACAGTAAGATCTCCTGTGCTTGTCCATCTTATATCCCAGATGCAATGCACATTCTTCACAACCGCTTAGCCCACTTTCACTCTGGGTTTTCACAGCAGAAAACATTAATGCAACATCCAAAAGCAAACCCTGTAGAGAAATCACTAGGGAGAAAATTAATACTCTGAAGGTAAAACTCTGAAGTAGAAATTTAATTCATTTCTACATCTCAAACTCATTTACACTCCATTGCTGCAGTCCATTCCAGTATTTCTTTAAACAAATGCATGAATCAACCCAAAGATCTTAAAACACTTATCTATAATCATTATTTCTTGTAAAAATGAGATCAATGTTTAACTCTCTGACCCAGCAGAGCCCAGTTCTACATCAGAATACAAATAATTCCAAAATATATTTACATATGGTAATCCCCTCCAATCAGACTACATAAAAAATGGAGAGAATACATGAATAAGTTATCCAACAAACAGCAATTATATTTCAAGACTTCAGCAGGTCTGAGATGGAAAAGATATTCTTGCTCAATCTGTGCTTTGATCCATCCATCCATCTTGTAAACCACACATCAAGTACAGGGTCGTGGTGAGCTTAGAGCAGGGGTAGGGAACCTGATCCATGGAGGGCCAGTGTGGGTGTGGGTTTTTGCAATGACCTCTCAATCAGCCAATAATAAGACAGTGGTTCTCAACCCCAGCCCTGGGGAGCCACTATTATAGGCTGATTGAGAGGCCATCCTAAAAACCCGCACCCACACGGGGCCACCATGGAACAGGTTCCCCAGCCCTGGCTTAGAGCCTACCCCAGGAAGCTGCCCTGATGTCCCAGCGAATGGTGCTTTCAGTCAGACTCACTGTCATATTCAGGTTGAGGCCACAATACAGAAGCCAGTTTTACAACTGTGGCCTTGATTTCAGCTGTTAGCTTACAGGAAACAGAGACTCATGGGAATTTTACTTACACAAAAATGTTTTGAGGACAGAAAGAAAAACAATTAGTTCAGAGATATAACCAATCAGATTATAGACGAGGTGGGTCCAAGCAACTAGTGGAGGCGGGACCGAGACATTTGTTTGGTTGGTCTCGCCCCCTGCAGTTGCTTGGACCCACCTCCTCAACTATATGATTGGTTATCCCCCTGAACCAATAATTTTTCTTTCTGCTGCCTTCTAAACATTTTTGTGTAAGTATAACTCCCATGAGCAAAGGAGAGCACCTGGATGGCACACTGATGCAGAATTTAACACAATACCCAGCCTTCCAAGGCGGGAATATTATCCACAATGCAAACATTCCATGGAAAAACATTTTTCTACAGTCAGAGTTATTCATAGTACCACTGACTTGGCAGCCTGCCAACCTCTACGATTGCATATCAATAATCTTATTGATCACATGCTGGTGCTCCCATGGCACTAGAAAGTAGCTGATGTCACACGGCCTGAGTAATTAGACAGCGCAGTGCAGACCGGGACCATAATTTCAGCTGCAGTACCCAACAAAGAAATCTGCTGCGCCCCGTCAATGTCACAGGAGAGCCCCACGGGGTTTTGAGGATGCTGCTTTGTTGCAACACAATAATCCTCGGCCCTCTATTCAACATGCAGGACTAATATAGCTCTGCGTGACATGGCTTATACACCAGTGGTCAGTATTACTCTCATCAGTGATTTGACTTCCGTTCAATCCGCTCTTTTTTCAAGCACAACAATGTGTCTCATAGTGTCAGCTGGTATCACTTCCCCATGTACTCCTTGCCCCGCCTTTATGCTGTTCCCCTCAGCTGTCTGTTTTCCTCTGTCGGTAAGCCTTGCAAAGAGCACAGGACATGGATACTGCATCATACTGAGTTTAAGGCAAATATGTCAATGAAAAGCAATATAAGTGTAAGGCCACATGGACAGATAGATGCCTTGCATGTGATCTCTCGGTTGAGTATTGCATATTCCTTCGTCTGACATATTCTTAATCTTTCTTTTAATTGAACACACCTCTGACCAAAATAACACAACAGCAAAATTCCTTATGCACAAATAAACAATGCCTCTCAATAAATAATCTCAGTTTGTGTTAAATGTGTATAAATCCGCTCTTCATTTTGTAAAGATGATGCTCAATCCATTTGAAAGGTAGAATGGTTTACAGTTGTATAAGTTTGTGTCTCAGGTCAATGAAACATGTCCATTTTGTAAAAACCCATGATGTCCGCTGTTTTTCTTTAAACCAGCTGGATGAGGCATTCAGTATTTGGGAGGGATTACTACAATGGGATCTCCAGTCGCTGGCCGCCACATTAGGACCTGGGCATCGTTGGCGTTGGGTTTGACCATGGCTTGAGGTGGAATGGACTCATTCTTAGCCAGTATCTGTGGCTGATCCTGGGACACCGGCTCCATCAGCTTCGCTCTCTGGCCCAGCGGCTTGTCCGGGTTGATCTTGATGTGCAGTCGCATCCTCCACCGGATGGTCTGCAGTACCAGTGTTTCGCCCGTCCCCTGGTTTATGGCCACTAACCAGGTGGTGAAGCTCTGATCACGGTGTATGCTGGTGAGCTGAGGCAGGTTGCTGTTGCTCACTGGCACTCCCCACGTCACGCTAGGATAGAAGTTGTCATTCATGCTCACGGTGAACCTACTTTCCTTCTTTGTCGGACCCACAATTATGCATGTCTCTGTGGTATTGCCGTACCAGGGGTAGTTCACACCGTCTGAATCACTTATTGCTTGGATCTTACCATCCCTTAGGTCTGGAAGCTCCCAGCTTGACCTTGGGAAACAAAGTCAAGAAGAAACGTGGTGAAATTAAGTATATCTTACCAGTATTATAGGACATACTCTATAATGAATCAGGCAATGAGATGATAATACTGCTGATTAAATAGACATGTTAGTACGTCAGTTATACGCGTCCTATAAGAAGAATGTTTGGTTCACAGACATCTCTGATTTAGACCTAAGGCAACACCTTAGATTGGAGTTGAAATGCAGAAGGATTTTTTACAATCCCTCTTTGAGCAGCCACCTTCACCCAGGTAACCTTCCCACCAAAAGTGGAGTGTGACTCGTCAGCCTGTGAAAGACCCTCTCAATGGAACACCTATTCACCGTCTCCTCCAGACCTCTCGGAGTTTACGCCTGCTGTCTATGGTTTGCCTGCTGCGCGAGAATAAAAGAGATCGATATTATGCAAATCACATAAAACCATATGCAGCACTTCCTGGCTGAATTTGCACGAGTGCCTTTAGTAAAGGTTAAAGTGCAAAGAGTTACTGTCACACTTGAAATGAATCATCGCCACCAAGGAAAGAGCGACAGTCAAATGTTGTATTGATAACAAACCATAATGAAATTGGCCAAACTGAACAGCTCCACAGAGAGTCATAAAAAATATATATATGAATAATAATTTTAAGTGAACACACTGTATTATTAAAAAGCCTTTGGCGGGTTAAGCATGTTAGAATACCTCAGCTGCTGGAAAATTAGTCTCCCAGCTATGAAACAGCTGGCATCCAAAATCACTGCATCTTTGCACATACTGTACACCTCCTTATAGGACAAGATATCAGAGCCATTGATGTACAACCAGGTAACATTCTGCAGACTTTTGTGGACAAACTCTGCTCGCCGTGGTCAGCTGACAGTATAAATACCTCTAAATAATCCTAACATGTTAAAGCATCTTATTTCTGCATTCTCTTTAAATTGTAAATATGAAAGTAAATAAATGGGTGGTGAGCATAAGTTCCTGCTAATCAGGCGATGTGCTGTAATATGTTCTTTAAAAAATGTATATGAATCAGAATCAGAAAGATCTTGGCATGTATATTAAACATGCCAGCAATTTGTCTTGGTATGTGTGCCCATACAATTTCAAGAGAACTTACTTTTTTTTTTCACAATTTACACATGACATTTGACACATACGTTTTACACTTGACTGTTTACCTATAATCAGAAACAGCACGGGATGATAAACAGCGAATGAAAATAAAAGGGGTAAATGTGAGTGACTCATCAGGTCAAGAAACTGTACCTGTGATCAGAAGGTCACTGGTTCAAATACCAAGGGTAGCCAAGTGATTTCAACACTGAGTCTGTGAGCAAGGGACTGTCTGACCCAGCTTTCTCAAAAAATGTATGTCACTTTGAATAAAAGCATCTGCTATATAAATAAATAATGTGATGTGAATATAATTTCTTCAAAGGTGTTTGTGTTTCAGAGTCAGATGTACTTACATTTATACAGCACTCTACATGATTGATCACAACCTCCCAGTTGCTGGTTGATATTATGGTTGTTTGTTTCTTTGCTGTTAAGTGAGGGTAGAGGTAGAGTAAGTGTGCCCACGCTTGCAGGCGGGTGACGGCCTCACAATGAGCCCCTGCTTGTTCCAGTGAGCTCGCATCAATGTCACTGGCAACAGAAAAATCCATTGATGCTCTAGGGCTAGAATTAATTAAAACACCAAGGGGAAATGAGGCTGCACTGCTCTGTTTAATATGCTGATTACACAAAAGTACCTTTTTTTATCATAACAGAGCTGACCTTATAGTAAGAATGCCCCCCCCACCCCCCACAGGAGATCTTTTCCACATGCTGGCCACAATTTCTGGAGCCAGTGAATTAGCCTGGCTTTTATCAGTCACAACAGATTTCGTCTCTA
Organism: Brienomyrus brachyistius; assembly: GCF_023856365.1. NCBI lineage: Eukaryota > Metazoa > Chordata > Actinopteri > Osteoglossiformes > Mormyridae > Brienomyrus > Brienomyrus brachyistius. The sequence continues at coordinate 19,013,853 of NC_064534.1, forward strand.
GTTGTAACAATCCCAGGAAATGGGTGCATAAACAGTAGTTATACCCCCACTACCCCCCGCACTACCCTCCGCAAATTCACATTACTGTTTCTCAAAAGGGGGAAGTTTATGGGAAATGAAGCATCTAAGAAAAGGTATATAAATACTGTGCCTGACAGGCGATTTTAAATCACACAGATACATGCAGTCATGTTCAATTTACAAATGAGGTTGTTTTCCATCCATCCATCCATTTTCCAAACCGCTTATCCTTCTGGGTTACGGGGAGATAAGGTTGTTTTGTTATTCCAAAATAAAAAATAACTATATAATATATAATAACCTTATTAAACTGAAAAAGGCTGGAAAAAACTTTGCAGTTAATTGCTTTTATCTGAATAGGAAACAAATCGCCATGTGATCTGACAGGATTGTTAACGTTGTGAAAGGGTAGCTAATTCTGGTAAAAGAATCAGCTTGTAACTGGCCAGAATGCCTAGATTCTGGGCGGTGAGGGGTTCAGCGGGCCAAGCCTCAGTGCCTGTGATCAGAAGATCGCTGGTTTGTATCTTCCACCTCAGCAGAACAGTCACATGTCTGTGGGCCCTGGAGCAAGGCCCTTATCCACCAGCTCCAGAAGCACTGGAAGATAGCTGACCCTGCACTGTGACCCCTAAGCTGTGGAGCGCAAGAAGGGGTTGGTGAAGAGAAGCATTCCAGTGTACCTGTACTTGTGCAAATGGCAAATGAAGCAGGTCTGTTTGTTTTGTGCAACACTGCAGAGTCACGGGCCAAGTGTAAACAGCAGAGGGACCCTAATCCTCTAGTAAAAACGGAAGGAAAAAATTCACAGGCTTTGCATGTTTTTCTTTTAATTCTGATGTTTTTTTCTTACTTCCTACATTTTCCCACAACCAGTGCAGTGTGCATATCAGAACTGTGTCAATGTTTTAGCTGCACTACAGTGTAACGGGTCGTACCAGTGTCCGATTACCATCCCCTAATAAACTTTACATATTTGTGATCTCTTACTATCAATTCTGACATCCAAAACGCTGCACTATGCTTCTTCAATTCAGTCCAGTTATTCCAGTTTTTTCAACCTTCCATTTTAGTCACTAATGGCAGAAACAAACAGCCACAACTATCCGTTTCCTTTCACAACATCATACACATAACTCTTATTATAAAGCTCAGATCTATCTGTACACTTTTGATCTTTGTTATTATTATTATTAAATTGATCTGGTTTCCTTGTTCTTTTTAGTAATCAAGATTGTTGATTAGTTCTACATGGCTTCTAACTTACATTAGAGTTTGCTCTGTTACGGGCTTTTCTGTGTCGTACTTCAGTGCCGTTTCCTATGCGCATGTGCTGCTGGTACCTCCGGAGGTGTGTCATACTTCTTTTGAATACAGGGAAGCCTACAGTCAGAAGTACTGTCGCATTATATCTTTTCAGACCTGTTATAGATCATAAAAGCAGACTTGAGCAAAACGCCTCGTGAAGAAACACATTCATTATCACACTGACTGTTTAAGTACTGTAATGGAACTGCATAATGCGGCTTCACTACTGAGGTTGCTTCAAGCTGATAACTTTAGTCTTTTTAAAGTAACTATGGTTCGTTAAGAATGAAAATATCTGTTATCTAAATTAACGCACTATGCATTGAAACTGCGCGTGTACGGTGTACGCTGGCGGTTATTTTAATTGGTCTTTCTTAAGTAGTTACAGGAGTGCCAGAAAATGGTAATGCAATGTTAGGAATCTTTCTGGCTCAGAAGTAATCACTGAAATATTAATAAAAAAAATTAACACAACACTATAACGTCGTTTTACTATTTAGGCAATAGGTCAATACATGGGCGTAATTACGCCTACTGTAGGGGGGGTTTAACCTCCCTAAAATGCTTTTTACCCCCCCCCCCCCGAAATAAATGTGCATTTATTGACTTAAGTCATAAACAGTTTGCCGTCAGCACCCCCTAGTAAAGACTCAGCCCCCTTATCCATTCACCTCTAAATACTGTACGCCTCTGGGTAAATACAAGGTTTTCAATAAATATATTAATTACATGGTTTTCATTCGATGCCTCCAAAAACATACATTAAGACGGATTTTTCATTCTAAAGACCTAAGAAAACAGATGTGCACTGTTCTGTTGGTGCAATAGTGTGCACATCATGCTTGCCGTCCAGCTCTTACGTAAAGCAGGAAGTAATCCGTACCATAACTGACATTAAATTCAGGTTTAATCTTAACATATAAAAAAGTAAATAAAAGTCAAACGTTTCATAAGAACATGGACCCAGCCATCTGCGTCAAATGACAATTAGTGCAAGCTATTTTTAATGCTGTCACACATCAGAAAAGGTCAGACTTACATCCCCTTCTTCCCATACTTGTTGTGGAACTCCATGTGATTGCACGCTTGAATCCATCCCACTATCCACGTCTCCTTGCAGGCGAATGGAGGCACCTGTACGCGAGCCGAGGCTCGGAAGTGCGGGGTTCGGTACCGCAGAACCACGCTGGAGGACTCATCGATGCTGGTGGGGTTCGAGTCGATGGAAGAGGTGACTTCGAAGACTTTGATACTTTCACGGAAACCCTTTGGCTTACATCTGATACTCTGAACACAGCCCATCGCATTAAATAAGCATATATGCCATAAGATCTTCCAGTTGTCTCGGTAAAAAAGCCGCATTGAAATATCCGTATGATCACAGTGAATTCGCCTGCGGAGTATCGGGGTTTGTGCACATGGACAGTGTGTCTCTCTGACAGATCGTGCAAGTTCACGCTGCGCTTGATTGTATACTTTGTATTTTCCCTGCAGCTGTCAAATTCTGCAGATATATAAAATGTCGGATTTCAAAACTGGCATTTTAGTGATATTGCCAGTGATCTCGGTGACAAGTGCGCATTTGTCGTCGAATAATTTGGCAAAAGCAAGTTTCTTTTCCGTTTCTTCTTGCTTCCTCTTGCCTCCTGACTTGAACACAGGTTTCGGCTCCTCTTTTACTGGTTTATCATGACAGCAAGTGAATGTAATCCCAGTTACAATCGCTACGTAAAACTTTACGCGATTTATGTATTCGGACTCCAGTTAAATTAATTCAGGCCATAAGACAAGAATAAAAAATCTGCTACAATTAAGCAGGTCAAAACCTAAGACTCAATTTAAACACATCGCTTTCGGTTAATACTTCCATTTAACCTTTACTAGTCACAATATATATTATATTATTAGTTTTCTCAGTTCGTAACGACTTAACGTAAAAGGCATTATGGTGAAATATACACACGCCAAACTAACGACATATTGTACTGAAATTGGTGATGCGAAGAGTTAATGGGGAAAAATAGAAGAATTATCAAAGGCAGATTTTCAGTTATGCGTTTTGTATCTCATGATAAATAGCGTGCAACACTTTCTTAAAGCTATATAAAGCTGTTTACCTGCGTTATCAGAAGTCATACTGAAATCAAGCAAGACCATTCATTTGCTTGGTTGTAAATGTTTCCTAAAATAATTCTCAATTTCCCTGTTGAATAAAAAATGCCAAGCAAAACGCCATTTGTTATGACTTGCCTTCAACATATTAAAACGAGGATGGTTAGTCTATCTGGAGGACCAAACTAGACCGGCAGACGTCGAGAGGTAAGTGAGAAATACATACCACTTGTCGGTTACATTACAAAGCTTTTAAATAGAAAGGTCTGCATTAGTAACTGTTCGCAATAGACTGCCCTGTCCAAAGCCATGCTCCGTTGAAGCACTTGTCATCATTGTTTTCTATTCTTGGACAATTTAGTAATTGATCCTCACTGTATCTTCTTTCCATTAACATAACGCCAAGATGTTATCAAGTTTTATTTATTTCAAGTGTACAATGTACACTGAAATAGCCAAAGGTAGGCAGGTCAACTTTCCTCTTTTACTTTTCGCTTGTCATGAAGAAAAGAAAGTCACAAAAATAATTTTATTGCCGTAGTAAGGTGTGATTGCTGCGACCCAATCCACTTCTTCGTATGCTTTTCTCCTCGGTATGAATCCAGGAGAGTCTTTCACTCCCTTTTCCAGTCGCATCACAGTCACCGAAGGTTGCCTCTCATGCAATTCTATACCTCAGCTGGTAGAGATGCAGCTCTTTTATCCCAGCAGCTTTGGCACGACACTTCCGCCTAAGATAGCTGGTGTCATGGGATTTGTAGTTTAAACATCCAGAACACATCTTGTCCTGTGCTTCGTAACAATGGTATGGATTTTGACAATCTGGATAGATGCTCAGTAATAAATTATTTATTCGATAGACGATTTATTCTCTTTGCAGGACGCATATGTACATGTTTATGTCTGTATTTATGTTTCTATATATATATATATTTGTTTGTGGGCTTTTAGATTATTGCATGTACGATGTCAGTTTTTTGGGGCAATGTCTTTTAATTTTTGTGGGGAAAAAGTAATTATTTTGGTGATGACTGGTGACAGTAATATTCTAATCTCCGTTGCAGTCGTGCCAAATTTCCAGTGCTAGCTTTCCACTTAAGCACCATGGAGAACTCCCACTGGCAACGTTTTAAATGGAGAAAATGCACTGGATAAGGAGAAATGCAAGTGTCGCAGAGCAGTGGGCAACTGTAATGATTACACACAAGAGTCAATGTATATAAACATAACCACATGTCCTCTTGCTTTATAATGGGCTACACACGTTAAACAATAAATCTGGCAGTTAGAGCGCTGAAAAAGTTTCGACAGTTTCCATTTGATAGTCCATCCAAACTGAAATATTGCACCTGTACTATACTTTCTACCGATTCGTCGGATTGTCTGATACGTGATATAGAAATTATAAAAAGCACGTAAACCAAGGATGGGAAATACAGTTCCCAACATGCTCTGCAGAGTGAAACTGTTCTTGTATCTACGGTATGGGGCTTAAAATATCCCAGCTGTCTTCGAAGGCTCTTGCCTGTCACTAATCCGTTCGTTTTTTCCTTTTTCTGTAGATTGGCGTTCACTGGATTGGCTGTAGCAGATGTCAGTCAGTGGTGTACAAGCTTCTTAACAGCGCGGAGTAAACAGCATTTGCATGTTTTTCGTCTAATAAGATAGTAAGGGAGTTAGGCTAAATATAGCCGAGGTTTGTAGCTGTAAGAGGTCAGGAGGACCGTATTCGCTTATAACCTCTACACATCTGTCAGCGGCGAGAAAAGTAAATTGATTTGCTTAAAGCGATAAACTGAAGAACGACAACCACGAGATCGAGATGCCTGCACATCAAAGTAGATCCAAAACAAGGGATCGGAACAATGTCCTGAACAGACCCGAGTTCATGTCACTGAACCACCCTCTAAGGAATAGTAGTAGCGGTGAAGTTCGGGGGTCTGCGAGACGAGGCGGCCAAACGAAGCACCAGCAGTGCCCGCACCAACAGACTGATCATGCACAGGAATCGGTCGAACATAACAAGGACCGAAGGGAATCTGTCAAATTACCCGAAGAGGACTGCATGCAGCTTAACCCCTCCTTCAAAGGCATAGCGTTTAACTCCCTTTTGGCGATCGACTTGTGCATGTCCAAGCGCCTGGGGGTTTGCGCCTATTCCTACTCCTCCTGGGGCAGCATCCGCTCTATCGTGGGCCTCCTGGCGCTCACCGGCCACTTCATCCCGTGGATCTGTGGCACCATTCTGTGTCTCAGCAGAAGCAACACGTTGGCAGGGCAGGAGGTCTTGGTCAACCTTCTACTCGGTGAGTTGCTCCTAATAAATCATTTATGAAAATACGCTGTAGCCTTTTCTAGTTTGTTGTGCTGCAATGTTATGCATGCACCCCAAATAAGCAAATTTTGCTATGAGAAAAGCGAGTGTTTTTAATTATTATTTTCTTAATGTGATGTGTAGTACACGTTTTTGAAAAAGAAAATCTTTTATGACCTAGGCATACTGGAAGCCTAGTTACCAATGCCGTTAAGTCTGTCAGTGTGTATAAATAGGCTGTTCTGGGTGCATTTCCATCCTTTGGGTCTCAAATTACCTCCTCCCTGCAAGGATTTGTATGAAATTGCTCCAGACTTAAATTCCTTCCGGCATTTAATTTACGATAAAAAGACCACAACAAAAGTCCAACATTCTGTGCTTGAAACATTGAAATATTCCACATTATATCTTCACATAATTATTATGTTTTTTGTTTGTTAAGTAAAGTTTGAGGGATTAAAAGAGTTGCTTTGCAGATAACATGATTGTTTACACCTTTCTTATCTCTCCCATTCAAGATGTGTGTGTGTGTGTGTGTGTGTGTGTGGTCCAGGTATACATTGCATTGTGGGAATGAGATGTCCCCACAATGTGAAAAAAACTGTTATTTTGATGCTGTGAGGACCATTTTTCAGTCCCCACAAGGGGAACACAATTGTATAAAAATCTGTATTAAATCTGCAAAAAAAAAAAAAAAAAACATTTAGTTTGGTTACTTATGGTTAAGGTTATGGCTGGGTAGAGATTAAGATCGTCATGTTGGGATTAGAGTTTTCCCTATGCAAATGAATGGAGAGGCCCCACAAAGATAAAATTGCATGTGTGTGTGAGTGTGTGTGTGTGTGTGTACTTTGCATGACCTGATGTCTACATCCCCATCTCCAAATACTCAAACACAAGCAGTTCAGGTGAATTGGTGTTGACTGCTCATTGGGGTGACCTGGGCTGAATTGACATGCATCCACCTTATCAGAGGAATCACTGGTAGATAAGGAGATCTCAAAAATAGACAAAGTTAATACAAAGTGTACAGCTAAGTGATTTTCTGTGCACCTTAGTGAACATCACCTATACACACATACAGATGTATCTGAAGTTGTAACGAGGTTTGTATATATATGTGTGTGGGGGGATGCGGGGAGTTAAACAGTGCTGTGCAATCTCATGCAGCAGTTGTCTGGTGTGTGCTACCATGACAGTATAGTATTTCAGAAAGTCACTGGCTGTCCTAGCTCAAATGTCTGTCTCAGCTTGCAGTACTAGTGGACACATACTCTTCACTCAGACACTCTTATATAGCGTTGCTAAAAGCAGGCTGATTGCTGTTTGTAATTTGCACAGATGGTCGATCGTCACGCGGTGATATGAATTAGGTGTCTCATCACTGATTACACAAAGCAAAAATTGGATTTGGCTTCATTGGGAATAGAAACTTAAGTTGTCTTGCACTCATGAGTATACAAACCGTAAATCACTTAAGACAGAAGTAAACTAAACAAACAGTGTTCACTGCCTCTGAAGTTTAGCACTGGGTCTTAGATTTTGCTTCATACCACTGCAGTTTTCCCCAAACACCTTGCACATCTTGCACTGCGAGTTCAATCTGACCGAACAGATGAAATATTAGCTTGCAAATATCTTGGCACAGGGTGGGTAGTCTTATATTGGTTGCATATATCTCTGACAACCTTCCCTCTTCCTTTGAGTCATACCCCCTTTTTCAATTCTATAAGAAAATACGCATTGAAAAGCAATATCCTCTTCACTTTCATCATTTTACTGTTCTTTTGTTCAAGTATTACTTTACTGTCTAATTCTAAATTGGGACAGTGATTTAAGCCTAATGGAATCAGTTTGCATTGCGTTGTTTTTATACCACACTATTTTACACAATTTATACAACCGCCAGAAATACATGCTGAAGCCTTTATGTTTGATTTAGCTGATCTCCGTCCTCATTTGTTTCCCTGCATCTAACCAGCTGGCCCCTTTAAAAACCAAAAGCAGACAATTAGTCTAATTGGGTTACTTGGCAATAAATTGCCATGGAAATGTCAATGGTTACCAAAACTATAGCTTATCTACAAAGTTTATTCCTGGCCTATGGGCTGTTTAAGAGCTGAGTCAGTGATGATGGTGAAACCTAAAGGGCCTGTGTCTTCAGGGAAATCTCACCCACAGGAGGCCATCGTGAACTTCGCCCTGGCAAATGTGCTGGGACTCTCAGAATGTTTGATATCTTAGGTAACGGGGAGGAAGATCATAGGTTGGCAGATCGTCTGAGGTGATGTACCATCATCACAGCCCCGTAGCTCTTCCTATCCGGTCATTCCTGTTGAAGTGGGTGAAATGATATTTGGAATATATTTTCCTAATAAATGTGCTTTTTGGCAGGAAATTCAAAATGCTGTTGTTTACCTTTAAATGAAGGTGTTTAGGAAACTGACTGAATCTGTGTCTGCTTTTCCTGCACTTGACCATCTTGAGATCTTTCACACAGTTATGGTCTCATCCTGTTACCCGCGGGCATCCATTTCTGGAACGTTCATAATATTTTGGTCTAAATGAAACAGTAAAGTGCTCTGTCAAAGCGCCTAGACGCCATAGCATAACATGTTTTTGGAGCATGTCTGTGGGGTTCATCCAAACACTTGGTGCAGTCACGCTCTTCCAGCTCTGAATGTTGTGGCTAAAAATGTCCCCCTTGAAATGTACACCGCAGATTGGGTGCTTCTCAGTGATGTCATGGGCATCCCTCTTTTACCTCCCGCATGGATGTCTCAGCACCCTGTCAGGTGGCACGAAGGGTTAAATGACACTTTGGACATAATCATTTAGGCCACCTCTGCAGGTTCTTTGCAGATTGGGGTCTGAGATGACCCCAGCCAGGACCTGGAGTGGAGTGGCTTATCCCCCAAGTCGACCCTGCCATAGAGACCAAACTGCATCTCAAAACGGTCTGGCAGTCATATGACTTTTGGGGATATTTTGTTTTCACGCAAAAGCAATACTTTCTTAGAAAACTGTGACAGGACAGCCAAATCCCTAATTTTTCATTCGAATTTTTAAGCTGCATTTGCATTTAAAGTGAAAAAATAATTCACAGTTCATTTAATTTTGAACATTTTATCAATTTTTAAAGTTGTAAATATGTAAAATCTGCACAGTTAATTGAATGTATTGCCTTAATGTGCTGGAGGGTATGAATTTATCTTGGAATTATAATGCATATAAGATGCATACATTTGATCAAGTACAGAACGGTGCAGTGGGATATTGAATTATGTTTTTGTGAGTTCATACAGCTTCAACAAAGCAGCATTATTCGCTGCCTTTACAATCTAGTAAATCTAGATTCACTACACAGCCTTGGCAAGGGTTAGGTCATCGCGAGGTTTCCAGCCATTTACTGTGCCAACTGGATTAAATTGGAGAAAAAGATAAATAGTCATTTATGTGACTTTATAATTGTTATTTTAGCATCTTAAGTTTTTTTTCACATTTTAATAAAAAGTTTGGTTGCTATGAGAGTATCAAGATCAGTGAGCTGTAAAACACTTATAACCACTTTGCTTATTTGTTTTCTAGTTTTCGAAAATAATTTAACTTGATAAAATCAGGTACTTTTATCTGACAAAGCAAGGTTTCAGCAGCCTCAACAAAGCACATTTTTAAATTGACTTCTGAGTGCATTACTCTCAATGCAATATTCTTTGTTTCAATATTGGTTGAAGGTTCACTACAATTGCTTTCTGTATATTTTTAGCCCCTAAAAATCCTCATCGGAGAAGCGATTCCTATGGCCCTGCCGTGCTTCTCTGCCGTTCCTGTTCCGATTGCAGCTGAGCCAGTTTGATTACGGTGAAGGTTTTTCGGGCAGGATCGCGGAATGCGGCGAGGTTTGTGGGTCAGGAGATAGGGGAATACGAGAGCAGATAATCTGTCTTTGATGGGATAGCACGTGTGACGGCTCAGTCCTCGGTGCTGCGCTGAGAGGCTTCCTGAAGGACTGCTGAGTGGAAAAGCAGATAATTTTGTCTTTAGATACTGAAACGGCATCCGTGGGAGTAAATGCAGAACCCTGAATGCCTTCTATAAATAACGTTTTTATAAGTTAATCAGACTTTTTTTAATTGTTTTTAATATTTGGAATCACATTGAATACTTATGACATCCTATTTTCATGTAATTTGTAACATTTTCTCATATCTTATTATGGCATAATGAGAATTGAGGGTGGGACAGTGGCTAGCACTGTTGTCTCACACCATGGGCATCGTTAGGCCTATTTAGGGTGGGCTTCAGCCCCCCTAAAATGATCCCAAGCCCCCCCCCCCCCTAAAAATATAGTAATTATCATACTATTTAAAAATTATATATCCATACGTTTCATGCAAGATATCACTGAGCGCAGGTATGCACTTAACGAATGGAAGAAAGACTACGCATTGGAATTAAAAATAATACTGTAAGTCTAGCTATCATTATTTAATTAAAATTATGTACTGGCTGTTTAAGCTCCTATAGGTAACGCGGGCATTAGGACCCAGGCGGAAGCTACATGTCGCTGCTTGTTAGCGAGTAGCAACGTTTATCCGCAGTTCAACAGAAAGAAGTGGCCAGATAATTTCATTGTCAAAGATCGTGAGACTATATCCTCATTTGGCAGAATAAATCTTTGAGAAATATTCATGCTTATTTTGCTCTGTCAGATTTTACTAGGAACTAAACTACCAGTGAATAAACTAATGATTGTACCACATCATTATGTTATCTTCTGTCCAATGTTGGTAGTCTGTCTTCAGTTGCATACAGAAATGGTTAATCAGTGGTAGGCAAGCAAGAAGAAAGAGGAGTTGTGAAACTACATATCTTTAGATATTGTGTTTCACATTTAATATTTTTAAATGCATTGTTAGATATATTTGCTAGCGTGTTTTTAATGAACACAACCCCAACATGTAGGCTGTTAAAAAAAAAACTCATGGACTCATTTAGTTAATTACTCATGTAATTAAAAAAAGAGGTAGACATCCTAAAGACTAAGGAGACCAAAGGCAGGGAATCTTCCAGAGAAGCCAGTGAAATAAAGTGAGCCAGATAATAACATAATTACTGTACATGCGATGATAAAATTAAAGAAGCCTGTTTAGGTTTGGTGAAAATTTTCAGCCCTCTATACGCGCTAATTCCTTCCTACAGCCCTGGGGGCTAAGCCCCTCTTGTCTTTCAGCACTAGAAACATTCCAGTCTCTTGCCTCTGGGACTTAGGTTCGAGTCTCTGCCCCAGCTTCCTAAGTTATTGACGATATGATAATAACCTATTATTTTGCTGTTGTGGGCACCATTTTTTCAGTCCCCACGAGGGGATATTTTATAAAAAAAAATTGTGACTGCAGTCAAAAAAACAAAAAATGCCAAAAGTCTTACATTTTGATCGGTTATTTATTGTAAGGTTAGGGCTGGGTAGGGGTTAGAGTTGTCGTTGCTGGGATAAGGGTTTTTCCCATAGAAACGGATGGATGCCCCCCACAAAGTCTTTTCGGACATGCAGGCATAGAGGAGGGCTGAGTAATGAGGGATCAACAACCTTGTGCAGACAGCTAGCAGTACCTCCCTGAAATTAACATCTGTTGAAAGCTCTGGCTTGGTAAATGGTAAATGGACTGCATTTATATATCGCTTTTCTACTCTTAACAGCACTCAAAGCACTTTACATTTCATGCCTCACATTCACCCATCCACACACCACATCCACACACCACATCCACACACCACATCCACACACCGGTGGCGGAGGCTGCCATGCAAGACTAGGGCTTAATTGTTTTAACAGTTTTAACATAGATGCTGGATCCCTATTGTTCTTATAAATGCATTATTTGATTTACAATTTGCAAAACTTTGTGTTGGTTAACATGGTAAATAATGTTCTTTCTAAGCATCTGGAAAACCGTGAATCGATTACATTTGGATCATCTGGTATTGTAGTTTGACATTATATATATATGATGTGGCATTATATGGCATGGATTTCCACTCTTCCACCTTGCATACTGTTTACTTTCAGAGGAGACATCAGGCTAATTTCAGACATAAGTCCCTTCCAGAAAAACATCACAGTGCACTTCCCCTAATGCCAAGTCGAACAATACATGCATTATGGTAGATGTCATGATTCTGGAAGGAATAAACAATGAAAGCAGACCAAACTGGTCTAGCTCTACTTGGTTTACACTGGAACAATAAGTGTACTGTCAGCCTCCTAGAAGAAATTGATATCTGGAACATGGATCCTGACATGGTTCATCCATGGGCTTCATTTAAAAAAAACCCATCAGATGATAATCTTTAGAATTTGTGACAGACAGTATTAATGTTTCCACAAATTGTTATTTTTTGGTGCATGTCTTTCACTGAAGTTTAAAGGAATAATCTGAGAAAAAAAGGGCAACCTTGTCCTTGAACAAGGTTTTAACAGTTGATTCTAATGTTCTTATGAAGCTACACATGGAAAAAATCTCAGATGGTGAAGAGAAGAAGATCACCGAGTTGTACTTCATAGGGTGGCAATATGGGCAAACAGCTGAGGTGCTGCACTTCCAGCATCTCCAGAAATCTCCCTCCTCCCAACCATGGATGCATTGTTTCATATCACAGCTACAGCTGCAGTCAACCATTCGCTTAATATTATGCTTGCTGGGTGAATATTTCCTTTCCCTGTTTAGTCTTCCCAATGAAAACTCATGTGATGCAGTTGGACAGCTGCCAGGAAGCGGGCAGGTCTTACCTTGTCGTCTTGGTCAAACCGTTGACAAACTGTTTTCCTGGGGAATATACTCCAGATTTCAATTTACCATTTGTTTCTACTTTTACTTGTATTATTTATAGCAACCTGCCCTGATTATTAACCATATCAGCCAGAGGAAAACAAACTTTGTCGTTGCATGTAATAACGCGCATGACCAGCTCAGTTTCCAACAGGTTTCCATTGTGAATAAAAGTCACTTTAATAAATACACATTCAGTAATGTCCAGATCTCTACACTACACAAGCCCTGTCTTGTACTACATGAGAGTTTGACGTCATAGAAAATCTTGAACCATTTCAAACTAGAGCAGATATATGTGTCAGTGGGCAAACTAAAATGAAATTCTGCCACATTCCATTGGATGCTTTTATTTAAAGATATGATTAATCGAAGTCTATTTGGATCCAGTGGCTCACTGTATGTAATGTGTATGGAAGTGCATAGATGCATATATGAATCCTGTTTTTTTTTTTTTATTGTTCAGGCTGGTATTCTTTGCTGAATTGGATTCTTCATAAATATGAATGGATATGTTCAGTAAAATGCAATCCAGTTGGTTGTGCATCTTTTAAAATGGCTACACAATAAGACAATAGGATTTAACACATTATGCAAACATCTTGCCTGTCCTTCCCCACTGAGGCTGCAGTATTAACCCCCTCCCCCTCTCTCCATTTCTCCTGGAAGCTCTCATTCTGGACGTGATGACCGTCGCTGGTGTGCAGAAGCTTGTGAAGCGTAAGGGACCCCTGGAGTTGAGCCCCAGCTTCCTGGACTACGTGGCTATGGATGTTTACTCGTTTCCAGCAGCCCATGCGAGTCGGGCGGTCATGGTGGCCAAATTCCTGCTGTCGCACTTGGTGCTGGCCGTGCCTCTGCGCATTCTCCTGGTGCTGTGGGCCTTCCTGGTCGGGGTCTCACGGATCCTGCTCGGGCGCCACCACCTGACCGACGTGGGCTGCGGGTTCGCCCTGGGCTTCCTGCACTACAGCCTGGTGGAGATGGTGTGGCTGCCCTCCAGCACCTGCCAGACCCTCATCTCCATCGGCACACTCAGCTGGAGTCCCTTTATTTAAGGCTTAAACGCTGCATGCACGACGCTCGCACTCCTTTCATTTAGGTGCCCACTCCTCGTTTTCTGCCGGCTATCCGCTCCTTCTTCCCATTCGCTTCCGTTTTTAAAATTAGTTTGTTCGTATAATGCCAAAGCATACGTAAAGAATGGTTCGCTTTTCCATCAGTGTCGTGGTGGATATTTCAGCTGGGAGTTTACAATGCCTCTTAAACGCTCGTTAAATTTCAGAAATGTCATCTCCAAGTCGTTTTCCCTGTTGTCAGCATGACAATCGAAAATGAAGAGTTTTTGCGCTGATAAACAGTGTCAAACATGGGCTGTGAGAGCTCAGTTTTCCTTGTCTCCTTTTCATTTGCGGAGTAGCAGTTTTTATGAAAATTTCAGGATCACATCTGCAAATACGGATCAGGGACTTAGCAGCTTTGGTTCATTTGCACGTTCAGAATTTAAAAATCCAACACTTTCTACTGCTCCTCTGAGCCCGCTGCTTGGTCTCTATCCCCCGTCCATCCGTCTCCTATCGACACACTGCACAGATTACTGTTCCAAGTAGAAGTGACTAACCTGACATTTTTATATGTCAAAATTTAACGCCGCTTTTCATACGATTAGAATCACCAAATAATTTTCCCTAAATATTTATCAATAAACAAACATGGACAACCACTGTCAGATCGTTGTTGTTTCTTATGCTACTGATTTCGCATAAGAAGTTGTTCATTCGTCTGTGTTATGCAGTGTGACGGTTGGCTTTCCACTTTTCAACAATCTATGCAGAAATTTCAGGTGTTAGTTAATGCAGTCTAAAAAAAAAATCGCTTCCCTCTTAAACTGTTCAGTAGTTTAGAGGAACTTCACTGAATCAACGTTTGAGAATCAAGTCTCAGGAATTTTTTTCTTTCCAATGGACAAGCGCACTGAGGTGGATCTCGTACACGGATTGGACCTACATCGTCTTGGGAGTATTTTGAAACTGGGGAAAGTTTCTCTGTGAATGGGACTCCAGAGGGCTGTTACAGCCCAGTTTGACTGAGCTTCTGATGCTTTTTGTATTTTTTTGTTCTGCAGGGTATGGTGCCTGACCCCCTGGTCCCCCAATACTGTCCAGCTACAGATTTAACCCTGGTTACTCATGGCAGTGAATGAATGCTGCTGTCATTGGACCCAAAGATTCACCACAGTCTGAAAAACTCTGAGTAGCTTCTGTATTCATCACAGTGATATATTTATCGAAATAAGAGTTTAATAACATGTACGTGCTTGCAGGAGAGACGGTACAGTTTGTTACCTTTCATCATTTCTTTTGGTTGGGAGGCAGATTTAATCTTGTTGCAGTGATATATTGCTGTATAACTGTAGGATACTAGCAATAAGTCCATCATGCAAATCTGTCGTCATTTAGGGATTAACTAATTCCCTGTCTACAGGAAGCACACTTACAGATTTTGTACATCAGTTACTGAAAATCGCATAATTTCATCGGTTTTGTACCAGAATGCTTGCTTTGATTACTTGGTGTAGACAGCACTGTTAATAAACCGACTGCAGGGCAGTAAATACCAGGTGGCAATTCTTCTGTGGTAACTCACAGACGTTCATTTGGGCTAAACATGATAGGTCACATTTATTGTTGTTTACCACTGACACTTAGAAAATATAAATATTTATATGAAGTAAGCATTCTGTGACCTTGAGTGTTTCTGCGTGTGAGATATGGATGTGAAACTGTATGCGTAGGTGTCAGGTTGAAAGATTAGTTGTCTGGCCTTGTGTATCTTAGCATTTGTCAGGTACACCTGCTGCATTATTATCACCTGAGTGTGTCAGGTGCTGAGTGCAATGGCAGCCATTTTCCAACACTGTCTTTGAACATAGTGACTCCTTCGTTGTTTTTTTCTCCTTCCCCAGAGATCATTTTTAGTTGAGTTTAATTTTCTGCTTCAGCTTCTCTTACCAAGATTTTTGAGAGAGTCCTGAATTTGAAAGAGATGTTCTTTTGTTTAAACAGAAAGAGTGTTTAATTTAAGATGACTGTTCGATAAACTTTTGGTTATGAGTATGGTTTAAAATTTGCATGATTTTCTTTTATAAGAAGATAAGAACTGTGTGAAGATATAATTAATGAATGTAAAATATTTCAATAAAAAGGGATTCAACCTATATTATTCCAGAAATTGAATAAGGTTCACATGTATGTCATATAACCATAAATTAGGATATTTAGGACATTTTTTACTAGCCTTTTACTTCATTGGAAGGCATAAGAAGACAAAATCTGCTATACAGATCTTTCAGGGAATTTTTAAGATCTCATAATGTCCATGAATTACAATTTCTGCTCCTCAAAGTTAATGTCACACCTTATTGGAAGCATATACAGGTCTTATATCATGGCCTGGTAATGCTTCATTTCAAACCAATATCTGCTATAGCTAAACTTGTGCACAAAAGGTCAGATGTATCTTTAACTTCGTCCCAGTGCAACTATCCTATTTAAAGATTTCATTCACACACATGGCTGTTTCATATTAAGTATGCAGGTCAGGTACTGTTCGAGCAGAATTTAAAGTTACCAGGGTAATATAAGTACTCAATGCAGTTAACCACTGAAATGTTTTCTTTACTTCAGATAATATTGATGAAACATCAGCCTGTTTTATGGACTAAGCCGAGGTACCAAAATAATGTTAATGAGATTAGCAAATAAGTAGCTTAAAAAGTATTGAGTTTGTTTATTTATGTAGGGATGCTACTTAGTCTCTCTGTCAATCTCCCTGTTTAAAAACATGATGAGCATCTACCATTCGGAATAACGATATTAAGAAATGTGGAGAGGCACAGAAATGAAAAGCAATTTCTGGCCATGGCTTAAGATTGCCATGGCAACAGGCAGCAGACCATTCAGCACTACCTGGCGTGAGCCTGCGCTACAGTATACTACCAGGGGTTGGTCACAACTTACAAAGCTGTCAGCTCTCCACCAATTAGGGGAAGGAAGAGATGAAGCAAATGAAGAAGAAACCGGGTGCAAAGTGCAAATAACAGCAACTTTATTTCGCTGTGAAGGAGAAA
Organism: Brienomyrus brachyistius; assembly: GCF_023856365.1. Taxonomy (NCBI): domain Eukaryota; kingdom Metazoa; phylum Chordata; class Actinopteri; order Osteoglossiformes; family Mormyridae; genus Brienomyrus; species Brienomyrus brachyistius. The sequence goes on from NC_064534.1 coordinate 19,030,567, forward strand.
CACGTATTTTTATTTTTTTATAACAACGTACAGATAATGCCCATATTATCAGAACGCAGGTACAGAATTAGCAATCCTGGTGGTTCCTTAGTGTGTAACATCCAGTTAAAAGATCATAAGCCTTATAAGAACGAAAATGTCATTATGTCTTAGATTGTTACATGTCTAATAGTCCCTCCAGTTCTATTTTATTAATGACAAAGAGCCCCTAACTAAATGCTGTCTGGGAGTAATGCAGAGGAAGTCGCTTAACGTCCCAGTGAGAGACACTTACCGATAAATACCTGTCAGAGTGACAACCAATCGCAGGTGCCGGCTAATTATAAAGGAGAAGGACTGTAAAACATGTGGTTCCAATGCTAAGAGACTCTCCGGGGAAATTGCATAGGGGCATAGTCTTCAGTGTGAAAAGGTAATAATCATTTCATAGTTCTATTCATGGTAAAAATGTTAAAACTGGTTGGCGGGTTTTTAGCCGTTAAGACTGTAGGAAAAGCATTGCTTTTCTTATTTTTCAGGATTTAGATAAATCTATTGGGAAAATTTATGAATAATAGTGCAGACAAATGTTGAATGAAATTTATAACCTCAATCAAGGTTCATAGTTTAATTATGCCCGGTGAGAAATTATAATTATGTTTCATTTTTTTTGTGAGGTTTATAGCCATGCAAATTTGAAAAAATGAGCCGGATGAAGGTGAAAGCGTGTGCGATACATTGCAGACCATGAAAGGGATTTTCGAAGGTCGTGTATGAATGATGGAGACATTACCAAAGATTAGTTTTATTTGAATGGTTGGCAGAAGGTGTTATAGTGTTTTTCTTTCAGATTTTTCTTATTTCCCTCAAGGACGACTTGCTGCTGCCATAGTGACATCTGAGACAGGAAGTGGGCATCATGTCTTCAGAAGGTATTGGGTTCTGAGTGCGTATAGAACCAGACACACTTACACAGGAAGTGAAGGCAGTACACAACACTTCCTCCTGCAATGCATCTCTGTCTAGAGTGTTCTCGGGTTTTGATCAATATGCGTGCTTGACCGTTCCTGTGTTCTAGCATACCCGTTTGGCATCATCTTCCATTGCCGAAGTGCACTTCCAATACTCAACAACATCCATCCATCCATTTTCCAAACCGCTTGTCCTACTGGGTCGCGGGGGGTCCGGAGCCTATCCCGGAAGCAATGGGCACGAGGCAGGGAACAACCCAGGATGGGGGGCCAGCCCATCGCAGGGCACACTCACACACCATTCACTCTCACATGCACACCTACGGGCAATTTAGCAAGTTACTCAACAACATAAACATGGAAAACGGAAAAAAATCTCCGGATGTTGTTCTTGTCCTGCTCCAAAAATCAAGGATGCATCGGTCGATAATGATAACAATCCCAATGATTCATTGTGTCCTAAGTTTGGTCTTGGGAGGCACCTTAGCAAGACCGCTGTTGCCAAGAGCAAAAGTACGATCTTTGTGTTCTTGGTATTGATAAACACCCTGTCAGTCATTTTTAGAACATGAGTGGTCAACAGGGCCGTAAACTGATGACCGTTTCTTTAGTTTACAGAGCAGGAACACAAGATAAATCACGCTGAAGCCAACCCCAAAGGTCACTTCAGGATGTCTCTCGTGATACTGTGTACACTGGAAAATCCCTACATTTTGATATCATATAGTGACTAAACAGATACACAAATCACACTTGACCTACAGGTCTGTGAGCTTTTAGCAAAAAAAAAAACTCTAATCTAGGTCTTCCACTGGATCCGTGGAGCCCGGCACGGTGCCCAGGTTGGGAAATCTCCTGACAGACCCAGTGTGTGTCCACAGATGGGGGCAGCTGTTTCTGTCAGTTCCTTCCCCTCCCCTCCAGCACTTGCCATGACGATCAGGTAACATTGCTAGAGTCCCTGACTCAGCAGCCTATAAATACCAAACTGTACAGTTCACACATAGCAGCCTGCAGCAATATGGCTCCAGACTCAGAGATCCTCGGCTACCTCTTCATCCATCTGCCCAGTATAGATTTTCCTCCTCCCATTAGGTTAGATTATAGACCTCCTGTACTACTGATAAGCACCTTTTATTGCCCGTTCTCACTGTCTTTGAAGCATCCAGTGGGTAAGTCAGTGACAAAGCTTTAACGTAAATATCCAATGGATGCATCATTCTTGGAGACCAAGGTTGTCATCCAAGTCTCCAATAGTATCAACTTGGAACCATGCAGAGCTTTTAGCTCAGCAGACACTCTGTCCCAGACGCTGGACAGCTACCAGAGGCCCACATTGTCAATGTGGTTACAGCTTGTCAGGTCATGCTTTCACGACTGTCAGCAACAGAGAGTAGCTTTGCTCCATCTTACAAAGTGACTACTTGTAGAAGATCATGGCCGTCTTTCTGGAGACACATGGGACAGGTTTACTCGATTCCTCACTTGCAACTGGAATCACTTTCTAGAGTCTGCGCTGTTTCATTAATGGAAAGCATTTAATTGCAAAGACATTTAAAGTCATTAAAATCATGCAAGTATTAATAAGTACGCCTGCTTGTTAACATATTGGCTGCAGCTGAATTTATACAGCATGCAAGAAGGGTCAGATGGCTTAACAGCTGTTTGGCTTAGAACAAATAAGATGAGCGATCTAAGTGATATTGTAAATGTAGTGTGATTACATGTAGTGTGATTCATGCACTACATTGTCTAGAGTATATACTGTAGAGTATATAGATAATGAAGTGTCATAGCCATTAAAGCTCACAGGAGGCCGTAAGTATGTGGCAGCTCAGTGCAGCAGCGGTGTGCAGAAACCATCTCCAAATGCTCGGCAACCCTAATCGGTATGAAACGGCCACTGAATGAGCATAAATACACTTAGGACACGTTTTTCAAAAATGCATCCATTTATCTTCAAAAAGAGCTTATCCAGTACAGGGATGTAATGGTTTTGTTTGTTTGTTTTTTATAAACGATATTAGTGTTGGGGCGGCATGGTGGTGCAGTGGTTAGCACTGTCGCCTCACACCTCTGGGACCCGGGTTCAAGTCTCCGCCTGGGTCACATGTGTGTGGAGTTTGCATGTTCTCCCCATGTCGTCGTGGGGTTTCCTCCGGGTAATCCGGTTTCCCCCCACGGTCAACATGCTGTTGCTAATTGGACTTACTTAATTGCCCATAGGTGTGCATGTGGGAGTGAATGGTGTGTGAGTGTGCCCTGCGATGGGCTGGCCCCCCATCCTGGGTTGTTCCCTGCCTCGTACCCATTGCTTCCGGGATAGGCTCCGGACCCCCCGCAACCCAGTAGGATAAGCGGTTTGGAAAATGGATGGATATTAGTGTTTGTTATAGTGGTCAGGTTGTCGGGGTAAGTTGTGCATTAAATTCATAACTTGTATTCCATACCTATGAAGGTAACACAGTACCTTGTGTATATATAGGCAATTATGAATAAGAATTAGCTTATGAAGCCAGTGTTATTAAAAATAGAGCAGATGTTTTATATTGTACGATGAACATGTGGTTTACAAATGCTTTAGTTATGGTAACATGCATTCAGATGCGTCGCTTTCGCCTGTTTGTGCACCTGTGCATGGCTTCATATTTGGATATATGTACCATCAGTTTTATTTGCTAGCAGTTCATTCTCTTTCTGGATTATGTTTCCCAGTTTTTCTTACTCTTCAAGTAAAAATTCTAGCATTGGCATGTTGGGTACATGTCTGTACTTACTTCAGCACCTTCTCATGTCACCATAAGGAATCATGAAACTGATATTTTTCCCATTGATTTACGCTGAAATTTTTTGTTACTGTTAAAGTAAAACATGCATGAAAAAATCTTTTAGAACTTTGAATGATGTTTTTGAACTGGAAATGTGTGCTTTTCACTTATCTATGGGAAATTTATATCCTATGCTGACAAGAGACACTGATCGGTTGACCATTCTAGACCTTCCATCCATCCATCCATCTATCCATCCATCTCTTGTCTGCTCAGCCTGGTCAGGGTAGTATGGGGGCCTGGAGTCCATCCCAGGCAGTGCAGCTCACATGGCTGGGCTACATCCCAGATGGGAAGCCAGTCCATCCAACAGATGCATAATATAACTCAAGTCATGACCTTGACTGGAACACTCAAGGACATGGCATTTAGAATGGTTTTTCCTGGCCATTCACTTATGCCAGTCATTTCTTTAGTTATAATAAGCTTTTCGGTCCCTTCCAGGAGACCCATATAACACCAGCTTCAGGCACCAAACACACTGCTTGGCTTCACATCGACTTCATTTTAGATGACTTCATTTACATCTAAACACCACCAATTTGTTATAATAATGCTGGTATTTCGTTACCCTGTCATACAGTTTTCTGCACTTAGGAGACTATGCTGACTTTCTACATAAACCATTGATCTTCCTTTTATGTATCGCCACATAAACCGTTGATGTTTCTTGCGTGCATCGCTGCCCTCCCTCACCATTTTCAAAGCAGTCTTGCCGCAGGATAATTTAGGCAGAATCTGGATAATTCCATGACCTTTTATTTCTTTGAGATCACCTCTTGCACTTATTTCTTGATTTGCGTTAATCGCCTCCTCTCTTGTTTGTTGATTTGCTTTTGTGCATTGTGATGCTTCATTCAGCAACTCTTTCCCTCCTTGTTTTGAAAGTGTCTTTACCTCAAAACCACAACCCTACCCCAGGAGATGCAGCATGAAGAAAACAAAAATATGTTCATTAATTGCGCAGCTCGTTGAAGACGTTTTGTCAAAATGAATGCCCACAATTTGCTAGCATCACAGCTGAGACTAAGATGTGTTAAACTGCAGCTTTGAGACCCAGAAGGTGGGGAGTGTCAGCACTCATGTTGATATATTCCATCTAACCCTTTTCCACGTGATAAATCCATGTTGCTACATTGCTGTTCGCTATAAGTGTTTATCTTTGTTTTTTTTCTTACATGTCCCCTGGCAAATTGACTTGCGCCTGGCCCAGATTTGGCCCCCTGGTACTCCCGTCTGGAAAATTAGCTTGTTTAGTTTTATTCCTGTTCGTTAGCATTCATCTGTTATGTTCTGATGGGCATCCCTACCCAGTTAATGTGCCCTCACACCCCTAATGAACCAATTCTCTGCTTTTACTCTCTGCCTGCTATGTGGCTCTGTTTACTGTGCACCAGAGCAGGTACATATTGGGGGGGGGGCTCTTTGCTCAAATGCAAAATGCAAAATTACCCACTCCCCCGGGTCAGCGAATTTTTTTGAGGTGACCCACTCCCAACCTGTTCACCGTCAAGGCAAAGAGGAGAGGTGTATTTAGCTGCCCAGCTGCTAAATACACTTGACATGTAGCCCACGCACTGTTTTTCCTTGCACTTGCAGCCATTTCTGCACATGGTACTCTGATGTTATTTATTGTCTTGAGACATCTTGCACTGTGTCCTGTAAATTTGCCTCCTGTTAATCTGTCATTTTAATTGTATTCTTAGTTTTACACATATGTTTTGTAATTCAGAGTTCTGAAAAGTCTGCACCAGAGCATATTTCACCAGGAAACCTATCAAAGTGAATAATATAGCAATATGAAATATCTCACTGTGATTTTTTTCTCACTGTGTTCATTTTCAATCATTAAGACTATAACTGATTTCCATTTCACGCCAACTTATTTGATTTTCCATAACTCAGTGTTGCCACCTACTGTCCAAAAACGGTACATTGCATCGGGTGGAAAAACCGAAGTCGTCTTTGTTTTACTCATTATTTCAGAGTCATATTTATTGTCTGTTGCATTTACAGGGATGCAGTGTATTATAAATACAGGTCATGTTTTTGACTTTGTATATTTAGAACTTTGCTTTGCATTTACAGCAATAAGATACATCAGTTATAACTCCGTTCTATGAAAACCAAATCAAAGCGAACACAATAAAACATCATTGGTAGAAAAACGAACATACACTCAGTTCTCCAATTTACAATAATGCATATGCTTAGCTAATATGAAGTAGGCCCCACTTTTTCCTCCAGGACCACGTTGAGGGTAGATGAACTGTGAGTTCAGAGAAGCTGTTCCACAGTGTTAAACTGCGTTGTTATTTTTGCACACATGGCTTTCCTGTTAGCTTTGGCAAGTCGAGTCATTTTCCTGTAACCTCACTTATTAGGAAGGTGTTCTCCCCACGGAACCATCACCATCTGCATGCGTTTTTCTTTATCAGTTGCTGTTTCTGAGACGCTAGAGCCTCTACAGTATGTCCAGCACCAACCAAACGTCAAAGACATTCTAATGCTTAGATGAACAGTAAGTGAAGCTCTCGACTCTACCTGTTTGCTGTATTCAGTCTCATGATTTACTGTTTGGAAGAGCAGGCTGTTTGCGTCAACAAGCAGGTTTACCCAAATAACTGGCCAGTGTGTGATTATGAATACAAAGTGTAGCATACAAGCTAAATTTAGCACAATATAAATAGTGCAACTAGGTCAAGTTCAAGTCCTTTAATTTAACCTAATAAGATAATTATACACCAGGTCAATAGTTTCTGATAAAATATCCCTTTCATTTTTAAAACTCATCCAATGAGAAAATCACCATAATTTCAAAACGGAATAGATGTAAATTAAATTTTAAAATTTCATAGCTAAAGTGCTGCATAAAACGGAAGAGAATACTACAAGCTATTAATTTTTCAAGACAATCTAATCGCCAAACCACAAAAACTGTCAGAATATGTATTAAATTTTGTTGCAATTAGTTAATACAAAGCATTCTTTCTAAATAGGGAACAGAGTACCTCACACTGCACTTGTGCTGGATGCTGTTACCCCCCGTCCTCTCAGCTCCAGGCTACACGTGTGTGGGTTTCGCTTCACCTGTCTGGAACACTGTGGGTATCACTCTAACAGATCATCATTTCCAACACGAGCTGTGGTAGCATGTCTGTGAGATAAGCCAACTGGCAGCCCCATTGACTCAGTACAGGCAGCTGGCCAGGAGTTATTGGCTCACAAAAAAAATACACTCAATCTGGGGTCTATTTTTAAATACTTTTTATTTGTTTATTAACTATGCACACTTCCTCTGTGTTTTGGCTTAGGAATCTCTGACGTGTACATGTGTTTTTGAAAGAGCCACAAAAGTCTTGAGATCTTTCAGGTAAATGCAAATACTAAATGTTACTGATGCTGGAAAAATCTGGATGCGAATTTCAAAGATGACAATGTTTAATTCATTTATTGCTTATGTAGCGATAATTCTGGGAAATCGCCAAAGCTCAGAACATTAGTGAGAAGAAAAAAAATCATGCCAATTGGTTTCTTTGGCTTTACAGGCTAGCAGCAAGGTAAAATAGATGAGCTAAAATCAAGGACGTAACTTTGGGGTGAACATTAGGGGGAGTTGAGGTTTCGACCCACTTATCATTAAAGATCACTCCTCTGCACCCCACACAGAGGCACGTGGTCGTACCAAACATACAGATTCTTCGTGTTTGGACAAAGTTCAACACACAGGGTTTCGTAGGTATTGGGGAGTTTCTAGTTATTGAACAGATCTGGGGTTAAGTCAGGTTCGCATGAGCTCGCCCCGAGCCCCGAGTGGTTGGACATAATGACACCCATTGGTAGGCAGGATTACACAGGCTGCACCCATTGGACACTATTGTCTTCTAAGATATAGATGTGTTGTTTAATAAAAAAATATATCACTAAATGAAATGTACATTTGGTTAATTCGTGGATAGTAAAATTGAGCTGCAGGATACCAGAAAAAAATCTATTGCATTTGAGCTGAAATTTGCCTAAAATTAACTATAGCAAATTATTATCTACCATTAGAGTTTATCTTTAGCGGGAAAGACAAGTCAGTAGTTCACATTCTGGTTAACTCTAACAACAGAATCCTGGGACCAGTAAATCAGGAGATCCGTAGTGGTGCACTGAAAACAAATCTTTCTTATTGAAATTTTTATTATGAACAATTGCACAAAACATGAACTTTTTAACCAAGGTCCTGCCAATGTACATATAAAATTAACAGCAGCAACAGAGATTCTCTTGTATTTGAAAAGAAATTTTAAAAAATGACATCTTAAATTGCAGAAAAACAAACAATACATAATTACATCAGCTGCCCAATACTACACTGTTTATAAAAAGAGCATTTATTCAACGTAATTTGCAATGGAAAAAAAACTTTTTAGGAGTGCTAGGATGCTGCTGAATCGCATCAAAGTAAGAATGTTTTTGGGCCTTGCACTGGCCCATGCTATTGTCCCGCACTACATCTTATGATATTTGATGATTTCAGCTTTGTATTATTCATAGAAGCAGGATATAATATGTCACATAGCCATGGAAGGAAGCTTCTTAGGCTTCTGATTGGAATTCTGTGAGAACACCTAGGACAAGGACAGTTCCATTATAATAATGGTGGGAATCACGGGGAGATGCCTCGGACAGGGGCGGTCGCCTTATGGTGGGAATCACGGGGAGATGCCTCGGACAGGGACGGTCGCCTTATGGTGGGAATCGTGGGGAGATGCCTCGGACAGGGACGGTCGCCTTATGGTGGGAATCGTGGGGAGATGCCTCGGACAGGGACGGTCGCCTTATGGTGGGAATCACGGGGAGATGCCTCGGACAGGGGCGGTCGCGTTATGGTGGGAATCGCGGGGAGATGCCTCGGACAGGGACGGTCGCGTTATGGTGGGAATCGCGGGGAGATGCCTCGGACAGGGGCGGTCGCGTTACGGTGGGAATCGCGGGGAGATGCCTCGGACAGGGACGGTCGCCTTACGGTGGGAATCGCGGGGAGATGCCTCGGACAGGGACGGTCGCCTTACGGTGGGAATCGCGGGGAGATGCCTCGGACAGGGACGGTCGCCTTACGGTGGGAATCGCGGGGAGATGCCTCGGACAGGGACGGTCGCCTTACGGTGGGAATCGCGGGGAGATGCCTCGGACAGGGACGGTCGCCTTACGGTGGGAATCGCGGGGAGATGCCTCGGACAGGGACGGTCGCCTTACGGTGGGAATCGCGGGGAGATGCCTCGGACAGGGACGGTCGCCTTACGGTGGGAATCGCGGGGAGATGCCTCGGACAGGGACGGTCGCGTTATGGTGGGAATCGCGGGGAGATGCCTCGGACAGGGACGGTCGCGTTATGGTGGGAATCGTGGGGATGATGCCTCGGACAGGGACGGTCGCGTTATGGTGGGAATCGTAGGGAGATGCCTCGGACAGGGACGGTCGCCTTATGGTGGGAATCATGGGGAGATGCCTCGGACAGGGACGGTCGCCTTATGGTGGGAATCACGGGGAGATGCCTCGGACAGGGACGGTCGCGTTATGGTGGGAATCGCGGGGAGATGCCTCGGACAGGGACGGTCGCGTTATGGTGGGAATCACGGGGAGATGCCTCGGACAGGGACGGTCGCCTTATGGTGGGAATCACGGGGAGATGCCTCGGAGAGGCACGGTTGCATTGTAATTATGTTTCCTCAGGAGCCAAGTTGCAAAATGCTTTGGGTGCTAGGAAAATCTCATGGAGACGTGAAAGGACCTGAGCCTGCCTGGGAAAGGAATAGATACTGTAATGCTGAGAGACTTCTCACAAGAGAAAGTGTATAAAGGAAGTATGCAACATGGCAATAGCCACTTCTGTGGCGCGTCCAGCCTTGGTTATAACCTATGAGGAAGCAATAAAAGCTGAATCTGAAGATCTACACAATCGACCAGAGTCCTGCTTCAGTGCTACTACTTGAGTCCTCCACCTTGAAAAGAGCACAAGTTCCAGTCAGATATGCATTGTTATATATCACAGCTGATCAGAAATTAACACTATTAATACTTATGTCATTTCAACATTTGTATTATGTTCAATTCTATAACCATTATATCACCTCTATCATAGACATTTTTTTACTCAAATATCCACTTGGCTTTTCACCTCACATTCCATGCTCTCTAATATCACTTTGGCCTTAACTTCAGGTTTTTCTGCATATTGGGCCTGGAATCCATACAGGATGCCATGTCTAGTAGGCACTGGGTATCATCATCTTCATATTTGTTATTCATGTGATCCAAAATCACAGTTTTCAAGGTTTCCATCAGATCTGTAACATCCTTATCCATTTGCAACACTGCAGTGTTGAAAAAATGGAGTACTGACTTCACATAAACACGCTACATTAAATTCTTTGTATGCATGCATACTTGGCTACTAATTCCTGAGACTGATTCACTGGCACAATCTGCCGAAGGCCCCATGTACACGAATACAGACTTGGCACTTCGGTGTGTTTTCATGACAACTGCGGTTCACACTGAGCACAGGTCACTGCATAAACAGCAGTGTATTGTAGTGCCGGACGAACCAAGGCATGGAGAGCAGTGAAGGATGAGAAGAATTGCTAGCCAGCGAGCATGCTGGGATTTCTTGACCTACACCGGCGCTGCAATATGTTCAAAACACTGGTATGATTCTGGGCATTGCTGAGCCAAGCACACGATGCATCTAGTTCACTGCAAATGCATGCATCAAACAAGAGAGGCAGCAGCACCTTATTAACAACTTCTATTAATAATAAAACTAATAATTTAAACAAAGTATGAGAGAAAAGAATAATTGTAGAACAGATCAAATGATAGCATACTTATCAAATGTAAGTCGCTGAATTAAGTGTAAGTCATATAGGAAGTCCATTGTGAAACTTAACTTTTCTGAATACAATTAAATTCAGTAACAAATAAATTCATTCAGTATTCAAAATTTTCCAACGGTTGATTTTTGTATTACAGCCTTTTACGAATAGCTGTGCTTTGATTTTAATTGTAGGTATTTGTTACGGCCTCTGAAATTCCCTTTTTTAAATCCAGCAGTCGACGGCAGTGACGCGGGCCGACGTTGCGGGGCGCTGTTTTACCCGTTTCTCACGCAGGTTGGCGTTTAACGGGAGCGACGCACAGGCCAGGCGGCTCTTATAACCACGGAGGATACATACTGGAACTCGGTGTTTAAAGAAAAAAGGATACTTTAAGCAGAGACGGGAATAAAATCCTCCAGGCGGTCTGTTTCCACGGATTCCTAACCGTATAACCCGGCATTCGTAGGTGAAGCAGGTAAAGATCTGACCCGACGCCAGAGTGTTGATGCGACACAACCCGGGGCTTCATGAAGCCCGTCTCTCTGCCGCTTTGTTCTAGGCAGCAGCCATCTTAATCATGTTTAATCACTTATTTGCCTTTTATTGTCGGGGAAACACGTTTTATTCTGTAGCTCGCGGTGTGAAAGACTGGCGTTAGTTATGAGTATAACGGGGATCTGGCTGTCAGCACGGCGGCTGTTCCTGCTTGGTTCGGGAGGAAAATCACGATTAAAATATGAAGGCGGCGTTTTTCTGTTATTAACCACTTTAAAAATGCAACGATAAGGTGTCATCTGCTGCCTGCATGTTGTCATTAATTACTTGAGATTAATAAAGTGTCAATGTCGTGCGTTTCACATCCCGGTCTGTAACGGGCTGTGTTTAGCCTAATAGACCAGTTAACGGCAGTTTTCTCTCCAAACAGCCATGTTTGTTATTTAGTCTTATGTACCGCAGTGTGCTATTACGTTTATTTGAGGACGGTCACATTTTCAGTCCCCTGGGTCGATGTGGGCCCCGACGGCGGCCTCGCAGTGCCCCGGCTGGGGGGTTATGCGGATGACCTGCGTGGGCTCCCCCGCCGCACAGCCCGTGCCTGTAACGGCGGGTATCATGATGTAACTCCGTAGTGCTAGGCTAGCTATATAGCTAACCCCGTAGCTTTGCGCAACGCCAAGAACGTGCTGCTCCGTTAGTAAATAATACAAAGCAGAGAACAAGTTGCAGGTCGCAGCTCCTCCGTGAGCTCGGCCGTCCGTGACAGCGTCTGCGGCAGTGACTGGGGGGTGGGGGTACTGGGGGCGGAAGATTTCTGTGGAGATTAAAAGGTCGAAGAGATTAAGCGATCATCCGCCGTTCAATGCTTTTTCTCCAGGTCCAGTGCGGTGTGCTGCAAGTAAACAGCCCCACAGGGTTGGCTTAGTGCTTGTTCAGAGAAGAGGGTTATCTCCCTGCTTTATTGACATGAACGTGCTCACATGTGGTGTTTGTTTTAATTACTTGCATTCATGCTTACACTAGAGCATTTACTTTAGTTATGCACTTTAGAATGAACAGCAGTCTTTCCTGACCATTTGACTCCTGGAAATGAATTACCCTATTGTGTAAACTGACCTGGGGCATATATAAACATTCCTTCTCCTTGTCATTAAGTATCCTTCAATGTTTTGACCCCTGTTCTTTGTCTTGCAGGTTATGTATTTCTTTAGTTTGAAAAGATATTACATTCAATTTTATTTAGCAGATGCTTTTGTCCTGATAGCAGGGTCACTAATTGGGGTTAATGGTTTCACACTACCCCTTCTATCCTGCCTTAATTGTTTGTTCAGCATCAAACCTTTTTTCTTCTTGCACTGTTTGTATACACGGCTTAAATGTGAGTAACAGGCATTTCAAAGCACCTGCTCATTAATTTAATTTGTACTGTCTGTTTATTTTTTAAATCAGTCAGTCTGTTTTGAATACTTATACCTGGTAGAGAGGTTGAAGTGTAAACCTGTATCAGACATTATTGTGGGATCGTTTTGTTCATGGTCTTGCACTCTCTCAGGTGTAATTTATCTCTTTTAGCTTTAAATTTTCAATCGTGTGATTTATTTAATTTGGGATATATGTACCCAGTGCCTAGTTTTCAGGCGAAATATCAAGTCTTTTAACTATACTATTGTATAATTATTTAAATATGTCTTTGTTAACTTAGGTAGAGCAGAAAGGTGAGAGCCCTATGATTTTCCGCTGCTGAGGATTTAGGCCAAAGACCTAATCTTGTATCTGTTGATGGTCTGGTCCAAGCCCGGAGTGGCTAATCGGGAGATTCCAGGGATTTCCCGGTGGGCTGGTTGGAAATAAAATAATTCGATTTGACAGTCCTCATGTTAGTGAATCTGAAACACTAGCACGTACGATCCACATTTACAGCTGACATCGCAGCCTTTCTATAATGATAGATTACATGGGTGCTACCGCCTGAGGGAGTTCTCCCCTTCTCAATCATTCAAGATGGTTACGCCCAGCAGTCCCACTTTGAGCCTACAGATTGTTTAACTTGGTAAAATAAGTTAGCTTAACAGTATGGAAAAGAAGAGATCAGGAGGGGCTGAAAAGGTCAGGTTAAGAAAAACTGTTGGAGAAGGATGCAGCCAAATTTGCCAAAATCACAGAGATTTTTTCAAAAGAACGAAAAGAACTGACAACAGGTGAATGTGGTTAACCTGCTGCAAAATATTAAACGATTCAAATACTAGAGTATTTCTATAGCTTATCATGACGAATCAATGTGTGCGCAAATATAATTTTAAGAAAAAAAATTTATATAAAAAACTAAAGCATGATCTTGGTATTCAGTAAAATGACCATTTAACCATTTTCTAGTTTCTGACCAGCAATCCCCTCTCAGTCGGTGTCCTGAGGGACTGATTAGCTGTGAGGATGCCAGGATGGCTAAAGGGTCAGGTATCATATATGAATTAAAGTTACTTAATTTAAATCCAGATATTCAGAAGTTGATGAGATGTACATTTTAGATTGAGGTAAGCTACACAGATGTGAATTCAATTAAAAGACTAATAAGTCATATGGTTTTGTACAGCATATTTCAGGCACAAACGTATTGTGTTGTATATGAAAAGATATTTCGACACTTTCAGTTACTCAGATTGCCTACCCTTAAATTTGTTAAGAACAGGTTATGAAGCTCACTGACTCAGGAGCACTTGGAGGCCTTTGTGCTAATGTGCACAGAGAAGGAAATCCTTAGGTTGATGGATAATGAGACAGTAATAAACAAAGCTGCAGGGACCAGTACGCTACTCAGGCGGCTGTTACCGTTATAGGTGGCTACTGTTATAGATATTATGTTATTGTTGTTTAAGCCATTTACAGGTAAAAATTTGTATAGTAGTGCAACATGACTCGCGTGAAGTACTGCGAGATTAATTTTAATATTTTATTTATTCATTGGACTTGTGTTTCATTCATATTTGAATAAAGCAAATAAAACCAGTGAATAATAAGAAGTGAAGTATTGCCTCATTTATCCAGTTTTCACCTTCCTGCAAAAAATAGTGGGCTGGTCATGGACATGAAACTCCCTGGGCTGAAAACTGGCTCCACTCCGGCCCTGGTTTGGTCAGTGTAAAATCAAAATATATTACTCAAAATATACTTTTTCATATTTTTGGAATGTAATTCACATTTTTTTAAATTTGGTGAAGGGTTCCTTTAAACTTATTTAAGCAGAACCTCCCAAATTATCAGTATCAGTGTCGGTGTCAGTTTTCGAAATAATTGGTTATCGGTATTGGCCACAAATGTCCTTATCAGCACATAACTAGTTTGTTTCAAAAGTCCCCTTATCACAGATTTCAATACAACTTGATTACAAATGATTTGGGTGGCTGTAATGTTTATTTCTTATTATATTACCTGTACTGAACAGTGTCACAATCAGCAGATGTGATTTTAAGTTTCCGTCTCAAAACTGGAACTGCCCATATTCACCTGGATGATTTCTGTGCAGCCATTTACCATGGATAAATAATAAAAGTTTGCAGCAGAAAGCCTGTTCAAGCTATGCCATGGAATTAAAGGCGTTTGCCTTTTGTGTGTGCTGCCCTAATCTTATACAGTCAGCAGTCAGTGGTGTTCTCTTTAGATACGAAGCTAATCAAAGCTGCCCCACACTATTGTTAATCTCAGGAAGTGTTCAAGTTGATTGCTGTGGTTATGCTTTTGAGTGTGAAAGTTTGCCTGTTTTCTAGGCAGTTTTGGGGAATTGGAAGGAGTTGCCTCCAAGGGATAGTATCACATATTTTTAGGTGAGATTGTATATGGATCTCTGGTTCTCATTTTGGCTGAATATGCAATGTGGGGTGTCAGCTGAAGCCTTGTGTCCTGTACAGAATTAAAAGGACAAAGGGAGAGGTGTGAAGAAAAATTCCCATACTCAATGACATTACATCGCAATGTCCGATCGTTTGGGGCAAATAATCAAGTCCAAGGATGGGAAAAGCAAGTATTCCTCTCTCAGCCTGTTTGACAAGTACAAGGGGAAGTCAATAGATACACAGAGAACTACAGGTGAGTGAGGTAATTCTCAGGCTTTCTGAAGTAATGTCCATCACTGCACAAATGGCAGGAAGAGCTGATTTTGGGTCTTGTCACTCTTTCTCAGTCTTTAACCTTTTCACACTCTGCCTCTAGTTGTTCCTCGACATGGCTTGCAAAGTCTTGGTAAAGTGGCCACTGTGCGGCGTATACCCCCCCCTGCTCACCTGCCGAGCCTGAAGTCCGAAAATAAAGGAAAGGACCCTAACGTGTTTATTGTGCCCAAAGACGGAACGGGATGGGCAAACAAGCAGGATCTACCAGACCAAAAGAGGTGCGTGTCTATGAGCGTGCAAGCGCTCACGTGTTGTCAGAGGTCAGCAAATCCATGCAAGGAATATGAGTTTACCATCTGAATGACTCATAGATGCCAATGTTGGTGGAGGGTTGGGAGACAGCAATAGAGGTTTGCTGGAGTATGTGATGAGCAGATGGGCAGAGTGCCCACAGCTGTGTGTGTGTGTGTGTGTGTGTGTGTGTGTGTGTGTGTGTGTGCGTGCGTGCGTGCGTGCGTGCGTGCGTGCGTGCGTGCGTGCGTGCGTGCGTGCGTGCGTGCGCGCGTGCGTGCGCGCGCGCGCAGTTATGCCGATGCCCTCAGTCAGCCCTGAGCCCAGTGGACAAAGAACACAGACACAACACAATGAACAAAGGTTTAGTACATAGGTAGTCTGAGACACGTCCTTCAAGTTCTCACTCTGTCACTCCCCCCCTGCATGGGGCCTGAGACTTTGCAATATCTTACTGTCTTTTCCATGCCTGTGCGATACCATAGCTGCACGTGTTCCCCATCTTCTGTCTAATCCTCTGTCTCTCATGTTTGCTCAGTTCTGCTGCATCAACAGCTCTCCTGCTGGAGCCGCAGCCTCAGCCGGCTTTGCAGAAATCTGTCTCCAGTCCAGAGGAGTCCCCAGTGGCGAGCAGCCTGCAGGTGGGTGTCCTGTCTCCTGGGCATTTTAGTACACTCTTGGATGCAGGAGTTACAGCAGGCTGCGTAAATGTCGGTTATTACTTCTCTGCATGTGTACATACATGTGCACATTTGCCCAAGATTCTGTCTTCACAGCCACCAACCATTCTGGGCCTTACGCATTGTGCATGTCTCCGTTTTGGAATTATTATTATTATTATAACAACAATCTAATTATTTGTTTTTTATTTAAATTAGAGGCCTGCAGAATGTTGAGAATGCATTATTAAATCATTCCTGTAGATTGATATTCCAATTTCTATAGAATAAAGAAGTCATTTCACTAATCTGTGGCACAGTGTTTCCTGTGGATCAAGAGGTTTGCTGTGGGGGCATTGTGGCGGAGGGGGGAGGGGGGTACTATTCATTAAAAATGCAGACGTGAGGGCATTGTTATACATCTGTTTTTTTAATTATTATTGTTTAGTGATGTCATGTTCCCTCTCTGTCTCTGGAGGTAAACTGACACTTAACTGTATGAATTCATACAGGCTAATTACTTTTCAGTGACAGCTCTAGCTGTGTTTTATTTCTTGAGTGGTTGCCAAATGAAGTCTTTGGCAGTTTGCCTGTTCCAGTGCTTTGCTCAATCAATAGCCTGTACTGCATGCAGCTTAACTGTACTGTGTATGACTTAGTCAAAATTTAGCGGGTTTGTTGTGGAGTATGTGTCAATGTATGAGATAAAAACAACACAGGATAGATAAATTTTAATACCCACGTAGTCTTCCATAAAAGTAAGCATGGGTTGTGTACTGCAAACTGATATTAACGTAGTGAATAAGAGGGGAGTAGTCCCCCCTCCCTTCTCGAACATGGTCATCTGTTACGGTTTCACATTCACACTGGAGCCGTGTCAGAAGGTCACTGCTAATGTTCCTAGGTCACCAGGGGATAGATTAAATCCTGCTAATAATTTTGCTACCATTTCCACACGACGGCATAACGGTAGAATAGCCATATATAAGCGGGTTTCAGTGTGTGAGAACGCGGCGTGAGAGAGCCAAGAGAGGGATGCCCTGTAATCCCCCCAACTAAATGCTTGCTCTGTTCACCTGCCTCTGCTGGAAAATACCTAAGTAAGCTGATTTCATTAGACCTTTTCATAAAAGTAATGAGTGTCTGCTACATGACAATGTAATATAGCCTATTAGTTCTGTTAACTAGCTGAATTCCATAATCTGTGTTCTGGGGGTGGGGGCGGGAATCGGGATTCCCAAGCGAGTCATCAAGGCGTTGGATTAGATGATTGATTAGATTGAAGTTTTGGTCGAAGGTCTTTAGGTGGAGGTCAGCCACACAGAAATGTTACTAGTGGAAGCCCTGGCACCTGCGAGCTCGGCAAATTTCTCTGAATAGAAAGAAAATATGCGACTGTTTTCCTTATTGTGATGCACTGTAACTTACAATGCTATATTCATAACTTAAGGGAATTTTTGTAAACTCGGCGGATTTGAATGTACAGTACTTTTTACTTAGGTACTTTTAAAAGTAGGTATTTTTACATGTGGCATTTTACTGGATGACTTGAGTAACGTTTTGATGTGGTATCTGTCCTTTTGTTATTTTAGTATGAAAATTGAATTCTTTTTTCCTCCAGTTTCTCCCATGCATTCTGCACATCTGGAAATGTGCAAATTTTATGTAGATGTGACCCACACAAGTATGAACAGTCCTGTGTCTGTTGCATGTGCGGATAAGCGAATGCACAGTCTGCACGCGAAGTATGAACCGGCCTTTAGCAAGATGCCGTCTGCCGTCAGCAGCTCATGCGAAGTGGGATAAGTTTATCCTGTTATGCTGATGACACATCGAATGAAAAGTGGTAAGGTGTGTTCCGAGTCCATAATGCCTCCTTAGATGAGCGTCTGTCTTTCAGAGCCCAGTTACCGTTGGACCAAAGCAATGGGCACAGCTGAATGGAAAGGCAATAGAACGAGGTGGTAAGTCAATTTCCATTCAGGGTTCACGCAGCATAGGGAGCTAATGCTTTTGTTGTGCTATTTCAGAACAAATTAGTAAAATGTTACGCTTGCGTGTCAGTCTGGTCGCTGGATTGCATTCCTGTGTTTGTTTTTTAACCCAGGTTTAAGGGTCTCAAGCAGACTGCAGCCCTTCTGTCACGAGGAATTTCCAGCGCTGAAGACAGCCGGCGAGCAGTACAAGGCCGGCATGGAAAGAAGCGCCTTCGATCTGTCGTATGGGCCCGGACCAAGCCTCCGCCCCCAGAGTAAGTGTGCACGGGGGTTAGGTTCTAGATGGCACTTGATATCTACGTTGCCTGAAGGGAATCGTTTTCGCTGTGAGACTCCCACTGTGGTCGTCTGACTTCACATACCCTGTTTACTTCAGACTCAGGAAGATCGATCTTAGCCAAGCATGTTAAAAAAATGTAAATTGTCTTGGTGGGTGTAACCCTGATATATCACATGCATAGAGAATGTATGATTATATACGTATGAATTTTGCATCAACGGTTATGACTGATGTTTCTTTGGATGTGGCAGGTATATGCTGTACTTGAGCCCTGGGCTCACTGTATTCACAATGACACCTTAATAATAGTGATGTTTAAGGGCCATATGAGAATCTGCAACTATATGTCATTAGTCTGAGTCATCCATCCATCCTCCAACTTATCCACCATAGTGCTGGGAAGAGGTGGTGGGGTCTATCCTGACAGCATAGGGCCCTGTACTGGATGCCTGTCTGTCACAGCAAACTCAGGCACATGTTTATATGCCGTTCCTGGGTGTGCCTTCTGAATGGTAAACCTGTGTAAGTGTCTGGCTAGTAACCGCGCCTGTGCTTCTCAGACGTGACGAGCTGGCGGGAAGGTGGTGGGAAGAGCCTGCACCCACTGCCCCCTCCATCTGCTCCCCCTGCTGATCCCGAGGGCAGAGGCAGCAGTGGGCCGGCTGACACCTCCGCAGCGGCCCCTCCTCCGTCCTCCGCTTCAGGAGATCCTGCCACCTTGCACCCCTCTCCTCCATCCAGCTTGGCCCCCGCAGCCCCGCCGGGAGACAGAGAGCCCAGCCCACGTCGGGGCATGGCCTCTGCAAAGCTGCACCTGACCCAGCAGCACCGCTCCGCGACAGTCTACCCCGACATGCTGCCCGCCTTTGTGAGTACAGATGGTGGGAGACGATTGTGTCTGATTGATTAGGACCAGCACTACACTGTGCTTTGAATATGCAGCTTGGGCTGATGTTTCAAACCCCAGTATGCGACAGGCAACATTCTTCTCGCCCATTTGGTTCCAGATGTGCCTGAAGGAGTCGCGTGATTCTGCATCATCCTCGGCCCCCATCCGCTTTCAGGCTCGCCCTCTGCTCAGGCAGCAGCCCCCTGCCCCCGACTCCATCAAGTCAGTGTCCTGTTGGAACTTGACGCTTCTGTGCACTTGTGTTCGGTTCACGTCTCAGCATCGTAGCCCTTGATCAATAAGAGGTTTACATGGAGATGTGTGAGCTCAGCATGGAGGGGGTCACTTAACTCCCTGAGAGTGTGCACATTTCTCTCATATGTGAATTGTTCTGACAGCCATCCTTGTAAACAGTGTGCCTGCTGCATCTAAACAGTCTGTTTTTTGCTGCAGCGGGAAGACGGGGAGGGAGGGCAGCTATTTCCGCACTCCTGCTCGTCCCACTCCTGCTCGTCCCACTCCACGCCCCCCCCAGCCCCCTGCCGACAGAACACCCCGTCCCGCCATCATTAACCCACGGGATCTGAAGGAGCTGGACAATCTGGACAACGGCTGTGAAGATGGCTGGGCAGGTCAGAGCTTCACTCAATTCCTTTTTGTCTTTGGCTATGTGCGTAGACTCTGTAGTTAACTGCCATGCGGTTTCACATCCAGAGAGTTCCGCAGCTAAACAGACACACTCCTGTGTGAATACCAGCAGGATTAGTATTGCCTACAGGCAAATGTGTAAAGGCATGAAAATGTGCAAATTGATGCATTACCGTTTCAAAAGTTACTTTCAGCCTATTATAATTACTTAAGACTCGAGTAGCTTGGTTTCTCCGATTTATGTTACGGAGCAAATCGGATTAAGGACCATCCTGAAGGCTGCAACAGTCCAGACTGGGAGCAATCTCCTCTCCACCGCAGGTCTCCATGACGAAGTGGACTACAGTGAGAAGCTTAAGTTTAGTGACGATGAAGAGGATTACAATGCCGGTGAAAAGCGCAAGCCATGGTGAGTGCATTCTTCACAGTCTGACCGTTCAGCATCTGCCGTTTGATGTGTGCTGGTTCAGCATCTTCTTTCGGGGTGCTTCGTGATGTTGCATTACTGGCTCAGCAGACGCTTAACAGCACCTGCAGTTGTATGATCTATAACCCTATGATGCGATTACCACGGTGACCACATCGCATGCTCACTCGATATCATAATAATGATGAATCCTGCAAACGATGCGAGCTGCAGTGCACTGCTGCTGTTTTCCCCCAGGGCCGAGGCGGAGCTTCGCAGTGAGCGACAGTCTTCCCTGAGCTCTGCAGAGGGACCGTATGGCCAGGACTCTGCAGACGAGGACGGTTACCCACCCTGCCAGGAGCCACGGCTTCCCAGAAAGGCCAATGGCTGGATAGCACCTGCGGACAGCCAGGTAAATTTTTGATTAAATGAAAAATGCATTCTTTGAATAACTTTTTGATGGTGTATGGATGACTGAACCATTAAGTGCTTTTCTGTGTACTTCACTTGGCTCCCTGTCTACAAGCTGCTCTGCCTTTTGTGCCCCCTGTTTGTGCATGTGTGCGTACGTGTGCCTGATATCGCGGACCTTCCCTTACCGGCTTTCCCTGGTTTTCAGCCGCAGGTCAGCAGATCTTGCCGCGGAGAGTGTCCAGAGGATGAGGAGGACCCGTGCCAGGGCCCCCGGGGAAAATTTGCTTCTGCGGGGGTGTCTGAGGCCATCGAGCGTGCGCGGAGGCGCCGGGAGGAGGAGGAGAGGCGAATCCGGCAGGAGCGGCTGGCCGCCTGCGCCGAGAAGCTCAAGAAGCTGGACGAGAAGTTTGGCAAGAGCGAGAAGACTGCTGGCTCCGAGGAGGCCCTGAGGGACCGGGAAGGCGGGGAGCTGGCGGCCTCCTCCAGACCGAGCCCAAAGCGCTCAGAGAGCAGCAGGCAGGGTAGGCTGCTGGGACTGACCTGCAGAAGGCCGAGCAGTTAGGAAGCCATTCAATATCAATGATTGATGTAGATAATTATTACCGTTATCTTTCTCTTTGATGTTTTGCACTTTTAATATGATAGTAAAATATGGTTTAGTCTAAGTTGTTGATATGAATTGTCAAGATACCAGATTGTTCAAAGGGAGACTTTTTGGGACTCTTGGTCAGTAGGTCATGGTCTCCTTGTGGTTTTGTGCTGCAGTTGAGTTTCCTGAGCTGCCCTCTGGTGGGCATCAGGATGTGGGCTGCAGTGACACTGACAGTCCAGGTCCCAGCTCTGCTGCTGAGGGCTCCAAGCCACCATTGCTTCTTCAGGACACTACAAGGCATCACAAAACTCTGCCCCCTCACTTCCAGATGCAGCATCACCCCCAAGTAAGCACAAGCCCTCCCTCCGAAACACTGCATCTCATTTCTGAAGATCCTCGTCTAGTGAAACCAGCAGGGTGTGGTGAGGAACTTGTTTCCATGCCATAGTTACCTAATGAACCTGAAGGCAGCCAGCGTAGTTCTTCAGTTTCCATGGTTTTTTCTATTATTCATTTGGTGTCATCTCTACAAAGGTCAGTTAATCGGTAGCTTTGAAATTGCATTGTATTATACTGGTATTCACCATAAGATGTGTATTCTTATTCAATAATGAATTATCAATTTGAAATTAATGTGTTAGTTCTGAGATATATAATATGTGTGTGTGTGTGTGTGTGTGTGTGTATATATGTGTGTATATATATTTATTTTATTAAGGATGCCTATGTCCAGTGTTTATAGCACTTGATGGCTGTATAGACACCCCAAGATTACATAAAAAGCTGCTTCGTTCTGCAGATCCTCTAGATCAATTGCCGCAATCAGTCCTTTTCCATTACTGAGCGGACTATGAAAAGGTGGAGGCGTTTCCCCTTGTGGTCTTACTGGGCAGTGACTGTGCCTCCCATTTCCTCTTCAGGGGCCGGTGTACACATTGCAGGCCTGGCAGCAGCAGGGCCTTCCTGGCCAGACTCAGCGCTGTTACTGTTCCCCTCAGATGCTGGGCTTTGATCCTCGCTGGATGATGATGCCTCCATACGCGGACCCCCGAGCAGCCAGAGGACCCTCCCAAGTAGACTGCTATCCCGGTGTCCCCTCCTCAGGTCCATATGGGTGTCTTTCTCTGAATCCTGAATCGTGTTTCCTTGTGCAAATGAAAATGATGGAATGTACTCGCTTATTCCAGGGATGTTAAAGCAGATGATGCCTAGTGACCACCTAAGCAGTCCTGGCTCTGTGTCGGATGATGGCTGCCATCCCAGCATGCTCCAGGAGACGAAGACTCCCTCTGTGGAGCCCTACCCTGTTTGGGGTCAGGAAGGCTTTACTCCACCATATCAACAGCAGCCTGACAGCAGGGTTGTGAGCCGTGCTGATGAACGGTGTGGCCCATTTTATTCCCCCCCAGTTTGCTTGTTTGGGTTGTTTAGTTTGTTTTTGTTTGTTTGTTTTGGTTGAGTTTACCACATTTGACAATTAATTAAATGTTTGGTCAAGTATATGGGCAGGTTTGAGGCAGTTATCATTCAGTATTTATAAGGCCTTTTATGTTTCCTTCAGAATTTACTTCACAATTGGTAAACCTTTTTTTACAGGCTGGACACATTCACGTTCTTGTCTTGCATTGTTAAGCTGAAAATTTAAATGAAGTCTAGGATAAAGTGTGATGTTTTCAGTAAGTGGTGGTGATTTATTTATTTATTTTTATTTTTGGCTATCTAGGTGTGAACGACCATCTCGATGTGATTTGGGTAAGGAGTTCTGTGATGCCCCGGGTGAAGAGATGTCCCATCATGTCTATCGTCAGGACAGAATGCCAGATTTGGCTGAAGGATCTTCCCCAAGAAAGGAGATTTACAATGAAGTCTTGACTTCTTCAGCAGGACAAATTCAGCCCCTGTATGTAAATTCCAACCCTGAGAAAGAATCAGAGGAGATGATTTACAGCAAAAACCACAAGGACAATTTGGATTGTCACAATGAAGAGTCTGATAGCTTAGGTAAAGATCTAAGCTGTGCCTCGGACTTCTGGAGAAGTGACTGTTCTCTAGAAAAGGAAGATGGTTTCCGTCCTCGTTGGTCGGACCCAGACTCTACCCCCCGGACAACTGAATCCAGCTGCGGAACCCAAGCCAGGCGAATTGGCCCCAC
The DNA here is from genome assembly GCF_023856365.1 of Brienomyrus brachyistius. Lineage (NCBI taxonomy): Eukaryota > Metazoa > Chordata > Actinopteri > Osteoglossiformes > Mormyridae > Brienomyrus > Brienomyrus brachyistius. The sequence continues at coordinate 19,054,143 of NC_064534.1, forward strand.
TAAGAAACCAGTCCTGAAGGCCCTAAATATAGACGATAAGGAAAATGAAAAGCCCAGATACGAGCTACAGGAGAAACCAGTCCCCTACAAACTGAAGGAGAGGGAAATACCTGCTGATGAGTATGACCCAATTAATGATCAAACCCTCCCTTTAGCTGGCAAGTACTCTGTGGCAGCAGCTCAGGAGGATCTAACGGTAGTGAGAGGGGAGAAGTCTGAAAGCCTGGGGGACAAGGGGCCCAAGGAGAGCATCTGGGAGCGCAGTAAATGCTCTTCTGTGGAGGTCCTGTCGAACAGGAACCCCCTGGCACCCCGTCGCAACAACTGGATCTTTATTGATGAGGAGCAGGCCTTTAGAAGCACCAGGGGAACTGGAAGAGGCCGGGCCAGGGGGTTCAGGGAGTTCAGCTCTCGAGGAGGCACCCGGGGGAGTCGAGGAGGAGGCTATGGTGGCAGTCAGAGGGAGGGTCGTGTCTGCAGCCCGCAGGACCTCAACAAGCTTGACAGATTTCAGAGGGGGGTGCAGCGCCAACGCAACATGAGTGAGACCCTCAGTGAAAGCTCAGAGTGTGAGGGGCTGCCCAAGGGCCACAGGCAGAGGGAGGATGATAACGGGAAGAGGGTGGACAGCCGAGACTCTTGGAGGTCCAACAAAGTGTATCACCATGGCCAAGCTACCACTGCAGAGTTCCAGGACACGGGCAGAGCCAGCAGGGCTACTGCTCGCTCTTTGCCCCCAAGGTTTACCCATTCATGGCAGAACCAGAGCTTTGGGACATGGAGGGGACATGGGGGCCAGTTCGATACTCATTTCGTATGCAAGAATAGCTGTGATCCTGGGACAGAGGCTTTCTCCAGAAAGCCCTCAGAGTCCATAAGGTATACGCATAAATCTCCAGATTCCCTCATGGAGAATGGCCTTGGAGAGAGAAGAGGTGGAGCAGAAGATCACCTGGACAGTGACAGCCCCGATAACCGCCCAGCAAGAAGGCGGCGCCCCCCCCGCCAGGACAAGCCACCTCGTTTCCGCCGGCAGCAGCTGGATAGGGACTCTGTCAGCCAGAGGGACAGTGCAGAGAACCTCAGCCAGGACTGGCTCCGGCGTTCCAGGGGCGGGGAAGGGTTTGTTTCCGCTCACCATGCTGGTGGGAGGAGCCAGCAGGTCCAATGGGAGGACTGGGAAACTGTCTCTGATGGCAGTGACTTCAGTGAAAGGCGTGGGAAACGTGGAGGTCTTTCCCAGCGGGACTTGCCTTCAGACTCAGGACATGGTGAGCCAGGCTACAGGCAGAGGAGGGAGCTGTCCAAAAGAAGCTTCTCCAGCCAGCGCCATCTTTTGGACAGGCAGAACCGTAAAGGAGATTCTGTTATGGAGGGAATCATAATGTCCCGGTCTCCCGACATCCCAGGGACGGCAGCAAAATCTGGCAGAAGCGACAGGTTCCAGAACGGGACGTCTCTGAGCTGCAGGAGGTGACCGTTACAATATAAATGTGCCTCTGCTCTATTTGCTCTGAGTTTTAACTAATGAAGGTTTCATCTTCAATTCTCATGTGTGAGGTTAGTGTTTGGACCCAAGTACATTTTGGCATATTAATGGCTGCAGTGGTGCTTGTGTTTGAAATAGGTCTCCTGAGGAAAGTGCCTTAGGTTTGAGCTTGGGTTCAGTGTACAGCGGGCTGTCCTCCGATGTTGCTTCTCGGCACGTTCCCGGCGAATCTGCGGGCAAGAAGACGGAGAGGGACGTGAAGGCCGGGACCGTCACCAGCACGCGTGAGGAGATCAACACGCCGGTGCTTCAATATGATCACAGCGTGTGCTCATGTGAGTGTGAGGGTGCACTGTAAGGACAGGAAGAGAGGCACTCTTCAATTCCTTCATCTTTTCATTTCCTGAAGGCTGTGCTGTCTGCTCACTGCATGTGTCTGCTCTGGCCTGTCAGTGGAGGGCAGGACAGTGCCAGTGCCAGTGGCAGCGCCAGAGGGCCTCTTGGAAGGCGCGTCTAAGAAGCAGCAGTGCCCGCAGGAGGAGGAACGCCGAAAGAAGGATCCGGGTGCTCTGGTGAGGGAAATCTACTGCGTGGCACAATCGGTCATGGGCCGCCCTAGATGGAACTCTGGCCCACCAATTCAGCACTCAAAGCAAGAGGTGCAGTGTAATAAAACAGCTGTCAGATAGGTATGTGTGTACGTGCTTAGAGCAGTCAGAGGGGTTGTGCTATTAATAGGCAAATATATTGTTCTTTCTCTTTGTTCATTTGGACCTGGTAAATTCCACAGGTCATTTAAAAACTGAAAATATATTGTTGAGCTTGCAGTGTGATTTTGTCACCAGGTGAATTGTTATGGGACTGACCCATTTCAGCTGGTCTACTACCCTTGCTGGTATTTCTGGCTCCACTGTTGAGGGAAACTGTCCGGTCTTGATCTGTAAATTACCTTCTGGAAGAATGGCTGCAGTGGAGAGTCTATATGGACATTTACTCACATCCATGATTCAAGTATTAATGAGAGGTGTATTGTGATGCCTTAACGTTAGTAATCTGTATAAATTCAATGTGTCCTTATGTTTATTAAATTTGGTTAGTGGAGGACACCACATACTACTGTTGAGTATGTCACGGTGAGATGTCGAGTGATTTATTGGCACTGAAATGGCAATGAAGAAAGGGACAGCTCAACATCTTTTGAAAGAGAAGATATTGTAGATAAGGTAAAAAAAGAAAAGACATCTGTGGTAATGCAGTACTTTTGTTCAGCTTTGAATCTTGCATGTTTAATAAACATAACGATGCAGTGAGTTTATACAGATTACTAAGTTTTGGACCTCTCAGTACGCCTCATTAATTTCCTAGGGGTTCTACTAATCTGCTCACCAAATTGTGGGAGCAAGTAAACATCCGTACAGTACCAGAATCCCCGCCTCCAGACAAATGTTTACGCCCGTCATCTGAAGCCCTTGGGGTTATCGTGCATGCACTATATAGTCATGTAGAATAGTTGTTAGGGCTGGGTTAAACTGAGATGCACGTTTAATCATTCTCTGGGCTTTAGGCAGTATTCTGACTGCATTTAAGATGTGCATTATGGAAGCAAGTCCCTTTTTTCTAGAAGCAAGTCCTTTTTCCAGTTCCATGTTTTGCGAGGTTATGTGTGCTACATGTAAGCAAACACGGAAGAGGCACTGCAGAGTTGTACAGAAGGAAAAAGTCTTTAATTTGCGCAGGTACCCAATAAGGTGAGGATGACCACGTCCAAGATGCCGCCTCGCTTTACCAGGAAACAGGGCACCATGTCTGTGGAGCGGCATGCAGATTCACTAGCCAGCAGCAGCCTGGGCACCAAGATCTGGGAGGCCAGCAGCACAGGTACATGTGGCTTCCTCACTGACTGGGAAGCTGGCAGCACCAGTTTGCCTGAAAGTCTCCCCATTCACAATGACCCGTCATCAGGTTGTGCCAGCTGAATAGATGTGATATTTCACACAACTTTATTTCAGCTGTGTCTGTCCAGTCATCAAGTGGAGACACGTGGACAAAGCAGGTGTCATATAGCGGGCTTGAGCCAAACTCAAATGAGGTATGTTCTTTATGATGTACGTCTCCTTGCCAGAAGGGGGCGTCAGACTGCCCCTTCTCCTCACCGGGTATGACAAAGTGCCAGGCTTTTATTTTCTGTTTTTTTTTTTTATCTTTTTATGTACCCATGCTCCAATACCCAGTAGTATTTTTGGATTAGAACCAAGCGTTTGTGACCTTGAGCCTAGATGTCAAAGTGTTAAGATACACCCCTCTTCCTACCCCTCCTTGGTGTCGATTGTAATGAAGATCCTCGGCATGTCAGTTTAACTCTTAACTGGCTTAACACATACACGCCACAGTCGAGTGGAGGAAAGGGCTTGTTGGCACTCCAGGCGACTCTGTACGAGCCCCTGGGGAAGCCTGGCATTCAGGGTTCAGTCACCACCCCAGCTTACAGTGAGAGACCCTTTTGGCTGCATCTCTTCCCAGGTGTATAAGGGCAGTCAGACGGACAGCGGCATTGACCTGAGTGCTGAGTCTCAGGGCTCCTCCGCCAGCTCCTCCCAGAGAAGTTCCCCATATGGCTCCCTCAAGCCGGAGGAGGGGCCCGGCCCAGCAGGGCACAGTCTCCTAAAGAAAGTGGAGAAGCAGGTGCAGTGAGCACGTGTTTTCCTACCCGCTCCCCCTCCAGTCGGCATGAGGTTTTTAGTAGGCTCCTTCTGCAGAGCTTCACGTCATCCTGCTTGGTGCTGACTCCTGTCTCGCCCCTTCTCTGTGTATAAGGACTTGGATCCTGCAGCGGAGCAGGGCAAAGAACACAAGCCAGGTCCCATCGGGAACGAGCGCTCCCTGAGGCACCGCAAGGGACCAGAGTGCATGGAACATTCGGAGAACCCGGTTTCCTCTGTCAACGGGGTGGACATCCATGTGGAGAGCGTTCTCCCCGTGCCGCCCATCAACTTCGGTGTTGCCCCCAAAGACTCGGACTTCAGCGTGCCGCCAGGCCCGGCACCGGTGCCGGGGTCCAGCCCAGGTGCTAAGCTGCAGGATGCGCTTGCCGGAAATGTGAGTGCGTGGCCGGCTTGGTCTCTGGCCTTTCTCTTAACAGGACAAAAACTATCAAGGACGTATTGGAACTATTGGTCGGCTGCCTTTTGCACCTGTATCTTGGTATACTGGTTTTTCCAAAATAAGGGATGACCTGCTGGATGTGACGATTCTTCTCTTATCCCCAGGTGGCCCTCACCCAGGCGATCCCCACACTGCGCAGAGATCATCTGCAGCAACCCATGGGGCTCAATCCCATTTCTTTCACGAGCGTGGACCTCACTCTCAAGGTGCCTTGGATCAGCCTCTGTGGTGGGATCAACCAATCAGATGTGTTGGTCCTGCCTCTTCTGGTTGATGGACCCACCTCCTCTACAATCTGATTGCTTATCTCTCTGAACAAATCATTTTTCATTCTGTCTTTAGAACATTTTTGCCTCAGTGTGGGACATTAAAATGCTTCAGGATGAAGGGCTGTATGTGTTTGGTTTTGGCTTCAAGCTCTGATTTTGTGTGTTTAGTATTTGCTTCAGTAGTTGGTAGCCGAGATGAAGTAACGTACGTATGTGATGAGTACTGGAATTCTCTGGCTTTTTCCTGGCCCAGATGGAGTCTGCCCGGAAGGCCTGGGAGAACTCGCAGTCACTACCTGACCAGGGCTCGCCGGGGGCCACGGGCTCTGTGCTTCAGCCACCTTGCACCCTGGCCTCTGCCAGCGGGGTCAGCCTCAGCTCTTTCGGCGGCGTCTCCATGCCCCCAATGCCCGTAGCATCAGTTGCTCCCTCCATGCAAGGTCAGCATAAGTATGCGCGTGGTGCGTGATTGGGCCTCTTTCCCCCGCAGGCATGACCCAGCACAGTGCAGAGTGACAGTCTTCCTTTCCCTGCAGGTAACCATTTCTCTCCACTGTACCTGGACGGGCACATGTTCCCCAGCCAGCCACGTTTGCTGGGCCCCAGCCTGACGCAGCAGCAGAGCTATCAGCAGGTACTCCTTTATGGGGCACACATGTCCTTGTCCATAGTCGGCTTCACCTTTCCACGGTGACATGGTGACGAAGGCAGTTAGTCACACTTTGCTGGTCCGCATCCCCAGGCAGCAGCTGCGCAGCAGATCCCAATCTCCCTGCACACCTCCCTACAAGCCCAGGCCCAGCTGGGTCTCCGCGGTGGCCTGCCGGTCTCCCAGTCCCAGGAGATATTTGGTTCCATCCCTCCATTCCGGTGAAAAATTATGCATCCTTTTTTTGTATTGTGAACAAATTCTGTTTTTAAAGCCTATAAATAATAGTGCTTATAGTAGCCACATTGGTAACCTGGTGGGTCTTGTCTGATGGTTGCAGTTAAGTGCTGTATTGATATTCTTTTGATGAATACGGTCAGGTCCCCAGTCTACATGCACCCCAGCCTGTCCCAGCCCAGCGCCATGGTGCTGTCTGGAGGCGCCCCCCTGAAGGGGCCCTACTCGACTTTCCCCGGCTTGCAGCATTCGGACATGGTCAAGCCCCAGTCAGGCTCTCCTTACCAGCCAATGAGTGGGAGTCAAGCCTTGGTATATGATGGACAGATGAGCCAGGCCCCTGGCATGGGCGCGTCCCAGCTGATGGACTCCCAGCTCATCCAGGTTCTACTCTCTCAGCCCAAAAAACTGCATGCCTTTAATCTGCACCACCTGTATCTGTGTTTTAATGAGTTTGATCTTTTCTTAATGATCTACAACAGTGTTTCCCAACCAGGTCCTTGGAGACCCCCAGACAATCGATGTTTTTGCTCCCTCCCAGCTCCTGGTAGGATCAAAAACGTGGACTGTCTGAGGGTGACCAAGGACTGGGTTTGAAACACCGATCTACAACACCATTAGTAAAATCGTATGACTGTCGAGGCGTATCAGCAGGTCTTGACATGGGTACCATGTCCCGGTTCTGCTCAGGTGACCATGCCCATGCCGGGCTCTCAGCTGCAGTTCGGGTCTGCTCAGCAGCACCTCATCCTTCCTCCATCCATTCAGCTCCAGCAGGGCCAGAGCCTGCCAGTAGGGGGCCCCCGCCGCATCCTACCCCCTGGCTCCCAACCCCCTGTGATGGCGCCAAACAGGGAGGTCAGATGTTCATGATGCCAAAAGATGCTGAGTTAGCATTTCATGCAGACTGGTCTGGTTAAATATGCGGTTTTAGGCTCTCGATGTTTAACCCTTGAGTAGTATTTTCTTGAAGTTATGTGTTACGATGTTAAGGGCTACATATTAAAAAGGAATTTACCTTTCCCAATGAAAGATGAGAGGACAGCATCGAGTCTTGCAGCTAAAACCTTGCAAGCCCAGCTTTATATAGGTTTTTATGACAGCTAATTAATACTCCGATTACATGCAAGTCTTTATGAATCATCCGACCTGATTGAAGAGTTTTGTTTGTCACATTTAAGGAAAAATAAAACCCTTGAATCCGTGAATCAGGACTTATGTTTCAAAGTTCCTGTTTACATTTGGTATTAAAATACGTCTTGGGTGTCTGGATCACAAGTGAACGGTGATTAATACAAGTGTAAAGAACCACCAAGACGCACTGTGATCAGATTACTTGACTTGGTGGTCACTCACACTTGTATTTAATGCTGTCCATTTGTGATCCGATCGCCCAAGACGCATTTTAAAACCAGTTGTAAACAGGGCCAAAGATACTTGTACATAATAAAATTTAATTCAGTTCATTTTTGTATGTATAGCGTATTTTCACAACATTACATAGTTTTAAAGTGCTATATACTGTATTATCCCTCCCAAATGCCCCCAGGGAGCAAGCCAGAGGTGAGCGGTCTTTTCAATGGCCAGAAATCAGATGCTCTACTGTTGGCTGAAAAAAGCATCAGAGTATTAATTAGCTGATCTCCTGCTGTCTATCAGTATGTTAGCATTTTAAAATAGAAGTGTTTCTTTGCTAGTTACCTCTCTTCTGACCTCTCTCTCTCTCTCTCTCTCTCTCTGACCCCTCAGCTTGAAATAAAAGGATTTCAGTTTGCAGACGCATCCAATCACTCCCAGGGCATGCCTGGCAGCCCCGCCCCCAATGCCAGCTTTTACCGGTGAGCCTGACATTATAGTTGGGTGATGCTGTTTGCTGGTACCCCAGATGCTCCTTTTAAGCACCTTAAATGTTGACTCCTCCCTCTTAGGCCTGGGACTGCTAGCCAGAGTGGGAATCCTCCTGGGCCCAGACACCACGCTCAGCAGGTATTGTGCTGACATCCATGCCCATCCCATATCCCATACCATTCATTTCAGTGGAGATACTTGTCTCGTCTTATTAGCTGTCGTTTGCAGGTAAGGCCCGGCGTGTGCTGTGTGCTGTGTGCTGTGCACCCAAAAGCAGCCTGCAAATGCACCCAATTATCTTGTATACTTCTACCATTGTGTGTGAAGGTTCTTTTTAAGATCCCCCCTCCTCCTATCTTTGTACATAATAACCTGCTTTCTGCTCTTTAGGCCCCCCAGCCTCAGGGCAGCATCATGATGCACATGTGGGCCCCCACCTCAAGCCCCTTCCCCAGCCCCATCCAGCGACCGGTCATGCAGGTCAGCAGACCCCTGATGATACACCCTCCTGTGCAGCTTGGTCCTGGGTAGGCTCTGCTGCCCCTGGGCAGGCTCTGCTGCCCCTGGGCAGGCTCTGCTGCCCCTGGGCCACTCACTATAAATGTGAAAGTGGGCAGCCCACTGTAAACATAGGTAGCTTTAACCCATTTCTTTTCTCAAGCTGATGGTTAGATTCTGCTAAATATAAGGTTTGTTTTTACTGGGCAGCGTCTTTATCGAAGGCATTTTAAAAATGTTTACCGGCAGTTTTTAAAGCCGTGTGTCTTTTCCCCTATAGTGTACAAAATCTTAAATGTTCAATCTCTTTCCCTACCATGTTTGTCTCTCTCTTTTTTGGTGGGAAGATAAAAGCCCAGCAAGACGTCACGACCTGTGAGGGGAAGGGAGAGTCCAACGTGCGTTCAGGCAAGGTGCCGGAGTCGCCGCCCACTGGCCCGATGAAGCCGGGTCGCTCCGGGGCCATCAAGCCGCAGGCTGTGAAGATGGAGGAGGGAACAGCCTAGCTGCAGGAGCATCGTCCGCTCCACGGAGTTCACCACAAGACACAGGCGGCCCAGGCTAGCTTCTGGCTGCTCTGCACAGACAGATCATGGCGAACCTTTCGACAACCGAAAGTCAGACGCTGTAGTGTTAGCAGAAAAAGGCATTTATGGGAAAATAAAAAAAAATAAGTATATTTGACAAAATAGTCCCTCCCGGAAGATAGTTGTTTCTCAGTTAACATTTGTCAATGTAAAGGAAAGTATAATAGTAAATATACACATTTTTATGAGTTTACTTGATGACAAAACTATCAAAGTTGAGGAGTTCCTGTAGAATTTCGGTTCCAGCAAGTGCATAAAGCTGATGCAAGGAGGAGGAACTGTCACAATGATTATATGTGTCCCTGCACCAAAATGTTACCCTTGTTTTGCCAATTTTACTTGTATTCAGTGTGTGGTGTTGGCATTCCTTTTAAGTGAACCCAGAGTTGATGGCTTGTGGGGGGCAGCCTTCCATTCAGCATGGAAGTGATCTGCAGCCAGCTTTGTGCATAGCTACATTGTGTTTCTCCTGAAAACGCACTCTGATACGTTTCTTGGAGAAGTGGGACGCCATCTTAAGTCTTCTGAGGTCGGTGTTGTTTGCATATGGGGGGGGGGAGACAAGGTTACATAGAATTCCTGATGATGTCACGTTAACTAGAAGTCCCCAACCCCCCCCCCCCCCTTCAATATTCACAGTTAGTAGCTTGAGTCTAAAATATCAATATATGTACAAAAATATGCAACATTTATTTCCTCCACATTATTTTTGCTTTGCCTTTGATATGAAGGCTCTGGTATGCACATGCATATTTTCTTATTGGCCTTTGCTCTATATTGCTGTTTTAGTATAGCTTGGGAGGCTTGGCAAGTTTGGGCAGTGGGGGGGGGGGGGGGGGGGCACGTCAAACTGAGATGCAGCTCACTGCTGGCTCAGCTGATTAAGTCAGTCAGTCACCTAAAACCGTAACTTAGTACATTTACAAACTTGGTTATAACCTGTATTCCCTTCTGCTGAAGAGGGGATTCTACACAACAGTGACTGATCAGGGTCCAAATGGGTTTAAGACATAGGCCGACTTTAAGAGCATCATGTGGTAACAGGTTATAACCCCAGGCATCCGGCTGGAAGTGCAGAAGCAGTCTCGTCCACAGCAGAACAGGCTGCATCTCTTGATTAAATGTTACAGTGGGTTTCAATAGCTGATTTCACGTCACTACATCGTATCAATGTTCTGAAGCCTTGAAAATGCTTTTGCTGTTTCCGTTTCCAGTTTTAAAATTGCTTAAAATCACAGAACACTATTTGTGTATGTTCAGACATCACTGTCAGCGTTAGATTTCTACATGCATACATGTACAGTTATGTGCTGCAGGGAGGCCAAAATCCTAAACTGGATTTGTTGCAGTATTTATGCATCACTTGATACATAAAGGGGAAAATAAAAGGTCAAACATCCTTGTGGAGTATTCCTTTGTGGTTGTTTGGATTTTTTAGCTGCTTTTCAGAGACATTAAAATATGAATCAAATTTAGAAGCTACACATACTGGCTGTCAATCTTAAAGACATTTCTGAAGACAGTGTATAATTGCAATAAAAAAAGTATAAGAAACTCAGGATAGTTATTTATTTTTTATATTCTTATTGTGTCTGTATAAAACAAGGTTAAAAAATTCTTAAGTTACTAAAGGGTAACATTTTGGTTTCCCAATTGTGTTTTGGGAGGGTCAGAGTCCAATACGGTGTGCATATTTATCTAAACATCTTAATCGGCTAATTAGCTGAGTTATTAGCTGTATTTGAGCAGGGAAATCTGCAAACTGTTGGGTTTTGGCCATCCAGGACTGCAACTGGAGAACTCTGTTCTATGTAACTGCCAATGTGAGAAAAAAATCTCAATCTAAAGCCTGCTTTCTTTGCAGCATGTGACCCAAGCAGCTAAGATTATTACCTAGTATTAACTAAAAATCTCTGCAGAGAAGTATTTGTACATTTACTTTATTTAACAAATGTTTTTTTTTTTCCAAAGTTATGTACAAGTGAAGAAAATAGCACAATGCATGCTGTTGAGTGTGGCTAGACTGTGCTTCCAATGCATACACAGTCACAAGTGTAAGTTGTGTAGGAGCTAGAGCTATCAACATCATCCAGCAAAACAAAAACCGGATAAGACCATTCAATGACCAGATGTGCAACATAAAGAATATTGATGGAACGCCGAGAGGCATCAAGCTAGTAGTGGAATTCCTGTAGCAGATGGTTCTTGGGTTGTTTCTTGATGGTGGAGAGGGAATCTGATCCCTTGATGTGATTTGGCAGCTCATTCCACCATCAGAGAACCACATATGAAAAACATCTGAAGTGCGTATAAGAGGTGTTTCAAAGTGCCGTTGGCTTTGCTGAAGGAAGAGGGTGAGATGGGACATGAGACTGATTGAACACCAAATGTGCTTCGCAGGTAGAGAGTTGCAGTATAGTCACAAGGCAGCAAGTGCCTAGACTAGAAACTAAGCTGCATACTCAGAAAAGAGCTGATGTTATGTAGGGTAAATTTACAAGATCAGGACAGCGCTGTTATGTGCTCAACCAAGGACAGCTGGTCATCTGTCATTACACCTGGACTCCTGGAAGACCTTGATTGAGACAATGGTGATGATCCAGCGATGTCATGTTGCATGGTAGGCCTGGCAGGGAAGACAAGATGGTCAATGTTGTTGAGGTGATGGTCCCTCATCCAGGCTGCAATGTCAATGAGGCATGCAGAGATCTAAGCAGAAACGTGGGTGTCAGGCATAGCTGGATGTCATAGGAGGAGTAGTGGTAGGAGAACCCATGTGATTGGATGATCTGAGCTAGAAAGGCAGAAATAACAGGAAGTGACCCAGGACAGAGCCTTTGGAGACACCTGTTGTTACCTAATGTGACTTTTACACCTCTGCACCCCAAGCCTCTTGGAATGATCGGCCTGATAGATATGAGTCAAACCAGAGCAGAGCTGTCCCAGCTGTCCCTGTGATACCGACTTGGCTGGTCAGGAAGATTTGGTGATTTACTGTGTTGTAGGCTGCAGAGAGTCTGCACAATAATAAGGGGGGCAGTCTCGGTTAAGTGTCCAGGTCTTAAGCCAAACTGGGGAGGGTCCCGGAGATTGTTCTGCTTGAGATATTCAGAGACAGCATGAGGACAGCATGTTCAAGAGTGTTGAACATGAATGAGTGGAGTGAGACTCGTCAATACTTCTCAACCAGAGTGGGGTCAAGTGAGCGTTTTTAGGCAGTGGAGTTACAGTAACCTGTTTAAATGTAGCAGGGAATGTGCCACTTAATTATATTAATTATGTCTAATGAAATTTCCTTTGTAACTGTAGTCACTAAGCACATAGTTTTCAGAGGGCAATACTTTAAGAAAATGGATATGCTTCAAATGAAAAAAAAACTTTTGAGAGTTTATATTAGGGCTTCCACTAACGATTATTTTTCTAAAGTTTAATCTATCGACTATTTTATCGATTGATCTAAATGACTCATTTTTTCTCCAGAAAATCAACTTGACCGTTAATTTAAGTTAATTTCATTTTAACGACAACATAATGTACGCCATTTCAGGATTTAGATAATGTACGCGCTATTTGCCACTGTATGAAAATGATTTTCGCCCACAATTCGATATGCAGATTAGTAGTACTGTAGTACGACGAGCACTGAAGTCGCGATGAAGGGATAGAGCTTAGCAGCCAACATCTTTTAATGGAGCAGACACTGTGGTTAAAGAAGGTAAAAAAAGGTGTTGGTGATGTGGCGGTAATTTTTGCAGATGAAAGTTTCCGTTTTCAATTAAGTTCACGAATTGTTTTCTTTTATTTAGTGTCCGTCTTCGTTTCAGTTTTAATAAACGATAACATCACTGATCCCAGCAAGTCCACCGTGCACGAACGCACACACTGGCACCGTCAATCAACGTAGAATAAGACTAGACTGAATTGCCTATTCCGGTGGTCTAGAATGACACCTTTGTATTTTCTCTTGCGGTGTTCATGCATAGCGTTATATAGTACCGCCATGGTATGATACCGCACCTTTTTCTTTTCTTCATAGATTGAACTACTCCTATAATTACGTAGTGATGTTAAAGGAAAACATTTGTTAAAGTGAACTAGAAATCATAAAGGTAATTTTATTAAAATAATAAATAATCGATGGGTCGATTAAAATATTGATGTTGACACATGTTCAGTATGGGATGTATTTTTTCTATTTATCATTTTGATTTTATTTTTGCAGAAAATACCTCCCATAGTAGTCTGTATGGAAAGGACAATCGAAACTTAAATTTGCGAACAGGAGCAGGTCAGCTCGCTTATTAATTTAGTAGGTCTGAATGTCAGGGAATGCACAAATATAACTGTGTCACCCTGTCTTACTTTTTAAAGGTTGGGAAATGTGGAGTTTTGGAACGTTGCACTTCTACTTATTGCCAGTGGAGATGCATTGAAATTTCGCTGACCATTTACAATTTCGTGTAAAGTTATATTCAGCTCATTACAAGGAAGGTGAAAGAAAAATCTCTTTTCAAACCACTATCCTCCCACTTACAGTGGTTTTACTGCAGCTGAGCGTCATCGCCAATTCGATGCCACGAAGGCTTCCTCAGTATACCAGCATGCTTTGGGCGAAGTTACCGGAAGCGCACTGCTTGTCACCGAGAGCCGTTTTAAATAAAGATTTGAAGGGGAGGGTGCGTGTTTGTTGCAGACGTTCGGGGATTTCACAGGCGGAGAAGAAAGGTCGACGCGTACAGTTAATAGGCTGCTTCTTTATATTTGTGTTTGAAGTACACTAAAGGATAAATAAACGATGGCGGAAAGCGACTGGGATACCGTGACTGTTTTGAGAAAGAAGGGTCCTACCGCAGCGCAGGCAAAGTCTAAACAGGTAGCGTTTCCAAAGGAAAATATGATGGTCAGTTAGATAGGCAATTGGCTCGTTATTTCGCACAGTACTATATCTTTCAAAGTTATTATCTGCCACATGGATGGGTGATCTGCACGGTGGATTTGTGTTGGCGACATGAAGCAAGACTTCTCTTTTTTATTTTACCAGACTCTTTAGTTTTTTGTGTGGCATATGGCCGAGATTAGCTACCATTTTGTTGCGTATTTATGAATGTTAAGTGACCAGTACGAATAAGCACCATATCGGATTCAGGTATCTGCTTTATCCCTTTCTTACCCAATGGGCAAATAAAGGTGTAAATAATCGGTGTGTTAGTTATCGGCTTGGTACTGTACGTGGTTCCCTGTGAGGCCACAGGCGACGAAGTATCGCCCTGTCCCGACTATTTTACCGTCTTTGGTGTGACAAGACCGCTTTTTCTTCCTGTGGGCGAGAATAGAAACCATTTTCCCGTGCTTTCTAGGCCGTCACAGCCGCCCAGAGACGCGGGGAAGCGCTGGAAACCTCCAAAAAATGTAAGACTTTCTGTAAACAAAACATTTATGGTCTGTGTTTGACCTGTTTTGTTTCTCCAGTTACATGCCTGTGTGTGCTGTTAATCTGTGAGGTGGACGAGCATGTTTTTCAGTAAAATATACTTGCCTTAGGGTGCAAAGTACTGCATGAAATAAAAGGTGATTTTGAATAGCGTTTGGCAGCCTTTTGCCCGATGGTGAGAGAGATGGCTGACCGTGTACCTGACAGGCTCGGTCCGGCCTGATGACCGCCATAGATGGACGAGCTACTTCATATAGGCGAAAATATCTGCGCCATGCAGAATAAGGCCAGCAGCTCCATTACGTGCGCAATCAGAGGCTCCAGCTGTTATTAACCCTCTGAATAGTTATTAGCACGCCGTATCTATGAATTAATTACTTGTTAAAAATAGTTTATCATGCACATGCTCTTATCTGACACATTTCTAAATGCCCCCAAGAGTTACACAAGGTAGCTGTGGTTGTCAATAATTAACAGGATCTGTTTATGCTACAGGAAGTCAACAGTTGTTTCTTTATGTAGAAACCTATTTGCTTCTGACAAAAACCCAGATTTTGAATGCCGGAAAACATCCACTGGAATACTTAATGTTTTCAGTTTTCTACCACACTGCCATTTTCCGTTTTATTTGTATTTAGTTGTCTGCTGCACTAGTTCAGTAATAAACAATTGTTTGTTGCTTGGTAGAGCCAGCTGGTATGTGTGAATTGGGACCATGGTTCCATGGAGTAATTCATTCTCCTGCAGCTGGTACCCTGCATGACAGCACCCGAAGCCAGCTGACTGCACACATTTCCCTCAAATCCATCTTCTGTGTAATTGCTGTTAGTGTTCTTGTCGCTTCTCTAGCTTGCTCCCAAATGTGTTGTTTGAACATGAGGTATAACTGCTCTTTGTCAGTTTGGCCGGTTGGTAAATATAAAACCTTTATATGTTCGGGTTTGTAATAACTGATCTGTGCTTCACCATTAGGGGCAGCGGGGCAGAACAAGCAGCACCTGGTGACAAAGAATACAGCCAAGCTGGACCGTGAGACGGAGGAGCTGCACCATGAGAGGGTCACCCTGGAAGTGGGGAAAGTCATTCAGCAGGGTCGGCAGGACAAGGGTCTGACGCAGAAAGACCTGGCCACTGTAAGGGCTGCCTGGGGTGCTGGTGTCTCTAAAGGCACTCCATTCATCACTGATTGACAGATGAAACTAGGCCCGTTTGTGCTTAGATTTGCTGGTTTAAAGAAATCTTAAATAGTTAAAGGGATAACTGACATTTTGGAATGCGTTTATTGGTAATCAAAACCCTCAGAATAACAGTATATGATAATGAATGTTCTAATATCGTCGTATTGGAGTTGTGCGATGTTCTCCCCGCCCCAAGTGGTTCAGAGCAGTAGATCTCAAGTCCTTGCTGCAAAACCCGCCATCTTTTTCTTCACTAGTCCAACTGCTTCAAAAACGAAGTGCTTGCTAGGAAGTTAATTACTCAGATCTGGTGTTGTGGTGGAACGCAGTCTTTGGAGGTGTACAAGGAGACATTTCCAAACGGCTGCAACAGATTTCAAACAAGTAGATCCACAACACTTTTGAATACAAATGGTAAGTGCAAAATAATGTAGAGTGTGACTGTTTTTCTTCCCTGTTTTTCATTGAATGCATTAAATGTGCTTTTATAGAAAATCAACGAGAAGCCCCAGGTGATCGCCGACTATGAATGTGGGCGGGCCATTCCAAATAACCAGGTGATGGGGAAGATTGAGAGGGCCATCGGTAAGTAGGTGTTTTGTCTATTTTTGCGCCTGGTTTTAATTTCCTTCCTATTTAAGGGTCTGGATTAGCTGTGTATTGGTCTAAGATCTTGGTGTCTTGCTGCTGCCCCTTTAGGTAAATAAGATGTCTATAAAGTGGGTAAAACTGGAGTTTTTTGGGACACAACTGAATTATTTCGGTTCCATTTCGGTTCCTCATTTTATTTGCCACCTACATCTTGAATTTTCAGTTTTGACATTGCAAAGATTGGGTCAAACAGTAATACAGCACTACACTGTAACAGATATGCTAATACTCGTCAGGGAGTGGGAATACGTTTAATAGAGCCGCTTTCCTCACCTTGTGATGGGTGTTGCCTGTATGTTAAGAGGCCAGCTGATCATGTGCTCCTGCTGAACTGTCAGTGAGTGTAATGCGTTGTACTCCATGTTGCTCTCAGGCTTGAAGTTGCGAGGCAAGGACATTGGGAAGCCCCTTGAGCCTGGGCCCAAAAAGCAATGAATACAAAGCCTCGAAGTCAGCCCACCCCCCACCCCGACCAACATCACCTACCTTCCATCCCCTCATTCCCCCAATCTGGGCTGATCCCACCTGGTTCTTGCAGCTGGACCATGGTGCACCATCTCATTGCCATGCTGTGGAATGAGAAGCTTTATCTAAATACATCAAATAAATGCATCGAATAACGAAATTCCCAAGTGCTAATGCTTTAAATCTTGGTTGAAACTTTAACGACTTAAATTAACATGATTGTGGGACTTGGGTGAGATTTTCATTGTCTTTCCCCCCAAGACATTTCAGGCATGCTGTGCTTTCTCCTCCTTTCTACTTAATGGAGTCATGATTTCAGCTGACTTGATGCATTTTTAAGTTGTACCTTTGTACTTAAAATAAAGATTGAAGCATTTGGCAGTTTAATTTTGTGTCTTTTCACTTTGCTAGTTGCATTTTTTCTTATGGATTCAATATTTGGCATTTCATGGACATGTCACTTCCATGTACACTTGGACAGCACTTAGTTTTCCTAAATTCATCCTTGACAATGACAATTTTTGGCCTGGAGTGTGAAACCATCCACCCAAGAACACAAGCAGTGACTAATGGTGATAAGACTGTACTTTTGGCCGTTCTGTAACTTCACTGGCATTCTGTTCTGGTTTGCCTTGAAGTGAGTTGAGAAGTCACTTCCTAAAATGACAACTGATTGTCTTCCTTTAAAGTGGCAAATGTGTATTTGAATATGCATAGCATGATTATTCGGAAGTTTTGAATGATGAAACTTCGTTGATCCCGGGAAAATTCTCTCTTCACCGACCCCACCTTGGCAGTGGAGGGCAGCCACCCGTAATGGCACTCAGGGAGGTAGGGGTTAAGAGTCTTGCTCAAGGGCCCACAAATGTTCTGAGGCCAGGGCTGAATCAGCAGCCCTCCAATCACACGTACAGAGACTTAGCCCACTGAGCCACATGCTGTCCCCTAAATGGAATAAATGATACTTTATTTGATCCCTGTAGGGAAATTCTCTTTTTGCCTGCCCATCTTGTTCTCCATGATAGACGTATATGTAGGTCAGAGCAAGCTTAGCAGTGAAGAGCAGCCACTCATGGCGGCACCCATGGAACTGGGGTTTAAGGGCCTTGCTCAAGGGACCACACACATGCAGACTATTCTACCAAGGTCAGGGCTCAAACCGGTGACCACAGGCACAGAGGTTTAGCCCACCGAGCCAGACATTACCTCCAAAAGGGACAACTTACAGGTTGTATTTTGTAATGTTACTTATTTGGAAGTACTTGATGGCATTTTTAATAGAATTGAAGGGTTATTCTGTATCGTGATTTGGTCTAAATGTGAGTACATGTTGAGATAAAGGTTTGAAGATGGATGTCATATGTTGCTCCCAGTGGAGAATCATGTCATGTTACAAAAATACAAGGATTAGATCACAATGCACATTGAACATCATCAGATGGACTGATCATTGTGTTTGTGCCTTATGTGCAGTATCAGTTATTAAAAATGGATATATCAGGACACACATTCCCGTACAGGAATACACTTGTTTCTAGAGCACATTTAATATTAAGGATTTGGTTCCATGTGGTACTAAATCGCCATTGAAGGTCTCAACATCAATAACAAATTCGGCACCAGATGCTGACTTGCACTTAGGCAAAACCAGAACACTGAAATGTTCACACAAGGGAATTAAAAAACATTTACTTAACATTATCAGATAGAAACATTTGGCCTCGATCATTAAAATTAAATGTACAAAAATACCAACATTTTTATTCATAACAGTGCACAGGCTGAAATAAGTTATTCTTTCATATATATATATAATCTCTTTCAGAGAGAATTGTTAATTTTGTCTCAGGTAAAGTATTAACAGTACTTAAGATGTATTTTGTTGTCAGCTTGCTGTTCTGTGCAGTTTATTTCCCATTTGACAGACATTTCCAGGTCAGGCTGAGGTTTACAGCTGTCCTAGTGTACAAAGACTGAAGAGAGTGGCCACCTTCATCCATGGCTCTTTGAATTCCCTAAATGGTAGATCCTGGGATGTGATCCCGCCATGTAACGGTAGTGGGAGGTGACGGACGCGAGGTGGTTTTGGAATGCCAGTCACCCTTCCAAGGCACTGTGTGTGAGAGAAGGGCAACTTGTGCAAGGTGAAGAGAGAGCTGCACACTCACACTGCTGCCTTCCCTCTCCCGGCCATCAAGGCATCATTGTCTTATTAAACATCAATAGTAATCCTTTTTTAATTGTCAAAAATTATTCACAAGCTGTCTTTTCAGACATCTGTGTTTCCTCCAGGATTTTGTACAGTAACATATAATTTTCTGTTGTAGGTTTTCCTATTAAAAGGAAAATGTCTTTCAGCATTGAAATTTAGACGACAAAATGGATCAGATTTTCTTGCCAAAGAAGCATCGCGCGGATGTTGCCGGAATCCTCTTAAAAGTCTTCTTTATACAAAAGCAAAAAGGTGTCCCCACATAAGCAGATGCCCTCATAAGCAGATGCCATGATTGCTTTGTCCAATCACTGTACTCCTTCTTCATCCACATAAGTGGAGGGGAACCAGCCAACCTAAGAATAATAGGGTACAGTGCTGTCTATGAGCATAGTCATTCCAAATTCCTCAGTGATTAAACATTATATTGTTGCAGCCCTATATTACAGTCCAGTTTTTCACGTAAGGTTTATATGTGTATTCATTCCACAATACAAGCATGCATGAGCTAGTCAGACCACCCAGATCCTCATGAGTGATGCTACTTGCTTACCCTGCCATTGGCCTCGCCTTTCCACCAACCCTGGTCACCACCGATTTTGCTGTAGATCTTGACGATGTCACCCTCCCTAAGGGACAACTCTCTCATGTCGCGGGCTGCAAAGTTGTACCTGGCAACTGCTGTGCCAACTACCCTGGGCGTGAAAACTGCAGACACATCCATCACAGAGGACTATCTGTTACCGCAAAGCCAATGCCCAGAGGCTACTTGCATGGTTAACGTCCATCAAGAGTCCTACACATTTCTTACTTTTATTGCTTTTTAACTATGACAAATGTTCTTCATCCCGGTATTAATCAAGGAAGTGACTCACATAATGGAATAGGAAGATAGACTGAAGATTGACAGTAAAAAGGCATCAGACAGGGGGAAAGAGAAGAGTACCTGACCAGAAGGGGGCAGATGTCTGTGAGGAGGAGAAGTGAAGGCCTTGAGGACTAAGGAAAGAGAAGTTGTAGGAAGCACAGGAGGCTATTGAAGCATAGAGATAAAAGAATGGAAAAGAGTAGTGGGAAAGAAATTTCATTAAAAGAGGTGCCTTTACCCAAACACGTCAACAGCAAAAGAGGGGCCCGTTCCCCATCTTCAGAACCATAGGAAACCTTAACTCCCCATTGCAAAACCTGATTCAAAATTTATTTGCATACAGTTGTATCCTGTGGGAACTATAAATTAGACTAAGGTCTAACCACCAGACCCGTGGTCACAGCTTTCATTTTCATAATCAGATGAATAATCATATTGACTTCAACTTGTAGCGGCTGGCAAAAATAGAGTGTCATTTAGCAACACCTGTGTATATCCTGAGAGCCAGATTCCAATATGCTGCGAAGGCCCTTCATCCGTGACTGCAAGCATTCTTAAGCTGGCCAGATTGCTCTGGCCCAGACAGCCAACTCCCAGCCTTAGAGCGGACTGTTGGGCAATGTGTTTCTGCATCTTATCCCAACAGGCCCATAATTCTGATTCAGTGGTGGCAACGATGAGTCATCAATGTCACTGAATTCCAGCAAGTTTGGCCTCCATTATCTGTGAAGGGATCATAGTGAGTTGGAGTCACCTGGGGAGCGGGTGCTGGTGCGGGGGGTGGAGCGCTCACGCGACTTGTACGGGTATCGCAGCGTTGTGTCCAGTTGCTTAAAGCTCTCTTTCAAAGAATGCATCTGGTAGTATTCCACTAGTTCCTGTGGATGGTGACCGAACCATTACACATGGGAAGTGTACAAAAAACCCACATGAGTTCCTACCTCTTGGAAAAGTGATAGATCTGTCAAGGTGTCCTTACCAGGAGGCTTTCGAACTTCTTTGCTTCTGTAATGTGGATCCAGTTGTCCTTCTCCACAACTTTTATATGTTTGACCTCCTCATTAAACCTGTTTGAAAGAGAAAGTTTCTGAGTAAAGTCTTCATTTAAGTGTGTGTGTGTGTGTGTGTGTGTGTGTGTGTGTGTATATATATAACCCTTGAGAGGTAAAGTGGCCTATCCCACATGTCAGTCAAAAATAAGTTTAGTGTCCAATATTAATTATTGAGGGTCTATCTGTTGTTATCTAAATCATACCTCTGTGCTACCTATGATATATATCAATTGTAGGGTATAGGCACACTGATTTTTTGAAAAAAATTCAACTTTGGAAAAATTCAACATTTTATCAGAACTTTGTTTTTGTGGGACAGCCCACTTTACCTCTCAAGGGTACATGTGTGTCTGTGTATCTGCTGTTCTCTCAAAATATTAGTCTCTTTGGATTCCAGGTGTCCGTGGGAATGATGTGTTCATTCAGTAGTACATTGGTCTGAGAAGGAACTAGTCCATGCATCTTCCTGCTCTCACTTGATGCTAATTGCAAATCTCTCTGCCTCAGCCGTCCTCTCCCGGATCAGGTAGGTCCCACTGGTGTGGGACTTGAGCAGATTGTCAGCCTGCTGTCTCTCCATGTTCCCTGCAAACCTGAGAGAGACGCAGTGAGTGAAACTTTCCAACTGTATAGGTGACCACTAGTTAGGGGACAAAAATAAACAATTTCATTAAACTGATTAAAAAGATCTATAAATACAATAAGTTTATCAGAGAAACACTACTCTTACCAGGGGTATACGCAATAATCAGGGTCCCTTGATGACTGTCTGCTGGGAATGGACTGAAAAGGCTGCAGGGGAATCACAAACCCTGCATTATATGCAGTAAACACAAAACAACAATGCATAAAATAGTCTAAACTGGCTGTTCTGTTACACTGAATTTCAACTACGGAGTGTGGAAATCTGAAGTGCCTGCCTTCCTGCCTGCAGATGTGTAACGTGTGTTCTGTTCTCTGGAAGAGCTTACCTTTGGATCTAAACAGGGTTTTACACATGAACTGGGAAAGAAACCAGTCTTCTGGCCCTGGACTAGCTTCCCCTTTAAGGAACATGTAACAGATATGGTTGACTGTCTTTCAGTAGAGAACCTCAGGGCAGGAACACATTTATTTACAGCAGGTGCATGCCTGCAGGGTCTAAAGATTCAAGAAGCAGCAGTGTGGAATACAAACCTCCCACCATGAGGTGTCTGGGTCACCCTTCAGCAGCTCAATAATGTCCCCTGTCTGAAAGCCCAGTGCAGGCTTGCCGGGTGGAGCAGGGGTCCCATGGTAATTCCGAACTGCCATCATCTTGGGACCTTGAAGAAATAAATCCACTTTAAGATGGAGATGAACAGTTTTGTCACCATGCAAGCAAAGAGGACTCAACTAGCTAAAGGAAACCATTGAGTTGCAGTACAGAATCTGGCTCACATATGCATTACAAATACTGCAAGAATATTGGTGATAATGTAAACAAAGAATTTTAGAAATATCATACATTGGATGATTAAATAAGTAATTGAAGCAACAGTTGAATAACGTTCTGCAATCTCTAAAAGTTGGAAGTATTTCGACAATTTTGGCCACAAGGGTATGTACTTCCTACGCTTTCACGAGTCAGCTCAAGACCCAAAAGCACCACCAATGACTTGTCATTTGGTTTTTTGGCCACTCTGTGGCAGCAGAGAGCTTCTCCATGCATCACAGTTGCCTGGCTGCACGTTATGAGATGGAACAGCCATGCAAATCAATCTACTGCAACTGCATAGGTAAGAGTCTGACGGAGTGTATCTGTGAGTTGAAATTACATCTCACTCAATTTTTGCATATGGAAAGCAGTCGATGTGTCACAAAAGGTGTCTCACATTGTTACTTACCAGATGCCAGTGGTCCAGGCTCCTGAGGAGAAACGATTTTACAAAAAGAAAAGCATTTTAGCTACACATTTAAAAATACTACAGTAAAACAATAAAAACCCTATGTATATTTAGTGTGAATTGCTATTAGGAGATATGGTAATATTCTGTTTGCGAGAAGCTGGTTTATTTGACCCTACATGAACAGAGAGGCAAACTCACCGAATCATGAGGACCTGAAAGCATAGAGGAGAGAGTTGTTGACAGCTGCTGTAACCACGACTAATTAAGAAACATAAAGGTTCCTAAACAAGCTCATCGGACCCTCTGCCGACGGCTGCTGCCCCCAGTCTCACTTACTTATCTTACAGATGGAGACGACCTCCAGACACTCCTTGTGAGCTCCTATGCCACACTTGGCACAATAGTACCCCTGGTAGAAAATCCCTCTGGGAAGAGGCCAACAGGAGATACGATTAACTGCTACCCAGGCCAGTTTAACTTAAATGTGCAATTAAAACTGGATCCATAACATGCATGGTAGCTATAAATTCAAGGTGGTTTCCCCAAAAACACATAGACCAACCCCGCCTCCTGGGAAGTGCTGCTGTTGTGTGATCCTGTCTTCGGAGAAATATATGACAGAAACTTTGCATGATAATCACATGTATATCATTATTGCCGCTATTTATATCATTGCCCATTTTCTTAATTATGAAGTATGGTTAGATTCTCAGACATAATGCATAATTTAACTATTGTCTTATTATTGCTGTAGCAGATCATTTTGGACCAGCTGCGTTATTTGTGCTTGATTTATTGCTTGTAATGGGCACAGGGGGGTTGCATCCGGCTTAGTGTCCCAGAAAATTTGTGATCGTTAACACTGTTGGGGCAGAGTGAAAGTCGATGTAAATGTGTTACAGTTTCTGTCCTGTTGGAGTGCCGAGTCTGTGTCATTACAGGGAATACAATGTGGCCGTTACCAACCGGTAAACTGCCTGTTTCCTCACCTCAGCAGCATCTTACAGGCCCTGCAGTTGGTGTTCTTCTCGAAGGTGTGCATCTGAAAGTTGTGGTGATTGGCTGAGGCTCGCTCCGGCTTTATGTTCGACCTATAGCATGGGCACATTCATGTTGATTTAGCCTCAGTGGTCTAAAAGAACAATTTATGACTGTGCTTGCCTAAAGCTCACATTGCCATCTCAAACTGCTCCATCCACTTCCTCTTAGTGTCCTCTGTTTTGCAGAAGAACTGGAAGCCTTGCTTTCCCTGTAGGTGGATCAGGTAGAAGCCATAGGACCACTGAGGGGATGACGTGGAGAGGGACAGAAAGGGTTAAACTCATAAGTGTCAAAATTAGGGAACTGAAATCGCGATTTTAAAAAGCAGTACACTGTACTGAAAATAAGAAGTCTTGCATGAGCTTACCCTTTTTCCACTTGACTGGTGACCATGTAAAGAAAAGTATTGGAAATGCAGTTACACAGACATATTTGTATATATTTCTGCATTAGTAAAACGTACTTATGTAATATAACAACTAAATTCTCGATGTACATAACTCAATTTTATATTAAACAATGGTTTAACCCAAAGCGAATCATTGAGTATGAGGAGACTGTGAAAAACATTTCACCTTCTTTACATCCCTGTTGTTCATGGGGTCGTCGGACATTTTGTAAGACTGCAGCTCTATGGTTTCCTTTAGCTCATAGTTGAATCCTCTTTGCTTGCAGACAATCACCACTTTGTCAAACAGAAATATGTACCTAAAGACACAAAGAGGGAAAAAAGTCGATGACACTCCAGTCTGCTGGAATATAAATTCAGTCCCGCTGGTGCTGGTGAGAGTAAAGAACGTGCTGCTATTTGCTCTGGTCATTGTGTTTCCCACTGTGACGAACTCCAGCAGCATTTAAGTTAGGTCAAGTCAATTGGGCTTTATTGCCCATATACAGATATACAGTGGCAAGAGATAATGCTCCCCAAGGAGCATGGTGCAACACATACAGCAAGTGACAATAAAAGGAAGGATGCAATGATTTTACAAATCATGAAAACACAGGACAGTAGAAAATGAGTGGGGCTGGACTTAGGATTATAGCATGAGTCTGTAATCAATTATAATAAATAATGTAGCGACAAAGCAGAGCAGAATAAACACAACAGTGCAGGAAAAGTGCCAATAAATAAATAATAAAGTGACCAGTGACAGCGGTCCGGGGGGGTGGGGGGTGGTGGTGGCAACACAGAGCTAAGTAGCCTCAGGGAAAAAGAAGAACTGGCTAGGATGTTCCGGTACCTTCTGCCAGATTTAAGTGGCACTTTTCTTCCACATTTCACAAGATATTTACATCAGACATAGCATAACAACGTTATGTTTCCTGCAATGAATACAGCAACATGCTCAAAGAATCACTTGATACTATGTATAGCTGTGGTGCCATTTTTGGTTCACACACAGTTCCAGAAGCTTCTCTTGTTTCTCCTGACACTGTGTGATTGTTCGCTGAGGCCGTGACTTTCCCTTTGTCCCTTTGTCATTTTCCTCCTGACATTATCAGTCCTTGACTAGCCTTATCTCCTCAGCGTAACACGTACAACTTACAGACACTCAGATGACAAAACCAAATATTCTTCTTTGAGACTCTCTGCACTGTCGTTATCTGGCCAAGTAGGCAACCATGTCCTGAAACTGACTCGCCGCACTTACAAGCTCTCACAAGGCCCGGCACAGTGCAAGGCCACTACACTCGCCAAGCCTGCAGCTAGCTGGGGTGGATCGCTTGCTTACCTGTCCTGCTTGGTACGGTTTACTATGGAGCACACTTTCAATTCTCCATCTATCTTCGGCCTCCCATATTCCTCGAGCTTCACTTGCTATTGGGAGTAGAGAAGTTCCTGTTATGATTTGACACTATACACATTAACTCATAAAACATTCAGGAGTCCATGATGAAGAGATGCTTTTAAACGGGTGTCACCATTAACAACATGAAAAACAGAGGGAATATTCAACAGAAATGACAATAAAATAACTCAATTTTAACATGAGAAAAAATAAACATAACACACACCAGGGAAATTCATGCAAATTGTCGGCATTAAAATAAATTCATGGTACTTCTCATTTTCATTTTATGCCAATTCAAAAACATGCCTTCTTGTGGTGTGAATTATTCATTATTAAAAACAAAATGAACAAGAACCGGGAAGATTAGTAAGGAATCAGGGAAACATCCTGACATTTCCCAAGGGACTAATGACAGAGAGGAGAATATTTCATCCAAGAGCATCTTTATAATATACAGAGCGTCTTTATAATATTATATATATATATATATATATATATATATATATATATATATATAATAAAAAAATAATAATAATTCTTGACATCACAAGAGAGCTGACTAGGGGTGTTAAGTTTTTGAAAATTTGGGTAAAACATTAGTTTATTCTATACTTACCAGGTTTTCAATTGAGTTCTGAAACTCACTAATTTTTTTCAAGGTTTCATTGTCCCGTTTCACTTCATTGATATACATGGCCAGATCCTGCAGGAAGAAGTACAGGGTTATATGAACCATCACACTATAACACCCACAACAGCACAGTCTAAGTTCTGAAGCAGGAAGCTTGCATTGGCTGTCCGGTGTTATCCGACATGATCTGCTGGACCTTCACGCAAGCTTTATCCAATGTAATCTGTTGGACCTTCACGCCAGCTTTATCCAATGTAATCTGTTGGACCTTCACGCAAGCTTTATCCAATGTAATCTGTTGGACCTTCATGCCGGCTTTATCCAGTGTGATCTGCTGGACCTTCATGCCGGCTTTCTCCAGCGTGATCTGCTTGACCTTCATGTCGGTGTTATCTGGCATGATCTGCTGGACGCTGATCCTCACCTGCATAGCTTCCAGGGCCTCCTTCAGCTGCTGCTGCTCAGGCTGGTCCGTCGAGTGGCTCACCAGCTCCTGCAAGGTCACAGGTCACAGTCACCCCCATACAACACACATGCGTTGCTGCGCTAAGAGCATTGCTCTGAAAAAGGCAGCTTTCTAACTGGCTCACACAAGGCACACGGTGAGCTGCCAGGCTCACAGCAGGAGCCAAACACTCCGCAAGCAGCTATACTTCCAGGCTCAGCCCCTGCTGCATTTTGCCGACCTGAGGCCAGGAGCGATGGTGTATCAACAAGCACCCATACAGCGTGGGTACAATAAAATCTGATGCTTGTAATGAGATTTAGCCATTGTCTACTTGAATATACTGTCTTAGTCTCTGGGGGGCACAACTGAATCAGGTTTGATCAGGATACCTGCTTGTTCCTCTTCAGGTCAGCAGGGGGCACACTTACACTTATTAGACATCTGTCATACTAAATTGTGCAGTAAGGAGATAATTATTAAAGGTCTGTATCATATAGGCCAATTGTTTTACATATGAGTGCTATTGAACTGCACCAAATTAAATAAGTCTTGCCACAGCATATTTGGTTAATGTGGAAAAATGAGATGAATATTTAATGAATTTTTCCCACAGAAGCCTGTCTTCCATTCAGAGTCTCTATGAAACATGACCTTACCTTGAGGAGGAGGTGATATTTCAAAACCCTCTGCATGGGCACCACTAGCAGGTCCTGCAGTTTGAATTTTCCTTCCTGGACTTTCATGGTACATTCCTGAAATAAGTGCAGACATTCCACATCGGCATCATCAGACATGCTTTGCCCCACTGACTAATCTCTGACATCACTATGGATCACTCAGACATTGTCATTTTTCATCCGAGTCATGCTTCCATTTTAGAAGCTGGAGACACATTATATGGAGGGTGAGAAAAACCTGCATCCTCTGATTTGTTCATATACTTTCTCTCAAATAACTGCTAAATATAAAACCCAAAAGCAGTGTGAACAGTGGCAGGGTGTTTACAGGAATGAAACTTCATCTGCAATAATCGTCCTAATGGTTCCAAAGGTCCTTTATTGCAAGTCCCAGAAAATTTAGGGGTCATCTACTGTAGTGCTGAAGTGAGATAAAGATGTGATAAAGATGTGAATGAGGAAAGATGTGATATTTTAAAAATCGTGCTTCTTTAGAGGCAAAGTAATGCAAGTGAAGATCATTTCAGTGCGATCTGCACATACAAATATTGCATAATCCAAGTTACCTGAATAATAACAGTGGAGATAGCTGGCAGAGTGATTAGGAACAGATTCTCCTGTCACGTCAAGAGGCTAAATGATTCCTACGTTTCTTCTACTGTAACCAAATCATTTGTATGTCCAAGTTAAGCAATTTTCACAAACTGGGGTCCAAATAAAGACCACAGAATATCTGATCCAGAACCATAACAACTGGGCTGGCGTGGTCTACCAGGAGATCCTGCCATACCTCTAATTTCATCTTGACATCCTCTCTTGTGGTGATCAGGTCATCCAGTGTCTTTTGGGCGGACTCAACATGGCTGCAGTATTGGCCGTAAATCAACAGTCTGCAGAGAGAGGGTTGGGGATGAAGGGTGTGGACACACTGTAGACCGTTTGGAACAACACGGCTGAATAACGCAGTACTGTTACATAGTCAGCCTTTACTCAAAGCCTCATGCAGTGATGTAACCTTTATCCAAAGCTTCATGCAGTGATTCTACTAGAGCGATTCAAGGTTAGCGGTTCGCTAAAGTGTGCTTGAAGCAGTGATATTACAAGTCTGTATCATCAAATAAGGTGAAGCCCCCATCCTTAAATACAATAGCACCTGCAGGTACTGCTGCTCCTGCTGCAGGAATCACAGCAACAAATATCTGGGAAGTGGTCCCACAGACTTAGATAAGCAGGGTAGGGGGTCCCCAAGCTTCTCTCAAGCACCCATGAGGAAGGAATGCCGCTCTGAATTCCACCCGACCGCTTCTGCTTCCCCAGTTATCTCTGACACTACATGACCAGTTTCATTATGTTTCAAGGATAAAGGCATGTAAAGGTAAGTGAAGTGCAAAATATACCTTTTTGAAATCTGATGTCAGTCCCGAAAAAGAAAACCTCATTTAATTTGCTTCTAAAAAATCTGAAAAATGCACTGACATAAAATAATTTTGACATTTTTTATGGTTCTTAAATCATTTATATTGCATTATATTTCAATTAGGTTTTAAAGATCTTTCTGGCCATATCAGGTAGCTGGTTTAGAAAACAGAACTCATATAGGACTCAAGTGACCAAACAAGATCTCAATACCCACTAACACCCAAAATCACCGCTATTTGCTAATTTTACTACTCATTTTATCCATCCATCCATCCACTTTCCAAACAGCTTATCCGACTGGGTTGCGGGGGGTCTGGAGCCTATCCTGGAAGCAATGGGCACGAGGCAGGGAACAACCCAGGATGGGGGGCCAGCCCATCATAGGGCACACTCACACACCATTCACTCACACATGCACACCTACAGTATGGCCAATTTAGCAACTCCAATTAGCCTCAGCATGTTTTTGGACTGTGGCGGGAAACCGGAGTACCCGGAGGAAACCCCATGATGACATGGGGAGAACATGCAAACTCCACACACATGTGACCCAGACGGAGACTTGAACCTGGTTCCCAGAGGTGTAAGGCAACAGTGCTAACCACTGCACCACCATGCCGCCCCGCTACTCATTTTATCCTTTTGGAATTAAGTAATAGACAATTTTGCTCACATGTGGAATGTATGTATAAGAGGCTGAATATTTATCTGGTAGGAGACTCACAGAAAAACCACAAGAAACAAACCAAACAATAAAGGAATCACCGGGCGCGAAAGGCCACTATTCACAATGAAACACCTATTCCTGTTTGATGTGTTTGCTTAGCAAATTAAGCCATCCCTGTAAATGCTCTAACCCCTGGCCTCTTAAGCCTATTAGTCTGCAAAAGGATATTTGTACCAAATCAGTGAAACACAGTGAGCGTGACTCATTAACACACATTTAATGCATGTGCCAAAAACCAGTGGATGCCAGGATGCCGACAGGCAAACAGAGGTGCGGAATCAATTAAGGTGATGCCATGCAGGACGCATTCCTGAGTCTCGACTAACTAACTAACTAACATATCAAAGACGTCTCAGGGCGTAATTTATGGGTGGAGTCGAGGGACAGAGCAAGAGGGATTTAACTAGAAGGCCAATTAGTCTGGATGAGGCTCAGTGGTGTAGCAGTCCTTACTCTACACTGATGCTACATGAGAGAAGTCTTCTCTAACCCCATAGTATGGCATGTTTATGGACTCATGCATAGTACTCCTGGTAGAGCAATTGGCAAAAAAAACCTTTAGGGCTTTTTAAGGGCACAGCAGACATTAGGCTCTAGAGGCAAACATAATTTGACATCTGGGAGCATCTGGAAGGCCAATTTAGCAAGGAAATGACATAGCATCACCCAGAGGTAAAATGTGAAACATTTCTCAGACAGAAGTAATAAACGTGAAACTGAAATGGGCAGCCATATCTCAGTAAATCACATCCATGAATGTCAGCGACAACTCAACATGTGAAATGGGAGCTGAAGATCTTAAACTGAATGTCATATTAAAATGAGCACTGATATGTCACTCTTGTGAATATGTGAATATCAAAGGTTTATAATGGATTGAAATTACAATAATAATCATTTTAGACCAATTAATTTGCTTTAACAACCAATTCAGCTGAAAAGTTAATAAAAATCTAGCGACTAATTATGTATGACTTCATAATTCACGGAACCGTGTCCATCTGCACTTAACTGTTATTTGAGGATTTCGAGACAGGTTCATGCCATAGGGTCAAAACTGCCTTTGTTATGTTTAACTGTATTTTGATGCAGAAATGTCAGCAATTTATAAATTCATTCAGCTTCCCACTGCTTTCACGAATCGTATTGTTGCAAAGGTCACATGGACTAACAACTGAAGGTTGTTTAATTAAACTCGATCTACTCCACCACTGCACTAGTTTCTACTCCCAGTGGTGACGTCATATCAGTACTACTGGGATCTGTTTCATATTATAGACAGAAAAAATTATTACGTCAATTAGTGTGTAATAGTAAGGGACACAACAAGCACATAGAAAATGGCACGTTATCCACTGTCTGAAAGACATAATGTTGGGTCGGTGCCATAACTGCACTCTCTGTAAGACATATAAATGTGTCATAAAAGGTTATAATCATGAATATTTATGTGTATGTCTTTGATCCCTGAAATAGAGAAGGTGGACACTCACGGTCATCTAAATGGAATGCATGCCCTTCATCTCCTGGCTGACAAAATGTCATATGACCTGAAAGGCTGGCATGTCTGCACTGGCACAAGGAGTCTTTGGCAGGATGGGGCACTTCTAGCCAGGGAAGCTGAGACAGGCATGTGGTGGCACTCAAACAGGCACATTCAGGGACATCTGAATCAGACACACAGAGTGCATTACAAACAGGGACAACGACGCAGGAGAGGGGACAGCTGTCACACTGAGCCAGTCTAATGTGTCCCTTAGAGGGCCGTTAATTATGCTCACTGCACACCAGTGAGCAATTAAGAGCCTGGAGATTTCTAAGCGAATGAGGGCTAAGGGGAGTCTGAATGCTTCGTGCACAATGATGATCAACACCGGCAGGAAATTCATCACGTGTAAATCTGAGCACCTGAGGAAACTTTACGCCCGAGACAGGATGCGGATTCCGCCGGAGGACGGAAAAAGGAAGCTAGTTAAAATGCACGATATCCATCAGAGGCACGAAATGCTGAAAGTCGGCATTTCTGGGCTGTGCATGCAAATGAGCAGTGGGGAGGGGACACCGGCACAGTGTTTCCCAATAAACGCACTCACGGCGTGTTCCATTTGAACTGCGAAGTCGCAATTTCTGAGTCCTTTGTCAGACATTTCAACTGGAACACCCCCTGAAAGTTGGAGGAAACTCTAGAACCCCGACCTCTTACTCCCCTGGCTGTGACCTTCATGAACAGAAGTGAAAGCTGTAGTTAGATACTGTTTATTATGTCTTATTTGTGTCTCATTGATTCAGTCATACACACAGCATTGTCCAACTGCTCTCTGTTGCTACAGTGTTTGTATGTGCACAATACAGCAAAATGTGATATCAACTGGTATTGCTAACAACAGTTAGCAATGAACCTGGCTAGAACTGGTATTGAACCTGGTATTGCAATATGGCTTTCTAACTTTTTGTACTGGAATGCAGTTAACCTGGGTGTGATGTCATTCCCAGCCCTGACTTCTGAGGCAAATAGAATGCAGCATCATAAAAATATAACTTACACAGTAACTGACCCGAAAACAGCCACGAGTGACACAGTGACACTATATAAACATTTTCACTGCTGTAAAGTAGTTAAGAACACGAATATGTGACCTTGGGAGTTCCAGAGGTCCAATCCCAACCTTATCTCAAGGAAATAAACTAAATCACCCCCTGTCCTGTCTCTCCCCCCCCCACAACCTGGTTCTGGACAATCAGTTACAAGATGGATTGTACCCATCTGTATACATTTTTTGTCACTACGTATAAGATCCATGACTCTGTACTGCAGTTGGAAAATGGATGAACTTATAAAGCCTAAAATAGTGACTAAAAATCATAAAAGTAATACATGTAATACCATTAGGTCTGATTGCCAGTTTGTAGGAGCCATGATGCTATAAGTAAATAGGGAGTCATCTCAAGTCAGCTTATCTAGCAAAGGATTCAAAATATCAAACGTGAAAACACTGTAAGGCCACTGAGATGCACGGTACAGCTGGGCAGGCTAAACTCTCTCAAAGCTTACAATAGAATCTATTCCCAAGGTCATTTCCAGATAACATGATGCAAAATGATAAATCCTTTATTTGCCATTTACACAAGTACGAGTACAGGTACACTGAAATACTTCTCCTCACCTACCCCGTCTTGCTCTCCGTAGCTTGGGGGTCACAGCACAGGGTCAGCCTAGGACCTTGTATTGCCCACAGACATGTATTGTACAGTGCACCATCCTTGGATGCAACATTTTTTGTGGCTTAATTTACAGTTTGGTATCACGGGGAAAAACAGTAACTAAGGCTGCGTCCACACTAATACGTTTTCATTTAGAAACCCAGAAGTTTCCTTCTTATTTAGCCTTTCATCCACACTACCGCGGATCTTTTTCTCTTAGAAGTGGAGAAAATTTTCAACGCTGTCTAATCTTTCTGTATCAGCATGGACTGAACCTTATTACAAATCAAACTGAAAATAAATGATTTAAAATATACAAAATTTTAAGACGATGTTGGTTGGAAAAAAAAATAGGCAAATGACATGCTGTGCTCAAGCCATAAAAAATACATAAAATATAAAGTTGGTAAGTGAACATGCCCAGTGTTTGCTAATATGCATCATAAGCTATGGCATTTGCCTTTTACCTGGTGCAGTTTGGACTCAATAGTTTTTTTTCCCAACGCCAGTGATAACGGTAGTGTGGATGACGATCTTTTTATTTGGAAACCCCCAGAATATATTTTTTACGCATTAGTGCAGACAGCCTAAGAGGAAGTACCATGGTGTAGAATCAAGGATGTTTCTCATGCTACAAAGAGCTGACACAATGCGAATGTTAGGTGGCATTCCTTCCTCTTTCTGCCCCATATTAGCATACTGTAGCACCACCCAGAAGTTCCGCTAAGCCTGCAACTTACTTCCTCCTGCTCTTTGTCATGGTCCAGGTGAACTCATTAGGAGATGTACTGTTTTCTTTCCAGGTGCAATTTTCACCCAAAAAAATATTTTAAAATTATACTTTGACAGTAACAAAAAATACTTAAAACATTTAGATTTTAGGAAAGGGGCCGCTACAAGTGTTTATTATTTTTGTATGCCCACAAACTACACTTCAAAGCAACATGAGTTGTGCATTCAGAGAAGACGTTCAGCTCACACTGTTGTGCTGAACCATTATGTCTGCACTTGTGACCTTCATGTTAGCTTGTCTCGCCATTCTCCTCTAACCTCTCTCATTAACAAGGTAGTTTTAACTTAGAATTACTGTTGACTGGATTTTGATTCTTTTTTGGTCTACTGCATCATTCACCATCTTTATACTGTAGTACATGGAAATGCCAGGAGGATAGCTGTTTCTGACATAATGGAACCATTGTGAATGACACCAACAATTACAACACTTTAAAATCAATTATCTCAGGCATCTTATGCTGGCATTTTACCAAAGAATGTTTCCAGCAATTTCACTGTCGCAGACAAATTTTCAATATTCGATTAAAATCACGAGTTTTTCTATAGTTATGGTGCACTTCCGGCATCTCGGTCGTTTGGTGTAAGATCAGGATAGAGGTCTTAAGTCAGTCTTTTTCTTGTCTTGATATTTCTATAAAATCAACCATGTTTATTTTATCATATGTCTTTAGTCGTTGCTCATACAAATAGTGACAATAACCAATAGGTGAGGTCTCCCTAGCACCCAACAGATGGCAGCAGAGCAGGTACAGGATCTCAGGTAGGATAGACAGACATGAAGGAGATTCCAGGGAGGAATCTCAGAAACTGCTTTTCTCTTAGATCTTTCGCTCCCTGTTCATGCCACCATAGTCAGGTCCACATTCTCTGGTATCTTCTCTTTTTCACTGTTTTATCACCATAAACTATTGAACACACATGAGCAGCTGTGGAAAAAAACTGCTTCTACTTCAGCTCCCTTGTTCAATGGTTTTTCTATCCCTGTAAATTTCCACCAAAAGCGTGATAGGAAATAATCGCCAGAGGAATCTAGCTGCAGTCTTGCAAAGAGTGACTCTGCAAGATCCCTAGTTTTTGCGAAATCCTTGTCTCTGACAATGAACTCTGTGACATACTGGGCTCTAACGCAAAGCATAAAGTTATGGGCGTGTCCAAAACCATTTAGCTATTTTGATGGTGAAAAAACAAACTTTGCACCAGCGCAAGGCTGAAAAAGGTTGTCCTCTTAATTATGTAATAATATTAATATTAAATTATGAATTAAATTAATATTCATTATGTAATAATTGGGTGTAAAATTCAATGAATCAATCGGAATAGCACGTCACCTCACCTTCAAAAGGCAGCGGCACATGATCTACTGCGGATTGCTATTATAATGGCCGAGGAAATGGACATGCTCCTGTGTCATGTACAGGAGCACCACTGTCCCACCATGCCTTTCGAGTGAAGCAGGCGTGGGGTGAGGTAGCAGTGGGTGTGTCCTCATTTTCTAGCATGAGCACATCATCCACATAGTGCCGAAAGTGGTATAATGATGTCAGAAGACGGGGAAAATGGAAGCTCGCTGCTGAAGGAGAGCAGGGAAACAAGGGAACGGAAACTTAATTATGCATGTGTATGTTTTTTATTATCTTGGGTCTGTATTTTGTATTTTAATGTATTTTTGGTATTGTAATGTTTCACCTGACTTATCTTAATATCTGAAATGCATTCGCAGCAATTCAAATGTCCTTTTAGTTACGTGCTTAATTCTGATAATTGACTCCAAAGGTTTTTTTAATGATAAGGTTTCTTCTTTACTTAATATTTATTGTTTTTCTTTTGGTGTTTCATTAACAGTATGGTTACATGCAAGGACCAGATGTACTCTATAAAAAAATATAAATATAATACCAACCGTAAGTGGACTTTGAGCACGTATCTCTGTCAATAACGAACATGGGGCACACACATGCTTCTGAAACGCGCCATTTAAAAACCTTTTAACTTTTGACGTGGCTTTTGTTGGTCAAAAGTACCATGACACTGTGATGCCTTAAAATAGCAACGCACCAACAATGCCCCCCAGTCACGCCTCATTTCAAAAACACCACTCCTGTGAGCGGAAAGTGGGCACAAAATCAAACGTGACGATGAGCAATACGCTGCTACGAAACTAGCAAAACCACTTTGCGTCGTACTTTGCGCAGGTGGACAACAGAGCCATTGTCTTTAGATGTGAGAGGGTGTCAAACTTTAAAAAAGTCTTCTCAGTCGTTCCAGACTCTTTTACTGTATGGTTAGTGTTAGTCATTCTAATGCCGAGTCACACAATTTGCCTCTTGACCCTGTCTGTCTGTTGTATATATTCAGTCACATGAATCATCGCAATGGAGAGTAGGTGTACCTAACAATCTGGCCACTGAGAGTATGACAGAATACTTAAAATAAATCAACATGAACTGCTACAGAGAAAACTAACACAGTGGCTCACATTTGCTGGTTATGGAAAGAACAAAGCAGAGAATAGAAAATCTGTCACTGTAAACACTAAAAGTTGCATGATGTCAGTGCAGTAGCTTAGCCTTACACTGGACAGTGGAGGTTTCTGCGCTACTGTGGCTGGGTGTGCTCCAGCCTACTGACAGACATGCTCTGTACAAGGACAGAGTGCAGTGACAACTGTGCTCTTAGGCAGTTCTCAAGGTGAAGCAGTGCAGCACTGACCGCTCCTTGAAGTCCAGGAAGATCTTGCCCAGGCCGTTACCTCCACTCATCATATTCAAGTCAATGGCTCTCAGCAGAGAGAAATGGACTTTGATCACCTCCTGTGGATCAACAACATGACAATAACCAGCCTGTCTAAGCCTGGGACTCTCCACGGATAACAGACAGCTGAACATTCCAGACATTGGAGACAAAGCACAATGTAACACATTACTGCCTGGTGAGATCATCAAAGGAGTGAAAAGACAAGGCGTCATGCACTGACCACTTCATTAAAACACACTTACATTAAAACAAACGTACCTCAAGATTAAGAAAAATTGCTCCCATATCTTGCGGGTTTAACACTTGCTTCAAGGGAATCATATAACTCTGAAAAATAAGCATTAAAATAAGATTATATATTTAATTCACATAATAAAATTATATTTATTCACAATATTTGTAAAAGGGCTCGTAAAAAATATGTTCCAGACTGCATTGTATAGAAAGTTCAACCAACAATGAAAAAATAAGCTTCAGACATAGTAATTTAGAATCAATATATAATATAAAAGAATAATTAATTACATGTACATAAAGCTAACAAATAAAAACATGTTCATCTCAAAGTAAGAAATTACTTAACACATCACATTAGATTAGGAAATATATTAAAATGAGTCCTTTTTAAGGCAGCGACGTTTTAGGTACCTGAGAATTCCTGGGATATCACAGTGCAGTTTTGGTTTAAAAGTGTTTATGGTGGCATGATGCTGGGCGATTATTCGATAGGTTTAGGAGATGCCCATAAAGGCATGTGTATTTAATAACCTTTCTGAATACAGAAAATCAGCAGAACTCTGAACCTCACTGAGACAAGGGGACAGGACCATGCTATGAAGGTTTAGCAGGTCAAGTTACCAGCGTTATGGTCTACCTGTCCCTTGGTCTTCCTTACTCCCACTAAATTTGTGCAGATCTTAATGTTTCCTGAATGCACATGCCATGGTTACTTTGATTTCACTTTTTCATTGAAATGACTCTCATGTTCACTATAATGTTGTGGAGATCTCAGCCCTGCTGTATCTGAAAACCCTGAAAAGGGAAACCTTGCCCCCAATAAATCAGGTCACACAGTGCTATTTCTCCATCCCATATTATATCCATATCGATCTCTTCTTCTCACGTTCATTTCCTTCAGTGTAACTGGCAGCAATAAATTCCACTGCTGACAGGAAGGGGAGTGACAGAGTGATAAGAGCAATATTGCGCTTTGTGCTGGAGAAGGCGGGATGGTGCTGAGAGGGTGGGGCAAATGCACCTTCTCGATGTCCTCCAGCGTCTTGTAGTATTTCGCCTCTGTCTCCTGAATTTCAATCATGCAGCAGTTCCTTTTGTCTTCCTCTGTCATGCCCATCTTCTGTTTCATGAACAAGACAAATGTGTCATTTAACGACGTAAGCCAGAGTAAATGCTCACCTACGAAACAGAGGGGTAGTTTCAAAGCGGAAACATGCAAATATAAAGCTTTATTCCTTTGTGCTGAAGAAATGTCAAAAATAGAACGTCTTGAGCTTATGGAGAGAGGGGAGATCATAAAAGAATAATTTGAATAAGCACAAAATTAAAGCAAGCGCAAATCAACATATACACCGGTTGATTATGCACGTAATATATGCATTTGCCCTCAGACATTTTAGAGATGTTGCGTTACGGCACTCTGTAGGTTTTTGGTCTTTCGGGACTAAAGGAATCGAGAGTAAACAGAATGTCAGCCTGGGGACTACTCAAAGAAGACAGCGCTGGCTGTCGCAAGAACCTGTCATCAGAAACCAAGGCTGTCATCCAGACAAAGGAGGACTGGCATGAAACTCAAGAAGGGGATTCTTCATGTTGATACACACTGAAATACGGTCCACGCGAACGGGGACTTAATGGTAAGATAATCGTTCAAAAGGGGCATCATTATTCTGTTGGAGATTTCTAGAGTAGGAACGCAAAAGAGCAAATACAACACCAAATCAGACAGGGAGCTACCTAAACACATGCATATCACACCCACTTGAACACACGATGAACATGGGGCCTACCTGCATGTACCTTATCTGCAGCGTTTGAGAAACCAGAGCAACATGCATGAGGAGGGCACACATCTGTGCAGAAACGCAGGCCCACTGCAATGCCTAAAGAGGCCTGTCCTCACTGGGAATCACTGCACACACTTTTCAATGGCTCAGTATGCATTATCACCTACAATGAGTGTTTTAATAGGTATCGTTTCTCCTTAGATCTGATGCCAATGCTTAGATAAATGCCTGATAGGTCTGTAACCATAAAGTCATCATCCCACTCATTATTCATCTATAAAATGTTGCACTGAGGAATAGAAGGATCTTCTTCACCATGAGTTATGGGTTTCTTGACACCTCTAGTTTGGATGGCCTAACTAAAACTTCCTGGCAAAATTACTTTCAGCACTGACAGATTAATGGAAGTGTGAAAACACAATAAACAAAAGTAATTACACCAATCAGCTCCCTTGGCAAGGGACTCCTCTGTTGGCTATTAAACCAGTAAAACACCAAGGTGCTCAGCTTACCATGGGCTGCCGAACCTCCACCTTGATGATGTCCTCATAAATATCATCCTCCTCATAGGGCACACAGTCATAGATGTCATCCTCGCCAACATCGTGCTCGCTGTTGGAAAACACACACATCAAGGCGCGTTAGCATTATTGCTATGACATGTAGCGACTTTGGAGGAAATGGAAATGTAGTGTATTAAAAGCAGTCCGAGTTCCACTTTAAAGGGTCAGTGGTCCCATTACAGAGTCCCAGTGTCTGTCAGTTCCAATCAGTGTTCAGTTTGAAGCAACCTATCAGTCCATGAGCTCCCAGCCTGCCTCTGAATTTCTTTATACCTCGCGTAACAGCCGCAGAATTCACAATAGACAGAAGGGAATCACTGAAGGAATTGCTTTGAACCTGGAGTACATGTAGCTTCATGGAGCAGCATGTGGGATGCGTTTTGAGCTAAAAAGCTATATTTGTCCAGATGACACTAAATGACGTATGACATTACTTGGTAATCATGAAAATAGCTCCCATTTAGCAGCTAGGGAATACATTTTTGTGCAAAACAAAATCATAATGTTATTTTGAGGGACTACTTGAATTTGAAATGACTTTCATTGCAAAAAATGATATGGGATAGAATAAGGTTAACCGTAATGGTCCATTGTAGGTCCATACACTTTCACCTAAGCACATGCTTTTGGAATGTAAACACAAGGAGAACAAGCAAACTGCACACACAAGGCTTTAAAAATAATGACGGCATGCAGACTCCGCACACACAGCGCCTTAAACATAAGGAGGGCATGCAGACTCCGCACACACAGCACCTTAAACATAAGGAGGGCATGCAGACTCCGCACACACAGCACCTTAAACATAAGGAGGGCATGCAGACTCCGCACACACAGCACCTTAAACATAAGGAGGGCATGCAGACTCCGCACACACAGCACCTTAAACATAAGGAGGGCATGCAGACTCCGCACACACAGCACCTTAAACATAAGGAGGGCATGCAGACTCCGCACACACAGCACCTTAAACATAAGGAGGGCATGCAGACTCCGCACACACAGCGCCTTAAACATAAGGAGGGCATGCAGACTCCGCACACACAGCGCCTTGAACATAAGGAGGGCATGCAGACTCCGCACACACAGCACCTTAAACATAAGGAGGGCATGCAGACTCCGCACACACAGCACCTTAAACATAAGGAGGGCATGCAGACTCCGCACACACAGCGCCTTAAACATAAGGAGGGCATGCAGACTCTGCACACACAGCGCCTTAAACATAAGGAGGGCATGCAGACTCCGCACACACAGCACCTTAAACATAAGGAGGGCATGCAGACTCCGCACACACAGCGCCTTAAACATAAGGAGGGCATGCAGACTCCGCACACACAGCACCTTAAACATAAGGAGGGCATGCAGACTCCGCACACACAGCGCCTTAAACATAAGGAGGGCATGCAGACTCCCCACACACAGCGCCTTAAACATAAGGAGGGCATGCAGACTCCCCACACACAGCGCCTTAAACATAAGGAGGGCATGCAGACTCCGCACACACAGCGCCTCCTTTGGGAATCACATGCCTAACATCAGAGGTGTGAGGTTGCAGTGTTACCCACAGAGCCACCAGACTCCCCCAAACCATACTTTATTTGTCAGTATTTGTTTTTAGTGTTGCACATTATTTATTTGTCTTGGTATACAAAAACACTAATCACTGATTCCAATGACTGACAGAATCTCTACTCTATTTTAATTCACCACAGACTATTGCAGTTAATCGTTTAGTTTACCTTGGCAGCCATTTTTATTAAACTGACACCCAGCTGGGTTAAATTGGGGTTTTCTGCATCAGGCCTGAGATTCTCAGCCCCCCGACACCCTGTCAGCATGTCTGCCTGACACCTGTCTGCCACACTGTGCAGCAGGTCCCCTAGACTGATGGAGTTGCAGTGTTACCCTTCTCTTTGCCTAAGTGGGGGTGACAGCCATGATATTCCTCGCCCATGGGGGATCAGTCGCAGCTCTGGAAAAACGCTCACTGACGGTGAGACAGCTTGACATGCCTTGTTCCTGTCGATTTCACAAAGGCGGCTGATATAAGGCATCAGTGTGTTTTGTTGAAGACCACTGTCAGTTTTTGTTGTCGCAAAAGAAACTCCAAAAGCCTGAGGTAACTGTCTGGACCGACCCATGTCAGGCGCACTGATGCGTCCAGCTGGCCGTGTAAATCCTCAGGGAGACAACTAAACTTCATGCTCTCAAATACCAGTGTTTAAATGCCTTATAATCTACTCAGTGCATAACAATAATTTGACAGACAGTTAAGCAGGAATCCACTTCATGTTGACTGAGAGGAAGTAACTGAACAGGGCATCCCATCCGTTCGCTCTCCATGGTCAAACCAATTTCCTGTTTTCAGATAATAACTTGCAATTGATGTGGGCCATTGGCACGCTGCCCTTAACATAGCTAGGGATGGGTCACCTGTCATATCACACAGAGGACAAAAAATACAGGCCACTCTCAGCCACACTCTGAACATATTCCATATGGGGGAGGGGGCTGACACAGTTATCATCTGACTGTGAAAGGGAATGTTTATGCAGAAGCCCCAATGTGAGAATTGGGGGGGAAAGACCAAGATTGACCAGAAGTGATTGGGGCTGAGCCAAGGAGACCCGAGGCTGTCAGTGCTGATAATGATTTCCCTGACAACGAGTTTAGCATCTGCACACTTATGCAGTCAGCTGGCATTAAGTAACTTAAGATGCCAGCAAAAACTACTCATCACACCGTACTTGTAACATTGTCACGTAACTGTAATTGTATCATGACAGCGTAACTACTAATCACACCGTACTTATAACATGGCTGTGTAATTCTACTTGTAGCATGGCAGTGTAACAACTCATCTCAGTGTAGTTGTAACATGACAGCGTAACTACTAATCACACCGTACTTATAACATGGCTGTGTAATTCTACTTGTAGCATGGCAGTGTAACAACTCATCTCAGTGTAGTTGTAACATGACAGCGTAACTACTAATCACACCGTACTTATAACATGGCTATGTAATTCTACTTGTAGCATGGCAGTGTAACAACTCATCTCAGTGTAGTTGTAACATGACAGCGTAACTACTAATCACACCGTACTTATAACATGGCTGTGTAATTCTACTTGTAGCATGGCAGTGTAACAACTCATCTCAGTGTAGTTGTAACATGGCAGTGTGACTACTTATCTCACTGTACTTGTAACATTACTATTCACTCACCACACTTGCAACATCTTCATTTCATTGTACAAATTTTAATTCTTGAGAACCATCTTACACTAAAAAGTAGATTTCAATGTTTAAAAAATTCTTCAGGTACCAATTTGTTTTTCATTGTATAGACTATATTTAGCAGATGTGTACATCCAAAATAATTTAAAAGTCTATCTAAAATTTTGAATGCATCCATATATTTTAATAATATATAATTATCCATCCATCCTTCCATTCATCCATTTTCCAAACCACTTATCCTACTGGGTCGCAGGGGGGCCCGAGCCTATCCTGGAAGCTATGGGCACAAGACAGGGAACAACCCAGGATGGGGGGCCAGCCCATCGCAGGGAACACTCACACATGCACACCTATGGGCAATTTAGTAACTCTAATTAGCCTCAGCATGTCTTGGGACTGTGGGGGGAAACTGGAGTATCCAGACAAAACCCCACGACGACATGGGGAGAACATGCAAACTCCACACACATGTAACCCAGGCGGAGACTCGAACCCGGGTCCCAGAGGTGTGAGGCAACAGTGCTAATCACTGCACCACCATGCCGCCCCTGTGAATATTTCATCTGATGAAAAAAAATCTGTTCCTTGTTTGTCATAAGAAAAAGTTTTCTTTTTAATTTTAATGTTTTTATTTGTTATTAGATATATCTTTGCAGTGAATGCTAGCTGTAAAACATGATGGACAGACGTCTTTAATCATAAATGTGTCTAATAGAGTTCTGATTAATTCCACACCATAGTTCTCATTTCAAAGCAGATCTGCAGACGTGACCCTGTCCACAAAAATCAGATCAAAATCCACCAGAGAAAGTTTCATGACGGCCAACAGGGTGTCCATCAATTTAGTCATCTTCTTGGATAAATCACAGCAGACAGCCTGATAATGTTATCCTATTAGTAGAGCAATGCAAACAGAACAACCACACACAGAGATAAAATGAAACCATGGCAACTGCAGCAGTAAAACATGTAATTACTAGAGTAACTGAAATCTCAGGCGGGTTTATGCCTTTCCTTCATGCACACCACTCCCTGCGAGAACTTCAGAAGCGACTGTGTGTCTGAACTCTATACCACAGTAGTGAGCCCAATGAATAGCTATGAATAGCTTTGTTAAAAACGGAAATTCATACCAGCCTCATTTACAGGGCAACGCGGTAGTGCAGGAAATAGCACTGTTACTTCACACCTCGGGGCTTGAAGGTTCAAATCTCACCGCTGATCTGCGTGTGGTGGAGTCTGCATGTTCTCCCCCCATTATGAAGGCTTTCTCTGGCCTCCTGCCATAGCCCAAAGGCATGCAGTTATGCAAAGTGGCATTTATGAATTGCCCATAGCAAGTGCTTGTGTGTGCCCTGTGATGGACTGGCACCATCTCAGGGTGCTTGTCTGCCGTGCTGCCTATGATAAGCTCCAGCCTCATCACAACCCTGAGCTGTATGGATTAACTGAATCACATAAGCAAATATGTTTTACACGGAACAAAGTAGAGCTCCTGAAAAGGCTACAAACATCATTATAAATGCAAAAGCAGAATTATTTTATGGCTCATTATATTAAAAGCCTTAAAAGTACTCAGTGTGAGCAAAATAACAGGTGCTTTGGATGAAATTACTCTTCATTGCTATTAATTAATATAAAGTACTGCAAGAATTCTCCATGGTTTTATACATGATCACTGGAGTGCAATAACTAAAAGAAATATCCCTTATTGAGGTCATGTTTCCCTTTGAGGTGCAGAAGTTTGCTTGTTTATACTGACTGGGTTTGCACGTTTGAAAATGATGTGTGATGACCTCATCTGGTACTTGCTTTGTAGAGAATAACAATGGGCTATCTGACTTTTTCCATTCAAAAGCTACATAATGGTGCATACAGCATGACATCTGATGTCTGTGGAGCACCCATTAGGGCATTAAGCTGAAGAGGAGCATATCCTGATGGGCCAGCCTTAGTGTGGATATTGGAAGCACTGAACAGCTCCAATCACACAACCTTCCCCTGCAGGTAATTTATTACATGCTCAGGATATATTATCACACTCTAAAATGTGGCAGCTTCCAGCTATGTCCCCAATAAAAGACAATAGTGCCTGTACCTTATAACTCTGCACGTGTATGTGAAAATGTAGGATGCAGAGAAGATACTGGGAACAAAGGAGAACATTGCTGCAATATTTCGACTGCCAGGCCGATTACACCCAGAAAGATCTAATCTTCTCAAATATGCAACAGGATTTGTGGAGGAAGGAAACTCTATTTATTGATGGAACCGTATCTGGCCGTAATATTTACAAATCACAGTAGACACCCCAGAGTGGAAAACAGTCGTAAAAATATTACGAAAGCCCCACATAGAGAAAGGACAGTTGGATAATCCAGCGCTAATTATCGATAGTGATGCAGGCATACAGCTGCTGGGACAGTTGTGATCTAACTTATAAGGACATTTAAAAAAAACAGGTGAACTTGTAAAACAACATGGAGCAGTGTTCATAATAGACTTACCTTTCATGCACATGATCAACTGTCTCCAGGATTTCTAATAAAGTCATTGCATGGTTTTTGACTGCTAAAGTACTCCTATTCTAAATCCATACATCTATACATTAGATAAAAAAGACCATATACAATCAGCTCAAAACAGATATTTACAATCGAGGATAAACCACTATGTGCGATAAATAGTGATTTA
The DNA here is from genome assembly GCF_023856365.1 of Brienomyrus brachyistius. Lineage (NCBI taxonomy): Eukaryota > Metazoa > Chordata > Actinopteri > Osteoglossiformes > Mormyridae > Brienomyrus > Brienomyrus brachyistius. The sequence goes on from NC_064534.1 coordinate 19,098,620, forward strand.
TATTTAAATGAGAAAAGAATCTAATGCAGGTAATGTTTTGTTAAACCATTAACCTTTTAACTTTTTTCTGAGTGAGAAAATAAACATTTCCATCTTTCCTCTCCCAACATTTGAATGATGAGCAGAAGTTTAATACTCTTCCACAAGACATGTGTCCCTACACTGCGAGCTCCAAGGATTCACGGGAAAAATGAGAACGAGAAATGCAGAGTAATAAGTGAACGACTGAAATGCAATTATTACAGAACAGAATGCTATTTTGAAAGGTTAAACCCACTGCAGATGAAAGACATTCAGGAAGACACAGAAGACAGGCTACAAGAAAGATCAAAGAAATTCTGCACATTTGCACAGCGCATTGTCCTTTCCAAAACAGCAATGTCTCCTTGTAAGGTTAGGGCTAAAAAAAAAAAATTAACATTCATTCTTATTTATTTAAATTATAAAATGTATTCATTTTTATTATTACTTATTCAATGTGGTGTAATTGTTGGGGCCAGACATGGTGGTTCCAGCATCAGAATCCAGAGTCCCCTTCCTGGGATTCTCAGGCAATACACTGTCTAAAGTGACTGCTATGATGAACAAAAATATGTAGTTATTGTCATTTCTGTGTGAGTAAAAAAAAAAACATGAGTGGTCAGAGGAGAATGGCCAGACTTATTCAAGTTAACAGGGTGGCTACAAAAACAATTATAATAACAACTAAGTACAAGATAAGTTTATACAATGGCTTCACAGAGAGTTATCTACTTGCCAGGTGGTTCTGGTGGAAAAAGTGGGTTCTATGCTGTACTAGCTCTGTGTACCTAATAAAATGGCCACTAAAAGTAAGTAGTTTTCTGTTCACTGTGCATATAGTATTCCATTTGGGTATTACACACCTAAAACCCACAGAGGGTTAAAGGGTTTCAAATGGCTGAATAACCACATTCAATTTATCCTGTGTAACATCCATAATGTTATGGATTTCATAACGGGATCAGTGCAATTACACTTATAACCATGGTAAATCCTAAAACTGGATTTGTAAGAGTTTAGACATCTGCCAAGCATTTGGAAAAATGAAAGGTAGCACAAAATGTGGGAACAGAGGAAAGCGAAGTGGTAGAATTCCACATGGTAGAATTCTAGTTAAAAAGACCAAGTATGCAGAAAACCGGAAATACTCTCCTTCTGAATACGTTTCCCAAACATGCAGCCAGGCTTCCATACATCCATCTATGGTCCACCTGCTTATCCTGGTCAGGACTGTGGGGCCTAACTGACCAGGCATTAAATCTGCCAATACAATCAAGTATCTGCATTTCTGAATAAATTTCTTAACTTGTTGTTTTCAGAATGTAAACATAAGATATATCACTGTAGACTCTGCAAAGGAATACCCAGAGTCAGACTCCCCACAAACTGAAACATTTTCACGATCCGTTCTTACAGCCACATGAAGTAAATCAGACGTGTATAAATAATTTTTTATTATTGTGTTACTAGGCAGCTGCTCTGAATCGTTAAAACGGAAGTTCCAGAAGCATTTCAGGACATGTATCTTTCTGTTGGGAACAAAGTAAGTTCACCTTTTCAGATGGATGTTCCACACATCACGTGTAACCATCATGTGCTGTCTGACTGTCCATGTGAGGTTTGAAGCCCGGGGAAGCTACATGCGACAGGGAAGCCTAGGACGTAAAGTTCTGAGCTCACGGCTACCTTCACCACAGGGCCACACTCCGATCCTCAGTGAAGACCTACAAAGTGCTCTTTGAATACGGACGCCTTTAGCAAACCCTGCGATTGTTCTGCCATTAGACTTACAAGCAGCAATATCAGGATTTCATTCACACGGCCATGTTCACAGCCGTAAATCAGGCATGCTCCCCTTTGTGTCTTTCCCTTCTCATCATATCCAAGCTGGCCACTATCTTCCATCACTGTAACGCACATTTTATTCTTCCAGGAATGGGTGCAGTGGGGGTCGAGGGGGGCGCGATCCGGTTCATCAGCCACTGAGATAAATGACACCCATGTGGGCACCACACCTAATTAATCAGAGGAGGTGAAAGAAAAGCCTGTCACCATTTCAACCCCCCATCAGCCCACAAAGTGATACCCTTCGCCAACATGCAGGTGTAACTATGGAAACCCCAGCAGTGAAAGATCTGATGTGCAAGTAAACAAGCAGACAAGGCCTCAGCATGACAGAATGCTCTCCCCTGAGACTGCCCGCTTCCTGTGGGTGATTCCCCGCTGGCTCCCACTGCCGGGGCAGATACTCACTCAGCCAGCTCCTCCAAGCTCCGGTACACATCCTCCTCGTTTTCTGCAGTGTCCTCTGATGGAAAGGGCCTGGAGCACATTTCAAACCAGAGACATGTGTTAGTTCTGACTCTTGGAAACACTTGAATGATCAGAAAATAGCAAGAAGGAACATCCGATATAGTATTCTGACAATTACAATCAAAATTATTGAGTTATTCCAGTTCCATCAGCGGATTAGCAACCAAAGCCCCTCTTTAGAATGAGTACATGAACACAATCAAGACTGCATTCATTTCTCTCTTTGAGATTAACCCAGCTTGTTATGGTGTTAGTGTTTTTCATTATACAAGCCCTTGATAAATGTGCATAGTTACTCATAAATATCACACATACATTCATTAAAGCTATTCAAATTCTGATTTTAATTTATAAAGTTTTCATAAACCAAACATGTTACCAAATAAAGTATCACATGTCTATTAATAAAGAGGTTGAGGTTGGCTTTGGGTAATTGTCACAGTACATTAGAATAGTGTTTCTGAACTGGGTCCTCGGGGACCCTAGACAGTGCATATTTTTGCTTCCTCCTACCTGGAGCTGGGAGGGAGCAAAAACATGGACTGCTTGGGGGTCTCTGAGGACCGGGGTGAGAAACACGGCATTGGGATTTCAATCATGCATCGTATTTAGAGACGTGGCCCTCACATTACAATTAGCAAGGGCTAGGTAAGGCTGTGTTGCCCTGAAAATGGACGGACAAACTCCGCCAAGTTCACCAAGAACAGTCATAATTAAGTATGTTCTTCTCGTTCCCTTTTTCTGTTCACCAATTCACCAACACCTCCTTCCTACCATACTTTCTACAGGGCTTTTCCCTTTTTGGCTTTGAGTGAGTTTTCGGTTATCTTATATCCATTTGTAGTGGTGAGCCAGGAAACGGAGTCCTGGCTTTGATTATTATAAAAGTAGCCTTTTGGAAATCTATTTTTTTTTTCTTGGACCAATTACTATCACTTTCCCTTCTGCCTTTTTGAGGTTTCATCAAAAGTAAACAGTGATATAAGACAATACTACAGCAGCAATTTTATGGTCTATAATTAACGACGCCATATTTTACTGTGGCAAAACAAAGGATTCACCAATACACAGTATCTGGTATTAAAGAAAACTGTGGCTTATCTATAAGACAATTTGTTACTTCAGATACACCATGAAGCAGAACCTTTATATAAAATGCTATATAAATCAGGGATTAATTGTTACGACTTTAACATCCATTCACTGGCCAGCTGAGACAGATCCCAAGTTAAGGTGATGTACCAGCTTGAAAGGGCTAGAAATCCCTCAGAAAATTCTCACACGAGGTGGAGACAATGTGACTGCTTGTCCAATTAAAAGGTTCACTTTACTTTTGATTTAATGTTACTTTAATGTCATACACTTCAGGGCAGCAGGTAGCCCTGGTGCCTCACACCCCCAACCTCGATGACTTAAATGACGCCCACAGTCTTGTGTGCAGTAGGCATGTTCTCTCCGTGCCACGTGGGTCTCCCCTCTAGGCAAGATGATTTCCTTCTACTGTCTAAAGACATGCAGTTAGATTGACTGGCATCACTGAATAGTCCATGAGTCTGTGTGTACATGTGCCCTGTGACTGACTGGCATCCTGTCCAGGGTGTACCCCAGCCTTGTGCCCTATGCTAGGCTCTAGACCCCCAGTGACCATCTCTAGGGCAAGCAGCTGAAAGATAGATGGATGGATTGACTGATCGGCTGATTATTCATTTTGCATTTATTCATCTGTTATATAGTTTATTTCCATCAAATGTTGAAGTTTCTTTAATCTAAGTTGGCATATCTCCCCAGCATATAGATTTCAAGGATTTTAAGGCGTACCTGATCCCTTTAATGTGTGCAATGGAGTGATGGGAGATTCTGGACAGGCAAGAGATTACCTAAAAGAAAAGACAAGTTCAGCAATCAGTCAGGAAAAAAGTAATCTAAATATTAAAAAAATGTATTAGCGCTTCAACTGAAAGATTCATTGTCACATTTATGAATGCAAGTGATGACCAGGGACTACGAGACTCCAAAGGTGTGTAAATAAGTTGTCAGCAATACACAGGCCTCAGAGATGCAGTGTGACAAGCAGCCTGAGGATTCAGCTAAGGCACAAAACTCATTTATATTTATAAGGCTTCTTACAGAAGTATCACGAGTCCCAAAAGTATTCCCTCTCCAGCATGGAACCCCTACTTTGACTTATCTGTTGTTTCCAGAAGCAGATGGCATGAAATCATCTAAAAGCCAAGATTAAAAAAATCTGTAATGGGCTCAGAAAAAATTGACATGTTATGATACATAGCAAAGTGCCACTGACGTGAAACGCAGTGCTTAGAAAATTTATACAGTTATCAGCTGTGGATACATTTCAATTATTATTTCATATATTAATACAGGGGCGGCATGGTGGTGCAGTGATTAGCACTGTTGCCTCACACCTCTGGGACCCGGGTTCGAGTCTCCGCCTGGGTCACATGTGTGTGGAATTTGCATGTTCTCCCCATGTCGTCATGGGGTTTCCTCCAGGTACTCCGGTTTCCCCCCACAGTCCAAAAACATGCTGAGGCTAATTGGAGTTGCTAAATTGGCCGTACTGTAGGTGTGCATGTGTGAGTGAATGGTGTGTGAGTGTGCCCTGTGATGGGCTGGCTCCCCATCCTGGGTTTTTCCCTGCCTCGTGCCCATTGCTTCCGGGATAGGCTCCGGACCCCCCGCGACCCAGTAGGATAAGCGGTTTGGAAAATGGATGAATGGATATTAATACAGTTTATACAGAGAATACAAGGAAGGTGGAATCCTACAACTGAAATGCGAAGCGTTTAGACCCCAAGCCTTACGCTGCATTTTCCACAGCGTAACACAGAAAGAAGACAGAGGCCAGCAGTCAGTCCTTCAGGCCTCTCTTATGCTGCTCAGTGGAGAGATAGTGCTCTGTATTATCCACGATAAGTAGAGTCTGAATTATTTAATTTAGCACTCTATTGGTTTCTGCACTGCAGGGTTGAGCACCATTCAGAACCGAATTGAGAATGACCCTGAAATTAATTAAATTCTTTTTCTTGTCATTCCAATTCAAATTCCAATTCATGAATGTAATGGGGTACAATTAATAAATTCTGAATTTTGTACAACCCAGCACATTGGATGTGATTAAGAGAAAGTGCTGCACTGCTAAGTCAATAACATAACGCCCTGTATATGGACGGTGAGAGAAGGTTTTTGTGGGAGGTCAGTGCAGAGAGCGTCACATGCTCTTACTTGTGACCAAAATAAGCAAATTACAATCAGTGTAAAAACAGAGAATAATGAAAGCAGACCTTGGACACACATGCAAAATATGGGAAGATTTTGCAAAAGGACACTACACTTTCCAATCGCACCCAGTTTCATAATCACAGCTTTCAGTTAATGAAGAAGGAAAGTCATTTTGCCAGACTTAACCCAGCTATCAGGCACATTCAGGCGGTTTGATGAAGGTGGCCAGATGGAGGTCTGTCGGTGCAGAACAGGCAGCTCTGCGGAGGCTAATCGCTAGCTGAATGCTGCCACTCAGGGCCGCCACACTCCATTAGTAACTCCTGGTCACGGGCTCCACCCGAGCGTTTAGCAGCCCCCCGCTGTCAGGGGTCTGTAAGTCCCTGGTAGCTGCTCCAGATTAATGCTGGTGTGCTGCAAAAGTTTACTCTTCACATTCAACGCGTCTGCAATCGATTCCACTTCTGTGGATTTCTGTCACTTAAACACACAAGACAATACTGCAATACTGCAATAATTTCCCCCGTCACCATTACACATGGGGATCATCTGATCCCTGGAATCAGTAACTAGACTACAAACTGCGCCAACAAAATTCCCCACCTTTGATTTCCTAATCAGATTGATATAAAATATTTAAGAAGAATTAAAATCATGTATATGAAAGACTTCCCAACTTCCAGTCAAAGAGTGTGGATCCCGAAAAGCAGGGCCATTGCAGTTTGATGTGCTTTACAGCTGAGAGTGAGTCATCCGTGCAATATTAACCGGCTCACTTGTTTAAAGGCCATGCCCCCATCATCCATAAAGAGGAAACTATTCCGGATTTATTTCCCCTTCACTGCAAAATGCATTTCCAAGTTTTTATATCCCAGTGCGGCTCTGACTGGTGGACGGCAGCAGGGGAGAAAGTGCAGGCTGTAGACTTAACAGAAGAAACAGGGAATTACAAATGCAGGCGAGTCAAAGGCTACGATGACGGTTAAGATATAAAACACAGATATACAAATGACAACAGTGGAATTACAGCCAGCGCTCAGGCTCTCCTTTGTTTACTGCGGTACTGCCCTCCTCACCACCAGCCCTATGAAATCATCCTGAATAAGGAAGTACTGGACACCCCACCGTAAATCATGAGTATATGTAGTTTTAAATCTCTCATATGTGCCTAATAAAATGTATAAGTTCAACATATACAACCTTGTAACTTTGAGTTGTAGTTGTCAGGTAGTAACTGCTGGTTTTGTGAGATGTGGTTATATCAGCACAAACCGGAGCATTAAAAAAAAACCCATGAGAAAAAATTTAACCTTCATGAAAAACTGGAACGGGGGGTAAATGGCATGCTGTGGTCTCCCTCATGAAGGAACATCGATGCGGAAACTGCCCCAGAGGACGATAATCAATGTAACAACTGGAAGATGAACGCGGGGGGTCCGTGGACAGTGGCGGAAGGAACCAGGCAAGGTGCCCGTACAGCAAGCTGTTCCTGTCGCCGTGCTGTCAAGCAGATGCCGGTGCGAGGCTTGAGGAGAGAGACGACGGACGTGCAAATCATAGTATGGAGACACGTCAGTAGCAGCTCTCCATGTTGTGATGCCGTGAAAACAGATGGAGCTGTGAAGGTGCTCAGAGCACAGCTGTCATGATGCCTCCATGTAGAGCTCCTATACCCAGGGGTCCTGCATTCACTTCCAGTGTAAAAACAGCCTGGAGAATGCTCACTGCTGATCAACAGGGCTGGTGAAGAATTATACAGGTACCCAGGCCTGATTGCTGATTACTGCTGGACTGAAATGTCCTCCCCAAATGACTCAACATAATCAGACGCATGAAAGCCATACAATGCAACAGGTGTGAAGCTGTGGCAATCTGCCGGCCTTGAATTACCAAAGCACTCCGTAATGCAATGACCCTTACGTTTCCTACGAAACGCCACCATAAAAGCCGGAAAGCACCAGTAGCTGAGTAGGAAATGCGGCCCTGTCAGTTGTGACTGCCGCTCCTGTGTGGTGGGTATTGACGTAATCGGACTCCAGTCAAAACAAAAGCACCAGGCCACCGGTTGTTCGTTCCTAAAGAACAGCTCACATATTCTGTCGTATATCAGCCATCACTCCAGTATATGCCAGGCCATTAACCAGCCGATATTGCTCTTAAAAGCGCAGGCAAAGCCAGTCTCCCTCTCTCAGGGCTCACACTCAGTGGTCTTCTGTCTCGTGGTCTTCAGTATAATCCCCAGTGAGAGAACTCCAAAAAAACAGAGTTCCTGCCTGATCGACAAGGATGCGGACAGTGCATTCTAGTGTAGAAGCAGTACGGAAGACAGGACTGTCCCATTAATACTCAGACACACAAGAGCTAAGGACCAGAGTACCTGTGAATATGCCATTTAATTAAAGGCATGTGATATACATTAAATAATCCATCAGTTTTATCACAACACTGTTATTTTTCATGTGAGTCCCAAATCTGAAAATGTTTGGATGCAATGATGCCTGACAGTAGACCAAGGTGACACTGTGAGGTATCACTAGGCTGAAGGTAAGATATTTCCATCACATGGGATGAATTCTGCATACAAATCCTGACCACTAGCTACTGTCTCTTTTAGCAAAAAGCACCCAAAGTCCTTCCCAACTCCCAGCGATAAACAGAGAATGCAGAGACTGGAGCCCTTTCCCATTGTGTGATCAGTCACAGTCCTTTCAAAGAGTCAGTCAGTCAGATACGGCTGTCCTCTGAGAAGTCCAGCAGGTACCTGCCTAGCAGCTTCACCCCCCAGATGCGGCTTTTTCTCGCATTTGTAGGTCATTTCGCCACCTTGTGAAGAGTGTGTGAGCACAGACGACCCAGATGTGAAACTGGGTCAGGAGACAGCCTGGTCAAAATGACATAAAAGGACCATTCTGGAGGGGAACACAGAGTGAGCCAGCCTCCTCAGTGGACACCTGGGGCTACTCTCGATGCCCTCGGAAATATGGGCTCTGTCATTCTTGGACGTTCGTCTAAAAGCTGATGTCAGGCTTATTATCAGAAGACATATCTTATCATGGTAGTTTGCAGTTACAGGTGCAGTTATTGCCATTACTAAAATAATTTTAATTAATTTATAATGAAACCACCATGTAGTTGTTAAGCGGCTTAACTATTCAAGCAGGCTGGAGGCATCAATGAGCCCCTGAGAGCGGCCCTTAATGAGCTTTACTTTAATAGGAACGGATAAATGTCCACATTTGTTAATGGAGTAAATGTAGCTTATAACAAGCAATCGTATAAAAACAAACATGAATGATATATTTATTCTAAATATGATTGAGGCTATATGTGGCACTGCAAGAAAATACAATATCCATCCATCCATCCATCCATCTTCCAATCACTTACCCGACAGAGTGTTCCAGAGGCAAAAATCTATATTTTAATAAACCCTACATATTATTAAGAACATTACTCAACAATGCTAAGACTATCCAAAGCTCAGGCTCAGTGCTCATATACCACAAAATTAGCTGGCTCACTCCAGTGTCCCTTTTTAATTGCCAAGTGTGAAATGTCTGATTAAGAGCACGGTGTCGAAAATGATCTTAGGAAATAAGAAAAAACCTTCGGAAATTTTCACAGACACCTATTCATAGACATAATCTCCCCCGTAAGGCACCAGAAAGGCAATAAAAAAAGGCCTTTGTTATGTTTAAATTTAGCTTCAGAAGCTGGTTTGTTTATTTATTTAAATGAATTATAAAAAATTATCAAATACAGCTCAAAATCAGAGATAGCCATCTGAGTATATCTGAACATGCTACTTACATACTCACACAATAATCAGAAATAATTAAAAAGATATAACCATTTGCACCTTTTTACAATTTCGGTACATTTTGATTAGGAAAAAGGGGACTTATTTTCCAGCTCAAGAAAGGCAGTGACAAATCTCTCCATAAAATGCAATGGTAATAAGGTTTTCAAGTTAGAAATGTTCTTCTACAAATAGGATTCCAGTAATGGATTAGGCCCAGATATTAAGGGTATCTGCATCCCCGCCCCTTTATGATGGAAATGTCCTTGACGGCAGCTTTATGTATGAACGGTCCAGATATATTAGACTGATTAAGTGAAAGGCGGGTAACCGTAAGATGAAGCACCACAAACACAAGGTTGGCTGGGAATTGCTTTCCAGACCCCTGGTCTAAATCAATATCTGGATCATAACACAACTAGCACGCAAAATGATAACAAGAGGTATGACAAGAAATTGTGCAATCAAAATGAGCCACAGCCACATGTGATGGAATGCACACGCTTTGCTGATTCGTAGGGGAACAAATGGCCATTTTTGGGGAGGAACTAGGAGAGATATCTGCAGGCACATCAGGTGTATTCGTGTCCCTGCTTAGACTGTTTCTATGCTTTGTTGTCTTAGACCCCTCCCAGGGGAATTTCCAAAGCCTTTTATTATTTCGCACGTTTTACCAATTTATATCAGAAGTGGGGTAGGATTTCATTAAGCATCCTCAAATCAGCGATGTATTTGCCTGCAAACACTGGAACCTCAGTGTTCTTGTCACAAATCCAGCGCTTCCACCAACCATTAGCAGAAGCTAATGTCTGTCTGTCTGTCATTCCACAATAAATCCGATGTTGTTCTCCCAGCATCACAATATGCAATATTCTCCCAAATGAATGCACAGAAAAATATGCAGCAGGATCAGCGAGAATGACTATGCTCTACAGACAGGATGTGGTCTGCCAAGTTCTCCAAAGCTCACTAGTGAACCAAGGACATTTTTATTAAAGGTGTTAGGAAATGGCAGCCTTACCCTCCCACTGACATTTAAATATCACTCAAGAAAATCACCACACTCACTCCATTTAAAAGAAAAGCCTTGCAGAGCTTTTCCTGCAGAAATAAACAGCCCACTGTCAAACGACTACACAAGAAAATACGGTCATGACTGAGGAAGTCCAGCTGTCCATGGGCAGGAAGGAATTTACCTTCAGAAGCTATGTGAAGAATGTTCAGCTACACACGGATGTACACAAGGGGACAGATCAGACACGACTTCCTGCCACAGGCAAGGTTCCCAGTCAAGGCCAGAGTTTTCAAATGGTTTTCACTTCTGCATGCAGCAATGCTAACACATGCTAACACATGCTGACGCATGTGGCAGCTCTCTCTCTCTCTCATGGATCATTTTGTCAGAAAAGCTGGGGCCTGAAAAATAACAGAATCTCAAGAAACCCTTATCAAAGAAGGAACACGATAAAGCCAAAGATAAAACGGGCCAACGCCGAGCTTGTAGAAGGCCGTGCATGTAGGACCCCTGGAAGAAATAAAACCAGCCAGGAAAGGGCACATGGGGAGGGGTGTGTGTGTGTGACACCAGAGGACAGCCACACTCTACTCTAATAATGTCTGCTTTTCCTAGGCCTCTGCGGAGCTGTTGTTTATTAATATACCTGCTGAAGCATGGTGGTGGGTTTCACCCAGGTCAAGCAGAATGGGGGGGGGGGGGGGGGAGGGGGTGTTGTGGAGTGACTGGTGTTGAACATACCTGAAACATGCTGTAGGTGTTAGCCAAAATGCACCACAGCGGTTAATCAAAATGTACCATAGCCGTCAGTGAAAATGCACCACACATGCTAGCCAAAATGTACCTGTAGCTGAGAGTCAAAATGTACTGTAGGTGCCAGTCAAAATGCACCGTAGCTGTTAGGCAAAATGTACTGCAGCTGCTAGCCAAAATGTACCGTAGCTGTTAGCTGTGAAACTGAAGAATGTGGACAGAAATGGCACTTGAACTGTCAAGGCATGCTGAAAGCCCACCAAGAGGGCATGTGGGGCATTTCACTTTGGTGCTGAGTACAGCAAGGACATGTTACCCTTTAGCTACTCGGAAGAGAGGTGGAAGGAGAAAAAAAAAATCACACAAGTGAATGCTATAGGAAAAATGAGGTAAACAGACGTTCACGGTGATCCTCTGTGGGTAAATGCACAATAGTTGTGCTACATGCCCATATGGGAAAAGGATTCATCCCAATAAGCATACATTTAACTAATTCATAAAGTCAATTTGAACTAGCACGAGCTTTGAAAATTCTTGATTTTTGCTTTTTGGCATACGATTGTTTTCAAAGGAATTAGCCTTTCGCGTCCACTGTCATTAGGTTTCAGTTAACTGGCATTTATTTCACAGGCCTCTAAAAGCAGGGGTCAAATTCATGCAGTGCATTAAAAGGGAAATGTGAATAATCATAAATAACTCAAGAGACAGCAGATTACGGTCAACTTCAGAGACAGGAATGGCGATTGCACTTATGTGGTTTCAATACGCAGAATCAGTCTCCCCTTATTCTAACTTTGACTCGAGCCTATGAACAACAAAGTCAAAGCTCCAGAAAACACCCTGAGCAGACATTTGAAGAAAGCAGACAAGATTCATCGCTTTACTCACACACACAACATGCTGTTCCCAAGGGAATTCTGGGACGTGACCCCCGAGTTCCTTGATTCATACTGTCACTTAATTATTCATCTGTCCATGAGTCCTTGTTTTCAAAGTTTCATTAATTTCTGATTGATTTAAAAGTGAGATTTACACGTACACACACACAGACATACACACAGCTCTGGAAAAAATTAAGAAACCACTTTATATAAAAAAAAAAAAATCTGCATTCTTAAATCCTAGTTTAATCCTTTTTCCCGCAGCAGGTTGCTTCCAAGCTCAACATTTCTAAGACAGCAGTACACAAGATCAAAGTAAAGCAGGAGACACTGGCAAATGACCAAAAACCAGCCAGGTAGAGAGCAGAGCAACTTTCTAATGCCAGATATGGCTACCAATTTATCCAACAGTGCCTCATAAATCAGATGACTTCAAGTGACTTTCAAAATGAATAAGAACGATTAAGTTGTGTGAAGTGCAGTGCTATGATAGTTAGGACTGCTATGACTCATAAAAGCCCTTAATGACCCATAAAGGAAGAAGCCCTTCATGAATGAGAAGCAGGGAAGAGCCAGGAGTTTGCAAATAAAAAATGAATATTTTACACAGACACAGTCCCATAAAAATAGAAATAACTCAAACTGAAAATGTTGCTGTGGTTGCTTAATTTTTTTTCCAGAGATGTATACATACACACATCTATATATCAGGAATAAGTCAGCATTGTCCAATATTTAAAATATTTGAATATTCGAGAACGTGTATAAAACTCAGGAAAAACATCTTAAAATCAAATAATTAATTAGCTATTTTAAATGTTATTTAGCAGCAATATAACTAGCTTTGACTTATGAATTCTCTAATAAGTTTGCAGTTAATTTGTTCTGAAATTTACCTCCGTTGCTTTTGAAGGAACTCTGCATGTGCTCTCAGAGCCAATCATAATGATTTTCCTCCTTGCTCACTCATAGTGTGGCACATTTGTAAGAAATGCTTGAAGGTGACAAAAATGATTGAGGTGAACAAGTGAACAAACTGAACATTCGTCTTTTGCTATATGGAAATGTTTTAGTTGAGCAAAAGCAAGTAATTTGTGAGTACAAAAAGTGTAAGAGAATCTGATTATGCTGCTGCTCTTAATTAAATTTTTACATTTAGGTTGTCATGCCGGGGGCAGCATGGTGGTGCAGTGGTTGGCACTGTTGCCTCACACCTTTGGGTCCCAGGTTCGAGTCTCCGCCTGGGTTACATGTGTGTGGAGTTTGCATGTTCTCTCCATGTCGTTGTGGGGTTTCCCACCGGGTACTTCGGTTTCCCCACACAGCCCAAAAACATGCTGAGGCTAATTGGACTTACTAAATTGCCCATGTGAGTGCATGGTGAGTGAGTGAATGGTGAGTGAGTGTGCCCTGCGATGGGCTGGTCCCCCATCCTGGGTTGTTCCCTGCCTCGTGCCCATTGCTTCCGGGATAGGCTCCGAACCCCCAGTAGGATAAGCGGTTTGGAAAATGGATGGAAGGGATGTCATGCCATTAATAATGTTCTTAAAATTCATGTTCTGTGAAATTCATCCTTTAATACAATTTTACATAAGAGTAAATTGTCAGTGTACCAGTAGATATTTTTTGTGAGTTAACCAGAATGTGAAGTACTAACTAGCCTTTCCTAGTAAATACAGACTCTATTGGTAAATAGCAGTAAGTTCTTTTTGTTATTAGTTAATTAAGGTAATTTTTGAATTCTTAATATTGTAATAAGTATCGCAACATTTATCACAAAGATTTCAAAAATTGCAATGTGTATTTTTCCCAACCCAGTAGGATAAGCAGTTTGGAAAATGGATGGATGGATGGTATTTTTCCCAAAACCATTCATCCCAAATTTCAAGGCTACTTTTAATGACAGATATGTTATCCTTTTGCAGCAACAAATAATGTTATTTAGTATTTAGTATTAATTAATGGAGAAGCCTATAAGGCAGAGAAATATTCAACATAATATTTAGCGTTAAAAATAAAGAAACCGGCATTCGCCATCACTGCCAACGGCCCAGGTTATTAAACATTAGTGTATGCTACTGCTATCTCTTCAGTTTAATTTTTATTGTAATTTCAGATTAATTTATTCGAACTACGCTTTAATGTTTTTCAATATCCTTTTGCAGAAACGAGTAATATCAAATTTTTAATAGAAATACATATTTTGATCCATATGCATGCACATTTCTCCCTGTGTGGTGGGGGGAGGGGCGGGAGTGTGGTTAATCAAATATTATTCGAAAAATGACTGACAAAATTCCACTAGTAATTCTGCATGAAATAACCATCTGAAATATATAGCATTTAATGTGCACAACTGTTTATATCAGGGGTGGGTAAGGCCCGTATGTATGCAGGTTTTTGGGATAACCTTTAGTTCAGCTGTTCAAACCCAAGTGTGAGGAGTCTTCAGCCAATCAGTCCTCTAATTAGTAATCTAATTCCAGTGAAAACCTGCATACATAATGGCCCTATCTGGATATGTTTGGCCAGCCCTGGTTTAGAAAGATATAACAACTACAGTACAGTAAATATCTGGTTACTCGTGCACACAGAACATACTGAAAGCTGAACACACAACCAGGAGCACACAATCCAGGAAAGCTGTTCATCAGCGGTAAACCATCAACCCGACAACCGTTAAGTTTCTATTACTCAAAGTCAGGCCTTACTGCCAGGGTTTTAGAACTTCCTACGTGAATCCCTGAAAGAGGACAATCAGAACCTGTGCAATTACAGCCAGCTTCAATTGCCCAAGGCTCCCTGCATGTTCCCAGGAAAAGGTCCAGACACACTAATGAAAGTTTGCCTTTTTAAGATGCTGATGATGGAGATGTGTGTGTGTGTGTGTGTGTGTCTGCGTGTGTGAATCATGTAAATATTACACTGTGTGGGACCAAATGTCCCCATAATGTAATAAAAACTTGTGGAGATCATTTTTTTGGTCCCCACCAAAGGAAACTCAATTTTATAAGAATCTGTGACTGTAATCAAAAATCCAAAAATCTTGTATTTTATTTTGTTACTTATGGTTAAGACTAGGGCTGGGGAGTGGTTAAGCTTATTGTTGGGATTAGGGTTGTGTGTGTGTGTGTGTGTGTGTGTGTGTAACCAAATTAACTCCAAAGTGCTGGGAGGAAAGATAGTAGCTGAATTAGGAGAATAACCTGGCATGTTTACAGTCCTTATTTCTTTCAGGGAGGCTTCCTGCCTTCAGTCCCCGTGCTTAAGGAAAATGCGCTGATCCAAACGTCACAGCACACAGACAGAAGTACCCTCTGATCCAAAGGTCACAGCACACTGACAGGAGTACACACCGACCCAAAAGTGAGCAATCATTCTGGCTGGTATGTTGAGGAAAGTGTCAATCTTTCTCCACTGACAAGGTACAATGACATGATTCAGAGCCTAATCATAGTGTTAACAAGAACAGGAGTCACTACTGTGCTCTGATTAAAGCTGACTCTGCATGATCATGCCATAATTAGATGACTGCTGGCGTGTCTGACAAACCAAAACAAAATAAAATTAGCAAAGAGGAGGTCATTTGGCTTCAGCAAGCTAATAGAAAGCAACAGGATCAGAAAAGCAGGGTGATGGGTGACTTATGAGCACCATGGGATGGGAGGCAGGCTAAATGGGGGACTCCCCTTCCCCTGCTGGAGCACAATGAGCAGGGATAGGCGCCAGCGGCAGCCCTTTGCATTTAACTCATCAGAAGCTGCTCCCAGCATGGGCCTCCATCCACCGCCAAGGCTAATGAGCACTTAGCAGCTAGTGTTGCATAGCAGTGATTAAAACAGCATGCAGACCTTTACTGGGGGAAAGGCGTCACTCTTCTCATCAAAGGCCACAGCCTAGATGGTCTTGGGAGATGCAGACGGGGCCAGAAGCTACCGCAAAGACGACTGCTGTCGATTAAAGATGAAATGTGGCACAAAGGACCGCCGAAGTCAGCAGGATGCAACCAGGAGCAGCTGCAGTGTGTATAGCAGACAGGCTCTCATATGTGCTGATGCAGATGGACCCAGTGTGAGCGTACAGTTCTGAACAATCAACCAGTCTCTTCACCTATCAGGTAAAATAGGGCCCTCTACGAATCAGCTGGCTTCTTTACAACGGAAGACTTGGTCTCATTGGGGAGCAAGAACATTCAAACACAATCTGAAAAGACACGCATTTAAAGCACAGACCATATGCAGATTTACGATAATTTTGTTTTGGCATTCAGTTTGAAACAGTCAAGGAATCAAATTAAGAATTAATGATGATACCAATGCCCGAACAGGAGAATTAACGTTTGATCTGATCGCTGAACCATAAAATTTACTTATGCAATTTTAATTAAAGATCTCATTCAGTCTCATTTAATGTGACTGGGGCCAGTATCGCAAGATAAGATCGTCTCCCTTGACCTCACTGTTTTTTTAGTATTGGCAAATAAATGCAATTATAAGGTCAGTAGAGAGCCACAGTTAGTCAAGCAGAAATCTCCCATAATCGTGAAGCTGAGCTGATCCAAAGTAACCTTCCATTCCGCAATCTCAAAGACACGGCGACTTCTTGTTCCACTGAAGATAAACCATTTGAGAGATTCCTGTCAATATATCTAAAAGCACATAGGATGAAATTAAGCCTTTTCACAACTAAGCAATTCATAGTACATCAATATGCACTCAATATGCATCAAGAACTCCACGCAAGTATCACCAAGAGCAAATATCAGGTGAGCAAAGGCCTGCCTGAATTTTCAATGGGCTATAGTAAGCAGTATGAAACCATATAATTAATCTGCTTTAAAAAATGTTTAGAAAATACAAAACATCAGTTTACAATGTAAACAAAATCAGCGAAATGCCAGACATAAGTCATGCTTACCTATAATCACATTACTTTGTGACGGGAACTGAGAAACAGCCCGACTGGGACATTCACATGGTATGTACTACTGAACATACAGTGTATTTGCTAATTTCAGGCATACCAGGGATTAAATCAAGAGTTGCTCAGTGCTACAGGGAAGGAATGTCTCCCTCCTCCACATAGTTTATGCCTATATTCTGTAAGAGATCAAAATGTTCTGCCGACTCGGAGTGACTGGCATGTCACAGCAGAGATTTTACAGCACATAAATAAATGGCCAGGATGGACTGTTATCTAAGGCATTTGAGGTGGTCCTTACATTTGCATATCCTAAATTTATATGTTTATGCCCAGACTGTGCATCTTCGTTTTGTTTGGTACACTGTTGCAGTACATTACGTCTGACTTTCTGACCTAGTAATCTGGAAAATTTCTAAATAAAGACCAGAGACTTCCCCACTTTGGTGTGACCAGGCAAATCGCTCTTCATCCAACTGATTTTCAAAAACCCTGGTCTTGGCCCCAGAGGAACTGAAGCCATCAACACCAAGGCCAGTGTTCTCCTGAAATCCATGAGTCTTTGACATCTAACATGTGATCTGAGGTGCTCTGTTCATTTGCATTTTCCAAATTCAGATACGTGTGACCTCATTCTGTTTGGCACTTAATGGCACATCAGCCTGAATGTACTAAAGATGGGCTGTACGATGCAGGTTCCAGTTATCTGAGCTTTTGGTGAAATTAAGTCTTTTTCAATACATTTGCAAGCGTTTCCTGTTTATATATTGATGAAGATGGAGCTGCGCAGCTCTGTGGGGGGAGAACGGGATTGATTAAATTCACCATTATGTATGTCACCCGGGGTAAATCCAGGCCACACTGCCATCCATCTTTTTCAAAATGCACCAACCTATGCATTAAACCATGAATTTCCAACTGCTTTTGTAACTGATTTCCCATATCTCAAGAGTGCGGATTTCTTAGCAAACACTAGACAGATTGTACATCACACACACACACACACACACACGTGTAGGATATACCTATCCTTATGGGGCCCGCTCATTCACTTCGATGGGAATAATGCTAACGCTAACTATGACAACCTTAACCCCCACCCTGCCCTAACCATAACCATAAGTAATCAAGCAAAATACAAGAGTTTTTGCATTTTTAGTTTTTTTCATAGCAGTCACAGATTTTTATAAAATAGAGTTTTCCCTTTAAGGTCCACATAAGGGAAAAAAACGGATATTTATCACGTTATGGGGACATTGTGTCCCCATAAGGATAGGTATACCCGCTCACACACACACACACACACACACACACACACACACACACACACACACACACACACACACACACACACACACACACACACACACACACACACACACACACTTTGTGTCTAGTTAACAAGTACAATTTCATGCATTTAGCAGATGCTTTTATGCAAAACAATGTACAATTGAGAAAGTAGCAACAGAGATAGGAGACGAGGCTTATGTCCCTGCATTAAGGAGCAGTTGTTTCGAATTTAAACAGCAGGCTAAACTGCTATGCATGATACTGTTTTGTCACCATGGCAACTGAGAGACTATCCATACCAACAAGTTAATGGATAAAAAGCAAACCAGCCGGGGATTTGAGGCATAATGAGGTAATGCAGTATTGTCTACCGGTGTCCACTGCTGTGCCCATTTAAACATGTCACCCTCCAGCAGTATATATTTTTGTATTTTCCCAGTGGTTCCGAATGAAGTTCCTTTGGCTCTGTGTTCATTTTTTTAAGGTAAATATTCCACCGGTTAACTGCGGCCTAGGGCAGTGGACCTTTTTATTGATGTTTACAGGAAATACATTTGTGCACATTTGGTCAAAGAGAACATGCAAGGAGATTGTGACAAGAAAGCCAGACCAAGCTTCTTTCAATCAGGTGGACGTTCAGTCCTGGATTTTACTTTATTAAAAGTTTTTTTTTCTGCTCAAGCAGTAGATGAGAATTATGAGTGAATGTATTGTGTATATTGTGTATTATTTATTTTCCTGGAAACCGTAATGCAGTATATGGTGACAGCAAGGCCTCAGAGAAGCTGGAGCATGCAGTGGGCACCCACATAAAGACAGAGAAAATGCCAGCTCCACACACACAGAACAGGGCAGCAATCAGTCGCACGGCCTTGGAGACGTGAGGCACCCATGATGCCCATGCAATCCCCTATACTGCATGTTATAATAGGTTATAATCTCAGGCGTGCCAGAGGCTGCAGTGCCCTTCACTGAGCATTTAAGGAGAATCATGTCATCATGGAGAGGAGGGGGTGGATCGGAGATGGGGTGCTCTCGGGGTCAGGCAGTGCTGCAGGGCTCCTCAAGCCCCTTGTGAAAAGGCTACTGCAGAAGCCGTGGCGCTAAATGGTTCAGGGATCGGGGGTCAGGGGATCCCAGAAGCTGCACCCATTTGTCCAGTGATGGAAAACAGAACAGTTTAATTTCCAAAATTCAAATGAGGCCCTTTTCACTGGAATCTGACATGGACTGAGCGGGCTGTGTGGCCGGGGTGGGGGAGGGAGGGGATCTCCCCCCACCGACACCCACACACTGGTCCCTGTATTTTACACAGGCGCACACAAAACCCCGCACACAGGCGGCTTTATCCATTGTTCAAACACACAGACCGCAGTAATATTGGTCCAGTGATGGCCCCACCCTCCCATTCGTATCTAGCACTGCACTGGGTACGCACTGAGCTGACACAGAAACATCTCAAAATGTTGCCACACAATTAAGCAGATGAGAAATTCCTGGAAGCCTTTGGGCTTTGCAGTGTTTATAAAGGTCGTCCAGTTCTTCATTTGAAGACAACTCCAAAAGCAAAACGATTCCAGTTCTCGGGGACCAAAACAGCCAAAGCCAGCATTTGAAACTAAACAAACAGACAATGTTGGGTTTCTCAATAAATAAAATGGATAGAACAGACAAACAGAAACAGAAGAATCACTAAATGTGTGTGTGTGTGTGTGTGGGGGGGGGGGGGGGCGTGGGTATTTATAAGGGAAAACTCAATCTTATAAATATCTGTTAAAGAAGTAAAAATGCCAAAAGTCTTTTATGTTACTTAAGGTTATCATTGTTGGGATTAAGGTGTTTCTCATAGAAATGAATGGAGAGTCCCCATAAAGATATGAATACAAAAATGTATTCAAACCAAATGTTCCTCACATTGTAATAAAAACCTGTTACTCTGACATTGTGGGAACAATAAGGTTACTTATGGTTAGGTTAGGGCTGGATAGGGGTAAAGGTCCTTTTTCTGGGATTAGATTTTTCTCCACAGAAATGACTGGAGTGTTCCCACAAAGATATAATTACAAACCTGTGTGCGTGCATGCGTGCTCACGTGTTATACACACACACACACACACACACACACACACACACACACACACACACACACACACACACACACACACACACACCAACGTAGGGTATACCTATCCTTATGGGGCCGGCTCATTCACTTCTAAGTAAAAAATGCTAACGGTAACTATAACAACCTTAACCCCCACCCTGCCCTAACCATAACCATAAGTAACCAAGCAAAATACAAGAGTTGTTGCATTTTTAGTTTTTTCATAGCAGTCACTGATTTTTACAAAATAGAGTTTTCCCTTATGGGGACCAGGAAACTGGTCCCCATAAGGGAAAAAAAACTGATATGTATCACGTTATGGGGACAGCGTGTCCCCATAAGGACAGGTATACCCGCTCACACAATCAGATAAGATTTTGCATGGCTTATGCCTTATAAAATTGAATGATGAGAAGCTCACATACACAGTTAGATTTAGACAATCCCCCTCCCCCCACCAATGTATCATGCATCACACGCTCAGGAGACAAGACGAAAAAGGAATAAACGGTAAAAATTCAAGCCAATGTAAAAATACAAGTAATCCACTGCATACATTTGTGCATTTTAACAGCTAGATTTATTTGTCTAAAGCAATCTCTCTTGATGAACTAGTTTACAAATCGTGTGTCCAGCCAATGAAAGCTTATAGACAAAGCCTCCCAATATTCCCTTCACTGCATCAGTTCTCAGATTCTGAAAGATAGCGGAGCCATTTACGTCGCTTTCTGTGGTCCATGCACCATTACGATGTCACTGCTGGAAAGACCGACTGTGTTCTCGGCTGGGGGTCAGGGCAGTACGGTGCTGAGCATAACTCCTGTTATTTTCTGTTCTAAACAATTAACAAAATCTTCGAGGAATATTATCACTGAAGTAAAATAATAATAATAATTAGTTTGTGTATGTTTGCATACTACTGAGAATTCAGTTACAAGGTCTAAAAGTCCACTGAAGCATGATCACCATGATTAGGGACGGTTAGAGCATTGCTAATCGTATTGAGAGCATCCGTAATTAAAAAAAGACAATCAAAATCAAAGGCTCTCTCATTCATGCTACAAACTTGAGCTGCCGGAATGCTGCTCCATCAGGTCACCGAGATGTCCTCCTCCAGACGTGTTTACTTCACATTTCTGTTCTGGGTTTGGGTGACAGATAATCAGCCAGCCTCTCGCATAATTACAGGGGAGACCTGTAATTTCTATGTGCCTGAATTATTTCCCGAATCTATTTGAATATTTAGGATGTGTCCGGATTGCTTCAGGCACTGAGACAATTTGTTTGAAATAGCTGTAATAAATCGTTGATATGCATGCTGAAGGTAATAAGGAATGAACTGGAATACCTTTACATGCAAAGCAGTGGGAGAATTTTTTTCTTCCTCCTGGAGTGTTCTGCTTCTGCATTTTGGCACTTTTTTAACAAGTGGGTGGGCATTAAATGGGGGTCAACTTACACGTCTACTGCTCCTTCCAGAAGCAAAACAAAAAGAGGAAAAAACATCTAATTCTGTTGTTATATATATATATATATATATATATATATATATATATATATATATATATATATATACACACACACACATTGTCCATGTAATACTGTTTATGTAAATTAGGAATAAAATGGTCATAAAAGTGTACTACGGTGTACGGCACTATGAACACAGGCCCACTAAGACATTGTGCCTATAATAACTACTCGCTGCTTCCT
The DNA here is from genome assembly GCF_023856365.1 of Brienomyrus brachyistius. Classification (NCBI taxonomy): domain Eukaryota; kingdom Metazoa; phylum Chordata; class Actinopteri; order Osteoglossiformes; family Mormyridae; genus Brienomyrus; species Brienomyrus brachyistius. Next base: position 19,120,672 of record NC_064534.1, read on the forward strand.
GCCTGTTAACGAGTTTTTAATCCAAGCTGCTACAGTCCCTAAAATCCCTGCTCCTAGCGTAAGCAGGAGTTGTTTGTGGGGGATAACAAAGGCCTTCTCGACATCCAAGTAGATCATATCATAGGCCTCTCTGTGATCAATTTTTCTTGTAGTTTCCTCAAAGAACTCACTTAGATTAAACAGGATCTATTCTCCTACAGTAAATCCATGTTCGTCATCCCTCAGAATGATTTCTCAATCCAGCAATCTACCATATTCGCTTGGATTATAGCTTCCATTACTTTTCCAGTTATGCAAGTTAAACTAATTGGCCTATAGTTTGGGATTATTTCTATCCCCTTTTTTGAATATGCGCATTAGGGATTAGCATATTAGCATGCTTCCAATCATAGGGTACCACACCAGCAGATAATGATTTCTGAAATAGCGAAATTAAAGGTCAGCAAGTAATATCTCTCATCTATTTTAAAACTATAGATAAGATGCCACACCCTCATCCTGTGATTTATTTATTTTGAGCTTGGCTGGGCTTTGTAGCACATCGGCTTCAGTTATACATATATTGTGGCGCTGGGCAGACCAAGGCATCGTTGGATAAAGATGAGTGGGAAGGCATTAAAGTGAAGTTGCTCTTAAATGTAGTTCTTACAAGGACCGCATTCAAGCAACCACAACAGAGGGACCCAACACGGCGGGCAAACGTGGGGAGGTTACACAATAACCGGGAAGGCTCACACATGGTAGGATAATTACACAATGGCTAGGGACACACAGGATCACACAATACAACACACTTAGAGCTACACGTGACACTAGGGAAATAGAACACAAGTATTAACACTAACAGCAACACAGAGGCTATTGTTGACAGCATTTCCCAGCATGCTCAATGGAGCCATCTTGCCAGTGTTATACTATATTGGTCAAAGTCGAAACTGGATTAGGAATAAGAGTCGGTATGTTACTCGTGTCTTCTACAGTGAATACTCGTGCAAAACAATCAATAAACTCATTAACTATATTGATTTCATTTTCAGTTATAAGGCCCTTACTATTCTTCAGATTAGTGATTTCAGCTTTCAGAGCTCTTTTGGAGTTAAAATATTGGAAGAAACTTTTAATGTTATCCTTAGCCTCTAATGCAATTTTCCTTTCGACATTCCTCTTAGCAAGTCTAATATTACTTTTTAACTCGACCTGTAGACTTAGATACTCCAACATCATTAGTTATTTTCCGGTTCTGGAACAGAGCCCTTTTCCTCCTGAATGATTTTGTACAAAATCAGGCTTCACCTGACTATTTGTTTTCTATGAATAAACAGCTTTTTGTCCACAAATCTTTCTTTGAATTAATAATAATCTAGTAAAATCTAACAAGTCTATTATTAAAGCTTTCATGGGACTTGAAAATAATCAAGAAAAAATGGCCCCTCTTGACATGAAACTCAGCTTGTCCCCCACCCCTCAGAAAATAACTGCCTGGGCCCGCATTAACCCCGGCTGCGCCAGGGGTACTGGCTGACTGTGCTCTCTGATCTTCACTTGGATGTCACTTTGGACAAATGCATCAGCTAAATAAATCAACATATTCTGGTAATTGCCTTTAATAAAAAAGATATTACAGTTTTGCATTTTTTGGGCAAAAATATTACTGGTTCAGGGAAATAGGTCTATGACTATAGCCTTGTCTGCAACAAACCAGCTGATCCAAAATCGGTGGATTTCCCTAAAATGTGATACTTTTACCATAAACCAAATGACAGCAGTAACCTCCCCAGACATGTTTCAAGGACCCCAGTGAAGGCATTCCTTCTCTCCTGGTCACTGTCATTCAGACTGCAAATCTTTTTTTTTATTATTTCCATAATCAATTACTGTCGACAGCCATTCAGTGACACAAAATGCGTCACCAGTCTGTCCTGCTATCTTTTACAGTGGTCTATAAACCGATCCGTTTATGAGGATTTTATCTTAGAAACAAACAAAACACTGATTACATGAGCACATGAAACAAAACTATAGACGTACAGCAGCGTATCTGTTCTACCACTATACTGTATATTCATACATTTATTTATTTGTTTGCTGATGTGCATCTTTTTATATAAACTGCCTCCACAGCATGATAATCGTTGCATTTACAGCCAAATGAGGAGCACACCTTGTCCCAAACGTTTCGTCCCAAAAATAGGACAGTGTAATTAAGCCAGCATCCCTAACGGCAAAGTGACAGTCTGCATGCAACGAAAACCAAAATGGGGATCCCAAAGAAATGCTGCCGCAGGCTTCTTGTCCCAATAAACCAGTCTGTGAATGGGGACAGCAGCCTGAACGGGGGCCAGAGGAACACCAGAATGCCACCCCCCCCCCCCCACCCCCACCATTTACCGTCACATTTACCGTCACATTTACCATAGTTCCTCAGACACACTCAAGCTTCCGCCTTCCATACACATGGAAGGGGAAGCTGAACAACAAAAATTAAGCATGTTTAGGACGGATAGGGAAGTTTTTTCTTCAGTTCTCATTTTATGCAGTGGGGTGGCCTCACTCCTCGAGGACCATTTCCCACATGGATACATTTCCATATAAACATTTGTGTACATCCAATCTGAGCTCAGCTTCAAGACTGTGGGACTGCTGGACTATGTGCTGGAGGAACATCTGTCGCTATGCCTACAAATGTGGGAAACCAGCATGTCTGAAGACTGTTATCCCCTGATAGGAAGAACAGTAATTCAGTAGCAACAATTTAGTAATTGGCATTTCTTGTTCCACCTGTCTCATTACAGAGAGTCTAATTAAAAGGACTTTAAATGATTGCTTTCATTGCAGAGGCAGTACTGCTCCTTGGGTGCTCATACTGCAGATTAATTAACAAAACACTACGCTGTAGCACGGTAGCGAGCTTGAGGTCCTTATTGTCATGTTTCTGCATAACTCCTGCCCAACAAAATATCATTTTTACTTTTAAATTAGAGGTTAAACAGATGTTCCTGTAATTTCAGAAACAGAGGTTTCCAAAACAAATGCCACCCCAACCCAAACTGAATCAGGTTCTCACTGTTCCACCTGCTCTTGCTCCTTTTACCTCAACTGGAAAATGACATGATGGATTAAGTAACTGGCTCTCAGCCTTTTCATTCAAGGTCCCATTCTGATTAACCAAAGAACTCTTAATATTTAACGCTTGTTAAATACTTCAGAACTTTGTCCTAAGGTGTGTGGCAATCAAGTCCCCAAGGACACTTACATAGACTTTAATACTAACCAGGAGTCATATACGATGACAAACAGAACTGAATTTCAAAAAAAAAAAAAACAGTAAAAATAAAATGTGTTTTAATTATTATGATGTTCACTTCATTTTCATTGGATGTTAAGTAACACATTGTCAACATGGACCAGCCCCATTTATGGACTTGCACCCACATGCACAGTCACCCTCAGTCAGCCTGCAGCTACATGTCACACATTGAAACACAGTTACTATTAATGTTATGTGACAGCTATGGATCCAACAGTAGGTTGGGACCCTGAGCTTTGAGATCTAATCAGATCAGACACTGGTAAGAGAGAGCAGACACTACAACAATCTCTGCCCTTTAATAATGGCGCCCAACAGGGTCAGGACAGTTAAACATCAGAGGAACTCACACCAATAAAAAAAAAATAATAATTGATGAAACAAATGTACACTATATCTGAACACAATGGCTCCCTGACCTACAGACTGTAAGGCCTGTTCTCTGACTGCACCAGTAATCTTCTTACACTTTCAATGAGCCAAGTCCTTCATAAAACATGGATGCCTTTTTAACAAACTGAGTATTAATGATCTGCATATCTTGTATGACCTTCAGCAAAATAAATTCAAACCATTAAGCACCCCTGGAAACACTCCTGAGATTAACCATAATGCTCCTTTAAATCTTTAATCACCGTGACTTTATTAACACTTGTGATCAGTGGGGGAAATCACACAATTTTACAGATCAGTAAAGCATACTCAGTAATTTAATGTGGGAGATTGCTCCATTCAAGATCTCCCGAGAGCTACAAGTTCCACACATGCTGCAAGCCACACCTAATGGTTATCAGGAAAACTGGCAGAGTAATAACTGAATGTGTGTGGTTAACACCTGAATTCATCATGGCTGCCAGTCAGTTGTCTTACCTAACCAGCTCACTGCACTTATCACAAGTTTACACTTATCATCTGATTTGTGGATGAAACCCAGAAATGAGAGGAAGCAAAAAAAAACAATAGACACTGTTACCTAATGAGCATGTTTACTTTCAGAAGTGATCGGACGCCTCTGTGCTTATCATCAATATCACAGTGACAGTGAGAAAATTGCCAGCTTCCAGCATCAGCCAGCTTTAGGCTTCCACTTTGTGACCCTATTGGGAAGCCGTGTGCAAAGCTATTAGATGGAGTTAAAAGGTGTCCTTTATATATCCTAGTGTAACTGTCTCTGTAGGCCCAATAAATCATCTCTTACACATTACTACAGATAAACATTCCTAATGCATAAACGTTTTATTAGATTTTTTTGTTAAAATTCAGAACTTTTGGTTTTGCACTTTTGTAATTCTATATATTACAGCATTTAAAGCAAATTGCGCATGTGTGCATTTCTGCATTTCGGTCGAGATCAAGTTCTAAATCAGTTAACCAGACTAAACAAACAACTACATATATACATGAACAAATGGGTAAGCAAAATAAAAAAAGAGACAAGATTTACTAGGTGAGAAGAGTGATGAAAGATATGCCACACTAAACAATCTATGTCTTGCAATAATAACAAGTCTAACAAGTAATTAGTTCAAGTCCCACAGTAATTCAACTGGCATTGCTAAGATCTGTCTAAAGCAATGAAAATTTCCATAAACGAGGTTCAATCTGCCTCCCTCTTTCCAGATGTTCTTCTTTCATTATGCAACTACAGCAGGCAGGGATTTAAACGTGATTTGTGGTAAGGCCAGAGAGAAGAACAGGGTCAAACATATAAAAGAGAAGCATCCCAACGGAAGCTAGATCAGATGCCATTCCTCTTATACAGACAGGCAGTCCCAGCAGTAGAAAGTTGAGGGCAACATGAAGCCAGACCTTTCATTATGGTGATAATGAGGGTGCACACTGTTCTTTCCCAGATTTAATCATTCAATTCTGCAATGATTTGAAGCTATTTCACTGGCACAGAAATCCTTGTATATCATATACAGCAGCTCACACGTCCCAGTATTAGCCCTTCATGGCTGGTCATTGTACTTTGCTGAAGGTGCTGCAGAAAAAGATGAGCCAACCTTTAACCCTCATACATTTCCACCTCTAAAGCCAGACCACTCAAAGCTCTCCACCATTAGCTCAAAGGTATCCCAGCGGTACTGTATGGCCATGGCAACCCACCACCGAGATCTGTAACAGATTTATGTCTCCAGCTGTGTTCCCATGTTTCCCAGAGGAGGTCTGTAGGGCTGTGAGATCATCACCACCAGCCCTCCCCCAGATTCCCATCTCCCCATGTCCATCCCTGCCACCTCACTCTGGCATCCATCATCCTGGCAGTGGATTAGATCTGTGCTCCCACAGGCTGAAGCTGTAGCCCCTGCCTGGGTGCCCGTCAGACCGTTAATTCCGGTAGGGCCAGAAAACTAGTGTGATGAATGTGAGTGGGATTATGAGAAGGGGAGGTTAATTCCCTTCACAATGAATCTCCCAAGAAGGCTGTGGTGACCTCTCCCCCGTCTGTCCCATACACTCTATGCTCGCAGTCAAGGTCGTCTCTAAGCACACGGAGGTCCTGGTATCTGTAAGACATGGACCATTTGTTGCTGGCAATCACATGGCCATTCCAGTAATCACTCTCACAAAAAGGCAAAGGACGAGATGAACTTTTTGTGTCTGAGTAGACCTAATAAAACTGACAGAAGCTGCCAAATCAGCATGGGATCTTAATGAGATTAGGCAGAGATCATCCCCATAACACCGTGATTTACAACATAGAAACCTTTTTTTTATTATTCTGTAGTTTCCCTCTAGGTTAAATGGAAAAGATAAATATGACCTAAGAGAGAGATATTTTTCCAAAATGTTTTGATGCAAATCTGATCTGGTTAAATTTGTAACTGGGCATTCATTGGAAGCTCAGGCTAGCTGCACTTGTGCATTTATGCCTAGTCACCTGTTTGGTAGATGTATATCTGTAGTGTGCAATTTGATTTGTAGTATGCTATTTGATTTGTAGTATGCTATTTGATTTGTAGTATGCTATCTGACTTACTTGTACGTCACTTTGGACAAATGGGTCAGCTAAATAAATATAAATGTAAATATAAATAAAACCTCTACTGTACCTATAAAATGAGTTATGAACATGAATCAGAAAAAAATAACTTTTGAAGAGAATAGCTCTGTGGTCATAATCTAAGTAAGAACGAATTTTAAATAAAGGAATGCCAATTCTTACTATCCCTTTTCTACCTACTCTAATTAAAGTGACTTTCTCCAGTTTTTGCAAATACTATACCACACAAAACACACAAGATTAAAATGCCACACAAAGACACAGTTGAACAGTAAAATGAAAGGGATATCACGCCGTCTTTCATACTGTAAGCCTTCATCGGCTTCTGATCCTAAAGCCTGGATAAGTCCGCAGCAGTGTTTTGTTTTGTTATTTATCAGAACTTTCCAGAGTGCTGCTGCTCTTCCCTTTAAGCAAATACTCCATTATTTCCCATCATTCACAGGGACACAGCCCCAACTCCAGATGTGCATAAGCGTGCACACGCACGCACACAGACCTGTAATCATATCTTTGTGGGGATCGCTCATTCATTTCTTTAGGAAAAATGCTACATTAATCCCTACGCTGCCCTCATCTTAACCATAAGTAACCATACAAAATAAAAGACTTAACAATTTTAGATTTTTTGACTGCATACACCAATTTTTTTTTATAAAATTGAGGCTTACATTGTGGGGAACTGAAAAATGTCCCCACAAGCAATAATGTAAAAGATGTTACGACATTATGAGGCCCTTTGGTTCCCACAATGTGGTAAATCCATCCCTTCCCCCCCCACACACACACACCTTGACCAGCATAGCATAAGTTCACAAAAAAATCGGTATGGTATCACCTGTTTGATCTTCTTTGCTGGGAGATTTAATGAGCTGGCCGCTTTGGAATTGCATGCTCCTTCCTGCAGATAAGCCATCCACCTCCTCATTACCTGCTGAATGATGCTCCCTGAGTAACTGAACAAATATTATACTGGACTTCTGTTAACAAATTCAGCTATGCCTTAATTAAACTAAGCTTATATTTTTTTAAGTTTCAGCTTGTATTCTGATATTGCAATCAGTGTGCAAGTGGGACCACACTGAATATATTCAGCAAAGTTCCTTTTGTTGTTTGTGAACTTCAGAATCTGTTTCGTGGCGAAAAGGAAGGACGGCTTCATAAGAAAACAAAAAGAATGTGAATCTACAACCAAATCTTATAGCATTTGAACAGAAAACCAATGGCATCCATTAGACAGTGGCATGCCAGCCAATGATCTGCAAATTAAACAGAGCAGAGTGTAGCAGAGTTCTTATGGTAATCTGATTTTAAAAAATCGTACTCAGATGCACAGAGAAATAAGGACAGAGAACACCCCTATTACCCTGTTTTTGAGCCATCGAGCTATCATATATCCTTTTGTCCCGTAACATCTTTTCCTCATTTGTAGCAGAGTGTATAACTGCAATATTGAGCTGTATAAAAGGGTGGCTTAACATCAACATGTTGAGTGCTCTGTAATGTCAGGATGTTATGAGTGCCCTGTGCAAGGAAAGAAATGATTTACATACATTTTTAAAAGCTCTTTCTCCCCAGTGAGTGGAAACCAGCCCCAGCCTACCAATCAATACGTCCCTGAGGGCTTCAGGGAGAGAGAGGAAGACAAAGGATTTGTAGAGAAACAAGAAGAACAGAGAGCTGAGTGGGGGAATCGTTAGCAGGGAACAGACAGTTAGGAGAGGGGATACACAGACTACACCCATTACTGGAAAACCAGCAGCGTCATCGGCTTGATACTTGTACAAACGTGTATTCTGTAAAGGGAAATTGTGGATCAAAAAAAAGAAACAGAGAAATTGAAGGTGTCAGACATCTCCAAATCAGGACATCTGGATTAATAAGCAGTGACAGTCGTGAAAATCTGTAAAATCAGTCTTGGATTGGAAACGAATTATTTGTTCAGATTTCCAATATTATCTTTTTCTCAAGTATATTTTGTATTTCAACTAACTGATTTATTTTGAAGTCAAAATAACTTTAATGCACAAGATAATCAATTCTGAAATATCTTTTACAAAGTGACAGATGAGTTGCATTAATAGTGTTTAACCATTTTATGAAGCGTTGACGATGTGCCTGCTCACAGCTTCCACAAAAAAAGGTGTGTGTATTTAATAGTGACAAAAACAAAGAATTCTTGGAAATTGCCCCAAGGCATACAGGCCTAGCGAGCTGTGTGCAGGGATGCTGAGCTGATGGCAGAACAGTGAGGGGGCCTCGGACTTGTGAAAACACCACGGTTTAATAAAAGTGGATGAGACTCAAGCCTGACACATATTCACACGCACGCACACACACACACGCATGCACGCACACACACGCACGCACGTTTATTGGATTGAGAGAGGCATTTGACTTAGAAGGGTATTTAGGAGTGTACTTACACAAGAGCTCACTATGAGGAGTGTGGAAGAGAAAGGAGGAAGGACATGTGTGACGTGCAACAGCTCCAAGCGACAATGACATACATGATAGCAGCTCCAGCCACAATGCCCACCCATGGCCCATAGTCCTCCTTAGGATAATATTCAGGCAGGGAGACAGGTTCCAGCTCCACCACCTCCACAGTGTTGATAGCACTAGAAACCAACCTTTGGCCTCTGCATAAGTAGCCCAACTCAGTCCTCACTTCCCATGTCCATCAGAGCCTGGTCACTTACTGGGAAATGCACATTAAAGACAAGTAGGCTTGCAGCAGGGACATTATTGAACTGTTAAGTACCTGCTCTTGAGAAAAAGCCGACAAGGAACCAGCTTCTCCTTAATACAGCCTGGGTAATTTGTTCTGTGGCAGAGAAATCTGTCAGTAGCTCCAAGACGACACTGAAACTAAATCGCACCATAACAGTAAACTGGTGTATGTATCTGAACTGAGCCAAGCAACCACTAAGACACAGAAGCAGGATTAATGAGCTTCTCATTCCCATTTTCAACACATCAGCGGTCTTCTCAATTAGGGCCATTACCCAACTTCACTGAGGCTTGTGCAGTGAGCAATATGTTGACTGTATGGCTCCCTACATCGGCTATAATTAAATTCCCCGTTGACATAAAATGAGATGCAAATTGCCTAATGACGGAAAGATTGCAGCTCCAATGATCTTGCTATATGATCTGAAGTGCTCTTGACTTCCCCTGTTATTTCAGGGTTTGAGGCCGAGGCAGGCACTTCTGGACTCTGTCAAATACACCCACAACACAATATATCCACTTATAATGTTCTGTCCTCTGCGGCTTCCCACAGACCTCAGAGATGCAGAGATTCTTACTAAAAAATGACAAGTCCTTTCATTCCTCTCAAGAAATAATCCAAAATAATACTCTGTATGGATGCAGGCGTTCCACACCGTTTGTAAATATGAATCTAATACTGGTGGTTGAAGCGTGCCAAGCTCTGACATAAGAATGAAATCTTTCTTGATGCCAACCTGTAATCACAAAAACACACAGCATTAAAACAAAACACATTAAGTGTATTTCTCACGAGGGTCTGTTATTTTCACAACTTTCACACCTAATAATGAGCACGCAGAGGCTCTGAGCTCAATCCAATCCACCGACACCCCACATAAGTCTGGTCGTTGTGCTGAGGTGGGGCATTGATTCTCACTTGAAAATTCTACTTCAAATTGACTTTAAGAGGAACCATGACAGCAGAGACTAAGTGGTGGGTGATTACTTCACCCAAGGATTTCTATATTTCTTTTGTTTCATGTGAGCATGATATGCACACACTTATCTGTCAGCTCTCGAAAAGTAAATTGCAGGCAATAAACAAAGACCTCATCTCTCATTTCTAACATAATTATTCTATCAGATGATCAAAATAAAATCCTTTACACAGGCAATAGGTTATATTCTGCTGGCTTGTGGATATGGCCCATAAACGAATTGTTAAATTTATTAGCTGAATCTATTCAATAATTTTCCAATTGCAGAATCATGCCATAGTGCTTATTTTACATTTCCTTTCAATGGCGACGTAGAGGCCAGAAAAATGTTATTCTGTAATCATGTGTGACAAAAGAAAGGCTCTCAGAGTTACTCCTGTATTACCCCACTTGGTTATTTATGGGACAATATTGTGCAGCATCCCAGCAGCGTGGAGGCAGAACAATTTGACAGCGGATAAGAGCAGAAATGGATTTAATAATGTATGATGAGGAAGAGAGCGGATGTGGCACTGTTATCCATTCTCACCACCACGGAGAGCACCCGGCAACACTCGCTCAACATCCTGTGATGTTACTTATACCATCAGCGACCCGCAGCCTGTCTGTGATCACCACAGGTACGCAATGAGCGAGAACGTAACGAGGGAGAAGGAGAGAGCGTGATAACAGGCAAACAATTTCCCCAAAGCTGGCAAGAAGCACATTTCCATTCAGATGGTATTATCCTGAAGTGAGTGACATTTAGGAAGATTACACATTAATTCACTGGCAGCAGTTTGGGCAGGGACGTGTGGCACAAACACTCTCCAGCGGGGCTGAAGGGCTCTGCTCATCCAAGGGGAAACAAATCCTGCTCTAAGCACAACCCAAAACCTGGCAGGGGGAAATCGGGGGGGGGGTGGGGGGGGTGGGGTGGGGCTACACATTGGGCTGGGCAATATGGACAAGTAAAACATATCTCAATATTCAATATTTGTCATCAGAATAGTGAGAAACGATATATGTGCATGTCTGTATGTATACACACACACACACACACACACACACACACACATACACACACACATACACACACACACACATACACACACACACACACACACACACATACACATAGAGACCTGCAATCATATCTTTGTGGGGACCATCCATTCATTTCCACAGGCAAAACCCAAATCCCAACAATGACAATCTTAACTCTACCCAGCCCTAACCCTAACCATCAGTAACCAAACCAAATACAATTTTATAGTTTTTTGATTAAAGTCACAGATTTAATGAAATTTAATTTCCTCTTCTGGGACCTGAAAAAATGGTCCCCACAACGTAAAATAACAGGTTTTTACCACATTGTGGGGACATTTTAGACACTCGGATGATGTCATCTAAAATCAGTTAGCACATTGGATGTATTTCAAGGAAAAATATCTGAGTTTGGTACTGTATAATAGGACCAACAGACATTCTTAATCTTATGAACTACTCTCTCTCTCTAGTGTCAGCATAATTTATTGGGAAGCCAAAATGATCCCAAACTGCTGATGTAAGTGATGTGGGCGGGACACTGAGCTCTCTAGCTCTAGCTGTAACCAGCTCAAAGCCACAATTAGCAAAATGTTTTCCATGTTGAACATGGTCTTGTGTATTTATGTTTCACCCATGTCAAGAAAGAAAGAAAATTAATTTCACTGAGCATTCAAAACTGAAAATGCTATAACTGAAAGGCACACAACAAATATGTATACCGTTACAGCCCTTGTCTTTATATGATATTGATTGCGGATATACAGGCATAAAACCTCAAACACTATTTTTGGCCAGTGTTTCAGTTTCATTGCCCAACCCCTGTGTGTGTGTGTGTTTGGTGTGTATTCATATAGATATATGTGGCTTTGACTTAAAATTAAACATTTAGCCAATATCATTCCTACTTGTAGTTGTGTTCAAAATAATAGCAGTCAGACATCACTAACCTGATCCATCACTGTTTTTGGTAGAAATTCATTTTGTACCTTTTTCTACATGGCAAATAATTTGTTAGTAGGTGTAGTAGAATAATAGAAAACCAATAGACATGACATGCATGCTGCTGGTTCTGTGTAATCGAACCATTAATTGAAAGGGGCGTGTTTAAATTAATAGTAGTGTGAAGTTAAATTAGTAAGGTAACTCTATTTGTGAAAAAACAGGTGTCAATTACAGTCCTTATTTAAGGAAGGAAGGCAGCAAATGTTGTACATGCTGGTTATAGTGCATTTCTCTCAAAAAATCTCAGTAAAATGGGTCGCACTTTGATTAAAAAGTTCATTGGAGAAGGAAAAACATATAAAGAAGAGCAGAAATTGATAGGTTGTTAAGCAAAAATGATCTCTAATGCTTTAAAATGGCAACCAAAACCTGAAAGCCATGGAAGAAAACGGAAAACTACTAATCGAATGGATCGGAGAAAAGCCAAGATGGCAAAGACTCAGCCAATGATCAGCTCCAGGAAGATCAACGAAAATGTAAAGTTATCTCTGAATACTGTGACAATTAGAAGGCGCTTCTGTGAAGCCAAGCTACTGGCAAGAAGCCCCCGCAAAGTCCCATTGCTGAAAGAAAGACACGTGCTGAAGAGGTTACGATTTGCCAAAGAACACATTTACTGGCCTAAGGAGAAATGGCGCAACATTTTGTGGTCTGATGAAAGCAAGATTGTTTTTTTTTGGGTCTAGGGGTTGCAGACAGTTTGTCAGACGTCCCCCAAACACTGAAGTCAAGCCATAGTACATTGTGAAGACAGTGAAGCATGGTGGTGCAAGCATCATGATATGGGGATGTTTCTCATACTATGCTGGTGGGCCTATTTATCACATACCAGGGATCATGGATCAATTTGAGTAATATTAAATACTTGAAGAGGTATTTGGCATATGCCGAAGAAGATATGCCCTTGAAATATGTGTTTCAGCAAGACAACGACCCCAAACATACCCAAGAGGGTCTAGCTGCAGATGCCTGTAGAGTGGAGCTCCACAGGAAACACGTGATCTTTAAGGACATAAAGTGGAGCTCCGGTTAGGGTTAGGGTTAAGGTTAAGGTTAGGGTTTATTTGCTGTATCACAGAGTTGAGATCACGTACTTCCAGTGGAGCTCCACTCTACAGGCGTCTGCAGCTGGACCCTTCTCAACACACCAGTAAAAAAGCAACATCTTGGCTCCAGACCAAGACGTTCAAGACGTTATGGAGTGGCCAGCCCAATTCCTGGACCTAAACCCAATAGAAAACTTGTGGAATGACATCAAACACGCTGTGTCTGAGGCAAAACCAAGAAATGCTGAATAATTGTGGAATGTAGTCCAATCATCCTGGGCTGGAATACCTTATCACAGGTGCCAGAAGTTGGTCGACTCCATGCAACACAGATGTGCAGCAGTTCTCAGAAACCATGTGTCATGCCCGGCTCATCCGCTCCTCGTGTGTGCCACGCCCCCTGATTACCCACGTGTGATTCCCTGATCGTCTCCATCTGTGTCCGCTTATTTTGATTGGTCCTGTCCTATTTAAGTCCTGGTCTTGCCTGTTGCCCATGTCCGTCATTCTGGTTTGGTGACATTAGTCTTTGTCTGATGTTCCCCGCAACCCGTGTCCAAAATAAATCCCCGTTTTCCCTGCTTTTGCCTGCTCGCCTGCTTCCTGCTCGTTGCCTGCCCAAATGATCGCCCGCTCACTTGACGATCGCGGCGATCGTGACACCATGGTTATACAACTAAATATTAGTTCTGTGATTCAAACGGGGGGGCATGGTGGTGCAGTGGTTAGCACTGTTGCCTCACACCTCTGGGACCCGGGTTTGAATCTCCGCCTGGGTCACATGTGTGTGGAGTTTGCATGTTCTCCCCATGTCGTCGTGAGGTTTCCTCCGGGTACTCCGGTTTCCCCCCACAGTCCAAAAACATGCTGAAGCTAATTGGACTTGCTAAATTGCCCATAGGAATGCATGTGAGAGTGCATGGTGTGTGAGTGTGTCCTGCGATGGGCTGGCCCCCCATCCTGGGTTGTTCCCAGCCTCGTGCCCATTGCTTCCGGGATAGGCTCCGGACCTCCCGCGACCCAGTAGGATAAGCGGTTTGGGAAATGGATGGATGGATGGATGGATGGATGATTCAAAGGGAAGCTAAGTCTTGATGATTTTTTTTCAGTTTACACAGTGAATGTTTGAGTTTGTAAAGAAGAATGCAGAAACTGCAATTTTTTTAAACAGCCTAATATGGATCATTTTCTTAATTTTTTTAGAAAGGATTATGCATGTATAGAAATAAAAGCTATTAAAAGGACTTTGGGCTTTATACACTTTTTTATACACACTGCTATTATTCGGAACACTAGTGTATATTTAAGTGGACAAGATGTTTAATTTTAAGTTAAAGCCACATGTGATACATCACAAACTCTTATTAAAACAATGCATTTAAAGCTAAATGCAAATACAGGGTTTCATACCCTATTTGCAAGCGTCCAGCTATAACTATTTATTACATAGATGTTCATTATTGCAAACATTAGTCTCAAATTAAAGATACAAATAAATTATGCCTAGGCCTCAAAAAGCATAAAGCACCCTCAACACTACTCTTAAAACAGTGATTGACTGATTTTAGCTGTGTATTCTGGGAGCTTGTATAACGTCACGACCAAAGCTCTTGAATTTTTCACATCCAGGAAGAAATATTGGTTTTTATTAAGAAAGACTTCAAGAGCCCCAATTATAACACGCCATAGTATATCGTATATTGATATAAAGAGTATTGCATCATTGTATATTTAATATATAAAATACACCGATATATACGGTACAAATTCAGTATACCTCCCAGCCCTAGGCAAGGGTAAAAGTTGTTGATTGGGGGGGATTAGCAGATGATCCGTATCGGGGGGGGCACATGGCTCATTCGGGGGGGCATGGCCCTAAATGCCCTCTCATGACGCAGACCCTGCGAGTAACACAGGAAGCCCTCGCGGTCAAAGGAAGACTTTGCTCACTAAACAGCAGAAAAAACCTGCGATGCACACCATTGTGAACTACGTGTTAAAATGGCAAATTACACCCAGTGTAGGTGTCCTCTCCTAAACAACCACATTCTCGCCAGAACCATCCGTGAGTTTTCATGAACGCAGAGGAGCAGGCAGAGAGGAAGATGTACCTGCGACTATTCATGAGTTCCACCTCTCTGCCACAGATTCTCAGTTGGCTTTGACAGCCTAGAATGCAATTTCATCTGCTTAAAGCCAGATAATAAAGTCGTATTCAAGTCGGTGCTTTTTCTTCAGAAGATCACTTCAGAAAAGTGTATGTCACAGTTCTCATCGCGCTACCCCTTTGTGCTGTCGTAAATATAAAAAAACCTCAATTTAACAAATAATTAATGACCAATGAGGCCAAAAAACAACATATTATAATGTGTCAGGGGTCACCGAAGGTGCCGCCAAAAGGCCAGAATTCAGCAGCCGATGCTCCGGGACTCAAACAGCGGAGCACAGAGGAGCATAGACTTCCTGTACGTCTTTAGTCGACCCATCAGGAAGCCAATGTACTAGGCAGAGGAAATACAGACACACGTATATATAGCAGCATGCTGTCAATCTTGCAGCACCTCTAAAGAAGCAGGGAAGATCTTTATTTAAAACGCGGCTTCTCCTACACAGAGTCTGTTAAAACTACTGATGGTTTATTACATATGCTGTCAGGGTTTTTCATAAGCAGCTCGGCATTTTCCACTCTTTCCCCCTTGAGAATGCATCATGGTGGCTCCTTTTCAGGTTGGGTGCCTTACTATAATGCCAATCATCAGACCGTGATTATGGGAACAGGCTGCTTACTGGTCCTCTCATTCCCCAATGCAGAGAGTGGCACAGGACTAATCATACTATTGCTGTAATACTTACAGCACCTTAAATATGGCTACACAGATGACCGGTTGTTTTGAATTATAAAAGGAATATCTCTTTTGTTATAGTTATAGTTTAAAACAATGCATACAAATTTAGTAACCCGGTGCTTTATCAGAAGCAGACTCATACTTATTACTTAATATCTAGCTAAACCTGACTAATTGACTAGAATGGCAGGGGCCTACTTTGTACTTTAAGTCAAAAGCCTGGTTCTTCCATCACCATGCCAGTTGCAGGTCCAATATTACGCGCCCCTGTCTGCAGGCATGTCAACGTACATCAGTGTGTCAGCAGGCAGCCATGCTTCTCTAAAGGACAAATTCCACAGAATAATTACATACGTATCCCAGGCAACAGCCCAGGCAAGTCATCCAGTTACTGATAATCCAGCAGCAACATGAAAATGAGGACGAGACCAATTAGGGTTGTGATAAAGTGTGTGTGTTTGAAGAAGGCAGGTGGGGGGGGTGGGGTAGGAACCTAGCATTCAATTATTCATAGCAAGAAAAATTATCATCAAGATGGGCTGTTTCGGATGAATAATTGATTCTGTCTCTCTTGCTTATCGAAAAACATACACATTCTTCCTAATACATGAAAATCGGCAAGAGGACTTGATTGTAGAAAATGGTGAGTCTGAAGGACCTGTGCTGTCCAGCAAGGAAACACAACCTAAGTCCAGGCATTCTGAGTGCCTTTTCACATGTTACTAACTTTATGGATTTATTTATTTACTTGCTAGTGATTATACCTATTTAAGCCTTTTAGATCAAGTACTGTGCTTAAGAGTATAGTTGGAAGCTCTCCTGGGATTTTTCAGTTAAATCCATCTCTTGATAACTCTACTTATTCTCCCTCTTTCCACAAGGAGGACGTGAGTATTACCCTCTCATAGCCATAACGGCCTCTCTGTTATTTTTGTCTTCTTCTATTAGCTAAGTGAACTAATGAGTTGAGCTCGATATGGAAAAGGAAGAAGAGACCCATGCAAAGTATCTGAACATCTGCTTCAAACCAAGCCTGTTGGTGGTCAGAATATAAATAACTGCAAGACATGTTCCTCATTAGAGGGGAACTGACATGCAGCATGCTGCCCCTTATATTCAGCAGTAACAGTAAGGTCTGATGGTCACAGCCAAGGAGGTGTACTTCCTGTCCCATCTCAGGGGATTGCTGCTGCAATTGTCCCATTTAGAGCGACACAGCCCTTGTTTGTTGTCATGGTGATACCTGTAATGCAGTCCATTGATAGTCCTAGCACAGGTTTCATGTATAGAGAAGTAAAGGAGACAGAAAGAGCAGGGCATGCAAGAGGAATCTCTCCTTTCTGTTTAGTCAGGAGGGCAGAGGTGGATGGGGGTTACCGATCACGATTGTTATCACTGACTTACAAGGCTGAATTACATCAGACGATGAAGTGAAATAATAACAGCATTTCTCCATGTTTTATAGAAAAATCAGTTTTACAGAAAATTCAAAGCTTCCCTTCATACAACACAGAACTAAGTGATTTCCTGACAGAAACATTAATCTGTTATGACTGAATCAATCGCTTATATAAATCTTCTATTTAGAAATCAGGATGCAGCAGCACCCTTGCAGATTACGTGCAATGCGTGGCGTTTATGAGAAACAGGCCCTAGACATGGCAGGCGTCAACTGGGCCTGCACGATACCACATGGGGTGGAAACCGCACAGCATCTGCACCATCGATATCGCTTCGTGTCGGACACTCGCAGCAACCTGCATCAAATGGATGCAGTCAGAGGGGTATCGATTTGTAGCACAACAAATAATGCTGGTTCTGTTTATTTCTGGCTTTCAGTTTCCCAGCCATGAAGCCGAGTTCGGTATAAACTTTCAACACGGACACGCTATGAATGAGGCTGCTTCGGCTGCTTGTTTTCCCATCACAAACTGGACAGGCGTCTGTAAGTGGAAAGGACTTAGAAAGCCGTATTTCAGTAAGTTAACAGATACATTATGCCTGGCATTCGTGAGCATGTGTGTCTGGAATTTATGAATAAAGTGTAAAGTATAAAGTGTTCGAAAAAGACAAGTCACATGACTGTGTATGTTGGCAGAATTCTGTGTGGTGATATTTCACTGGTGATACACAGGGGTGACAAGAAGCTCTTGGCTCATAATAAGACAATGGCATCCATTAATATTAATGAGCAGCTCTGGGTCTCTTCTTGCCACTGCTGCTCTGTGGATACAGGCGGACAGGAAGGAAACTAATTTGTGTTGGATTCTTGGGATGAGGTTTTCCGTACTTTTCACGAGAGCTGCGCAGGGATGGCAAACAGTTAACGCATGACAGCTCGAGTCGAGCAGCGTGAAACCTTTCATCCAGCCTTTCTGAAACGCGTCACCTTGCTCATTTATAGCTAAGCTCTGTGGCAAACAGCATGCCTTAAACTCTGTCAAGGAGGGGGGCTGTCTTCCCCTACACTCCATGAGCTGCAATCTCTGCTCTTCATTCAGTTTTCGCTGAAACAGGCAACTAAGTGAGTCTTAGAATATTATCAGGCAAACATTTTTAACTGCAAAGAAATGTAACCTAATAGGATAGGCAAACCACTGCTATTGTCTAACATTTCTTTCATGAAAAGAACATGTATAGGTTGTCATTCTGATAAGAAACCACTCAGTTTAATCTGGAAGAGTACCTTGCAAAGTCAACTTCAGCTTTAATAGAAAATCAATAGCGTAATAAATGACTGCGACCTTAAAGTGTGCCTGAGCACGATTCACAGAATATGAACTGTAATATGTCTGGGTATTTTCACCTATTCTACTGAGGTCATGGACTCGTAATAAGAGATGTATAATCACATATTCTTTACTCTACATTTGTCCATGTATGTATAAGATCATGGTCGCCGCATGCATACAGCAATGAAATTCTACTGGACCAACAGAGGGCAGATGTATTGCAACAAGCAAAAATACAAGCCAGGTAGTGAAATTGGTAAAAATGTAATGAATAGTTTTACTGGGTTTGACAGTATTATAGTATTATAGTATGCTGTGAGGGGCAGCATGGTGGTGCAGTGGTTAGCACTGTTGCCTTTGATTCTCCGCCTGGGTCACATGTGTGTGGAGTTTGCATGTTCTCCCCATGTCTTCATGGGGTTTCCTCTGTGTACTCCGATTTCCCCCCACCGTCCAAAGACGTGCTAATTGGAGTTGCTAAATTGCCCGTAGGAGTGGATGTGTGAGTGAATGGTGTGTGAGTGTGCCCTGCGATGGGCTGGCCCCCCATCCTGGGTTGTTCCCTGCCTCGTGCCCATTACTTCTGAGATAGGCTCCGGACCCCCCGCGACCCAGTAGGATAAGCGGTTTGGAAAATGGATGGATGGATGGATATTTTGAACACCTGCCGACAAACTGCAGCCCTGAGGACTTCAAATTCCACTGCCAGTCAAAAAATAAAAATACATAAATATTCCCTTATACCTTACCTTGCCAAAATCCCGCACATCAAAAAGGTCAAGAGGTTCGAAGAGCTCAATGTTGCGCAGTCCAAACTTGTCATGGCACACTTTGAGGAATGTCCGGATGTTCTTCAGACATAAGAACTGAAAGAGATCATAGATATCAATAGATAAGAATCACTCAGAGAGGAAAAAATGGAGGCAAAATTCAGTTAGAAAAGTGTGAATCATGCTTAGTTTAGACAAACTTTCATGCGTTGGAAGATAACAATTATTACCAGACCATCCACAAATCAACCCTGTCAAGCTTTAGACCATGTTACCAACCCCATTGATATTACATCCAAAAGAACAAAAAGCAAAGAGCCCAAAGTGTTTGTGTCCCTCTCACTCTGCATCTCAAATCACTCCTACAACCACCATAAACCATGTTTACTCTAGTGAGTTCCTGCGCTGGCGTGTATGCTGGATGAATTAAATCGCTGAAACCCCCAACACGAAGAAAATACACAAATTGATCACTGTGGACATTTATTGGTTTCCTAGTAAGACACGGCATTTGAAATGCATCTGCAATATGGCCAGAAGTCCATAAGGGTCCACAACGAATGTATCCTAATTCTTTGTACTTTATGCCACAGCAGCTGGAGAACTAGACTTTATGATTCAAGTCCCACGATTACACAGTTTTTTAAATGCCACGGAGGACATAATGCTTGACTGATGAATGACTGAGAACATAACACTCCAATATCTCCAATGCCTGTTGTATAATGAATTACTCACTACTAGGTAAATAATACATTCATCGCATTATTACCGTTGACAATGTATTCATGTCTTGGCTGATATTTAATATTGAAGCCAGGAGTAGTGAACGTATCTTGCTCCAGAAGGACAGTATCTTTAATACTGCATCCCATCACATGATTGAGTAGCTCTTTATTGAAACCATATTATACTATCGGGCACAGAAAGACTTCCCAACTACCAATATCCTGTGGTGACCTTAAGTCATTGTCACAAACACAGTAGATGCTGTATAGTATAGAAGGAGCTTTTGTGAAACATCAGAAACAGGATATAACTTTGGATTTGGTTTTGGGTGCCTTTTTGTCCCTTTGTGTGGGATTTTCATATATTTTTCCACTTTCCACTGCTGTTCAATGAATGTAAATAAATCGGAGGATAGCTAATAAGGCTAGATAATTAAATGGTGCAACAGTAACACAGAGAACGATGAGCTGCTCTCTTGGGTAGTTTGATGGGGCTTCTCTGCTGTCATAGCCACATGAAAAATTATGCATTCCCATCATCTAACTGCACATACCAACAGTGGGTACAAATAAAACAGATATGAAAGCCTTGCAGTGACAGAGAAGGGAAATATGCAGTGGTAAGTGGCAGGGGGAGGGGGCTGGTTTCCAACATGGAAGTAATCTGGAGAGACAGGCAAAAGTGAGGCTTTCGTGGGCTGTTTTGTCTGTCTGGGGGGGGCGGGGGGGCGAGGTGCACTGGGACTTGTTTACCTGGGCTGCTTGTCATGCCTCCCCCATGACTCTCCTGGGAACAATGCAGTGTTGGGGTACACAGTAATAATCATTCCAGGTGGGACAAAGACGGCAAAGCCTTGACAATCCACACTGTATCAGGTCAAAAAAAAAAAAAAACAACCGAAGAATTCTCCTCTATTCTGAGTCATACATGAGTCACCTGCAGATCTCTGGTTTGAGGCTTCAGCGCTGAGATAATCACCCCCATATCCTCACTTCAAAATCCAGCCTAAATTGTCCAATTGACAGGAAACGAGAATTACCTATCTCTGCATACGACTCACCAAACCTTCAGCCGTGGACAGCTGTTTTACTCACAGAACCCTTTGTCATACGTGTAGCTCCTAATCATACTCCTTCCCCAGATATAAAATCTTCAAGCAGCCATTGGTGCTTCAGGAAAAAAAAAGATCAAGGTGATACAAGCCGATATTACAAAAATGACAAAGTGTAATTACTGAAAAACTACCAAATTATCTCGTAACATTCCATCTTACAAAGTGCTATTGTAAAGTTCAATGGCTGAACCATACAAAAATGCGTGTGATTTGATATCACTTGGTACATCCCGTTGAATGGCTACAGATTCAAAGATTTTCACAGATTTTAAGTTTCTCAGTGTCAGTCAATGACAGACACTAAAAATGACAGATCTCAAAGACTAAACAGACTCAAGGAGAGGGCACAAGAAGACTCTCATGGAAGTTCTCATAACTAATTCATGGTCAGGACGGTGGCACCAGACAACCACTTCTAGTTTCCCAAGTTCCCTGTTTTACCGGATTGTCAATGTGAGACTGTGTGTGTGTGTGTGTGTGTGTGTGTGTGGGGGGACATCATCAGTCCCAGGAGGCTACTCCAGTGACTGCATGTGCTTGTAAAAAATGGCATCTTGTTTCCACCGTTTAAAGGAGTACACATAGACTGCTGTCCTGCATAAAGCCTGAGGGAAGCTGGTAGCTTGCGATTATCCCGCTTGTTCAGTCTTTGCATGTCGCTCTCCCCGTTTCACTGCATGGCCTCCTCAGCCCTCCTGTTTTTGAATAGTCCCATCGGTGAGTTCAGAGTTCTTTCCATGAAAGCTAATGAAGTTTGGGATATGACCTGGAGTTTCACGCAGTGTGTGACCACCTTCGTTATCGAGATCAGACAAAGACAGACCCTAGCATAATGTCTCCCACAGAGTCTAGTAAACTAGAAGAATGCTTCTGTATGCCTTCGGACTGATGAGCACAGCAGCATAGCTAGAAAATAAAGAGTTAACTGACAATTTGAATCAAGATTAACTAATATATCCTACATTTTTTGTTTTTAAATGTATTTATTGGCTGAACATACAAAATCTTGCATAGTTTATCCTTATTTATATATGATTATGTCTGTATAAGATAGTAAATTTAGATAGGTAGCCAGTCCGTACAGGGAACACAAACGCAACACACAATGGGGGAGTTTAGAGACACCAATTCACTTTACTGTGCGTCTTCAGAATATGAGAGGAAAGTCACATACAATCTCCACACAGAAACTGGGGATTCAAATCCCCAACCCTGGAGGTGTGAGGGGACCATGCTGCTCGTGTTTCTCATAGTAATCACACTAGTGCTTGGGCAGTGGGTTTGAGTTTAACCTCCATTTACTGCCTGAAGATGTACCAATCGCGTGTGAAACAGACAGAACACAGTCATCACTCAAAGAGAAGTATGCTAGCCTTCCTCCTTTAAAGTCACCTGGTTCCCAAAGTGATGCAAAGCAGAAATGAGGTCTTCAGTCAACAGCACCAATAGCAGAATTCACAATTGAACATTAGGTGAGGTTTTGAGGAACAATATCGCCAAGTGTTTGTATATTTTCGTAAATGGCAATTTTGAAGTCGTACAGTCTAATTCTGTTCAGACATTGCACTTGGGGAAAAAATACAAACGTATCATATTTCATAACTGCATGATATACATGGGGTTCAGCTTGTCAATAATACAACTAAATTCAATTCCACATTTTAATAAACTGCATTAAACACTACCGAATGTTACAAAAAATGTTTTAAACCGCCATGATAATTAAAATGAATAAAATTGGCCCAGTATCTTCTCTGCCGATCTTGACACACAGTAGCTATCGGCTTCCTGCAGGAGCTCTCAATGGCTGCTCATCACCCGTCTCTAAGCATCTGCTTCACCTGATTTGCTTCCTTGCTGAGCTCTGGGCACAGACTCAAATAACCCTGTGCCACAGCTTGGCATCAAAGAGACAGAAAGTCAGGACCAGCACTTTGACCAGACAACGAGACACAGTACAGCTTATTTGGCAGCCTGAGAACTCTGGGAGATCCAAACTGAGCTGCTTAGAGTAGGCTGGAGTATACTGGCAGGCAGTCAAGAGCCAAAATCCTATTTCTGCTATAAGCCCAGTAAAAAGCATGGCTATACGGAGCCATGCCTGGTTAATTCATTTATCAACCGTGAGAGCTGATGATGTGGAGGGTGGAAAGAAGACTACAGCACATTTGCTTGGCACTGGAACAATTTAAATTACCATAAATTGTGTTTTATTGCTTTGTTAACTCAATATTTAAAATGGGCATGAAAGAGAACATAAGGAGAATACATTTAAACTAAAACTAGTCTAAATGCTGAGGCATGGTGCCATCTGGAAATGTTATTGGCAATCATTGTTCAGAAATGTAACAAGTGTAGAGTTTAAGAAGAATAATGATCTCCATTATGGATATCCACCTTTCTTCTTTAGGGTGGAGCCAGGGGGACATGGAAGGTGATATCGAGGTTCACCTTCATTATTATTATTGCCCTACCAATCCGAGAAAGAAATCAATGGTGTGAAAGCATGCTTGCAGGCAGAGGTCATGCATTTCGAATCGTGCAGTTTCTGTTACTCACATGAAGAAAGAATGTAGTTCTCCATTGTTGCTTAGACACATCTATCTATCTATCTATCTGTCTGTCTGTCTGTCTGTCTGTCTGTATATATATATGTATGTATGTATGTATGTATTCTGTATATGTAGAATATTATATATTCTATATTTATGGTTTTCGTCATCATATATACACTTTTTCAGCATAAAATGATTCCAGCAATACAGACTAGCCTATGCAGACAATACCACCAGCCTTTTTTTATATTTAAATGGTGTAATACCGGACACACCGACACAGCAATAGAACCTCAAAACTAGAGCTGAAGATACAAAAAAGGCCAGTTTCTGAGCTTTTTCAAATAGAATGTTAATGTGAGATTTCACTATTATAGCATGCTGAAGTTGTCAATATGGACCATTGGGAAGAAAATGATTCACCCTCATGGAAAGCACCATCGTCTCCACCCATTCGCCCTCATGGAAAGCACCATCGTCTCCACCCATTCGCCCTCATGGAAAGCACCATCGTCTCCACCCATTCGCCCTCATGGAACGCACCATCGTCTCCACCCATTCGCCCTCATGGAAAGCACCATCGTCTCCACCCATTCGCCCTCATGGAACGCACCATCGTCTCCACCCATTCACCCTCATGGAAATCACCATTGTCTCCACCCATTCGCCCTCATGGAAAGCACCATCGTCTCCACCCATTCGCCCTCAAGGAAAGCACCATCGTCTCCACCCATTCGCCCTCAAGGAAAGCACCATCGTCTCCACCCATTCGCCCTCATGGAAAGCACCATCGTCTCCACCCATTCACCCTCATGGAAAGCACCATCGTCTCCACCCATTCGCCCTCATGGAAAGCACCATCGTCTCCACCCATTCGCCCTGATGCAACATGTTTTCTGCCGTTTCATTTGGCCCTTCGGTCTCTTCCATATTCTAATGGTTCCCTTTACAAAGCTTTGACGCCTGCACCAGCACTCTCAGTTCTGCACCCGGGCCTGGTCAGAGTAATTTCACTTCAGACATGCTTCTGTGGCCAAGCTGTTGTCCCCAACCTTACCTCATTACCGACAGATGACCCCTCAGACTACAATTTAACAGCCACTATTTGCAGTTCTGTATTGTTTTCAGAAACATTATGGCTCAGTTTAACTTGGAGTTAACTGTCCGGAAAACCCCAGCACAACACTTTCCCTCAAGAATGCGTTGGGGAAAATAAAATGGTATTATGAAATGCTACAAATATTTTGGCTGATATAACAAGAACAAACAAACATCACCCCTTGCCCTAGAGGCTACCTCCCCCCTTTTTGCAAACTTGTCATCATCCAAGCAGGGCCCCCTTCCTGCACGATTTCCTGAGTTTGTCTCAGAGCATTTGCGTTCCCAAGCCTCCTACAAATGTCAAGCCGAGTAGAAGGGATTACCGGACGGAAGTTGTGCAGTCTCACACCATCCTTAGCAGGCATTCCCATACCTCCCAAAAAAACTGAACCACAATAACCTCTGGATGACATCACAGCACTTTGAGATAAAGACCACTGTATGAAAAATCGGATCCATTTCACCTTTACAGTTTGCTCTGACCATCAGTAAATGCCTTCCTAAGAAAAAACAGGCTTTTATCACCATGGATTGGGCTCATTTATACACAGAGAGGAAGAGAAACATCCCCAGGGAACTCACAAATCTCAAGTGTCCTTCAGTATAAATGATCCACAGGCCTCTGTCTACCCTAAGGGCGAGTCTCCTTCAGTGCATTGAGTCTGTCTAATAAGCAACTTGAAGCCAAAATGATTGAACTCTTGGGGGAAAAGTGGCACCCCCTCCCATTCTAAAATTCCTTTTTGAAGCATGGTGGTTTCTTTATGGAAAGCATCTTTAAGATGCTACTCCATTTCCACACCATGGATCCATCCTGTATTTGCCCCTCAAATATTGCTTCTCGCCCCTGTGGTTCCGAGATGCATTTAAAGCGCTACCTTGGAACACAAACTTAATTCAACCTAGAAGGCTGGTTGAGTTGAAATTTGGTCAAGTTACAAGTTGAATTTCCCCATAAGAAATAATGTAAATGAATGTAATCCGTTCCAGACCACCTAATGATTGCCTATTTAAACGTATCTACCTACCCAACTAATAAGAAAAAGCATTAACGATCTAGATTAAAGTAATACACACGTGAAAAAGCACACATCCAAAAGTGATAAACATTAAATAAATGACAATCCCATGCTCCTAAACGAGAGCAAATACACTCAAGTCTCACTATAATTTCCTGCTTTAGTTCTATAGTTTCTCTCACTACTTTCCTCTTTGGTTTGCTGCTCTCAATGCTCAGTTTCTTAGGGGCCATGATTACTGTATCACATGATGTACTATAGACAAAGCACAAAAAAATTCACACTGAACACAGGAACACAGCTTTCCCACGTCGAACTTGGTCGAGAGGTACCGGGAGACAGAGTGATTCACAGGGTATCAGCATCTCAGTAGGTCTGTTCACCTCTGTGTCAGCCCATCAGAGACACCTCTGTCTGTACATGTTATAACAGATGTGTTCTGTTTTATCGTGTTCTGAGTTTTCAGTAGAGTTGCGGTTAGATTTTTCTCGACCAACCTGCTCAAGGTCCGAATTGGTAGAGTTGAACGTGTCTCGATCCATACAACTTTTAGCAGGAATGGTCAAGGTATAAGTCAAAAGAAATTCAATAGACCCATTCGATGTCTGAGTTGGTCAAGTTAAGAGGTGTTTGCTTTCCAAGGTTTTACTATACTGATAAACACCCTTACATCACACAAATAAAACAGCAAAATACAACAATAAAACTTTCTGGGCACAAATAACTAATGGCGTATAGAAATATTTATGCCATTAATATGAATCTATTTCAGCTACCATCAATCAAGCTGAGGGGGACTGGATTACATTATGCTGCTCGAATTGAAAATTGCTCCCTACCAGCTATTTCCATACTACATAACAGTTATGCATAGGAGAAATAACAGAGATCATCACTGTGTAACAGCTTCACTCCCGCAGAGATTCGGCCCCCATTCTCAGCAACCATAACCTGTCCACTAACCCAGTATAAAAGATTATGTGCTAAGGGCTCAGTGTTCTAACCATAGGAATGCCCTGAATTGAGGTGGTGATGTCATTACTGTATCTGACTCCCAAAAAAAGAAAAACAGACTTCGCTATACTAGACAAGAATGTAGTTTAAATATTAAACTATGACAGTCTCTACTGCTAAGCTCTTGGGATATACAATACATGGACAAAATTATTAGGACACACCTCTTCACTGAATTCAGGTTTTATTCAGACCCATTGCCACAGGTATGTGAAATCAAACACTTGGCCATGCAGTCAGGTTTACCAACATTTGTGAAAGAATTGGGCATTCTGAAGAGCTCAGTGAATTCAAGCATGGTACTGTCACAGGATGTCACCTTCGTGAGTCAGTTTGTGAAATGTATTCCCTGCTAGATATTCCAAGGTCAATTGTAAGTGGTATTATTGCAAAGTGTCAGCATTTATGAACAACAAAAAGTCAACCATGAAGTGGCAGACCATATAAGGTAACAGCGCAGGGTCGCTGACTGCAGAGGTGAATAAGTGAATGACAGTTGCCAATACACTGTTGACTCAATAACAGCAGAGTTCCAAACTTCCTCTGGAATTAACCCCAGCTGTGTGCTGGGAGCTTCATGGAATGGGCTTCTACGGCAGAGCAGCTGCATGCAAGCCTCACATCACCAAGGGCAATGCCAAGCGTCGAACAGAGTGGTATAAAGCACACTGCCACTGACTCTGAAGTAGTGGAAACGTTCTGTGGAATGACGAACCACGCTTCTCTGTCTGACAGTCTAATGGATGAGTCTGGGTTTGGTGGATGCCAGGAAAACGTTACCTGTCTGACTGTATTGTGCCAGCTGTAAAGTTTGGTGGATGAAGGATTGTAGTATGTGGTTGTTTTTCAGGGGTTGGGCTAGGCCACTTAGTTCATGTGAAGGGAACTCTTAATGCTTCAGCATACCAAGACATTTTGGGCAATTCTATGCTTCCAGCTTTATGGGAACAGTTTGAGGAAGGCACTTTTCTATTTCAGCATTTCTGTGTCCCAGTGCACAAACATAGGTCTATAAAGACATGGTTGGGTGAGTTTGATGTAGAAGAACTTGAGCGGCCTGCACAGAGCCCGGACCTCAACCCCAACAAACACCATTGGGATGATCTAAAAAGGAGACAGCAAGCCAGGCCTTCATGTCCAACATCAGTGTCTGACCTCACAAATGCTCTTTTGGATGAATGGCCAAAAATCCCAAAAGACACACTCCAAAATCTTATGGAAAGCCTTCCAAAAGCGAGGAAGCTGTTTTAACTGCAAAGGGGGGACCAACTCCATATTGATGCCAAAGGATTTAAACTGGGATGTCATAAAAGTTCCTGTGGGTGTAATGGTCAGGTGTGCCAATGCTTTTGCTCATATAGTGTACTGTATAAAGGCCACAACATCCAGAAAATTGCTACATTGTTTCACTTTATTGGCTGGGTCTGTTGTATAAATGAGATTAGTCCAGAGAGATTCCATTGGTTGATCTGCATCTGATGCCTGTTTACCTTGAATCTCATTTATCATCATGTATCTCTGGTAATGAAAAGACAGTGACGGTGAATTCAATCTTATAAAACACCTAATAGATCCACATTAAGCCTAGAATAACACTTTTATCCTGGCAGCAGTACTGTGTTAGTACACATCCATTACTTTCCCCGATCTTGATAATGTTAATATGGTAAAAGTCTAACTTCCAGCTAGGAGTAAAGTTGAATGTGAATTTCCAAACTGCTCCAGGCTACGTATCTGGAGAGATCAGATAAAACACATGCAGTCCACTGAATCAATCAAAGCTTGTGTACTGCTGATTCAGGGGAAAGCTTTGCTGATGTAGATACAGCACCTCAGTCTCAATCTATCACACTTTTACTGTGACCATATGAGGGTTTTTGAATATAAAGCACAGTGCAGCATGAGTTCAGGTCTGTGGTGAGGTTCTGCACATGCTCACTCAATAAATGACACAAACAAAAGTCTCAGGTAATCAATAAGGGCAGTGCATGCAAAGGTCAAGCTCAGAAAAAAAAACAAAACACTGCACTATAATGGGATTCCCTATAAATTGTTCATGATAGTCAAGCCCTGAAAAAAATCAAGCATCTGATTACATACACGTGATTTACATAAAATCATCCATCATTATGCAACTGCAGATGGCCTCATAGATTGAATCATCAGAGAATCACACCTCTACTGCACATGTGAAGACGTGTCGTCACTAGCCTGCACTTGTTGCATTTTCTGGTCATTCATTATTTTTTATAGGTGGTCTAAAATTAGATATCTGTACATAGAGATACCATGAAATTTTCTTTATTGAAAACTAAGTAAAAGCCACCCAGATTGCATTCTCTGTTCATTCAATTGACCTTCCAGCTTAATTTAAAGATCTAATGATATTCATTGTCAAATATGCAAACATAAATCAAATTACATCATAATGTAATAGACATGAAATCACACGCTTATAATGTCGTCCTTCACCTTTTGTATACCAAAGCTTCAAGTTGTGGCCTTGAACATAAATCATTAACATCAATTCATTCTTCGTTTACAGATTTAAAAAGAAAATGATTTTGGCTACTTGTAACACTGGTAAGAAAACATATTTGGGATCGTTTAACATCTGTTGTCTCTTTCACCATCAGTTATAGTGTCTTTGTTTTTCATTCAACACTGACTCAACAGAAGTTTATAATCCCCTTTTTTAGCAGAAAACATGTGTATCAGTATCTTGAGTGCTAAAAAGCCAATCAGTTTTGAGCTTGAAGCAGTGAGTTACACAATCCAAACATTCCGATAAATGCACACACAACTGTGCACACAAAGCTAGATATAACTGCCTACTCTTTGGGCAGTTAATGAAGCATCACTGACTGAATGCACAGCAGGGTTACCATGGAGATACTAAGGTAACTGTAGCTTTGAGTCAACTAGAAAAGTGTGTCCAGTACAGCTTTGAGTTGCTAAAGGCCCTTTGAGTTCCTGAACTGTTTTTACATACTCACTCTACCACCTCACACACTGCTGCATGACAGTTATGACTATGATTATCAGGCGTTGTCGAGATTATGCCAAATCTTGCGATCATATAAACAGCACGTTTCCTGCCTTCTGTCTAGGTCTTTAAGTTTACTAATGGCATGTTCATCATCACTGAGTCTATCCATCTTAGGCAGAAGAATCAAAGCAAAGCAACCCACAAGCACCTTACATCTTTCCAAAGTTGTGTCAGATGTTTTCCTGCTAAAACGTGCTAATAGGATGTCTTGCTTTGTGAAGCTGTTATCAAGGCAAATGCTGGCTTTATTGAGGAACCCATCATTGAGATAATTTCCATCTTTCTTTAGCACTGCTTAAATTTCAGTTTTGTATATACAGTAAACCCTTCACATTCGCAAATGTGACATTTGCGGTTTTGGCTATTCGTAAGTTGGCTGTGAACAATTAAATGGGAACAGACTAGCAGCTTCCCGAATGACTGCAGAAACTCACCAACGACATTTAAGCCAAGAACAATACTAAAAATGATTCGGATGATTTTAAGTCTTTGTGATGCATAATATTTGTTTGTGTAACTGTATAATATATTTTTAATAGGCCCTATTAAAAGTCTTGGTCTGGGTACATAATACATCTTTGTTTCAGCAACCAGTCTCACTCATGTGTTAGCTATCTTTGTGACCATGGAATCTTGCGTAACTTTTAAACTATTCAGTGCCAATTTTCCATTTTTAATAATGGGTCCACAATGTAGTGCTTCTAATGCATATAGAAGTAACTTTGTACATCCAGGGGCATTATTTCGATGGACAGTACAATATACACATATGTGAAGGTCTAGATAGGAAGTGACAAAGCAATTTGACATGCAAAGTGTACAGTACAGAACGGTTTGTTCAGAAATTAGGTAATAAATGGACTTTTAATGCAATCACTTAGATTACCAGACTGTTATGGGTTGAGGTTAGAGCTGCCCAAGTATTATTCACCAATTTACACATTCGCAGGGATCTTCCACCCCAAACCTTCACGCACGTGAAGGGGTTACATTTTTTTCCATTCTCAATTATTTACAGAAAAAATGAGTACGTATAAGACTATAAAAAACTTTCAAGCAGGAATATTTAAACTTAAATTCAGTACTATATATTTGCATAATGATAGAATTTACATTGCAGAATATTTCTGAGGCTTGTTACAATGTGCTAGAGTATATATCACATCAGTCATATCTATAACAGAATTTGGCTAGAAAAGCTAAATGCACTTTCATCAGAAGATCTGTTGTTCATGCTACGCCCGCCACATTCACGACTGGCAGCTTTTATCAAGGCCACATTAGTCATCCACCTGTCACACGGAACAGGAACGATAAATCCGTACAATTGAAATTCTAATTGGTATGTTGTGACACCATCTACTGAGGCATTGTCGGGGTGTCAGAAAGTGGTATTGTGAGCCACAACAGAGATAACCGTATAAGGACTTAGCGTGCAAGTACAGTGTGTAAAGTGCTTTTCCCTCCCCATCTCTTTTCTCTGTTATTTTCAATTATTTCCCCTCCTCTTTCCAGGTGCACCCGTACTACCATTGTTACACTCAAAGCCCCATCTTGTTTTATCTAGGGAGCATGGGGAAGGTCCCTAACACATTAAATGAAACTGGACGTTCAGGGCGCAACTCAACGAGCTTTGTTTGGGGCTCAGTCTTGCGGTTCATTTCTGTGGCTTTACATTTCCATCTTGTCTGTCAGACCCTTGTTCACTGGGTGTTAGTTTTTTGGCAGTCTGTGGCTCGGCAGGTTAAGGTTTAACGCTTGTGATACGTTGCCAGTTCAAATCTCAAGGCCGTCAGAGTGATTTCACTGCCCCAGAGCAAAGCCCTTAATGCCCAAATGCTCCAGGGACCCGGCCATCTTAAAAAGATATGCTGATTTAGATAAAAGCGCCTATTAATAAATTGTACATGTAATTAATTTAGTCAAATCTCATCTTCTATTGCCCTCTCCTGGTCTTTGTATCTTGGTTCCTATCCCCAATCATCCACCTTGAAGTCCCCTTTTTGAACACCTCAATCGAGAGCCGTCTGATGGTTTTGTGTTTCTTGTGGTATTCTGTCCAATAAGAGCAGAAAACCAAGCAATATGGGGCAAATGGTGTGGTATTGGGTGCTTTGCTATTTTGTCAGATCTTGGACTAATGAAACGTATTTACTGACCTTAACAAGTCCAGTCATGGTAAGGGAAGAGTTAAGACACTATTAGTGCTTTCTCTCTCTATCACAAGTGTGCTATAATTTAGAGTTTCAGGATGAGCAGAGTGATAAACACTCCCCTGAAACCGAGCGCTGTCGGAAATATCAAATCACATTCTGCTTTGCAGTCATTTTGTGAGCCAGCAATGAAGGATCCGCTCAGCCGTAGATTAACATAGGGACTTAGCATCGCGCAGTGCTGTGTATGGCATACTGGACTTAATGCTTGCCCTAAAATTGAGTCCGTGATAATTTAGTAAAAGGGATAAAAATCTTTTAGTTTAATGGCCTATAGATTCATTATGCTTTATACATGCCTGTGACCTTATTGAGTATTATACTGTACAGATATGTTTTAAGAGTTGGTATTATGAAACTGGCTTGACACACAGAACTATAATGAGCCAGCTATGACTTGATAGCACAGTAATAACTAAATAATGAAAACCAACAGAGCATATGACTAGGGACGGCTAGAGATAGTACATGGATAATCCCACAAGTCAGTCCAATCTCATAGCATATAGGCGGAAAAAGAAATCAATAGCTATAGAGAATGCATAACACCTACAAATTAATTTTATGGAATTCATAAACATGAATTTGTACTTAACAGATTATTTGACAACTGAAATTGAAGAATGAAGCATGGCTGTATGCATCTGCCCTGACAGGGAGGGATACCCCAGCCCCTTCCTAGGATGGGCACTAGGCTCACTGTGGGGTAAGTGGATGTATCAATATCTCATCAACAAATGGCAATCGTGGCAGTAAAAACGGTGTATATGTGAATGGGTTATTAGGGATGGCATGGCACCTTGCAGTTACCAACAAGCTGTCTGAGAAGAAGTATTAACTTCTGAAACTACTATTTTTATCTAGTCCAAAAGTTCAATAAGTGCTTCAGCTTCTTTGGTATGGCTTGGAGATCCTGTACTAACATGCTTTGTCATGTCGGTTTGACCTCCCTGAAGTACAGCTTAAGTGTCTTCACAACAAACCATGGTTTCATCCTTCCACTCTTTTAGAAGCCCCACCCAGTTCCTGACCATCAGCAGAGCCTTTTCAGGCTTGAGGAAAGAACGAGCTTCCAGACAATAGAGTTTTCAATATAGTTTCCTCTTCATTTTTATAATTTTCATTTTTGTTCAACTTTGCACTCGTCTTAATATTATTCTTTCAAGCTACCTGTATGTTTTAAAGGAAGTGGTTGTGGGTTACCAGAACCATCTGACTAGTTCCAGTTCAACCCCTCAAAACCCAGGCCCTCCCGCAATACAATAACCTTGCGACAGTCCACACCGCATCTTTGAAAGATAACCTCAAACTGAGCCATGTGATACAGAAAATGAGAAGCGAACCAGGGTTCAGTGGAGAGAATCTACTGGGGCTTTTCCACTGGCATACAAGAACAGAGCTATACCCAAGCAATACAGTGAAGAAAGACTAGTTACAGTGTGTTTCCAACTCACTTCAGTTTTTCACTGCTGAAGGGCTGGCCTGGTAAAGGCGTTGCCGGGTTTGGAGAGCGACAGTTTCATAAAATCAAAAAGACACTTCTTATTCACACGATGTATGTCATGATTTATTATGTGCTGATTTCTGCTAGCAACCCTATGAGAATCGTTGTCTCATGTTAACATCAAACGCCAGCAGAATTAGCTTTCATTTCCGTAAATTTCCAAGAAATCACTGGATGGTGTCCATAGAGGGTCATGTAGTGAATGAGGGAGAGTCATTCACTGTGGGCCTTGCCACACTGTTCTCCAGCCTTTACAGTTTTAACCTGCAGTATCAGGAAGAAGCATGCTGCACACAGGAATTTATTCAAAGGTGCTGTGGTCATTTTTATCACTTCATACATTGATACAAGTGAATTGTGTTGCATTGAAGGCCAGGGGACATCATGTAAAAATGTCCACCTTTGCTTGTTTGTCAATGTGTAGATGCTTCATTGACATTAACCCACAACGTGGATCAAAGGCTCACAAAGGAAAAGTCACCAGCAAGCGAACTGGCAAGGTTTCCAAATGAATTGTCCTTAATCCACTTGTGTGCAGGTTCATGAGGAAACTGATGGACTTCCAGTGGGATTTTATATAATGTGAGCATGGAGGAGATGCAAAGTCAACCAACAGACCGCAGGACACAGGCTCTCACAGCCATTCACTAGTGCCCAATTTAGAGTTGTCAGTCAACCTGTAGATCCTGCTTTTGGATTGTGGGAGGAAACCGGATCCCCCGGTGGAAACCCACACGAACATGGGGAGAGCATGCAAAATCCACACAGAAATGCCCAAATGCCGCTCAACCCGGGGATTGAACCCAGGACCTTTTCGCTGTGAGGTGCCACCTTGCCACCCACATATATTGATATATTTACAAAAATCATCACTTGTATTTAGCCATATATTTAGTTAGTGAATGAATATTTTTAATGCATTATTATGTTCACTTTGTTACAGATCTCCAAAGGCGAGTGCCAGGCTTACAATGAAACGGTCTCCAAAATCAGTGGCATTAAACATCCAACAACCTTCAACCCTCTTCTAATTTCATGAAAAGTAGAAGAAAATGCCTTAATCCATATGAGGTTGGAACGTCTTGCTCTCCAAGATCCCACCCTAACCCTCATCTCTCAGAGTCTGTCTCTCTCTCGCCTCCCTCTCCTTCCAACCCTCAAACAGATGTCAGTTAGCAAAGGCTCTAAACACCAAAACTGCAAAGACTGGTCCAGTGTTACTGTTGTTTTTGTTGTGTACATAAAAAGAAACCTGTTCAACTAACTTGAGCTAATTATTCATGTTGTTTTAAAAGACTTTTAAAAAGATGTTTATAAAAAGTGGTCCGTGAACAACTCTGTTGAATTGTTGCTTAGAAATTAAAAAGGCTTTGAAATTTTTAACATTGTGTGAATTTTGACAAATATTTAACAGAATTACAGTTATTGTGACTTTTGTGATGGTGAGTCAAATAAATGCTTTGCTCAGTTTATAGTGTCTGTTCAATATTTTTGCAATAAGTTAATGCAAGTTACGGTAATGTAATTAAAAACAGTATATTTAATTACAGTAATAATCTGTTTGGGGAATAACATGCTGTAAAATTACATTTTATTTGGTAAATATTAACTGCTAAAATACAGTAAAAGGTACAAAATTATGGCAATATCCTGCATAACTGATTACAGCAAAATACTATAATTTTATATACAGTAAAAATACTGTAATTAAACAGCATTTTACTGGCGAAACTGCTGCCAGTATTTTACTGTAATCTTGCATGCCCTTTTTTACAGTGTGGGAAGAAACAAAAGAGAACAACCTATATAAGAGTTGAAACAAGGGCAGAGGAATTGGATTGAATCTCTTTCCAGAGGCTAACAATGACCTACCCTCTTTCCTCACACACCCTCTATGCCCCCCCCCTCCACCCCCAATCATACTCTACTACCACTAGACAACAAGACAAATCCATTAAGCCTTCCATAAAACAATTTCTTGCCAGTTTCTGACATTTTTAAGGTCATTTTATTCACCCAGAAGGCAGGGGAGCTATGAGAAAACAAAACAAATTTAAAAGAGCTACAGAATCATCCATGAAGATAAAGGGTCATAATGAATTGTGACCTGTGGAACATTCTGTGTGGTGAGCCAAGGAAATAGATAACTGCTGATTTTTCTAGAACACCGTTCGACATGTTCCGAGTTCAGTTGTTCTGTAACGGGCAGAGCCATGTTCTGTTCTTTTGGAAGACTGGGTAAACCTTAACTTTTGCAAAATGGCTTAAAAAGGTACAATTTATATTGACATTTAGATTTTACAAGCAAATCTATTAAATCATGAAGCTCATGGACTGGCTATAGGGATGTGATTCATACGATGGAAAATCCAAAAATAAAAGGTTCATCAGCAAATTAGAGTAGACAAGTGAAGGGTCTTCCTCTCATATGGTGTACCACATTGACTAAATATACATTTTCTAGTAGACAGTGACAAAGTAAACAAGAAAAATGGAAGCAGATGTGTTCCGATACACTTACTTATGTCTGCAAGATCTGTACAATTGTCATGATGATCTTTCTTTGTCCAAAAGAATATCCCTACTAGGGCTCTGCAATATTACGATATATATTGAATGACAAAATAAAAATGCCTATCATTTCATATTATGCTCTATCGCAGGGGTGCAGTCCTGAAGGGCTGGAGTCCTGTGTAGCTTAATTCCCTGTTTCATCATAAATGATTCAGCTCAAGAGCTGTGTGGTAATTAGCACAAGGAGTTGAATCAGGTGTGTTAAATGAGGGGAAACTCAAAAATGTGCAGGGCTCTGCCCTCCCAGGACTGGAGTTGGGCACCCCAGCTCTATTGTTTATTTTGTGGTGTTGCAAAATACACTATTTACGGCAACACTTTTTCATCATTTGCATGACACGCCATTTGCATAACACGTTTTGCAAGATGACACGCCACCACATGGGATGAAGCACTTCTAACTAAAGTTTTTACTGGACTTGATTATTTGTAACCCACAAAAGACAATCCACAAATATGTACCATCCATCCATTTTCCAACCTGCTTATCCTTCTGGGTCGGGAGCCTATCCTGGAAGCTATGGGCATGAGGCAGGGAACAACCCAGGATGGGGGGCCAGTTCATCGCAGGGCGCACTCACACACCATTCACTTTCACTTTACTTACTCCAATTAGCCTCAGCATGTCTTTGGACTGTAACAGGAAACCGGAGTACCTGGAGGAAACCCCATGACGACATAGGGAGAATATGCAAACTCCACACATACGTAACCCAAGTGCAAACTTGAACCTGGGCCACCAAGGTGTGAGGCAGCAGTGCTAACCACTGCACCACCATGCCGCCCCCAAACATATAGCATTATCCACAAATATTTAACTATCCTCAAATCTGTATTTTTTATGTGCCATGTAAAATCATATTAAGAAAAAAAAGAGCGATTTGTACAAGTAAAACGTGTTTTGTTCTGTCTATTTGTGGATCACATTACATCTGTGACTTCTCTGCTGCTGATTTGCAGATTTTTGTCCAGTTCATACCGCTACAGAGCCCCTAAGAGGTCAGCGTGGGAAAATATTTTTTTAATAGTTTTTTTTTTTCGCAATAGTTTTGTGATCCCACTACACTTGCCCACTTGCTGTATGCTGCGACAGGATAGCATGGATAAACCTAAATAATACAGATATGTCCTGTAAAGTGTGCTTTAAGCATTAAACTATGGGGGACAATGTACACCATGTAACTGTAACATTATGTGTTTTATAAGGATTTATTTATAATTTCACTGTGTTCATTCACTACCAGTGACTTTAAGCAATACAGCTGGGCTATTGAATGTGAAGAACACACATACAAGTGCTAAAATATATCACAAACATTGAAAGATATTACATCCAGAAAACTGCTTATAAAGCTAACTGTACCATGGTGTTGGACTTAAGGTTTTTACTCAAATCCGCTTTCTGAAATATTTCAGTATAGATCCGCCTATCCCCACATACATCATCAAGTGAGACTAACAGGGGGGTATGTCTGAAAGTGGGTTCCGGAATAAGCCTTAACTGTGATCTACATCGGCATATGAGATGACTTATATCAGGATATGAGATTTTGATCATATTGCACAGCCCTAATCATTATCATGTTTATTTTGGGTGGATTATTGAGAAGCTATTTCACCTTGTAGCCTACATAGTGGCACCTGTTAATAAGTACTGTAGTTTCACTAATACCTTGGTATACAACATTATGAGTACTCCTGACATTTACCAGACTTTCTGTTCAATAGGTCCTATCACACCAGGGTCCAAATGTTTATCACTTGTGAACAGTAATGAAATTATCTGAAAACACAAATTTAAATGTGCACTTGCTGTCCTGGTGGGGAGGGAACAATGAATAACAGTTTCAGTTTTAGCTAACAAACAAAATGAGTTTAAGGAAAGTCAGCCTAACAGCCTAATACTCTGCCCCACGCCATTCAGAACTACAGCCCTACAGTCCTTTCACCGTCTTGATGACATTCCTATCTGCGTTTCCCCCGCAGCCAGCCAGCGGATATCTGGTCAGCTCTTACATTTCATCATCTATCCCAGTTTATTCAAACAGCCATCTCCACCAAAGTCCCAGACCCTCCTCGGCTTCCTACCCGTCGTCCGCAGGGTATTTTTAGAATTTAAAAACAGTCTGACCATTAGCTGTAGTGGGTGGGAGCTCAGAGCAACCATTAGGAGCGACTGTGGGCCAGAGGAAGACAGACCCCCCCATTGTTCACATTGGTCTGATAACCACATCGAAGTCCTGTAAGCTCAGCTCATTGTGGATGACACAAAATTCATGACAGTTGAAGTAAAAAGCTAATTAACTAGGAGGAAAAAACAGAAAAAAACACATCCCTGGCAGGCACAAAAAATCAAAAGCAAATTAAACACTTTAAAGAAGCAATAGTGGATCTTTGCACTTCTCCACATGCAGCTGAATCAGCTGTACTTGAGTAACAAACTCCCAATTCAGCTGTCCATCTCACACTCAACCCTCTCTGAGGGGCTCAAGGACTTGACTAGGCTTGATTCTCATTCTCAGAAAATCAACAACACCCATTTTTTGATTGAGGCAAAACAAAGGGATAAAACTATGATTGACAGCGTAACTGTAAAACCGCAATTCAAGTCTCAAATCACTGTATTTAGTAACTTGCCCCTTAAATACTATTTCCAGTGAGATCCTACGATAACAGACAGGAATGCTTATCACACCAGTTGTGTTGACCTATCCAGCACCCCAACCCATGAAAGATTCATTAAGGGAACTGCATCACATCATTATTCTCAGTGTGTGGTTCTCACTTTGGTTTCTTGGTCAATAATACGACTGGCTGGAGTCTTGGAGCTCTCCTGAGGCAAAGACTTATTATTATCTTATCTGTCCTGTCAATCACTGGGTGACTTCCTGCTCTATTGAAGGGGTGACGAGCACATATTTTCTAATGGACATTACAGCTCACCACAGAGCTGTACCCAACCCCTTTTCACAGGGCAAAAGAAGTTGTCCATTAATTTGTGTCAGCTTGTCTGTCTCCAGCCTAGTTTAATGACGTCTGCAGCATTTCAAAAAGCATGGAAAAAATTCTGCACCAGATGAAAATGACTGTAAAAATGGTTTCACACCAGGAGAAGGGCGTTAACATCTTAATTGGAAACATAGACCCTCGCTCTTACTACCTCATATATGCATTCCATGAAAAATATGACAGGGGCAGAATCACTCACTGCTCCACGTCCAAGCAGAACAAAAACCAGCAATCTGTGAACATGATCATTTATTTTCATTCCACCCAGGTTATTCTGTAAAAATGTCTTCCTTTTCAGATTCTCTACATGAATCTGCTTAGCAAAGCCTTCATCTGTGCATGACTTGGTGCATGATTCCTGAATATCACAATAGGAAATCCCTACAAAGGCAAAATAGAATATGGTCAGAATGTTAGCAGAGGACGACTGCCCTGTCCACAGCACCATTCCTCTGCTGCTCCTGTTTAATCTCCCCAGCAAGCACCTGCTTCCCAAGGGATTCTCACTCGTACGATTCATTAGAGTAACTGCAGGGCTTTGAGAGGAATGGGGGGGGGGGGGTGGTTGAGGGGACTCAGGGAATTCATCAGGGGATATTCAGCTATTTTTCATGATCTGGTCCAAATTATGCCTTTTTTTAGCCTCACTTTCAGGTCTCCATGAGCAATGCAACAATAGTGGCCAGTGTTGTGAGAGAAAATCATTTGGCAACCCAGTAGAACCACACCTTAATGCCCCACCATACTGCGGCGGAAAGATCCAGAGGAGCTGTTGATACTAGGAACTCGGTGAGAAATCCATCACCAGGGAACTTAAACCTGCCCATGTATTGCTCAAGGACAGGGTTCCCCAGTTCTGGTCCTGGAGCACCAGTCTGCAATATGACAAAATGTGTTGCAGACTGACCCTCCAGGACCAGTACTGGAGAACCTGCTCTAGAAGTATTTGGTCACAATAAAAATTCATATAGCACATGTATCAATACCAGGAAACTAACTTTTGTAACAAGGCTTACAAATACAAAAAAAATGCCTTTGTGCCAGAAATATTTTAAAAGGTAGCTCATAAGTAGTAAATCACATTAACACAATAAAACAGAACCAGCCCAAAGCAGCAGCAGTGTGGGTAGAGGACTAAAGCAGAATTCCAGTCACTCCATGTTTTAACTGCAATCACACAAAACTTTTAGTGATTTTTAAATGTCCATTTTCTACACACACTTCTCCAATGCAGGTCGTGGTAAACCTGAAACCCATGTAAGATTGTACAGAACATGAGGCATGTAACAGTCCACGATTGCACTCAAAGTGAGACAGCAGTTTAATAACACTGATCCACCTAAACCACATGTTTTTGGACTGACGTATTCAGAAAAAGGCAAAAAAAAAAGAAGCCATACGACCATCCAGAGACCTCTTTGGCTCTAAATGCTAATGAAACAATAAATTTAATCATAATTACACTTATTCTAAAAGCCTCTATTTCACCTTAACAGATATAACAGGTAAGTTGAAAATCAGACACAGATTACCGTACTAATCAGCTAATTGCACAGTCAACAAAAGCCTAATGAAAAAGTCAGCAGCTATGAAAAACACAAACATGATTATGATGATAATGGCTGTTTGCTTTCCTGTGGTAAACATTTTTTTCCCGTCCCCTCCATTGGCCTGTGTGCAATTGACTGAATTGCAGGTATTTGAAATCTACAAAACTGCACAGAAAACATTAGTCTGTGAAGCGTGACTGTAACTGGCAGATGTTACTCTCAAAGTGTAGAGGTGGCAGATTTGCTGACATGCAAATGCAACATGAAGCTAACGTCCTTCATTTATAGCACAACAACTAGATTTGGTTCAACAGTTCAAATCTAATTTCACACTGGAATGCAAACACTCCTCTCAAATACAACAGCAATAGCAAGATAGGAATGAATAAAATCATCTATGTATATAGCAAAAAACAGTAGACATATCTGGCTAATATTGTTTTGCACCCTGTTTTGCCCTGAAAACACCCTCAATTGATTAGCATGTGGACTCAAGGTTTTGAAAGCATCCCACTGGTAACTGGCTCATGTTGACTGACCCAATAGGACCTGCAGCTTTGTTGGTTGGATGTCTTTTGGGTGCTGATGTCCATGTACACATGGAAGACTTTCGAGGTTGCTCCAATTCTTGCCACACACAAACCTGTAACCATAAAACCAGCACCAGGCTCCGGGTATCATATTCCACTCCTGGGCGCTTAGAGACCCATTCCCTGCTTGTAGAGAAAGTCTTGGTTCTCCGAAACCTTTCAAACCCTTTTTATTCTGTCTCCTCCCCTTCACCAACAATGTCTAAAGTGGACCTAAGGGTTAATTAGGGGTTATAAATATTCTAAAGAAAGAGCAGGCG
Source organism: Brienomyrus brachyistius (assembly GCF_023856365.1). Taxonomy (NCBI): domain Eukaryota; kingdom Metazoa; phylum Chordata; class Actinopteri; order Osteoglossiformes; family Mormyridae; genus Brienomyrus; species Brienomyrus brachyistius. Next base: position 19,162,405 of record NC_064534.1, read on the forward strand.
TCCCTGAAGCATTGTCCATTTAGTGTATGTTCAGCTTAGAAGGAAGGAAATCTATACAGATATTCTTAGCCTTATTAAGTAAAGGGTCAAATGAAGGAAACTGACCTTCACAACAACTCTAATCAGTCCTCAGAAAGAGGCAGATGTGAATACTCAACAGACAGAGCTGGGGACAGAACCCAAACTCAGAACCCAGGAGGGTGAACCCAAGAGCTACATTGTGCTAATGTGCAGTTAAAACTCAGGTAACAGCCTGCCTTTCAGTCTTCCATGCAAAGCGATAATGTCCAACCTACAAACTGCTATGGTTTCACTGTGTAACGAAGGGTGAAACTCTGAAGGTGAATGTAGGAGCATCAGGAAAAATGGGAAAACAACAAAAATCGAATTTCCTAATTGCAAAGCAGGGGAGCAATTTCCACCACATGTCACTGCTAATGATAAGCGTAAAGGTCACTCTCGCAGAAGGCGCAGTGGGATACTGGAAGAACACAGCTTCCCTGCACAGCTTTCTTATTCATGCAGCAGAAATGTCATTTGAACATTGGCTTCTTTTTAGAAACTTTTTGGAAAGCATTTAAGTCAGAGCAAGATGACTCATCACTTACACATCATAGTAAATATCCTATTCTACTCTAAGTAGATAAAATAACAGAAGTCTCACTGACATCAAGGGTGGTTATTCAAAAATGTGACTTTAAATATCATCTCAGACATTTATGACATGGATGACAGCTGATACCTAGTAACTGTCACATGGCCAAATAGCTTTAATCTGTTAAAATAGTCATTGTTCAGAATCATTTATCAGTCTGTCCGAAAAGAAAAAGCTGCATAATTGACAAGGATGTAGGGAGGTAAATCTTGAAGTTGAAGTGTTAAAGAGGTGGAGAGATTCTTCCATGAGAATTTTCTCTTCTTTATACATCTTGTTAAAATACTGCTGATGATGTGAGCCAGCTGACTTGATATTCACACCAAATGAAAAACTGAAGGGTTGTATTTGTGAGTTTTGCAGGGCCAGTGGTGGATTGTCCTGTAGTACTTGTTACATTATGCTACAATGTCAACACATATCTCAGTGTGCCAATAATACCACCACACCAAGAATGTGTACTGGATAAGTGATTATAGAAAATGGATGGATGGATAGTTGGATGAATGGATGATGCAGCCTCAGTTACTGTAACACATAGGGCACATTTCCACTAACACCAGGTACCATAGTTTTGGTACTTCAAGGTGTTAGTTTTCCACTGATGTAAAAAGTGGTGCCAGCGCTGAATGACATCACAATTTGAGGTGTGATATTCTCTACTGAATTTGTAAAATGGCTATAGTATATTATAGGATTAGAAGACCAGCATCGCATGTTATGCACATCCAACTTACACCGCTAGTGAAATTAAGAAAAATTTCTTACTTTCAATTCTGGTTGGACATTGTACCGCAGGAGGTTAAAGTTTCGCTAAAATATTTTTACTCTGTTACTCGGTCATAGGAAAAAAACTAAGCAAGCTTTGCAATTTTAATTATTATTCCTTTTATAGATGCTTGCTGTATTACTATGTTCAACAAAATACTTTTTGTAATCCTTTTTTTTTTCTTGTCATGCCATCCGTTTTTTTTAACGTAATTTCTCATTATTTTCCGATTTCGAAGGCAGCATTTGTATTGTGTTTCAGAGGCAGACTATTTGCATAAAGAATCGACAAAGAAAGCGTTTCAAGTTCCACCCCAAAGTACCAAAGTACCAAAGAAGTACCCCAGCAGGTTTTGGTATTAGTACTTGAGCTGAAGTGAATGGAAAAGTGAAAGTACCAAAAGTACTGTACTTGGAGTGGTGGAAAAGACCCCTTACTGTAAATGTAGATAAAGGATACCCCTTATTGTAAATAATGACCCCAGTGATCTATATCTCAAAATACATCTTGAATTTCCCATTGGGATGGACGAAATTAAATTTGAGAAAAGCTAAATAAGTGGCTGGCTTGCTAATGGCAGTATTTGACATCGTCAGAAAAGCAGGAGTGAATGACCCTGAAACAGTGGATCTCACTTTTGTAGACTCGGCAGACATGCATGAAGGTGTACATCTACCACACAGTGAAAAGTACAGACATCTAATGTACTGCTAACACAGAAGATCTTCAGCTTAAGATGAGGAACATAAAAAGGCAAAACCCTGTGCAGGGATAAGCCTGTGTACTGATAAGCTGGCTCAGTGGGTAGCACTCTAACTACTCCCTTCAGCTTTGTGGTATGCCTATGGAGTTTGCATGGGTTTAACCCTGATACTCCAGTTTCCCCTGACAACATGCATGTAGGTAGCCTGCTTTCTCTAAATCGCCTGTTGGTGTGTGTGGTGTGCACTGCATCCCTCCCTTAGTCTGCCCTGCCACCAAGGACAAGTTCCAGGCTCACCCTAACCCTGCACTCCAAAAGCAGTTATAGAAGATGGATGGATTAATCTGAAAATAAACACACAAACCAGTATTAGAGCTTTCCAGATTTGAATTAGGTAAAAATAACTTTCAAAATGCAGAATAAAAAAGAAATGCAACTGGACACAAATAACTCAATTTGACATGTTTAATAAAACAAATTATTGGTGTGAAATACCACTGCACCACAAGTCACTCGATGGAAGAGCAGTAATGATTGAATGCTGGAGTCACAGTGAAAATGGGTTATTAAACATTATAGGCTTTAATGGTAAAACATGCATTTTATTTGCCGGTTTTGAATTGTAAGATTCAAAATGCAATGGGCTTTTTAAAACAGTCCTCCTCCCCCCATGACAGACAGCACACTGACCACCAGAATCAATGCACTGTATAGTCTTGTTGTAAGCCTAACAGAAGGGGCACCACACTGTAGTGAAACAGCACCTCAGAGAATTGAACGCCATTAAAGGCATCAGTGCAGTGCAGACAAGCCCTGTTTTCTTGTACTGGAATAGAGATGGGAGCTCTGGTGGGAGGGGAAGCGTCTGGAACAATGAACTGTGTGTCTCAGCAATAATGAGGCTTCCCTGCCCCTACTGGCCTATTCACAGGCCAGGACAATATAATACCACCCCGGCACCCTTAGTGTGATGGATCCCCACCCCCAAGATTTGTAGAAAGCCACCCCCCCTTTGGAGTTTGACCTTGAGCCTCAGAAGGTCTGGAAAGCGAAACGATCACGTGCCTTGGAATAGTTGCCCACAATGATGAACTGCAAGGCACGAAGACATTTATCTTGCAGCACAGAACTTTAACACCCAGTTAGATTGTAACCGAAGGCCCAGCTGAGACACAAAGCAGAAGTCAGCATCGCTCGTGTGGCAGGTTTTGCAGGTGCTTCCTACTGAATTCTGTGTTAATGCCAGTTACTATTGCTCAACCAATAAAGAAAACCAACTAAAATAACCAAGACTGAAAACCTTATGTTATCTCTTAAGCCAAGTTCTGGAAATAGCTGTGATAATATTGTTAAGATGCCCTCATATTCTCTCAAAAGTTTGTCCCAAAATAGATGAATATGGACACTCTTTCTCCCAAATGGTCACACACGGGTCCATAAAATGTTCTCCAGGCAAACTCCCCAACCTGCCTGCACATTAACACACAAGATAGCACACTGGCAAGGAGCAGGATGTTAAAAGCTTACACAATTAAAATACTGCTATTTTCAAAACATATCTGCTTGACCAAAATGTCACGAAGACACGTGCAACACAAAAAATACAAGGAACCTGATTATTACTCTTGTGGGAAATAAAAAATTTAAAACAACAGAATAATTATACTGCAAGTGTATTACAAGCATACAGCTGAGTATGTTTGACTTGTTTTGATGGCTTCACTGGGTAAAATACTTCTTTTGTGAGACAGCTGACAATATTTTTCAGCTTTTCACAACCACATGTTGTTGTTAGTCTATAATAACAGGGTATTCAGTTAATACTGGGACTGGACATGTACAGAAAAGCACAGATGTTCGGCATCTATTAACACAGTATATAAAGCCATATAAAACAGTCATTATCAGTTTAGAGAAAAGTGTGGTTTTTGACTTGATAGTTTTGTTTTGCTGAACACGCTGTCAGATGCGAAAACACTGACTCAACCATGGCAAGAGAAGCCAGGAAATGATCAGAGCTGCTGCTGTCTATTAAAAATGCACACAGCAATATATTCACATGCACAAAACTAACATGAATGTACCCGCTTTCCAAGAAGAAGTGTGATTCGTACCCTATTAATGCCGGGTGGAGAGCCGTCTGCTTGGTGGATCAGAGTGAAAATGGAACAAAGACACACATTTCCCTATTTACATATCCAACATAGCTATGAAATAATTGGCAGCAAGCAGTGCTTGGGGCTATTTTGGGAATTTCTGATGGATTTCTGGAGGAGAACGCCACTCTTGTTCTTTGGGAGATGGAATATTTTGAAGGATGAAAGGAAGTTTGGGCCTGGGAATGAATGAGTGAGTGGTTCACTGTAGATCCTCAAAGGCATTTCGGCATTGATGCCTTCAGACATTAGATACTGGGTGCGCTCTGTCTGGTCACACACTACTCTCAAAGTCTATACACCAATAAAAAAAAAAAGTTCAACATGCCATTGTTTTACTCCTCGAGGTGCCCTCTGACCTATCAGCACTGATTCCAGATGACTGTTGCTGTTTAGTCCAGGGTGGAGGGAGGAAGTTCAACTATGCTTTTTCTTTTGGAGCCAGGCAGGAAGAATTCATTGTGTCTTTAATCAGGTCCAAAGAACTCAGCAGAAAAGAGGAGGGGGCTTGACCCTTTTGTATTCCAGGAACTAAACTTCCCCCTAAAGAAATTACACAAACTGACCTATGAAAATAATCCAAAATATGACAATGGAAGCAGCTTCGTGTGGATGCCAACTAAAATCAGCAGCAAGTTATACCATGTGTCCTAAAGAACAGGTCAACGTTTATTTGGATTAGGCCAAATGTATCGCATCCACCAGCCAAGACATTAAAAGTGGATGTATTATAAGTTCCCACTAAGGTTGGGAAAAAAATATCAATTTTATGATTAATCAAAATCCTGGTTTTGATGGATTGGATTCAATACCGATTAACAAAATCCCGAAATCAATTTAGTTAATTTTTGCCTTTTCCCTGTGACTGTGAAAATATTGTCACTTTATTTTTCTTATATTGGTCCTCGTATTGAGTGGGTGGCACTGCTCTCACTCTCACCAATAAGAGGGCTTCAACAGTATTGCGCAATCGCCTTGCGCCGCCATCTTGTTGGATTATCAATAATGGTAATGGAATACTTCAAGCAAGCAAGTCAAGTCAAACAGGGCTCTATTCTGACACCAGTCATATTGAGTACACTGTTTACAGTGATATGAAAAAAATGTTATATAAAAGCAATTTAAACAAAAGCAAACAATGTAAAGAGAAAACTGATATTACTGGATGTGACCTGCTGTCAATTATGAGAATATTGTAAATTACCTGATTTTCAAACGCACATTAGTGGAAAGAATTAGTTGAATACAATCAAAATTGAATCCAGCTGGCCACTTGTGAATCAAAATTGAATTAAATTGTGAGGTCAGGACCGATTCCCAGCCCTAAACAATACCCACATGTTCATCAAAAAAAAAGACTCTAATTTATGTTTTGGCAGATATTGTCAAGTGTAAGTCCTTCTGAAACATGGCATGTGAGTTTCAGACTTGCCCATTTTTGCCCATTCGGTCAGAAGTAATTTTTTATGCTTTGAAAGAGACAGGTTTTATTTTTAAGGAACTATACCCATATGTTCCTCAAACAAAAAGATTTTAGCATACAAGCCTTTTGTCTTTCTTTACTGGTTTCACAGTTTGTTTCCAGTGACCCTGCATCAGTAAATTTGTGTTATTACTCGTTTTATTACTAAATGTATTAATATTTCACATTTCATTCCACTTAGATTGATATTGAATTGGAATCGAATTGAATTGAATTGAATTGAACTGAACTGAAATCAAACCCAAATTGGACTGAATTGAAATGGAATCTTTTCTAATCGGACTGAATCAGAATCAAATCAAAATCAGGGCATCTTGCCAACACCTAGCCCTAATTACCACTAACCTCAGATACTTTCTGATAGTTCAAGATGCCATCACATTGACCTTCAATAATGGTGAATTACAGGTTCTTCTGTTTTCATTGTTTCCTACAAGGTATCACCTGTCTTTCGTTATCTTATCTTATCTTCTTATCTCGTTAGCTTTTCGAGATGGTGTCCCATATCAAGTAAAGACATCCATGGATCAGAATGCTGTTCACATACACAGATTTTCAGTCTAACACCAAATGTTTTGTAGAAGCAACTCTATTACTATGCTTCATTTTATTTACCTATTAACATATAAAAGAGATGTCTGTTTCATAGCAGTAAATTTCAATGGAAAAATACACATGAATATTGAATGGCTGTGGTTCATTAGCCCTGTTTTATTTCTTGTGCATTCTAAGTCCTCCTAAGGCAATGTGCTCGGACTGAGCTGTAAATCAGATGCCGTGCAGCATTATGACACGTTAACATAATTTACCCATCCATGGCTGACAGGCCATTCCCCACACATAATGTCCTTCAATTTATGGGATATAAAGAGGCCAGCACTGTCTGGGTTGGTTCACAGCCCTATACTGCAATGCCATTATTCCAAACAAATGAGATCTAACAGATAAATATCACCTTGCACGATCTTATAACCCAATGTGTGCTCCAGCTATTCTGATCACATGGTCATTCGCTCATTCACCAGGGTACCAAAGCTCAAACGGATTCATTGCTTCATCCACCAGATTCCTGGCCACAGAAATCCTATTTCTTTGCCCTTAGACCAGCTTCTGTTCACTTTGATGAATGGTTATTTAACTGCTTTTTTTTTTACATGTACAGTTAAAAAGAAAGCAGCTGAGGCATGTCCACAGCCTGTGTGGCAAGACCCCTTCCCTCAGGAAGCATGGAGAACCTACCACTGCAAGCCTATGAGTAGAAAGTCGAGCCACGGCAGAAGCGCATGGCTTTTTCCAGCCCTGTAGGAGGTGGATCTCAGGCTGTGAAAAGGGGACTGTAACGCAGCCAGGAAGAACCAGCAAAGTGTCCACCAAAACGCCCCCTATAATTTACATGTTTAATTTAAAAAGAATAAAGAAGTCAAATGAAATTATCTGTTACTTAGCACGTAACTATACTTAGCATGTATCTGTTACTTAGTATGTAACCAAATGTCATTTCACCCTAAAAACATTTATTCCAGTTGTATTCTTTAAAATATCCAGGCATTCTATGCTGACTGTATTACATGGTAATGAATAAACTGAGTGTCTACATCCTTTGAACAGTAAAAGCCATGATGTCCTCCACAGGTTAATCAATGTTTAGGCATATGCTCTACTGTTCGTGGTCAGCTCAGAGAAGATGCAAAGAGGAGAAAAACTTGCAATCGGCCACCTTAAATACTCTTTCTCATGATTGGATTCACCTGTGTATGTAGGTCAAGGGTCAATGAGCGTACCAAACAAATTTTGTGTTCCAATAATTAGTGCTAAAGGTATTCAAATCAATGAAACGGCAAGGGTGCCCAAATTTATGCACCTGCCTAATTTTGTTTAAATAATTATTGGACACTTTCTGTAAATCCTATAAACTTCATTTCACTACTCAAATATCACTGTGTTCGTCTGCTATATGATATATTTAACTGAAATTGCTGATCCAAACAACCAGTGATTCATAAAGGAAAAGCATGAAAATTATCGGGGGTGCCCAAACTTTTGCATAACACTGTAAATGCCCATGGTAAAGGCATTATTAGGAAGAACACAAATCACCATACAAAGCGTGAAATTACGAAGAGGTCAAGTGTTTATGCTAAATCTGATTTTTTTTTTTTTTTTTTTTTAACATGGTGTTTTCAAGATGTCTGCACATGTGATCGTTCATTATACATCAGAGCACCAGGAACTGCACTGTACGAGCATACAATCTGACTGCACATGCTGAGGGACATCACAAACGCCATCGTGTCCACGCTGGAATATATCAAGAAAAAGGAATGACTATGCATCAGACAAATCTTTTGAAATAAGAGGCCTGCGTAGCCATTCAGTGAAATCACGTTAAACCCCTGATGTCTATCAGGTTCCTCTGAGGGGAAACAGCCTGGTCGGTCTCCCAAAATCACCACACGCCTTTGATACTTCTTCCCGCTTGTGCTGAAGAGTAGATGTCTGCCTTTTCAATGATACCCAAAGGTATTTCATAAAGAGGGGAATTCTGCCTACATCAAGCACCTGCGCATCTTACGGTACGAGTCAACTGCAAGATGCCGAGAATGAAAAAGGAAGTTACAGTGAACCAAGACATCATTCAGGATGTTACTGTAGAATTAAATATCTGCTAAGAAAAAGCCTTTCCCTCCACTGGTTTGGCATATCAACACCAGTTACAGGGCTACGTAGTATTTTAAATAATTAAATGAATTATTAAGAGTACACATAACTTCAATGTAAATATGAATCTTTTTTAATCAATATTTTCTTATAAATTTCACCCCATAATTAGTTCATTAAAATTCTCCCTGGGCCAGAGATTAAGTGGTTGTCGTTGATGATCACAGCAGCTATGTTGTTTTGAGGAGGAAAGAGGGGAACAGTGAAATAAAAAAAAAAAGATAAGAGGTTGACATTAAGGGGTTTTACATGTCAGGAAAAACTGCACCACAAACAGACACAGCACAAGGTGGACAGAGCATTGGAGTGACCATGGCAGGTGGAGAGCGCTTAGCCTGAGGATGGTCTGTTGGGTAAGACACTGGGGGAACCCTAGATACGCACAACCACACAGAACATAGCATGCCATAAATAAATGTTTAATGGCACTGCAAACTCCATTGTTGGGGACTAATCTGTATTCACCAACCCAAGTTCATCCAAGCCATGGAGATCTAAATCCATCCACATTCTCCATCTAAAAACAATCACACAAGAAATAATAGTCCCTGGCAAAAGTGTATCCCAGAGTAGTGTACTGTGGCAGTGAAATGTCAGTGGATTGGGTCGCATAGAGGGCTAGATTGCTATTAATCGCAACATCGCTGCAACACTGCAGCAACTGTAGAATGTCATATATAAGGATCAATCACATTAACCTCATCTATCAGCAGCAAGGTAAAACACACTAAACGCAATTACATTTTATTGTCCCCTACCTAACTGGGAATAGCTAAATGTTCATGGCTTCCTGAGAGAAACTAATTCTTCTAAAGCTGAAAACATCCCAACAGATGGTGGAAGACTTTTATTAACACCATCTGTCTGGAACCAGCATTTTTGACAGCTGATATTTTTAATCCATACCAGCACATTCATACTGAGAAGTGAGAGCAGTACTCTGCTGTTTATATATATCTAGGCAAATCCAAGCATACCGAAATGACTGGCAAGCAAATTAAACAGAAAACAGAGGGTTGCAATAAATGCATGTTACATGTTGTCCTACATACCCCGAGGGTGGGGAGGGGCTGTTTATAAATAATTGAGTCAAATAATAATAATAATCAATGATCAAACTTGATTAATCAATTAATCTGCAGGAGCCTGTAAAATGCTGATTGCTGTTCTGGGATTAATGCCTAGTAGAATTTCTATACATGTCTTTTTCCCCCATAAGAATTACATCCACTATACAAGAGAGAAGCAGTTTATAAGACTAAAGTATGAGTATAAACCAATCATTATCTTACCACATACAAAATTAAACGATTCCTTAACATATGCATGAGATTGAGAAAGCTTTCTCACATACATTTCCAACAGGGATTAACCTGCTTCTGAAATAAACCCAACACGTCAACATTACCCCTTTACATTTACCGCACTTGGCAGACGACCTCAGCCAGAGCAACTTACATAAGCAACATGAGCAACTTTCCAATCAATTTAAAAGTACTTTTTAATGTTTTGTGTTATCCTTTTGCAACAATAAGTAATATCTGAATGTGTATGGAAAGAAAGAAATATTTTCATCCATACACAATTTCACTGTGCATGTAGTGGGGGTGGGTGGGGGCTGGGTAAATCAAATATTATTCAAATAATGACTGGGGAAATTCGACTAATAATGCTGCCTGATATGCCCATCCCTAGTTAACATCCTACACAACTGGCAATTCAAAAACAATCAATCATACATAAAAAATAAATGGAACTCACAACAAGTAACTGGCATTGCACACAACAGCCTTCATTCAGGACTGTATTCTTACACAGATAATAATGTTCCCTATCAATTGTGAAACCAGCTAACAGAAATCCCTCTGTGCATCTGAAACACTGAATCAACGCCTTGGGCAAAGTTTGGATGCACACTGGATAGGAACATCTAAAACATATAGCTAAACAGTAACCTTTGTAAAATACAAGACTCATATCTACAGCAGTAAAATTCTATCCGAATGGGAGGAAATGGATCATGCAGCACAAATACCACAAACAACCAAAACCAAAACTTTAATGCACCTTTTGTCTACTAAAAAAAAAATCATTGTACAGGAAAAGAGCACAATTAAATGATCGTTTTCCATTTGCACGAGTACAGGTACATTAGATTACTTCTCTTTGCCAACCCCATCTTTCTCTCCATGAGACACACGTACAGCTGAAAGCAAGTGTGGGGGTCCCAGTGAAGGGTCAGCTGTCATGCAGTGCCCCTGGAGCAGGGGAATACGGGCCGTGCTTCCATCGAGGCCAGGCTCAAGCCGGTGACTGTCTGACTACAGGCACAGAAGCTTAGCCCGCTGAGCCACCCTCCGCACCCATGATAAACCCAGTTTAGCAGAATAGCGGACCTTCCCCAGGTAGGAGGGACTGCATGAAAATCACAGAACATGTCAGGACAAACAAACACAGCCTGCCCAGCAATAACACTGTCCTCCATGAAGAATGACACAGCTCAGCAAACCTGCATTAACAGTTTGGGAAAAAAGTGTATATCACCTGTATATCAACCATTTAAAATAGGAGCTGAAAATTTGGAAGTTTCTAGCTTACATAATGGCTAAAAAAGCTCTTTTTACTGGTTTTCATTAACAATGGAAACCTCTTTGACCACCTACCCATTTCCTGCAGAACAAGGGACCAGGTTTGTTTTCCCATACAAACTGCATGACCTCGTAACAGGGCAATTTATTCCTGACATCGGATCACAATTTCTATCATACAGGTTGACAGATACAGAAAAGCTTATTAGAGATTTACAGCAAGCGATGACATGCTACTGGCTGCACTGAGGAACAAGGTTCTCTGTCTGTTTATACTTTACGTGCAATAATCTGAGCGATTCTGTGAAAATATTTACAGAAATTACCCCAAAAGTGTTTTGTGACGTGATAAATGAATGGTATAACTCTTCTATCCCTGGTTTATACAACCATAAACATCATACTCAGGAGTTTTCCATAATATTCATAACCACACCCACAGGGAACGGTCATAATGACATTCATACCTAACCGCACACAGTTCAGTTATCCATGAAAGCGTCATTCCACAAATCTTCCATGTTTACATGAACCTAAATACAGGCTAGCCATGTTTCCATTGGTAAGCCTACATGCTATATGTTGTAAATGAGGCACAAAAATTGCATGGAAAAAAGCTGAATATTAAATCAACAAGAACCGTAGTGTCTATATTTTAGAATTAACATGTGTAATTGTTAATGCAACCCATAGGGACGCTTCACCGTTTTATAAATTTAAGCCATTACCTCATTAAGATATCTACTGAAAATCTAGACAAAACACTGTGTCCGTCATAAAAGTTTGACTGTTGGTTAGTATAATGTGTTTTTCTCTCCACCTCTTGCCAATCTCAATCTCAAATGATGTAGTCTGCAAAATGTTCTACAGTGCCCCCTACTGAAGGTTTACTGGCGTGAGAATAAATCGCTCGTTTGTTAGGTGAGATTGCATGAAAGCGTCCTGCCTCCTCAGTGAATCAGAAGCAACAGCATTCATCTTCTCTTATTACTATTTAGCTTTTCCTCCTTCCATAATAATTCCATTCGTCTATCTATTAATCAGAAAATTGTTGTTGATCAGTTAATTACTCCAAAACTTTAACACATTTAATTAAAGAAGTACTTGGAACACCGAGATAACATTTGTGCATATGGGACCGATTTACCTGAGACATTTGGGGCCTGAAGTTGATTTCTTTTAGGTCTACGGACCCCGGCGAAAGGTTGTGCAGCACCTGACAGAGAAGCACTCCGTCCCTAAGCGCCTGAGCAAGGTCAAACACGGCCGCCGATGGCCACACGACCCGGTGATTAGGAGGCAAGACCTTGCAGTCTATCAGCCAGCGTCCGCACTGTCTCCATTCCTCCATTTCGCTGGTGGAAAGAAAAAAAGCACGCTTCTCTAGCACCCCGAAACACAGAGTCTTGAGGAGTAAATCGGCGTGATACCCGGATCCCTTCCGATTGCTGCAATTATTTCACACCGAAGGGCACTTTAAACTGCGATCCAACAATCCTTTTTCCAGTTTAGAGGAAAATGTTGTTCTCCGTGAAACAAGTCATTGGGGTAAAACTTCACATAAAGTTTTCTCCTTGTTCCAGTGTTTTAAATGGAACTGAAGTCTTTCCTATACAGATAGCCCGTCCTTCGCCGCAGTTCCGATTAGGCTGTCAGATCATTAAATCGGACGGCCGCTTTGTGAAGAGGGAAGAACCGCTTTGACGAGTTTCTCGAACAGCAGAAGAATCAAAATACCAGTGAAATCGCATACAGTAAATTGCCAGGCAATGTTATCCCGCATAAACGTGTCTGATTTCTGCCACACACCACAGGTCAGCGCAGCTCTCCATTGTCACGTTGCTGTCGCCGGAAAATACATGCAAGCCTTTTATTTATTATCCGTAAGCAGCGTTTATTAATGCTGGTATTTTAGCACAGATGGAGAAATGTATTTTCCAAAAGAAACTCAAATCCCATATACTATAGGACCTGCAAGACTTGACTAACGTTTGCATTGGCATATAAAGTATCAGTGTAAGCGCAGTCGTAGTTTTTTCTTGAAAGTTATAGCAGTGCATTTATATTTCTTTCTGATCCACAGCCAGAGATATGTCTTCTTCGTGCTGATGCAGACGGACTGCTTCGCACAATGGTCATTGTATATTTTCTAATTAAGCAGCTCCGCTAAGCTGTAATGTTTCTTCACCCAGCTGAAAACTGAAACAAAAAAATCGTAATCTCCAGTTCAACCTTTACTGAAAACAGAATGAATAAAGTCTAACCATCCATCCATCCATCTTCTAACCTGGTCGGGGTCGCGGGGGGTCTGGACCCTATCCCAGTGGAGCAAATATTTTGAAAGATTTAAATGTTCTGCATCCCTTTGTAATCCTTTATCGGTGCGTTTTCGTCTTCTTCTTCTTCTTCTTCTTCTGCCTTGCAGAATAGCTACATGCTTTGACTAAGAGCGTGAACCTCGTCGGCGTCGAGCTCAGTTATTCGGTCGTTGCGGCTGAGCGTGAAGGAGCGCATGAGAGGACTGAAACGGTCGAGCGCAGACGCGTCAGCACGAGCGCCGCGGAACGAGGACAAACAGCTCGTGGGGCAATTCGCATAAGGCCGAAAGTGTTATTATTTTTCGTTATTGCAGAGAGCAAGATTTAAACAGGATTTTCCCAATTTATGCGGAACATGAGATACATTGAGAATAAAACTAGTTATTTAAAACGGTTCGTAGTGAACCTTTTATTTTTTTGACATGCCCATACGAATAAACGTTTCTTTTTTCCCTTATTTTTATGTTGTATTGCAAATGTTTATCTCAGTTATATGCTGTCATAACCGTTGTATTTACGACATAAAATTATTAAAAGAAAGTGCACATTAACCCTTTTTAGTGACGGTAGCCACGCCATAATAGCACCGAAATAAATACTGATTTAGTTTTTGTATTAACCACTATTTTATTTTTGTCAGCAGAAAGCCTACTAATATTAGCTTTGTAGTCATGTTATAATATGACATTTTATTTTATTTTAATGTCATTGTACTTTACCGTAGTAAGAGTCGAAGTAGTATGGCTATTAGTTATAACCAACAATCTTATCCAATCAAAAACGCATTGCATTTGATCGGTAATTAAACCAGTGGTCCAAGACCACTATCACATTCCCCTCAAAAGCGTGGCGTGTGCCTTGGATGTTTACAATTCTGCCATCTCCTGGACATAAAATAAATTGCAAAAATCTGAAAATTAACTTGTGCTGGCCTATGAAAAAGAATACATATTTTTGAAAAGTAAATTACCAGAAATCACAAATGAACCGTTAATTATATTTAAATACATGTTCTTAATTTAATTTGCATATTTGGTATTTGTTAAGGTAAATCTTCAATTCCAAACCGTACGCATTATTATTTATATTTTGAACCATTCAAATTTGGTGAGGTAGGTGTTATTATGGTATCTTAAATAGTAAGCAAGCACGAAAGATGACTATAACCTTGTCTTTATATCTATTATTAATTAGCTACAGACATTTAAAAGGGCCTATGCAAGAAACTTAAAGTACCCGGAACCAATATTTGTGTCCATTGTTTCCATTGGGACTAGAGTGTGGAAGAGCACTGTTGCCCTTAGCAGCAGTAAAATATTGTCGACGGAAGTTACAGGCAACTTAGATGGAAAGATATTTTGCTTTAGCGCTACCATTGCAGTTTAATACCTAATAATAATGATACAATTTCTGTTTTTTAGCGGAAAGCAGTAAAAGGATGAAAGGAATTCGCAAGTATCTGTGTCTGGTACTGGGTCATTTGCTTTTGAAGTAATTGTTAATATTCAGTTTGCAATAAAAATAGCACCGTTTAAGCGGCGTATTGTACAGAAGCCCGTACACAAATGAGCGAGGGTCGGTAGGAATATGCATGAATTTATCGACGTAGTACTGCTCGTCAAAAGAAATCAGTACTACAAATCCGACCATATGAGGAATATGAATATTAATCCGTCTATGACCCAGCGAAGCGCGAACCGTTTTTGGAGCACTGGATTAAACCAAGGAAAAACTTAAAATATATTTCTTTAGGAAGCGATTTACCGATGTCACGGAGAGATGTGCATTTTATGTAAAAGTGGACAGTGTGATTACTGAATCCGCCGTGATTGTTACGACTAGGCTTTTTCCAGGACCTGAAAGACTTAGTCGTGGGAGGTATCTGACGGCTAAGAAAGTCAAAGGGATGTGCCGGACTCCGACATCCCACACATCAGTGTTGCAGGAAAGACATGGCTGAGAGCCCGCCGGACAGGCCGCCCCTGGCGCAGAAGGCGTTGTCCGAAGGCTACGCGCGCCTCCGCTACCGCGACACGTCGCTGCTCATCTGGCAGCAGCAGCAGCTGGAGCTCGAGCGCGCGCCCCCGACCACCTACCTGAGCCGCAGCCAGAGCACGTGGTACAGCCAGTACGGCAACCAGGCCGTGGTGGTGCGGGACAAGGGGAAGGTGCACATGGATCCCGAGCCCGGGGGGTCCCGCATCTGCCTGATCATGTAACGCATGCAGCCTTAATGACGGGTCTGCAAGCAGATCTGCGCCACACGTCTTTTAACGTGGCGTATACTGCAAAACATTAATTTATTATTATACACCTCGTATGCTCACCTTGAGCGTTTGATTTGATGTATGGCTCTAAATTTTGTGTTGGTCACTGATCCAGAGGTATGGGTCACGAACAAACTTTAATTACAAACTAAACTTATATTTTCAGTTTGTCTTATGGACTACAGTAACTGCATTTAAAAAGTGATATTTTTCCATTTAATATATAATTGCGTGGAACATGTTTTGAATTGATTCATATTACTGTGTTTAAAATATGGTTTTACTGTTTTCAAAAAGTGTAAGGAACAGTATTATAACCAAAACAGTATCTTTATAAAACTGCAACGTTAGTTATTCTATGTTTACAAGGTCTAGAATCTATCAAATGTATTTCACATTTGTTGGTCATGATACGGTACTAGAATTATCAGTGTTTCATAACAAGTGTAATTGTATTAAACATGAAATATAGATAATGAAATATAGATATAAATTTCTGAAATACGTTCGTGTGAACTATATAATGGTAAATATGGAAAATATGGTATGAAACCACGTAGATTAGTGTCATGCAGGCATTCAGTGGCAATTTTGAAATATTGTGTAGGCCCAATTGCATCCACTATTACTGGTAATGCTCAAGATATATTGAAACTTCAGTTTTGTCTGTGATCTACACATACATTTCTGATATAATTTACTTACCTTTATTGTTACTATTCATTCTCTTATTTACAATGCTTTCTATGTAGCAACTTTATGAGTGCGACTATTGGACCGGGAAGGTTTTTCTTCCAGTACTGTACCACAAACAGACTTGCATTCTAAATTCAAGGTTATGAAGCACATTTAACAGACACAGCACAATTTAACTTCCTTCAAATTCGATTTTGAACTCGTGTGTAAAACAATATACAGGGCAGCTGATTGTATTGCTGTGGATATTTTTACTAGACTGTGATTAGATGTATTAGCAGAAGTAACGCAGATATCCACCACCGCTTTATGTCTATGGTCATGGAATAAATGTCAATTTTCCATGGAACACTTGTGCTTTTACCCAAAAACCAGGCATTCGTTATAGGGGCCCGACGGAGAAGCCCAGCATGCAGTTTTTCACCTGGTGTAGGTGAATGCAGGGTTGCAGATGACACCATTAATAGAAAATAATGCAGCATTATATGTCTAAGAAGCCTGCACAGCTGGACGATCCTAGTATAGAACCAGACACAGAAGCAGAGGTAAGGTTTTTTGTAGTTTATTTACGAAAAACAAAATGAGCTTGATGAGTCAGAGACTCCAGGTTAGCAGTTACATCAAATATTAGCTTCTAACTCTGCCCAACACCCCCCTCCCCTCCCCACCCCACCCCACCGGCTCTTTAACCCTTTGTTGCAATAAACAAGCCTAAAACTACTTACATTGAATCCTCGATTTTCTCAATGACTGACATTTACAGGAAGATACTATAAACAGCTCAAAAAAGGTATAAGAAAAGTTACAATATTCCTGCATGCACATACATAAAAACTTTTTTTATTATTATTTTTTTTTTATTTTTAAATATAAAAAGAACTATTATATCTTGACCAGGGCCTAAAAAATGAACTAATAAGTGGTGAATATATATTTATATATACTTATTTTCAGTCTTTAAACTCTAGTGACATCACTCAGGAAAACCTATCATGGTTTTTAACTGGAGCTCAATCCTTGAATCCTTGCAGCACTGCAAGAAGGGTGAGGAGTTTGAAAATTAGTACTGCCAGAAAAAGAAATGCCACCACAATAATTAACCATTGACATCTTGCCTCCTTAAAGATTTCCATTTCAGATTAGTAACAAAAAATGTAAAAAAAACAAAAAAAAAAAAACGCATGGGTATGGAATAGGGTAGTCCAGTCACAATGAGGGCTATCAATATAAAATATCAAAATAAGGATAAATGAATACATTCGGAAAGCAATACCCCACCCAGGAGAGGAAGACTTGCTGATTTTGTCCTGTTAACACCTGCAGTTCAGGATTCTAACGAAGACGGCATGAAACGGAAAGGAAATGAAATACATGTTCAGGAGACTATTTTCAACTCTGAACTTGAGTATAGTGTTTTAATCAGTGCATCTCATGTTTAATAGGGATATAATCCAAACTAAGGGGGGGGGGGTGGCAGGGAATAAAACAGTCCCTGTCATAATCAGGGAAAGACTTGGTATCCGTTACAGATGTGTGCATTGGGCATGGGGGGGGGGGGGGGCTTTGAATCGGTATTTTTATTAAGTAAAGTATTACCCAAATTCAACAATATTAGTTTGAGGCCTAAATGTCCAGTTAATGTACTGATATTTATGGCTGAAATATTAATACTGCATTTTCTCTACTACATTTATTGCTTTGTCATGAGCCCAGTGTAATCACCCATTTTTGTTTACATCACGTGATTCACACGACCGATTCTGTAATGATCACCCGTCACAACATTGAGTAAAAGGCATGTCTGAGAACGACTACTGAAACTTTTCAGTATTGTAAAGCAGACCGAGGAGATTTTTGGGCTACAAAACTTCCAAAAGTTGCATTATGTCACCTCTTAATAGCCCCCCAACTGCGTATCTGGCATGGGCTACAGTGTATCGAAAGACATTCAGACATAATGGTAAACACAAGTGAATGAATTTAAGTCACACACGGATGAGTCGAACGAGCTGTCAAAATGGTAGTAACTAAAATGCCTGAACACAAAAATTAATGCCACAACTGCATCTAATGTCAATATAAATATACTTTTTTAAAGTGTAAACCACCCAATTTTGGCCTTGAAAAGCCCCAACTCCCAGCCCACCCCCACTGCACCCTCCCTTGATTGTCCTATGGAATGGACTACAGAAAGCTATGAGACACTACCATCATATAAACCAATAGGGATGAGATACGCACACCATCCGCGTAGCTAATTTTCGTATTTAGAAAGACATGCAGCTGAATTACAAAACTCACCAAATGTTTTTTGAAACACTATAAAGGGCTAAAAAGGAAAAACGAAGAGATAAACAAAAACAAAATTACTCTAAATGATCCAGGAGAATGAATTAAAAAAAAAAAAAAAAATTACACAATAGTCGCTTTCCAAATCCCTCTCGATACGTGGCCAGCACAGAGAAACACATATGCAGGACACCAGTATCGCTTCTGTGGACTCGCAGCTCACATCTAGACAAGGCAACTGAATTAGTGTATTTGGGGAAGTACCTATCATTCTTTGCTATCCAATTTTTACATGTGCTTTAAAAAACGGCTGATTAAAAGCAACATGCATTTTGGTTTTCAATGCATATTACACAATAAATTCAAATAAATTAAAAAAAAAAATGTAGACAGAGTAGATATATTTACTTATATATAAATATACATGTAGGCAGATGCTGTGGAATGTGGAGAGGGTCTGGAGATCGAACGATGGAGGAGCACGAGAGGGGGGAATAAAAATAAAACTCAAAAGACAGGAGGCATTCCCGCTGGGGGGGGGGCCCTGACAGCGTGGCCACCCTCCACAGGGTCAGGCATGGATATTCCACACTGCACATGAGATGCCTGAGCCCTTTCTCATCCATTTAAAAACCTCTTGTCATCCATCCACTTTAAAAAACAAAACACACCCATTTTCTTTCCATATATTGGAGATCTTCAGGGGTAAAATAAGGAGGAATCTTAGACGTTTGTCTGCCTCAGTAGAGCTTTTTGTTTGTGACTGAGTGATACGGGGGGAGAGGGGGTAACGACCGTGAGCACGTATGACGGCTGGCCTTAAAAACGAACGGAAAAAAAAAATAGCAACCAGAAGGAAGGGGGGGGAGAGGAGGAAGGGCAGTCCTGTGTGTGGGCCACGCCACACCGTGCCGGGTTCAGTCGGAGTCACTGCTGTCTGAACTGGAGCCGCTGGACGAGCTGCTGCCCGAGTCGGAGGAGCTGCTACTGCCGCTGAGGCGGGAAGGGCCCCCGGCCTGCGCTGAGCCCGCCTTCTCTGCTGGGGGAGAGCGGGGAGGGTCAGCACGCACTCGCCACGCGCGCCGCACACACGCACCCTGCACACCCACCGACTGGGGTACATCCAAAGGGAAACACGCATGGAATCTTTAAGCTGCAGGAGAAATATCGGAGTAGCCAGGTGGCACGATGGGTGGCCTCCAGGGTTGGGGGGTTGGAGTGTTTGAATCCTGCCCTCAACTGTGTGCGCATGTCTGTGCTTTGTGGGGTCTTCCCATATTCCATGGGTTTCCTTGGAAAATATAGATTTCCTTCCAGCGTCTACAGACATACATTTAGGCTAAACAATATCTCTAAATTGCCCATGGTGTATGCCTGTATGTGCCCAACAATGGACTGGCATCCCATCCAGGGTGTGCCCTAGCTTTTCACCCTGTGCTGCCAGGGATTGGCTTATCCAGGCCCGAGTGATTATTTTCCTGGATCTGCCCATATTTGAATTTCAGTGTAAAACAATTTTGGTGTCATAAAGCAATCGTAGAAAGGTTCCTTAACTCCACCAGCAAACAGCGTTAAACACATCACCAGCAGACCTGAAACATGCAGACACACAAACACACGCATGAGCAAGGAAGAGGAGGAACGCAACGAGAAGAGGAAGATAAGCAGGGGGAGGAGGGGCTTCCCAGGGCGCCTACGCCTTCCCATCAGCACGTCTGCTTCCGCTAACGTCACACACACACACACACGGGGAGCGACTCTGACGTCACGCAATGTGATGTGCTTAATGTGACCACTGGACGTTCACTGGATACACGACAGAACGTCATGATCTGCGGGACAGCTGACAATAATAAACATCCAAAAAAAGAACTAGTTAAAATAAAACTTAAAAAAAAAAAATCAATCCCAGGCAAGTTGGCTTGTAGAAGATCGGACCTTATATCCAAGAATAACCAAATGATAAAAAAAAAGAAAAAAGAAAATGCAAAGGTGACGAATGATAAAGACACGCTTTGACCGGGGCCTTTGCTACGGGGGGGCCTGTCCTAGCCTGTCTCTAATCCGCTGGGCACCCTGTCACGGTGTCCAGCCCTGGAACACAGGTACCTTTTTTGGGCGGTTTCTTGTTGTTGTTCAGCTGTCCGCTCACGTCCTGCAGTCTCTTTTCTAACTCTTTCTTCTTTTCCTGAGCCAGTTCCTCCTTAGACTTGGCACTCTTTTTCCCTGTGCCCGCTGCAGGAGACACACAGCGGTGCACCGTAAGCACAAGGACCCCCCCCCCCCCACAAGTGGACCTCGCTGCCACGGCAACAAGCAGCACCACTGCTTCTCTCGCTTTTTTTTTTTTCCTCTTTAATTCCCCAGAGATAATTTGAATGGTGAAGGATTACTACAGTGATCCAGCAAAAACTTCTAACACGAGGGCGTTATCGGGCGACGCACCACCTAAAATCGGAACCTGGGCTATCAAAAAATAAAATAAAATAAAAAATGCTAAACAGGTGGTCCAAAGAAAAAAAGGCTTACAAAAATGGATATGCCTATAGAAAAATGAAATAAAACAGGAATCATACTCAAGATAACTAACCAACAGACGTGCATAAGGGTTAGGGATGGGGGCTACTCCAACTCAAAGGGAGGGGGGGGGAAAGAAAATAATTAAGGCCTAAGCAGGTCAGAGCATCTGACGGCAGATTAGAAGATGCGGGGCGGCCATGACGGAGAGGGAAGTGCGGTTCCTCCTAGAAGCAGACACGCTCTCCGGCTCAGAGAAGCCAGGAGAGATCCAGGACGGAGCAAGGGCGGCCCACCGGACTTACGTAAAGGTTTCCGCTGCTTCTTCTGTAAACAGGACTTGACGTATCGCTCAAGCTCGCGCAGGGTGGAGGGCTTGAGCGTCTCGAAGTCGATCTCGATCTCGTCGGGGTTGGAGTCTCGCAGCGACGGCTCGCGTGACTGGATGATGTGCACGACGCGGCCCAGCTTCTCACCCGGCAGCCTGTTGATGTCCAGGCTGAGCTGACGCTTCTCGTCGTATGTCATGGGCAGCGAGTCCTCCTCGTCAGACTCGTAGCCCCCCGCCGCCGCCGGCTTGCCACCCTTCTTCGGTTGCCTGCGAAGTCAGAGTCACGTCACAAGCTGTCCCCACGCAAGACGGACATTCACCCAAGCATGGAGGAGCAGGAGAAACATGAAGATTCTCAGCTCCATCAACGAGACTGCAAAAAGTTACTCTCGTTGTAATCTTTCTCTGGCCCAATGCCAAAATGTTATTTTATGATATTTGTCAAAAGATCAAAACCAGCCCATTGCGACAATCTTGGCTGATAGTGTTGGCCGATATTTTATGTTGTTTAATTCTGTAATAGATGGATTTCATTGGCTCACTCATCATTTAGAGAAAGCCCACAGATCAAGCTTTGTTATTCCACAAAATAAAAAAAAATGATGTATCATCATTCTACTACATCTGGCAAGCTTGCCACATTTCACTGCCAACACAAGTGGCTCAAAGGTTAGCCAGAGATTGGCATCGGTTATACTGGACAAAAAAAATATATATCATTAAATCGGACAAATTTTCCACATCACTGCAGCACTAGCGAAGCCAAGAGCAGGATGCAACGTGCTACAGTGCAAAGCCTCTCACCTTACAGGTTTAATGTTACTTTCGCTCACACGTCTGCCGTGGCCGCCTGCCTTTTCCGAACACCCCAATCCCCGAGCTGCCACTAGCGCGTCGGCTAATGAAGCTCTCTCGCGGCTTCTCACATTCTCCCTCCTTGTCTGCCTCTTCACTGGTACTGGCTGACCATCTACTCAGCAATCTGCTCTTGGGACTCAGCCTCGTCTAGTGTTATTGTGCGAAGAATAATCTAACCCTATAGCTCTAATGGCGAGTCGCCTGCTCCGCCAGTTGTAACGGGCTGTCGTTCTGGTGTTGTCTCTTCACGCAGGTTTCCGAGAACGAAACTGCCCTGTCAACGTGGGCATCTGGCTCAGTGAAAGTTTATGGATATCTAAGCCGCGGTTTCTCCACCGGGTCCTCGGGTATTGCAAGAGAACATCCGGGGTTCCTGAGGACCGGTTCGAAAAACATTGATGTAGATGAAGGGAAGGGGGGGGGGGCCACAGGGCCGCCGGCAGCCCAGCAGGAGGATGAGCGATACCTGCTGGCCGTGACCGTGCTGTTCGCTTTCCTTGCTGGGGCTTTCTTCTGCTGCGCCATCTTGGCGGGCGGCACGGACTTCGGTTTCTTCTCGTCCTCCGGCTTGGCCTTGCTGTGCTTGTCTTTCTCTTTCTCCTTGTCCTTCTTCTTCTTGTCTTTCTCCTTTTCCTTCTTCTCCTTCTTTTTCTTTGGTTTACTTACCGGCGCCTGAGACAGAGCGGCTAGCTGCTCGTGGACGGCCTTCAGCTGGGGAGAGAGGCAGAGGAGGGGGTCAGCCTTCAACCAGGGCACCCTCAGCAGATAGGGGGCGCTATAGACATAAGTCATGCTGATCAGGAGGAATCTTGTATACCATATATACATTATATATATATGCTATATGCACACAGTAATCACTTAAACATTGCAATATTCCTTCCAGTCACTGAATGCTGACTCAAAATGAAATATTTTCTATTTGTTAAAAATGATTCACAGCTACTGGGTGCTTGCAGGCTAATACTCGCCTTGCTTACCTAGTGCTTAAATGGAAAATAGCTCCGCTCTATGTAGGTGTGAGGAGACAGAATACATTGACTCAGAACTCACACCGTCCAATGGCTTCATCTGAGTTCTGTTACACGAGTATACCACTGACTAGCAGAATTTGGAAAGTGACTCTCTCCCCCACACCAGGAGCTTATCAGGAGGGAAACTAAATTACAGGAACACACTGTCAATTGGGTTAAATGGCAAAAAAAATCACTTGCTGTCCTGATAGATCTTGCATCTTGTTATGGCCACAGTACTCCAGGTGGCCTACACTGGGTAAGCAACCCAAAAGGCCTTTACCTCTTTTGTACTGGCAGAAGAGGTTAAAAAGGGAATAAAGACCTTAAGGAGAGTATATGGCCAGAGGACAATCACAAGCTGAGAGTTTGGGGAGGGGGTGTAAAAAAAAAAAAAAAAAAAAGATAGATAACGATGGAGGAGACTCTTGCACCTGCTCTCAGCTCCCCCACTTTACAGCAGTCAGAGTGATTGAGAGGAATCAGGAAACAGGCGAGAGCAGATCAAGAGAAGCAAGGTGAGCCCGCCATAACCAGGGACACCAGCCGCCAGCAGGGGGCGTCACCTACCAGCCAGGGAGGCCACCCCCTCAGCAGGGGGCGCCTCCCAACAGCCGGGGACACCACCCTTCAGCAGGGGGCACCACCTGCTGACTAAGGACACCAACCCGTCAGCAGGGGGCGCCTCCTAACAGCCAGAGACACCACCCGTCAGCAGGGGCGCCTCCCATCAGCCGGGGACACCAACAGTCAGCAGGGGGCACCTCCCGTCGGCCGGGGACACCAGCGGTCAGCAGGGGGCACCTACCACCAACCAGGAATGCCCCCTGCTGAACACGCTCCCTTAACTTAACCCTCTACCGCTCGCTCGACAGGGTGCAAAATATATACACGATAAAAATAAAGGAAAAAAAAAAAAAAAAAGTGAGGAGACAGTGGGGAGCGGGAAGAAAAACGTAAATCACCTGAAAATGTTTGGCACACCCGTTTTTTTCCCCCGCCCTGTTACCATTGGGGTGCTCCACAGAGAATGGCTGGTAAAAAAGTCAGAGTGAAATCAGGGGACAAGAATATTCAAAATGTTATTATGACAAATCAGAGCTATTCCATATAGCAGCACTGATGTTAAAAAAAGACAAATACATCATGCATTTATACTAGGAGGTGCCCAAACGAGAGCGTTCGAGGCGGTAGAGGGTTAACTTCCAGTTTAAAAACGAGTGGGGTGGGGGGGGCAGCTTTGAAAGCAGAGAGAGGTTTGCATGGCTGCAGTGTGAGAGGGAGGGCCCGGCTGAAGGCGGGAGGCGGCCAGAGCAAGACTGAAACCCTCCCCCGTCCCCCAGCACCCTTGGGTTTGGATCTCGATCCGCGGTTTGAAACCCACCTGTTCCGAACCCACCTGTTCCTGCAGCTCGGCGAGCCGTGTGGCACGCTCCTCCTCCGAGTCGGAGCTGTCCGAGCTGGACGTGTCACCGCTGCTCTCGCTGCTCTCTGTGCTCTTGCTGACTACAGCTGAGGTGGGCGGGGCCGTGGGCGGGGCCAACTCGGCCGGCTCATCCGGCATCTTGGCGAAGCGCATCTCGAAGACGTCCTGAGAGAAGACAGTGGGGAGGGGAGTCAATGGTCAATGGCACCAACAGCAAGGATCAGCCGTATAGACACAGCGAAAGACAGACAGGTGGATTCCTCTGAATGATCCGCACGGATTAAGCAGATTCCGGCAGCTGTCACAGATTTTTACAATAAAATTGCTTTAATTCGTTAATGCGATAAAATGTGCTGCATTCTGCATGAATAAAAGCCAGAGGCTGAATAGAGATTGAAACTTCCGGAGAAAAACACACCTGCAGCTTGCGAGCCATAGCCACCACCTCATGATCAGGCGGGTTGTACTTGTAACAATTTGAGAACATTAACCGAATATCAGCTGCGAAGCTCTGGGCGTCCTGGTAGTCGCGGCTGTCCATCTTTTTCTGCAGTGGAACAGGAACAATTGCCATGAGAACACAGGGTTCTGTGACCACGAACACTAGTTTGTTTCTCAGTCCATTAAACAGCAATTACACAAAACCTACTTAAAAAAAAAAAAAGAATATTCACATTAACGGAAATTCCTCAATAAATCATTCAGTAAGCGTAAAGGCAGTTTTCAACCGGAGATGACGAGCCTAGCAAGAACTCTTAACACCCTTTAAAGTATCAGGCAATTACACTACTAATTGAATATTTATGCTAATTTATTTTGCAAAGGGTACCATGTGATTAACACCTAACATACAGTTAATGCAAAACACACTCACATCTACATCAAGATGTGCACAAGACTTACAAACAGATCTTTAAACTGAACACAATAAAAAGCAAATCTGTAAAACCACAGGAGAGGGTAGATAAATGCACTTTGCACAAACGAGTCCAAGAAAACAGCTCAACATGGAAATAGACTGGCATTACGGTCAGAAACGGTACAGAAACAAATGACAAGGACAATAGTGAGAGGGAGCCTAATGCTGACCAAGTAGCATAAAGACCAACTGCAAACCCACTGGCACAGCACTGCAGCATGCCAACCAGAATAACAGAAGCAGTGCATCTTGGTATACAGTTTCAAGAACTCTGATCTTACTGAACGTGCAAGATTTAATAATGGAAGTCAGATAAAAAGTTTTTTTTAAACTGGGACCATCATCATCTCTGGGGAAAGAAATGAAGCCATCGTGATCGAATCACAATGCTAAGACCTCTAGCATTAACATCAGCCATCAGTCACACGCGGTGGCGTTTCAGCCCCAGGATATAGTTTTTCTCTCAGCTTCTTAAGCTTCCTGATCCTCATATACTTGTCATAAGAAGCAAAACAGCTAAATGCTGTGGGTCTGGCTTCAACTAGAGCTGCATGATGTGCCATGTTAATATTGACATTGCATGTCATGCGATGCAGTTGTCATCACACAGAACGCGAGTCAGCTGGGCTGAGACCATCAGTAAGTTACGCTACTACATTTTTACTCAGTCACAGGACACAGCAAGTTCCACAATGTTCATTAAAAGTTCATTTTCAAGTTTACTGTCGCTGCTTTGGTACAATCTCTGCATGTGCTCTCTGGGCCAATCTATCATTCTCATCCTTACCGTTCTACTCACTCCAAGTCGTGTGTATGAGAAATTTAACAAGAATGAGTGAGGAAGAGAAAAGCAAACAAAAACTCGTCATCAAAATACATGCGAGTTCTGCTGTATGGAAATATCTTGGATTCCACAGACACAACACTGAGCAAAAGCAAGTTCTGTTTGCACTACTTTGCATTGACAGCAACACCAACTTCTGGCAGACTACTGCTTTATAAACAAACATATTCGTTGCAAAAAAATTAAATATCATGATATGATTTTCTCCAATACCATACAGACTTAGTTCAGCCCCAAACCCGCCACCCCCCTAAACACACAGGGCACTCAATTAAGGTAGGGACATGCCCCTACCATACATACTCAAATCTACACCCGTGAAGTAACCAAAATTACAGTTTCTTAAAATGCAGCAGCTATCAAAGGTTACAGTAAAGATCAATGTGTGGGGCTGGCAGAAGCTGTTTGAGCATGTTTTAAAGGGGAGCCGCCAAGGCAGGATTCAACTGTGTCACACAGGAGCAGCAAGCCCCCCCCCCCCATACCTAGGGCTGCACCATTCCGGGGGGGGGAACATGCGAATTGCTATTCTTTTGCTAAGAATTGAGATCACGATTCTCTGGAATGATTTTCTTTTTCTTAAAATGTAAACATTTATTGCACTCAAACTGCAAAAGGAAACAACAAAACACGACTGTGCCAAACACATGATAGATCCGGGACTCTGCATGTCAACTTCTGAAAACAAAGGAAATGCACAATTGGCCACTCAATTAGGGGAACCAAAAGTGCCAGGGGGGTACTTTTTTGGTACTTCAGTACTTTGGGGTGGGACTTGAAACGCTTTCTTTGTCAAACAGCTATGTAAATAGACTGCCTCTGAAAAGCAATGTAACCGTCGTCTTGAAATCACCGATAAGACGTAAAAAACAACAATAAAAATAATAAAAACGGATTAGTGGGCAAATTACCCAAGTGACCCAAAGTTTAACTGCGATTTGGTAGGACGAACCAGAGGTAAGGACAACATAAAAAATAATAAAGTACTTTGTATAATATACTAGGACAGCACGGCATAGGCAAATACTGCAATGTGATTTTGCAATTGCGTATTTATAAAACAAAAAAACTTCTCACCAACTTCCACCAACTTCTCAAAAATCCATCCAGGAGTGTTTTAAACAGCAAGGATGAAAATAATTATGATTGTCTGGGAGAATGCATACAGCGCTCATGCAAAAGCAGTGGGGGTAAACTTTGAAATGATTTTCAAACATACACTAGATAATCTCAAAAAGGAATAATTTAAATTGCAAAACTTGATATTTATTTCCTATGACTGAATAAAAAACGACTTAGCAAAACAAAGGCTATAACGTCTAAACAGAATTGAAAGTAAGAAAAAGCCTGATCTTAATCTAGCTGACTGCCGAAGTATGAATAGCACATGCACAGCATGCGATGTTGGTATTAATATAGCACATCAGCTAGCCCTATAAAATATTAGTCATTTATTGAATATTGTATGAAACACCCTGCCTCGTGCCGTTTTTACGTGGGAAACCAACACCTTGAAGTACCGAACTTTTGGTACTTTCTTGAAGTACCAAAAGTAAGGTATTTAGTGCACTGGAAAAGCGTCCTTTAAAGAGAATGCAGAATTATGGGATGCTTGTGACTCTGAGGAAATACCAATAAATTGTGAAGCCCTACCAATACCCATCATTACGAACACTGCCACCACCACCATCACCAGCACATAACCCTGTTTCTGCAGCACACATCTAAGCAGACCCAGAGGGCAGGAAGGCTGGGGAGTGGCCTAGGGGCGACGTACTTTTACGGTGCTCAGATCCATGGGGTGCTTGATTATTTCGTGGTAGTCGTGCAGTTCCAGGGCTTCTGCATCCACGGGCTTATAGAAGGGCCAGGCGTAGGCTGCGTGCTTCTTGGAGAGCATCTCCTTCAAGATGCTGTCACAGTACTTGAGGTGCTCACTCAGCTTGCCCTTCTTGCCTGCATGTTGAGGGACCTCGCCATCCTCCAGGTCTTTTTTGGGAGGCTTGATGGGCCGCCCCGTACTCTCCCGCCGGGACACCACCTTGCCCTGTTTCGGTTCCAGGAGAGGGGTGGGTGACTCGCTTCTGCTGGCCGTGATGGCGGAGGTGGTGGGAGTCGTGGTGTCTGCCTTTCTCTTCACTCCCTTCCTCTGCAAGGTGGAATGAAGAATGGATTCAAGCATCAAAACACACAATGAGTTTGAGTTACGCCTGAGCAGATGCATTCCTCAAAACGGAATGGAGCAAAAATGTCAGCTGCAGTGATCTCAGCGTGTCCCTGCCGGCCAAACGCTACCGGCACAGACCCTTGGATGCCAGGACCTACCTTGACGACAGGCTGTGCGGTGGAGACGACGGGTATCATGGGGGCGGAGGGTGGCGCGGCCGGGACCGGGGCTACGTTGGGGGTGATGGCAGGTACGGGTGTGGCCGCAATGACGGGGGTCTGTGTGACCTGCGTGGTGGGCGTACTGGGGAAGGACGCTGGTGGGGACGCTGAGCTGACGGCCAGCACCTGCTGTCCCCCTGCAGGCAAAGGCAGGAGAATGAATGGTGAGAAGCAGCATAGTAACACTGCTACATAATGCTCCCCGAGTACCAGGTCTGAACAGATATGGACTGTGACTATTGGGACTCTTCCTATTCTGTTCATAAACCAAAACCAAGAGCAATGATCAATCAAGCTGATTCAGCAATGTACAGACAAGCTCCTTAAACCATATCATAACACTGACGGGAAACGAGCTTTGTTACCATTAACCGCCAGCAGAATAAACACAATGCTGGGTATGTGCCCAATCTGGTTAGACGTTACCTATGCCAGGCTCCCCTACGGGCTTGCGTCCTTTGTGTTTGGGGGCAGGCGGTAATAGCTCCACCTCTTCCTGAGGCATCTGAGCTACCTTCTGCAGGAAGATCTTTTCCAGGGCTTGGGCCATCAAGACGATGTCATCTGTGGGCTTCAAGAAAAATAAAAGGTGGGGAGATGTAATCACCAGGGAACTTTGAAAACCAACTGCAACTCAAGATGCAACAATATGAAAAACATCCTCACTCTGCGCATAGACTCTATAGTAGCAGCATCAACCTGACAATACATGAGAACACAAGGACTAGTGAAAAGCTAAGGGTTTCGGATGTCTACCGATAAACCACGATGACGACCATATTAAGACCCACAAAGGTGATTCAATTAAGTTCAAAACAGATTAAAAAGTCCAAAAGGAAGCAGCATTTTATTCACTGTGATCCAAAACCAAGGTGGTAACAACACATTTGCTAGAGCAGGGGTGGGCAATCTCTTCCAGAGAGGGTCGCTGTGTGTGTGTTTTTGCTGCAAGTCTCTAATCAGATTACTAATTAGAGCAATGATTGGCTGAAGAGTCCACACACCTGGGATTGAATAGCTGACCTAAAGGTTACCCCAAAAGCCTGCATACGCAGTGGTCCTTCGCAGAGAAGACTGCCCACCCCTGTGCTACAGGCATCAGATGCCCTGGATAGTAGGAGTGGTGATTAACGCAGCTAAAACTTCTTGGCAGGTCTTTCAGAGAGCAGGCGGCCCAAGGCAGGCTGGGCCGCTCCAGAACCTACCTTATTGTAGATGTAACAGTTGGTAAACATGGTGTTGAAGTCCTGCATGCACTCGCTGGCACTCCAGTAGTAGCTGTTCTCCAGCCTCTTCTTGATGGTTCCCATATCCATTGGGTTCTTGATTATTTTGTGGTAGTCCTACAAAACAGCAGCCCACCTTACTCTAACGTCACGTCAGCGATGGTGATGATCACCTTCAAGTCGATATTTTCCACATGAGATTACTGCCTCAGCTTTGATAGGGATACCGGCCTTTCATGTTTAATCAAAAAGACCAAGTATGCGCAAAAGAATTATTCCATGCATTAAAGATTTTGGAATTTTAAGAAACTGTCCGAAGAAACGTTTGAAGAATTTTATCCACTAAAACTCTGGAATTTTCCATGGGCAAGAAAACTCTCCCAGGCACTATAATCTAACAAACCGTCTAACAGCAGCTTAAAGGGGACCCGGCGATAAAGGTTAGTACTGTTCACTTTTCTTGCATTAAACAGGCACATCTATCACTTACTGACATTTCAGCTACTACAATCCAAAGTTACCACACTAAGTTCCATGCTCGGTATCAGTAGAGCATGTCCATATATTTATTCATCTGAAAGAGAGACATAAAGGTCATCCTCACTGGAAGACTTAATTTGATGGCGTCAACGGGCTGATAGAAGGGCCACGCAAACTGGTGCTTCCAAAGTGTCTTCACCACCACGTTCTGCATGTACTGCAGCTGGTTGGTCTTCCTGCCAGGTTTGTTGGGATTGGTGACTTCGGGTGGAGGCGGGTTGACACCCGGAGGCGGGGTCTGGATTGCCGAGGGGACTGCAGACATGGCGGTGAGGGGAGGGGGGAGCGGACTCTCGAATGCTCTCCTCGTCTGTGGCTATTCTGTGTCTTCAGTGGGTACGATGTTCCTGTTTCTGGTCTTCACTCTCTTTGGGGGACCGATATCCCATTTCAGGGCTGATCTGGTATGCTGTCAAAAAAATAATTCAGAAGCAGTGTGTAAAAAAAACAGAAGAGAGCATTCCGAAATCATCCATCCATCCATCTATTTTCCAAACCGCTTATCCTACTGGGTCGCGCAGGGTCCGGAGCCTATCCCGGAAGCAATGGGCACGAGGCAGGGAACAACCCAGGATGGGGGGCCAGCCCATCGCAGGGCACGCTCACACACGCACAACTACGGGCAATTTAGCAACTCCAATTAGCCTCAGTATGTCTTTGGACTGTGGGGGGAAACCGGAGTACCTGGAGGAAACCCCACGACGACATGGGGAGAACATGCAAACTCCACACACGTGACCCAGGCGGAGACTCGAACTTGGAACCCAGAGGTGTGAGGCAACAATGCTAACCACTGCACCACCATGCCGCCCCGCATTCCGAAATCAGACAAAAAAAAATTGCATTAATTTTGTACATCAAGTAATTTCCTACAAGATAATTTCGGTGCACCTTGTGCATACAGCATGTTCATGCAGCAGCTTCAGTTCACACAGCAATGTTTTCCTAAGCATTTATATTTTGTGATAATTAAAATGCTGATTTCAATGCTAACAGAAAGCTAACAAAAATTATGATCAAATGCTAAATTAAAAATAAAAATGAATGTGCCAACATTTACTACTACAGGCATACAAAAAAAAAACTCAAAACTGAAGGAGCTTTATTTGAAATGTCAGCAAAACGTGTGTGTGTGTGTGTGTGTGTGTGTGTGTGTGTGTGTGTGTGTGTGTGTGTGTGTGTGTGTATATACGTGTACATTTTACTTATATAAAAAAACTGCCAGAGATGATCTGTTTGAAATGCAATTCCCAATGGAGTAACGTTCTGATTGTCTAATGCCTCTTTTCAGAAAATATGCCAGACTAACAAAAGCAAGCAAGCAAGGCCAACACAGGCTACACTCAGGTTCTCTTTCCCAATTACATCCCCACACTTAAGCGATATCAACGTTAAAATCACAACAATGAAAAAACACACAATACAAATGTGACCAAGTATAGAAACTAATCGAAGTAAACCGGATAAGTGATGTCACAGAAATCAGACCAACCCACTTGAAGGTGTTCCCGGCTCCAGAAACAGAGGGGATGAAAAACTTCAACGTTTATCATGGAAAAGGTAACAGATGTGTAACAGGCCTGGAAAAACCATGCGAGAACCAGAAATTCCCAGAGCAGTCACAGCACAATAGTGGAAAAAATTATGGCAATAACCTCATCCACATTAGGTGAAAAACATATAGCGGGTGTTAGATAATGACTATACCTTTATCAATAGGTGACTGGATCTTTTGACAGCTGCCTAGTAAATGTCAAGGGAAAGTGAGCCACGACTGGCAGGCAAAAGTACCGGAGGATACATCTGTAAAAGCTCTGTAGCGTGTACTTAAACAGTATAAAACACATTTAGTACATTACAGAAGACAGCTCCAGAACTTATAGACTATTAGTTACAACACCTCTAGGCAATAAAGTCAGGACAGAAAGCCAACATGATTATAATTCTAGAGGGACACTTTGAAAAGCAGCGATGCTTGAAGGTGAAAATACTGGAAAACGCACTTCACTTATCAGTTATTAGTTTGTTTTCACTTCTGTGGATAAGACTTAAAATACTTTATATATATATATATATATATATATATATATATATATATATATATATATATATATATATATATATATATATATAATAATTAAAATTGACCCAGAAAAGAGATAGTTCTCCCAAAGATTAGACCAGAGAAAACAAATGGACTAATAAATATTTTAATATATGTATTCGTGTGTGATACTTCTGTGAAAGTGTCTGCGTTTGATACTTCTGTTTTGGTACAGAGAGAATGAAAAAGCTACCCTGGGGATGCAAGACGGCGGGCAGGAGAGCGACTAAGACTGGAGTGTACACCGACAGCTCCCAGGAGGGGAACTGCTACAGAACCCTGGAGAAACGCATTTAACCAGGATAACTCCAATACATGACAGATATGCACGTGTGCAACAACAAGGGGGAAAAAACAGCAGGAGGGCAACAACTTACAACAAACAAGCACACAGCACCCAACTTAGACTCAAAGACAGGCAGAAGCACAGTCACTGTCCTTTTATACATATTTATGACTGGCAAGAAAAGAAAAGGAAGAGGAGGAGTCTTGCTTGAAAAGCACGCAATGTCACAAAACCACAGGAATAACACTGCCACCAAGAGCGATGCTAAAGGGTCACATGACGGTCAGGAACAAATGCCTCCTAAAACAAGGGCACGATCCCAGTCACAGGAAACAGGACTTGCGCAGGGGCAGCACTGTCAGTAACCCGCAGGGGGCGAAAATAATTTTGTAGCTAGTCAAAAACTCCTTGAACAACAACCCAGGAGAAGAGTGAAATCCCAAGCCATGTAACTTATTTACACACACAAGCAGGTAAAGGACACACCAAAATCTGGCAGTAAACTAAACCAAGGGGCAGAAAGTAACAATTTAAGAGATATACTTTCGCGTAGCTACCAATGTTTAGAGCATTAATCAGTTAGCAATATGAACATGAAGCTAATCGAGTCTTTCATTTTAAAATATGCCAACTTGAGACGAAACGCAAAAGTAACAATCAGTACAGCGCTAACATGAAGATTCATCAGATGACTCAACTTGACCATTTCCCTAGCATGCATACAACTTTTGGTGAAGCCATGAACATCTACATGAACTACAAGCTAAGTGCACATCATGGCTGTAGCATCATAGCTAAAGCAAACGTAAAACCATAACAAGTATGCATGTCTCCATGACTTAAAAAATGAGGATATCAGCCTTAGATGAAAGCGGCACAAGACTGACAAGTCAAGATCAATGCCCTTCATAGTTACCACATGATTAAATCGATATCACAGAACTTCACTCAAAATAATTTTAAGAGATTAATATTGTTTGAAAAGTGTTTTCTATAACATTTTTTAAAAGACCTACACTGCATTTGTGCTGACTTTGCTGAGTGGAAGATGCACTGAGGTGACAATGTACTCCAATTCTTAAAAAGCCAAGTGTACAAGTGACTTCAAATTTGAGAATGTATCAGTCTACTCAGCATGTAACAAAAGTATTACATTACTTGGAAGACATAAGCACAAAGTGCAAAACAATCAGGTCACACTGTAATCCTTATCTGATAATGTGTTGATGCAAGAATGATAGATGTAGCAGGAATATTTATCTTGTTTGTATTGCAAACCACACAGTAGATTTATTCCTCCCAACAGGCTGGCAATGTGTTATGAAAACAAATGTAGTATTGCCATCAACAGATTTGTCTAAATTAAAGCTATAAATATATATATATATATATATATAAATAAACGTTCTTTCAAATGGTCTTTCCAATTTCAATTTGAACAACATTTAAAAAAAAAAAAAAAAAAGAGAAATATAAAAAAAGGTGTATATTGTTAAATGTTTTCCCTCAAAAACCAACAGGTCGATGCAAAAACCATTAAGGCACACAAAGGACACTTTCCTCTCTACTGTGTTTGACAGACTGAATGAAATGTTTCGGGTTAATACCTAACTTTGGATAAGTTTTGTATGATTAGTGGAGTCAACATTTAGGACATTTTAAATTACATTTAAATAATAGCGCTTAGTTCCAAGCCTGGACTCACAACACTGATTAAAACTGCAGTGACTGCTCGACAAATTCTACTGTATCGAGCTGCTCTGGCAATTTACACATATTTTAAATGAAACACTAACGAACAATGTTAAATGATAATACAAGCAGGGAAAATATTTCGTCAGAGAATTTTTTCTGCGTATTCTCGGATTTCAGACTGACAGTACCATAACAAACGAAACTCGACGAAAGACGGTACTGACGAGTCCTAATCTTATCTATATTTGTATATCGATGTGATTCAACTATATGACCTCCATTAAAATTTTACACTGGTGACAGATCTGATGTTAACTAAGATATTCCAATAAAATGACAAACCGTGCGAAATGCATTAATGCTTCAGAATAACAGCAACATCTAATATTCTGATCATGTGTTGTACATCTACAACACAATAAATTTAATGTCCTTGTAATATTAAAGTGAAACAGATCAGTTCAATGCACTATTTTCACCAGAAACATTCTGTAAAGATTTGTAAACAGTAAGGGACATGGCGTTTAATGTTAAGCGGCACATTTAAAGAGCGATCGAGCATATAGCCATACGGCCAGCAGCTGCTAACCAGCGAGCTGATAATTTAGCAAACACTGAGAGAAATTTATGAATGGGACGTCAACCACCCCCCCTCCTCGCACACACGCTAAAAGTCTAACAAACCGCACGGCAGCTTCACGATCAAACAGAATCCACAAAAACTCCGCAAACAGTTGCAATCAATAAATCAAGAATGCATGCTACGTAACAAAAAATTTAAATAAAATCGCAAAAAAAAACTCACTCCAGAATTTACACTGAACCACGAGAGTAAATAGTAAACACGCGGAATCGGGCTAATTAAACCGAAAGGCGCGCGCCCGGCTGCCCTCGCGATTTCTGCACTATCTGCTAATGGTGCAAAAAAAGAGAAAGAAAACAAATGGCGCAAAGACCGGACGCGAGCGAGACCTGTCCTTTCGGGGGGGAAAATGTACCCCACTCCACACATTCTCCTTTAAAAGATGGCGGGCAGGGCAGAGATACGGTACAGTGAGAAATGCAGCCGATCTTATTTCGCAGGCTAGCAGGCTGCCCTCCCCGTAGCGCTGCCACACGAAAAGACCCACCGCGTAACGCGCGCCATGCATACGGCTAGTTAGCGTTTTACAAACGCGGCTATGTGAGCAATGCCGCGATCGCCAGTACCGAAAGGGCCGATTCACCGTCAGACTCTTTAATTTTTCACGATCTAAACTTCACGCGTTAACCCCCAATGTTAAAGAAAGCAGGCTTTGTTGCATTGTTGCAAAGCGCACAGATAACGTTAGCATTGCTGAAACACACAGCAAACACCAGAGGTTCGCTTTGTGCTCTAAATAATACAATCAACTCGTGTAGCTAAACTAAACCGCTCTTTATTTAAAAAACAGCGACGAATAAAGAGAAATAGTTTATTACTTTTTTTCCCCCTCTGCGGCTCCAACAGCGTTTCGCTTGAAGTCGTCCTAGCTGCTCTTTTATTTCAGCGAAGCAGCATAATAGACGAGGTAACACCAGCCCCCTGCTCATGCGCGAGGAAGAGGGCGTGTATGGTTTTTGTAGTTCTCTGAAAGACACGTTTACGTAGGGAAATTTAATATTCATTAAAAACAGCACTACGCTTCCCAAAATGCAGTATAAAAGAGAGCGGTGGTGTTTTTGGCCCTTTCAGCATGTCGTCCGCGAGGGTTAGGAGATCAAAGGAGATTTTGATGTAACATTTACACTTTCGAAGTCAGCACGTAGCTTTATATGCATACTGTATATGACTAAATTGATTACAGTATCGTATTCGTGTAAATCGTTTTCCGGAAATACTCATTCTTGGCCGTTTTCCTGCGGCGAGACACGGGCTAACATTACCTAGTAGCTAGCCATACGTCATTGCACAGTGGCTCAGTGGTAAGATACTGCTGGAAAGACATATCAAAACAATAACAATAATGCCAGCTTCTTGTATTTTTCAAAGGCCCAGAAATAGATCATTGGTCTATACAGCGATATATCCAAGCTCTTTTATTTTACCTAAAATGAAAATATGTTTCAAGTGAAAGTGGTACATTAACTGATGACTGTCAATCCTAAAATCATGTTCGCGATCCACGCTATAGAGACCGAAGGTGCAACCGATAATCAGTGAATGTGGATATGACTTTTCCTTGCAGTTACTCGACATATATAGTTTGGACGCAATTACGAATTCCCTATATTTATCTCATATAAATTTGAATTTATTACGTGTTTTTTAAGAAGCCGAATGGCTATTTGTACTAGACACAGTGTCTGAGACAACTTATAAATATAATGTAAACCGTAATAAATTGCATTAAAGATAACCTGCAGTGAAGTACGTTAGTGGAAAAATAGTAATTACAGCATTGATATAACAGGAATTTTTATAGTATGGGATCTACAAAATTTATGATTATATCATCTAAGAATAACATAATGTATCACTCAGAAGAAATACACAATTTGATATAAATATAAATGTATTTTGTTGTTGTTTATAATAATACTCATGTAATTGTTGCGTTATTCCAAAACTCACTTCAGCAATAATATAGTTCTGCCAAAATCACAGGTAAGTTGGTAAATATGAGAACTATTACATGACTCCTGCATATAATGCACACCCATAGAATTAGTACCTCATTTAAAATACATTGTTTTTTTCATACAAGAGTTTTGCTTAAATTGATTCCCTGCAAGCTCTAACCCAATTCTGCATACTTTATTTTAAACAAGCAAAAAATGTGGGATAATAAAATATACATAAAGAATCATTGAAGGTGTAGGCAAATAAGCACAGACTATTCTGTTGTTTGTATGGGTTTGCATTAGATACTCAGGATTCCTCCCATTGCCTAAAGGCAGCTGTGTGTATGTGCACTGTGACTGGCATCCTTTAAAGGTGCTCTCTGTTCTCGTGCATCATCAAGTTTGCTATGACACTGCATTGGATCATTCAAACAACAATTTAGCTAATGACTGTGCACATACAAAAGACGATCCATTGGAGTAATAAGAAGAGGAAGTAAAGAAATATAAGGCAAGATGGACTGACCTCCTTAAGACATTTTTCGTTAGTCATGTGTTATGTCTGCATAATCAAAGAGTAATCGATGCCAATAATTAACAGCTTTTTTTCTGAAGTTGCATGATATGTCGAGCATAAAAATGTTTTTTTATTGAGTGGGATAATGATGTGGATCTGTGGATGGGCAGATGTTCTCTGGTTTTTTGCCGGTGCGTGGTGCTAAAAATACTAACAGAGTGACAGAACGTGCAACTGAACACTGCTTGCACAGATGCCCCCGAAAACCCCATAATAAATTGCTAGTGTTTTTTTATGTACAGCATAGATTTTTAAAATGTCTGTCATTATAGATTTATATCAGATGGATTATACCATTGAGTGGTATTTTCATTTTAATCCAGTCAGTTCAGAGCAGATATCAGGTATTTGTAAATGTCTTGTAGATTGATTGTTTCTGGCAATTATATGTTAATGGTTTTTTAGAATAAATACGGAGGCTAATATTATTACAGAGAACTGAAAGGCCCTTTCAACATATTAGTATTTGCATTTACAAGCATAATTTCTGTTGAACCATCGTATTGGATTCTTATTAAAATAATGTTTACAATGTTTGCTTTTTGGTATTATGACTTGAAAAAAATAACCATTATTAATTATCAAGAGGGTCATGCCAAGATGTTTACCAGTTAATTGTTAATTTTAGAAGCATTTCAGCAGGGGCTTATTCACTGGTTTCTACTCTCATCAACGAAAGCTAAGTAACCTGGCCAGCTGCGTGTATTGTTTTTATTCGTAAATAAAAATTGGAAACAAGTATTTAAAACCTATTTTCTATGGAATATTTAAGTTTCTGTTTGCACTATTACTACTGTTCTTTTTAAGTTCTTTACTGTTTTATCTTTATTCCTCTTGTTGCACTAAACGTGTTTATGACAAAAGAATTTCCCTCGGGATAAAAAAAGTTCTTATCTTTAATTTCAGATTTGATTTTCCAACAGAATTATTCACTGCATTTCCACTAGTCTTGAATAAGGGAATCGGAAAATAAATAATTACATATAATCTATATTATCTGATCATTTAGAAATGCATCTAGATAAGACATGTTTCCAACATGCAGTACCCTTGCCCCTCAACCATGTCCCTTCTTGAGCGCCGTACATCGTCGTAAGCTTCCGCGCATGCGCATTGGCGGTTAAATGCCACATTACCCGCCAGACCAGCGAAAGGGATATTTGTCTCGAGAGTTGCAGTTAAAGAGGGAAAAGCTTTGGCGTTTATCCTGAAATAACAATAAGCTTCTTCGCTTTACACGACTTTTACTGCAAATAGATCGCCGTCGTCGTGGTGAGTCCCTTAACTTCCGATCGGTTTAACTAGGTGTGCGTGTATTGTTTGAATGGGACGAAACTGGCTTGCTAACGTGCTAATAGCAGCAGCCAGCAGGTTTAATTGTAAGGAAGAAGGAACCGGGCAGGAAAACGACAAGGGAGGATATTTGCTGTTGGAAACTAGAACATATTTAGAAGCAGATATTGCGACTGAATAACTAATTATAAAATCAATAGGTTGAGTTGGCAGTATTGACTGATTCAGTATGGACCTGCAGCAGATAGTCTCGCTTGGTCATTTTGTTCTTCCCGGGCCTTAGCTGTGCACTGGGATGATTCCTGCTGATGGCAGTCCTGGGGGTGCTTAGCTAAAATTCACGGGGGTGATCACCCCAGGTGCCAGTCCACGGGATGTTTTTGTAGCTGCATGCTGTCAGTGGGAGGCTAATGGTTAGAGCAGCTCTGCAGCGTGAGACAACAGGTAGCCAGTGAAGGGAAAGTCTGTGACAGGCAGTGAGCTTCGCGGATCTTGATGGAACCGTACAGCAGATGGAAAAAAAAGTGCAACACTGATCCATTGTAGGCTCCTACTAACCAAGGGTAGAAGCCCCGCATCATGCTGGCGTGTTAAAACCCATGGGTTACGTTGGCATAAATGAATCCGCTTCTTTGGGTGTATCTTTTATGCCCACAAAAGCAGTAACGATCAGGTTTATGACTAGCAAAATACATGCCGTGCAGCGAGTCCCCAATGTGTCGCATCGTTGTTAACTTTAACATAAGTGTTGGTTATTAAATGCCTGTTATTTGGACGATAATACGTTGTGCCCTGTACGTACAGTGTAAGTGTATTTGTATACTGATGCTGATGGTTGATTGCTGTGCTTCTTCACATTTGTGTTGCTGGCAGTGCTGAAGAGGCGCACGATCCCGACTTTCTGATTCGCTCATTGTGTAGCCATGGCAACAGAAGAGAAGAAACCGGAAACTGAAGGCGCTAAAACGCAGTCTGCCTCCTCTGCCTCAGCGAGTCAAAGCAAGGTAGAGCCAGTGACTCAGGCCTGTTTAGTTTAAATCGCAGAATCTATCAGGCCGAGGCCAGTTTTGCCAGTTAATTTTGTATGTTTTATTTTGTCATGTTTTTCACATATCATTACCATCTCTTCCACTCTTGAATAGTCGACACCAGTAAAGCCAAACTACACCCTTAAGTTCACGCTCGCTGGCCATACGAAAGCCGTGTCTTCTGTCAAGTTCAGCCCAAGTGGGGAGTGGCTGGCCAGTTCCTGTAAGTGCCTCGTTATTTCTCCTCTCTTAAGCTGGTGTTCAGACTGAACTTTACTGTTGAATGCAGTGTCCTTATAAATTCATGGTTTGATTGTGGCTCTTCGTGCACAAGTTGTACAAAATTTTTACTTTGTCAGTTGTGTATAAATTGTGTGAAAACAGGGAAGACAATGCAATGGATTTTGAATCCCATCTTTAATTTAGCTTTAATTTTTATGTTTTCCATTTTTAAATTTGAAATCTAGTTTACTTTTGGTTAGTTTCTGTGGTTCAAGAACAGTGCACAAGAGGTCCAAAATGTGGCGCCATCTGAAGGCAGTATGATGTATTACATTTCATTGCATGATTTTCATCAATGTGGAAAGAAACAAATGATTACTGAACAGTATTATGGAAAACAATTGACATTTGTTTTTATTTCATTTAGTTTTGGAAGCAGCATTTATAATTTTTATTAAAAAGCATTTTTTTCCATTTTATTTTCGTATTTTAGTTCAGCTTATGAAAATGTTTTCTTATAGTTTTAATTTTTGTTAACAATAATAATACTGGTTTCCACTCGCATGTCGCTTAGTTGCATTAAACTGCCCTTAGTGTGTAAGTGTGTGCTATGTGATTAAGAGGCATTCCATCCTGCGAGTCCCCCGCCTTTGTCGATATAGACTCCAGGCCCACAAACACACTACCCTGTGTAAGCAGCTGTGAACATTTTGAGATGACGCATCATGTCTTGCTGTCGTTGAAGCTCAGTTGATGTGCTAATGTTACCTAAATGCTAGTTTTTGTCATGCCGTTGACATATAGATGTAACCTAGCTTAGCTTTGATTTTTTGTGTGTGTGTGTTTCAGCTGCTGATAAGCTGATCAAAATATGGGGGGCGTATGATGGAAAGTTTGAGAAAACGATATCTGGACACAAACTAGTGAGTTCCCCCATATGTGTCAATCATGTGATTGTTATGTTTGTAGCTATAAGATAGCACCCTTATTTTCAGTCACCTTGTCTGTCAATCAGATTTTAACACTAAATTGGTTGCAGTTTGTATGAACTTTGTAAAGACTAAAACATACTTATTATCCCAACACATATAAGTTCTAGAGGTCTTGGGGTCCATAAAGATACAAAGAGTGGTTTTTAGCGTTGGATTACTGGAGATTGGACACAGCTGAATCAATCACTGCCTTGACTAACTTCATGCATCTTCTCCAGGGCATCTCTGATGTGGCCTGGTCCTCAGACTCTAATCTTCTGGTTTCGGCATCTGATGACAAGACCCTGAAGATCTGGGATGTCAGCTCGGTGAGTGGCTTGAGGTGCACATCTGCCTTCTCTCTTTTTGTGGAGGATTTGTGGGCTCCCACCTCTCCAAATACCACACAACTTTTTGCTGTTATGTATTAGTTTTCTCCCTTTCAGCACCATTGGCTATGGAGATGTATTTTGTCAATGACCTGATAGCCAGCTGCGTAGTGTCTAAATAGCATTTTTCTCGTAGGGAAAATGTCTGAAAACTTTGAAGGGTCACAGCAACTACGTCTTCTGCTGTAACTTCAACCCCCAGTCAAACCTCATCGTGTCAGGATCCGTAAGTCCATCTCCAGGGATGTTCATCTCCGCGTGGAGAATAATATCCTGTCTGACTTCCATTATATTAATGGCCAAACTTGAGTTTTAATTAGCTGGACCACAATAATTGTAATGCCATACCTGATGGACCTGCAGACTTTAGGCACTGATTCTTGGTCTGTCGGGTCAGAAGTGTCTGAATGTCTTTGCAGTTTGATGAGAGCGTGCGGATATGGGACGTCAAGACTGGGAAGTGCTTGAAGACCCTGCCAGCCCATTCAGATCCAGTGTCTGCGGTTAGTAGCAATAGTTTCACCTGCTAAGACCCAGCTGCATGTATGTTACTTGTATAATACAGTATTGGGCAGGTAACCTGCACCATCCTATTTGAGTGAGAACACACAAGCACTTGACATTTCAGCCCTCCTTGTCATTTCATTTCTGCTGTACTGCAATGCTGTGTCCTCTAGGTGGCGCTCTCATATTTACAGTCTTGTTCTCTCTGGGCCCTTTCCTTCCCTCATCCAGCTGATGACTGTGCCCAGTCTCTCATTTTTTTACCTTTCTTGGATTCCTTTTCTGCTTCACTTTCAGAATCATTATGTTTCACTCATTCATGACTTAAAATTACTTGAATGAGCTTATTCTGAATGTGAGATAACTTTGCAGAGAGATGTTCCATGTAAGATATCTGCCATAGGTGTAAATGTTCTTCTTAAAATGTATTTTTCCAGGTCCATTTTAACAGGGATGGCTCTCTGATCGTGTCCAGCAGCTATGATGGCCTTTGGTAGGTGCTGCCACACATCTATTAGTAGATAATTCCCATCTCTTTATTGATTTTACTGTCTCTCGTCTGTCAGTTGGTGTGCTTAGTGTTTCCCCATTTTAATGTGCAAAACATTATTTTTCTAGTCGAATCTGGGACACGGCATCAGGACAGTGTCTTAAAACACTCATCGGTAAGTCTTTTTTGAATGAATACCTAAGCAAAAACAATGACCTAAATGCAGACCTATTTACAGCTAATGTATGTTCCAGTAATTCTGATTTGCATTATAAATTTTGTATAGTATCTAAGCGGGTGGTGCAGCGAGATTCTTACCCGGGCATCTGGTTTTCTTGTGGTCTGGCTGCTTTTATCTCCAGCCTCGCCTGCGTATATAATATGGGGATGGGATTTATATTCCACGGTAAAAATGGCACTTTCTGGATCCGCGAATCGGCACCAAGTTGGCCGGTGTTTCAGGAGCTGTTCATTGGCCTGTGTTGCTGTGGATGAACTCCACAGATCGGGCCTTCAGAGTGTTGAAGGGCCGGTTTCTTTGTCTCTGACAGATGATGACAACCCCCCAGTGTCGTTTGTGAAGTTCTCCCCCAATGGGAAATACATCTTAGCAGCCACCCTGGATAAGTGAGTCTCATTGCTGGTCCTTCATGCTTGTTTGTGGACAGTCTAGAAATTTGTTGCATGTGAATTTTCTCAGGAATGACTCTTCCCCCACGTCTGGCTCTAGGCTTCATTCTTAATGTTTGCAAATCTTAACACAGAACAAACTCTTTGTCTTGCAGCACCCTGAAGCTGTGGGACTACAGTAAAGGAAAGGTGTGTATGACTCTTACTGGGCTCCCAGAGCCGTGACTGGAGTGCTGTAACGTCACCATGCTGATTTAACATGCCTTTCTTTTTCAGTGCCTAAAGACGTACACTGGCCATAAAAATGAGAAGTACTGTGTGTTTGCCAACTTCTCAGTCACAGGTGGTAAGGTGGGTGCCACACCGTACAGGGTTAACCCTGTCATGCTGAGTGTCAGTCAGTGTCCTGTGACGATTAGAGTATTGAAATGCAGGACTGGTTTGACTTCTGGAACCGGTTTTATAGGTTTCCACTCGCATGAGCAAGCAGTTCCAGCAGTAGCCATGAAGCACAGCTTTCTGCCTTTCTGCTTCACTCTTTGTGCCAACTGATGCCAAGTGTTGTCGGTCAGATTTGCCGCTCGATGCCAGCTTTTAATAACCCATGAGTAGCTGAGCTGTGCCCCAAACATGATAGAATATGGTGCTCTTCTCATGAGTTGTGATAAGTGGGTCTGTCTTAATTTTCTGAATTTAACGCCTTCTACTCCAGTCACTTGCTGGATGAGCTCTCTCCATTCTGGGATGAGGCCCTGGCTTTTTGGCTGCTACGTGTAGCCGTAGACTCCT
Organism: Brienomyrus brachyistius; assembly: GCF_023856365.1. Classification (NCBI taxonomy): domain Eukaryota; kingdom Metazoa; phylum Chordata; class Actinopteri; order Osteoglossiformes; family Mormyridae; genus Brienomyrus; species Brienomyrus brachyistius. The sequence goes on from NC_064534.1 coordinate 19,206,670, forward strand.
TCACCATGTCTGCTTTGGTTTCCTCCTTCCGCAGTGGATCGTCTCCGGGTCGGAAGACAGCATGGTGTATATCTGGAACCTCCAGACTAAAGAGATCGTGCAGAAGTTGCCGGGGCACATGGGTAAGGAGCGTCCAGGGACCATGAGGGCTGTATGGAGCTGAGGTGCACCGGTGCGCCCAGTGCGGGTTGGGCAAGGATTTGGTGGGGTGTCACGGCCATGTCTTGCGAGAGGGCTGTGACTGAGTGATGGCGGCTGCTCTCTCCTCTGCAGATGTCGTGATCTCCACCGCCTGCCACCCCACGGAGAACATCATCGCCTCTGCCGCTCTGGAAAATGACAAGACCATCAAACTGTGGAAGAGCGACTGCTAAGCTCCAGGGTCCGCAGCTTTTCAACTCCGAGGGAGAACCATTTAGCGAGAAGGTCCGGCTTCAGAAAGATGCCGGTCTGTGCGAAATGGGACAGCAGCTCCCCCCTGCTCAGCGAGGAGCCACCCAGGCTGCCAGTGCAGCCTGAACTTCGTTTGACCCCCATCATCTACCGAGAGCCTTATCTCAACACTGTAAAATGTGTTTTCTGCTTCATTCATAAAAATGTCGTAACCAATTTGCTGGGAATCAGTTGGCTTCCCATTTAGAACTTTACCGGTTAGCTGGTTGTGAACGTGTTGGTAGTTTGACCTCTAGTAGACTTGCTAGAGCGAAGACCAGCTCCTTTCAGCAATTCTCTTTTGATTTGGCTGTACATATACCTGATTTTTATAAAAACAATATATAGTTATATAGTTAATATATAGCTTTGCACTTCTGTGCTTCAGCGGTGACTTCTGACGAGGCTGATAGAACTCTTTGACTTTCGGTCGTCATTTTGACCAATTGGTTTAAACATCTGGAACTTCGTAGCTTAGTAAAATACAATGAGTCTCAGGGAGAGAGAGACGCTCTGTGACTGCAATGTGGACAGCGACAGTTTGTTTATCGGAAATCTCACGCCTCGGCATATGTATGCAATTCATTAAGGAATATGACTTTTGTGTGCAAAATGGCTTTCTTTCAATGGCATGTAAAATCCAGATTTTTTTTTCTCCATGTCCCTGTGTACAGTTGCTTTTCAGATGTATAGCTGAGAAACACCTCTTGCAGCAAATGTAACTTAAACACATGGCAGGGGTTTTGAATCATCTTTGTCCGCCTAACATAGTATACGGTGTACATTTATTTATAGGATGTGTGAGGTTCAAAGGTTGCTCCTTTTCTATCGTTATTTGCTTGATCTGTTGTGCAGCAGTTGATCAAATTTTTGGCTAAAATGTTTGATGTGTAAAAACAAACTTTGATTAAACTCCTTTTATATAAAAGCTGTAACTGTTGTCTTGACGTTTATATGGAGCGGAGGAGAAATGCTGAATATTTATAGTTATGCATGTGGATGATATAATTTCCAACTCTACTTTTTAATTTCTCCCAGTGTATGACCTGCACTCCATTAGTTCTTCCTATGTGGGATTATTTTTCCATCCATCCACTCATCCTGCAGTACAGTTATCCTGATCCTACGGCTTTTTACATGTGAGATTTTTTTGTTTGCCACTGATGTGTCTCAGAACTTAGGGTTTCCAGTTGTTCTTTTGTCTTAATTCCAGTCTTTGCTCCTGGATAATAACTTCACCATGTATGTGCTGCTTCTAGTGGAAATGAACAGAAAATGAAAGAAGAGAACTCACAAGCCTTCTGATTTTAATAATCTTTAAACAGTACATCAAAGAACAACCCACAAAGCATGACTTTTTTTCATTTTTCTAAAAAAAAAAAAAAAAAAAAGTAAACGATAGAAAGGGCTGAATTTTCAATTGGACCAAAAAAAAAAATTGTGAATGTACATGGCGATGGGCTATGGGTACCAGAGCACCCTGTGAATTTTGAAGGTTCTTTTCTGTTTAAAATTAACATTTATACAATTAATGTATATAACATTCCATAGAATGAAGGTAACCATCAGAAATATATAACCAAGGGAAAAAAATTACATTTGTACAAAAATAGACTTTTTCGTTAATGTATTTTTTTTTTTCTTTTTTGTTACTGCTAAACTGCTACGACAAATGCAGTGACTGTTGGGGCTTCAACTGATCCATAATTAAGTAAATTAACCAAACAGAAAATGAATTCGAAACAAACACTCACTCTTTTCGAATTTCTGACCTCAGGCATCTAACAGAACAGCCCAGCTTGTGCTGTGGGACTGTCAGACCACTGCTCCTTGGGCCGCTTCAGGCCACTCGCGTTGGCCACTTCCCAATCACACACTCCAGGATTCGTGCACGTTTCTCAGGCTGGTAACTACCGCTACAACTGGATGCTTGATAGAAAGATTCTCACTAAACCTTTAAGTTCCTGAGTGACCCAGCTAGTGATAAGCACTCTACCTGAGCACCCTGCGTCCTGCTTATGTTACCTCATGACCATGGTGCTGTTTGCACTTTCTCTTAAAATGCGTCTTGGGTTAACACAAGTGCACAGTCAAGACACATCATTGTTTACATCTGTGTCTATCTCACTGCTCCAAGGTGACGAGCAGACCACTTGTGTTCAGATTTCGTTACTGCCCCGCACACACCTATTGTCCTTGTTGGGGGAGCATCCAGGACACACTAGCGATTACGCTACAAAAGATATGTGTTCCAAACCACGTCGGCAAGTGGTTTGAGTGATTGGTTCCCAGTACAACTTGGTGGTTCTTTACACTTGTAATTAGCGCAGGCCACTTGTGATCCAACAAGACGCCCAAGACGAATTTAAAACCCAGTGTAAACAGAGCCGATGACTATGACCGCGGCTGTTTTCCATTCTCTCGTTCGCTGGCTGCACCCAAATTTCACCCCTTGACCCTGTCCTCCACCACAGGCATGGCTGTTCCATGTCAGCATAAAACAAGTGCAGTTATTACGGTAAGATGGATGACAGAGTCTCTTCCTGGTCATTCTGAGCACCAAACAGTGTAATCAGGTGTACATAAGTCCATTCTGGGGAAATAAAAACACCGTAACACCATATCATAACGACTCTTTCTTGAACACCTGTGCAGGAAATTGACTATGCATATCTTCCAATCAAGCCATCTTCCAAGAGTTGTGGGGCATGCATTTTGTGTTAAACCGGGAATCATAACTTGTTTCGCGTCAGCTTTCAGGTGCCATGTTATGTTTTCAGGTATCACATTGTGATCGTCGTCTGAAACGCGCAGAAGCATCCACTGGGCTGTCTGTTGTTTTTGTGCAAACAGGATAGATCTATTTTCAGACACCGATGTCCCCCTACTACACACCCCTGCCAGGTTGCTGTCGCATGAATCTTCTGTTTAAAACGCATGAAACAAGTCAGCTGACAAATGAAATTTGGCCCCACAGTTGTCCAGAAGTGGGGGGGGGGGGGGGGCACACCGGCACTGTTTCATCACTGGGGTATCACAGTATGTCTGCGTTTTTGCGCAGCCACAGCGCGACCTTGTGCTAAGGGATGTTATTTACTCAGCAGGGGGTGTGGCGGAGGACTGCGCAGCCTACAGCCCCCGGCAGAGCATGTGCAAACCAATGAGAAACGTAAGCACAGGTAGAGGAGGGGCTACAGGACCCGGTACACGGTCATTTATAGGGGTTAAATCCTGCAGGTGGCATTTACAGGCTGCTAGCTTCACTGAGTAGAAGAGAACAAACATAAAGTAATCAGACATAAAGGCCACAAAACAAACAGAAAGGTGTCCGAAGACTGCAAAATACATCTTGATGAATGCTGCGATTCTATCCCCATTGCTAGCATATATCAGTTGTTTAACACTTAGATCTCTATATAAATATACACACTTATACATATAGACAAAATAGCTTTGTGCATGTATAAAGCATATTTATGAATTCATTTCTTTAACCGTCTCTTTTAGGAGTTTTCTGCCGTACACGGGTATGGCTTTTTAACCTCTGGCTAAACCATCTGCTGATTGTTGTAACACCTGTTATGTGTCCATCTATTCACATGAGAGAAATGACAAGGAGTAGTACGGCTGGTTGAATCTGGATTTAGTCAGCATGGTTGCAAACTGTTAATGATTAGTGCTTTTAAATTTGTAATGAAAGGCTAGTCACATCTACAGAACGGACCCTAGACAAGAGATTTATTTAAAGGAGATTACACGATCCCACTACTTGCAATTTATAAATTTCAAAAATATACTTGTACCTCCCTCTGAGTTTCTGGCTGGTGAGTACTGCCAATGAAGGTAAACACTGGTAGGATCTAGTTACAATAGTGAACTAAATTAGCATTCATTCACACGCTCCGCAGTGTGTGAACTGCCAATAATCTAATTCCAAAATTTTACATTTTAATGGAAATAATTTTCAAAATACATTAAAAACATAAAAATACTGACAAGTTCCTTTTTAAAAGAAAATTGGACAAGTTATTCTTTGAAACAACTTTAGAAACTTTTTTTGTTGTTGTATATACCTGAGGTAAAACTGTTTGATTTGCGAAAGCCTTGCAACGCTTCTGACTGTGAGACCATCTAAGTATTTATCTGATTTACAGCTGTTCTCCTTGACTAGCTAAATTGCATTGTTCATTCTGTTCCACTAGAGGGCAGTAAAAGCTCTCAGTTTCCTGAAATGTCCCTGAGCCCAGTCAGAGTTTTCATCAAATACTGCCTTGATGCACAGTTTCACAGCTGAGCACTCCTTAAGCTTGGTTGCGTCAGATAAAAACTATCCCGTGGATGATCTTTGGAAATGACAGATGCATAGTTTCGCCACAGCAGCACGAAAGTGAATAATATGGTCAAAGACACAACGATCACCTTCCACAGTGCCTCCCAAACATCTCCTTCAGTACTGGCAGCCATTGAATACGTTTGCTACATTTGGGCTCCAGAACGGCTTATGGGCCTAATCACAGGCTTGAAGATGGGCTGATGTGGTATCCTTAGATTGTCTGGTGGTAGAAGTTGGAGAAACATACAGAAAGGCTGGAGATACATCAGGAGAGGCTTGGGAGCCACTGACCTGCATATATCTACAAACAAACCATCTTCGCAAAAGAGCCCTAAAGGTCTCATCAGGTGAAGTCCCTGTGCTTTGATCCCCTGAGCGGGGGGGAGGGGGGGGCGGGGGGCGGCGACTCACCCATTCCACTCCTTTACCAGTTCATGTGCTCCTGCATTACCCACTTACACCTGGCGCCGTCCTTATTTCATACGGAGCGTTAAGTGCCAAGAACATAAAGCTTTCCTTCTTATGAGCACAAGTCCCATCCAGTACTCCTCCAGTCACTGGCTTAACCCAGCAGAGATCACACTAGATGCCGGTCACGTCTGCGAAACATGCGCCTTCAATACTGCGTCTGGCTGTGACGTATGACTTGTAACGAGTTACAGTGTAGCGAGGCTCCCATGCGGCGGCCGCAGGGAGGGATCCGGAGGTTAGCGGTCACAGTCTATTGAGGTACAGTGGAGTTTTGATCTTGCAGAGAGAAGTAGGGGGGAGGGATGAATCTGCTCCAGAACAAATGTGGGCAGTGGCTCATGGTTAAAGGGCAGAGAAAGTGCATGAATGTCGCAAGCCTGCAGAACTGCGCGCAGAAGGATCTCCGAGCCACTGTTGGTCGGCTACCACGGCAACGTCTTCCCCGGAAACTGAGGCCAGAGCTCATCTCGTGCCCCCGGCCCGGGGGGGCTTGCATCTTTACTGAGTGGGCTAATCCATCTCCTTAGAAGACGGCCGTGTCACAGTCGCCATGATGTGGGTTTGGCGCCCACTCACACCTTGCACAGTCAGGACGGTACGCCTCCCTGAGGCTGGGCTGGTCAGCAGCTCCCTCTGCTGGTCGGAGCAGTGTCCTACGTTTTCAGGGTCCGGTCCCAGGAGTCAGAAAGGAGACCCGACCTCCTCTTCTCGCAAAATCTGATTGGCCTGCAGAGAAACTCACCGTGTGGCCATCAGATGAGACGTACCAGTCTGCCATAGAGAGGCTGCCACTCTAAAACTCCCTGTATATAACGAGATTGTCCAAATACTTAATATCCTACTTTGAGCTTGGGGTCAGCGCACACATTGCCATTCTATGCAATATCTGTCTCTGCTCTGTGACATTTTTTTTCTTTTTTTAATAAAAAAGGGTCTCAGATATTTGAATTTGCAGATTTGAATCCTTTGTTCTCATTTTTCATGAGCTATATAATCGCAAATCTATTCTTTTATACATTGTAAAAAAAAACAGACCCATAAACATAATGAACTCCTCTGAAACATGAAAAAAAAACAATAAGGGAGATCCTGGGTGTTTTCATGGGGCATCAGGAAATCGTCCGCTCTTGTTCAGAGAAGCCTGGGCACTGGGCCGGCCTCCGCTTTAGGTCATTTGGTGTGGCGCTTCCAGCATCTCCATTAAGAAGGTGTCGATGGGTGTGTCTCCGATCAGCTTGAAGAAGAACAGGTGCTCCAGACACTTGAGGCCGATAGAGCGCAGGGCAGGCAGCCGCAGGAGGAGTTTGGCAAACCTGGCCGCAGAGTGACAAGCAGCGCACATGTTAGCCACAAGAGGGCAGCTTTGGGTTCAGTCCCACACGTGACAACACATGTGGTTTGAAGAAAGAAATACGAACAGTACCTCAAGTCAACTAAATTACAAAATTGATTAAACAAACTGTGGCTTTGTAACAAATCATATTAAACTAAATAAACTTCGGTAATGAGAAATGACAAGCCTCGTATTGGTTGCTGTTTTGTTTTGTTATACATAAACAAATACTAGGTGGATTTTAGACTTTACAAAAAATCCATCATTAAAGGTGCCTCTTGACCTCTGGGCCGAAAGAAAAATAAAATTAAATTAAAAAAACATAATCAAAATTGCACTGGAAAGGAATGGGTGGCATTAGACATGGTTTGCATGTAAATATGTGAAGTGTGCGGAGGAGAGATCCGAAGATCAGAGTACTTGAGCCAAATTGCGAAACATGTGACCTACAGGGCAGAACATGTCACCCAAAGAGCACAGCACATGAGCCAATGAGGGAAACACTCACCTCCCAGGCTGGTCTGGGTACTTCTGTTTACAGTAAGCCTCCAGTGAAGCGTACACTTTCTCCCTCAGTGCCTCCACCTCGCCAGGGTTCGACAGACCTTTGGAGTCTAGGAAATGGATTGGACAAGCCACACACCTCTCAGTATGCAAGCATACTATGGCAACGGAATTTACATCTTCCTACTGACCCCTTTTAAAACATGACTGAGAGTAAAGAGGCCTCTCAACCGCTGGTAAGAACGCTTTTTGGCTAAGACCTACTTTATGGTTACCATGGAAAGAGGTAATAATTAACTGGGATGATGCTGATACCTGACAGGCTTGAGGAGAGGAATAAGCTTAACCAAAGACTGATCCCCTTGCTGAGGAACTTTAATTTGATATAATCAGTTTAATTATCCCCAAAGAAAGACAGCCTATAAAATATAACACAGTTGTACACTAAAGCTTTATAAGAAAAGCATTTTGATATAAATGCTACATTCACAGCAACGCATTCCGGGCCAAACGACATGCAAAGAAAAGACCTCATACCCATATTGTGTGGAACATAAGGCAATGATTAGTTGCACTGATTGTGCATCACTTGTGACCAGTCTATGGATATAAAAATTATAAAGGGCCGCTGTAATGGGTAAATATAAACACCACATAATTGCAGTGAGGATCATTTTCCAGCCGTGGGTTTTTGTATGCGCTCGAGACGCCATCTGCTTTACTCAGTGCATATGGTTGATAGGTAGAGAGTATGTGATGCCATGATATCAGGATGGTTACTATCTGACTGCTGTGTGATGTGGATAGCCTCATTTAGCAACCCTGCTCCTTGAGAATGAATCATGCAAGTCAAATCACAAATAAAGGCTAAAAAGATTACTCGAATCTGTGAATGTTATCTTTCTGAGTATGGAAAATTTCTGTTTGATAGAGATGTTTTCAGAGACTCTTGGTTGGACACACCAAGCTGTGGTCAATGAACTTGTGCCAATCTATTGTAAAGCAAGTTTAGACATACTTTGCTCAGCAAGGGGAATGTGTACGATGGTGTGTGAAACTGAGAAGCGCATTACCACTGGCACATTTAAGACACCTAGACCAGGTCCAAGATCGCCTTTAAAGTAAGCAAGTTCTTTTTCTGGGATTGTACTTGGAAAGGAGAGTTTTTCACGTCTCTATGACGTCTGTAGGAGAAGGTTCTGCACAAGGAAATGAGTGCTGCTACAGTACCAGTTTAATAATAATAATAACAATATTAAAAGTGTTACAAATAGGTACTGGTGCCACATGAATTTGTATATGAACTTTTCTAAGATGAATAAACAAAGGAAATTAATGGTCTGACAAGGTGGAAAAGCATAATCCAGCAGGCGGGGTGCAGGGGGAGGGGGTCTAATTACCATAATGTAAGCTGCACGGTACCTCTGCGGACACCCCAGACAAAAGCGCTCCGGTGGACGGCTGGGAACGGCTTATCTGGCATTAAAAGGGACTTTGGGGGAAGCTTCATTTGAAAAGTAGGCCATCAAAATCAATTTCGCTCAAAAGTATGATCAAAAGGAAAAGGAGAGCGGACTGACTTGGAAGAACGCTGCTCACATAACAATAGTACTCAGTGGTGTGCACCTCACTGACAGAGGGGTCTGTTCCAAGGGACCACCTGTCTGGCACCTGTGTTACTGAGCGAGCCTTGTTATATTAACATATCAATACCAACCTCAAGGAAAGGTGGGTATTTAACAGGCTTTGGAACTGGGACAAGGATCGGGGCTGGTATTGTGCTTAGAGAATAAGGCTTGTGTCTTGAAAATTCGTATTTCGTTTCTGTGCCAGTAAATGGTAATAAAATGCACATGTCATATATTTATATACAGGATTTGACAGATGCAGGAACTGCTCTGCTTGGTATTCACTCGTCTCTGACCAGGAGACATCGCATGGCCTGTCTGGACGTGATAACCAGTAAAGATAGAGGAGAGAAGAGTGGGATGTGCGGGCAGCTTGGATGGGGCCTTGAGCATCTTCGGGCATTGATCTTCTCATCCTTCCTTATGAAACAGTTTCTGTGTGTTTACCTTAGAGGCCCCTGCCTCTTGAAATAAATAGTAATACAGTCTAATCACCGTACCCCCCAGGGATAAGCCGGCGTCTGGCATACCTGGATTGAAGAGCACGATCGCACGCAGACACCCCAGCTCGGTCTTGTCCATTTGCATGTCTCTCATCTTGGACACCAGCTCTGTCAACACCCTGTTGCGACCCGAATGAGAGAAGCAACGCATGAGACAGTCCTGACACAAACCTTGCAGCTTTTACCCTGGTCATGATGGGAAATCACAGCACATTAAATGTTTCCATTTGAATAAATCATTGCTATCCACCTATAAAATTCCAAAGAGTTTTAAATGAAAATATTTGCAGTGATGCTATTTTTCATCAATCTACATTGATGTCCACAATTAAAAACTGACTTGTATTTAACAAACAAAAAAAAAAAAACAAAAAGTAAAAAGGAAAGCAACAATTGTTTTGTTGCCTGAGAATTTTTGGTCATAAAACTACACATTTTAAAGTATCTGTGCTCAGGGACTTCCACTGTTGAAGGTAACATTGTACATGATGCTGAATAATTTTTCAGATACAATAGAATTACAATAGATTCGCACATTCACCAACTGCCATGCCTGTGGACACAACGTCCATGGTGTGGGGGGGGGTGCTGTGCTCTTTAATCATGCTGTATATAAGACAACGATGAGCTGACATGGTAGGATAGTCGGGAAATAAACTACACTATGTAAATCCAGTACCTGCCATCCGTAATCAATCAAAAGCGAGAGATTTCCAAAGAGCGGCTCTTTATTATACAATGCCTTTAATTAGTGGCATAATATAAAACTAAAATAGGCATGCCACCCACACATGGCGATTCCTCTGGGGTTTTGCCAGGGTGTGATCTAGTTCAGTGGTTCCCAGCCGTGGTACGCTACATTTTGGGCTCAATTAATTTGGCTGATTTGCACTGTTGATTAAATCTAGACCATGATTTGCTATAACCTTGATATCTCAGTAGTTACACAGCCCTTAACAGTAAAGTAAATTGAAAAGCAACTATTTAGTTTGCAGGACACAAATAAAATCATTTTGAGATTTAGTATATTTTTGGTATATATAAACCTTTTAATGAAGAACTTAACTTTTATTGGGCAATGGGATAAGCTGTACATTTATTCTTTTAAAGCAGCTGAAACTAAAATCGGCATATGCAGGACTACTGATCTAATTCTCTCAGCACTCAGGATTTATACAGGTATATAAATATTAATTCAAACACAAACATTAATACTGAAAGGTATACAAATATGTTTGACCAGACTGTGAATGCATTACTGGTGTGTAAACTCCTCATTTCAAGCTTGTGGAAACAACAGTCTTGATGAGGAATTACAACAGCTTCAATTACCAAGATATGAACCCTGCAGCTAAGGTGTTATATTAAATAAATCATCACCAAACAGGGTCAGACATTAAAATATCAGTTTTGCCTGATTCGTTTTACTTATGTACCCTCATACCTGTACAAATTGGTGTCTAGTTTAATCAAGATTCAATTACTTAATTGATTTTTTTCAATCAATACATTTTAGTGCCTATAAATAGCTTATTTTGCCTATTTAAACTGATTTCTTTAGTCCCAAAGAACAGGCAGAATGAAGCGATTATGTCTTTAAGGTATTCTGTATTGGTCATTTGTAATAGCTCCCATCAGCAGATAAAAAAGAGGCATCATCACACCTGCCTTAATTCTTTTCTCTTTAATGCAAAGATGTGATCCATTAATTGAAATGTGTGGAAAAAATGAACCAAGCGTCTCATGAAGGTCATAAGGCACGAATTGTCTAACAAGGGCATTTCAGCCTTAGCTTAGCTTGCGAACAACACACTGGTTTTTGGGATGCGCTTGGGCTCTGGCAGGGCAACTTATGCACAAAATGACTGGCAATTTCCTACTGGACTATACTGGTGTCTCTCCAGAACAGGACAACACAGCACGGTGAAAGAAGTTCACCTGTCAAAGATGGCGCCCACTCCAGCACTGTGGGCACTGTTGCGATGCACGTGAAGGCCTGTGGCCAGCAGAATCCCGTCTTTCACTGCTATCGAGCGGTGTGAGAACGAGGCAATGAGGAGTTCATTCCACCCTGGAGAGAGAGGGAGACAGAAAGAGAGAGAGATCTGGCTGAGCACAAAGTACAGAAGATTAGCATCAACAAGTGGCCTACTGCTTAGAGAATCTGCCTTTGTACCCTAGAATGAGGTCATCTAGCTGACCTTCAATAAACAGTAATGATGGTACATATGCAGCCTATGCAAATGGCATGGACAGGTCACACTAGGTGTACCTCTAACCAAAACACCATTAGGTGGCAGAAGACGGGCAACGGGGAAAACTTCACGGTGACAGCCCTGTGGAGGTCCATCCACCCATCCACCCATCCATCCATCCATCCATCCATCCATCCATCCATCCATCCATCCCCTAACCGATAAACTTGGTCAGGGATGAAGCTGTCTGGAGAAAATTTAGATACAACTCCGTGGATGAGATGCCAGTCCATTATATGACCATACACGTGCATGAGCATATGTGTCGGGTAAACATATCTTTATGGGGACCGATCACACACACACACACACACACACACACACACACACACACACACACACACACACACACACACACAATCATACTTAATTGAGGAATAGAGGTACAGAGCTCCTTTAACTGTTTTGCCTAGCAACACCTCCCCCCCCCCCCCCCCCCAATCTCAGTCCTGTGAATCTCCTTGGATGCTTTCGTCTGCGAGACAGCAGAACTAAACTGGTTATTAATAGAGCTAGAGAGTTTTGGAGAATATGATTTGAGACACAGGTCTTCCACACGACGTGACGGCAATCTGAAGAAGCCGAGTTTACTGCTGATGCCCTGCCTGTATCTACAAATGAAACAAAGCACTTGAAGGTGACAGAATCCCCTTTCAAGAGGAATTTTAAAATTGGTGCATTCATCTTTATTACATAAAAAAAAAAAGATTTCATACTGTTTAAAATGATAAACATAAGACTTTCAGTAATTAACATTAAGTTGCGAAATGGGTTCTCTGTTAGTAAATCTGTATACCGAAGACATTAGATTTAATAGATGATTATAGGAGTTCAGGGAAAGGGACCTATTAGCGGTGCGCCTGTACAGTCATTTTCTGTAAAGAGAAGTGCCACTGCCACTCAAACTGCTCAGAGCACATCCTTCAGCATCCAACAGCAACAGATAAGTAGGGAGTTAGTTAGCATTAGCTGTACTCGTTGGCATATTAAAGCTTTGGTGGGTGCATTCCGGATGATTTTAATGTCAAACATATGACACCATAAACATCTCGATACAAGCCCCCCATTTTTAAAAAGCACACTCTACGTTTAAAGAGTAAGCAGCATTAGCGCTGACGGGAAACAGTCATGCGCTCATGTTGTGAATGCGGATCACGTCTGTAGTGACTGCGGTTTCTGGCGAGCGTGTGACTGAACATGGTCCAGCTAAATAAAGTTTAATGTCAGCTGCTCTCAGTCTGAAGCCTGATTATGAGTATTGGGTGAACAGGGTGGTCTGCTGTTCCACAAACAGATTAATAACCCGAGTCACGTTATGATATCGCAATGAGGCATTGTAGGAGACTAACTTTACTTACTAAATTACCTGCTCAGACGGGGGCATGAAGACCAAATGTTTGTGCCACGAGTTACTAGCTAATATTGTCTGACTTATGAGTAATATCTAACTTCTGCAGCAGAAGGGGAACAAAATTTTATAGAACTGCAATGGGAAAAATATAGCTATCGGCTGTAAACATAGCCAGGCTGGGCAGGGGAGGAATGGGCTGTCTCCAGAGGGCCTGTGTGATTCGGTGAGGAGACACAGCCTTCGCAAGTAGGTGTGTGTTTGTTTAGCGTGAATAATGAATAATAGACCTTTACACTGAGTCGGCTGTGAGGTGTGTGGAGCTGGCAGGCAGGTGTAAATCCATACACCGTACTGTTAAAGATCTCCCCAGGGAGACATGCAGTGCAGGAAGGGAAGCAGAATCCGACGCTGGAAAGCACAGAAAGACACAAAGCGTTGGCTCCCAACGTGCATACCAACGTTTCCTATCTATAAATTCTGCTAAACAGTGTAAAATAAGAGCACCCAATACTGGACAGGTAAGCAATATTTCCTTGTAAATCTCATAAGACTTTGCTTTCCAAAGAAATAAGTTTGTAGAGTCTGAAAAAAATTAATTCATGTGCCACAAACTCATTTTGGGATAACAAATGATAAATGCACAAAATGTAATCTATCATACAAAAAGCACTGCACCACTGTCACCTGGGTCTCAACTACTTTCTTTAAAAAGCCAGATGTTTAATGTGCAATGTTTATGGCATATTTAACTATATCAATGATATATCAGCAGACTGATCAATAAATCGGGGATTTATTATTATTATTATTATTATTATTTTATTTTTTATTTTTTACTGACCAATTGTGTGGCAAGATGTGACTGACAGCGACCACTATTTGTGAGGAGCTGACTCCACTCTGTGAGAAACCATTTCACGTTATAACCATTACAGGCCGTAGGATATTTGCTGTGACTGAGGATGCAGGGTAATGCCTCTTAGGACCAGATCCCAGAAATGTGCGAAAGGTCTTTGTGAAGGGACAGCAAATCTTGTCCTGCTGCTCCATTCTCCTCCTTATCCTAGTTTACAGTTGTACAACCTTGATGTCTGGCTCAGATTTAGACTACGGGGAGTCAGAGTTTGAGAAAGAGATCTGAGAACCCTCTTTGTGCTGGTTAACAAGTTCACTTGCATGTGTAAACATCTATAGCCACGTCAGGGGTGAAATTAGGTTTGATTGGTGGGATTCTCTGTAATTTATTTAACTTTGTTCTTTAAAGTAAGAATATGCAAACTGGTACACAAGGTCTTGGAAGCATTCATCAAAAAATATATTCATTTCTTTTTGAAATGACATTTGTGTACAGGGAGGTCACACAGAGAGTGAGGCCGGCAGTACCTGCTCGTAAGAGGATGACCTGGTCGTCGAGGGGGAGCTCCGAAAAGTGTGGGATCCTCTTAGCCCACTCAACAAGGGTGAAGAGCTGCTTGTCGGCTGCCTGGCAGATGTTTGTGACCGGATCATTGGGCTGAAGAGGCAGACAGCCAGTCAGACAGACAGCCGAACAGGCAGCCAGACAGACAGCCAAACAGACAGACAGCCAGACAAACAGACAGAGCCAGTCAGATAGACAGGCAGACACCCAAACAGACAGACAGGCAGCCAGACAGACAGGGGGCATCAGGCAAACAGCCGAGAGGCATGAGCCGCCAGAGGCTGCGGCGTGTCCTCATTTGCCGAGGCTGTGCGGCGTGTCGTTACGAGCTGCTTTTCCCTGGGGATGTTCATTTGGAATTAATAATTGCTAAAAATCAGTGAGAAAATCACAGCATGGCACAGCGGCGCATGTTCCATCCAAATTAATTTCTCTACTAGCTGTTACAAAAGAGTAATTCCACAATAAGGATTTCCTATGTAACATACTGGAGAAATGGATGACCTTGGGCGATTTTGCTCTGCACGGCAGATAGCAAACATCACGATGAAGAAAGTGAGTGAAAATCTGGGACACTGGTATACAGACACGAGCTGCATAGCTAAATGAGCGTGTAATGCTGGCATTAATATGGCAAACAACAGACCTTGGCCTGTCTGAGGCCAGGTGTTCAGACCCAAAGCCCAACAGCACAAGGAAACTCTCCTCAGAAAGGTAAGGCACCCAAAGGGTAAAAAGGTAATTCAGAAAAAAAAATCTGCAGTAAATACGAATAGGAATATTTGTAAGTAGCTACAGTAGCTACTGAAGGAAGCCTACTGAGAGACGCAACATGCGCGTCATGGCAGGGTCGTAACCGCCATATGTGTTGACTGACCACATAAGAACCGGCTAAAATTTGATGTTTTGCTGAGTATTAATGTCTGAATATGGCACAGTGGTGCACTGGTTAGCATTGTTGCCTCACGCCTTTGGGACCAGGGTTAGAGCATCCCACAGGGTCCATGTGTGTGGAGCTTGCATGTTTTCCTGTATCGTTGTAGGGTTTCCTCGGGGTACTCTGGTTTCCTCCCATGGTCCTAAAACTTGCTAAGGTAAACTAGTTACCAAATTACCCGTAGGTGTGTGTCTCTGCCCTGTGATGGGTTGCCACCCCATCCTGAGCTGTTCCTTGCCTTGTGCCCAAACCCTTCAGATCCCTGAAGAAGACATGCAATTACAGAAAATGGATGGACAATGTCTGAATATTAAACGTACATTCATGTCTAACTGTTTCGTTTGTGCGGGTCTGACGTCACACAAAACTTGCCATGCACTTTGGTAGGCAAAAAAAAAGCAGAGAATTTCCAAAGTTATGGGCTGCACCTTGGCCCTGTTTACACTTGGTATTAAAATGCGTACTGGGCGATCAGATCACAAGTAGACAGCGCTAAATACAAGTGTAAAGACCCACCAAGACGTGATCTGATCACTCAAAGCACTTGCAGTGGTGGTCTGGAATGCATCTAACCACATATCTTTTGTAGCATAAACGCTAATGCGTCCCCGAAAAGGATGTTACAATAACTGTGCATGGGGCAGTAATTAAATCTGTACACAAGTGGTCTGCCAGACACCTTGGAGATGCATGATAGACACAGATGTAAACGGTGATGTGTCCCGGCGGTCCACTTGTGATCCGATCACCCAACAGGCAGTGTAAGACAAGGAGTAAACAGGGTCAATGGGAAGCACTGCCGGGTTAATAATAATGACAACTGATTGATATTCAGAACGAGTGAAATGGCAAAAGACCTTCTCGACCACTTTCACTTCTTTAAGCTTCTCAGTCTTAAGGATCCAAACTTCAAATGAAGTTTCTCCAAGGAGATTAAACCAAGACAAGAGCATTTTATCCATAGCTGACTTACTCTATCTTTCCTACAGGCTCCTTTAGCTACCTGTCACTGGTGTTTACTGGGGCAGTGAGCTGGTTATCTGAATGTTAGCTGCATCGCACTGGAAACCCCCAGTACTCACACTTCAAATGGCATGTGAAATCAGCGCAGAAGGATTCAGGAAAGATGTTATTGTTTTTCAAAAGTGACACTGTGTTCTGGGAGGGATTTTCATATGTCAGTGACATCATCAGCCATCTGGTTATTTGAACAACAGAATATATATTGATTTAGGCAATATGTTAACATTTTATGAAGAACACAGCTTAACGCATAATGATATAAATAAAATGCTTAATTAATTCATGAACTTACGAATACAGAAGGGTATACACCATGAAACCAAGGTCTGCTGTATGTCCCCAGTATATAATTAATTTCCCAGAGTTTCCATTGAGCACCAGACCTCATGTGAAATCATGGATGTTTCTGTAATTTGCTGTGTTTATGTCACTTCCATTCACCCTGTTCACAAAGTGAGTCCTGACGTAAAAATCAGCCCCTTACGCGTAATGAATGGGCCGCACTCAAAACAAAATTCACACATATTAAACAAATACCAGTGGTGACACCACAACTCAGATCTCAAAACACAAAATACTGCAATGTTAGCAACTGGCTAATGATAAACATGTTGGTACGCAACGTTAAAAACGTACCCTTTGGGTTGACTGTGATATAGCACTTTCATGATTTCAGTGTCCAGGCAAACTGAGCCCTCTTACCATTTAATACAATACAAATATGACTTTGTTTGCTATATATTTTACTCAAAAATTTTTCCTTGCACAGATGTTGAATGTTATATAGATAATAGTTTCCAAGTTATTTTCCCCATATTTATCTAACAGTTTTGCCAAAAGAAAAGATCAAAATATACACCATACCATGTCACATATTATGCCAAATCCTCAGCCAAAGCAAAAAGTATTACATGAAATATAAAAATTTTGAGAGAAAGGAAAGACAAAGGCATTCAACTTCTTAGTAATGACTGTTTAACTACGTGCTACAAGATAAATGCATTCAGCTTGACCAAATTCTAGCGATTAAGTGACAGTGTGGATTCCTCTTGACACCAACTCTGATTAATTATGACATGGGGGGCTGGCACCCAAAGTCTCAGACGGAAACTTAGTGGGACTATGCCGAGTCTCCACCAACAAACGGCACGACATTCTGCATCTATACACAGGGAAATTCCGGGGACAAGGATCGCCAGTCCATCTGACTAACATTCACTTGTGTAAACCAATGAGTGAAACCTGCAGACTTTGGCAACTTCAAACACAGAGGAGGGGGACTAATTGGAACGGAACGCGGCAGCTAGGTTTATATGTTAAAACAATCAGCTGGGTAGAATTTGATAGATACATATTTGCAGGTTGCTCTGATTGATTCAACTGAAGCCTGGTGGGACAGTTACATGTTTCCAGAGTGCCATTTGCAAAATGGCCAATCGCGTCGGGTGGGCTGGTGAATGTGACTCAGAAAGAGCCATGGAGGCAGTGTCTCACCTCAGTCATGTCTGCATCGCGCTTATCCCACTGACCCCATGGGGCCATTGAGTTAGACAGGAGTCTCCAGTGCTAGAGTGCTTTAGTATGTAGCAGCTGCCAGCTGGTCCACTGAGGCCCCCTTAATGTCAGCTTTCACAATGTACATTTCCATCAGCTCAAAAATAGCACCCATTTACTCGCATAACAGTCGCTGCCCTTCCAACTTCTCTTCCCATTTCTGCACGAGAACATCCCCAGAGCTCGTCTGCTCTCCCTGCTTCCCCTGATCCCCTCCTCCTTCCCACGTCCTCCGTCTTCATCTGTGAAAGCAAACTGGACTGAGTCATCTCGGTGCACACATTTCTGCATTCCCTCCAGTTTCTACTGACAGAAAATCCTGCGAAATGGAGCTTCAGGCAGAAGCGCGAGGGAATCCTACTAAAAGCAAATTTAAATGTGTAAGAAATTCAGCCCGTGTTTACGTCGTGGGTATGAAGGACAATTGAAGAGACTTTAGTCGGTTATTTTGGGAGTCAGACGCTGAGAATGTGTGAAGAACTTGCATTTCCAGTTTCCACCAGCGAGTGTCAGGACCATGCAGTACTCTGCCGTAAACCACACCAAAAAGCATCACCAGCAAATCCTTTCTTTGTTTGAAAAACTGCCAGAGTCTGTAAGATTGGCGAAATAATCTGCCAGCTCATGCACATCATTAAGTGCTACTGGTTATTTCTTACCTAATTTAACAACAGAGATCTACAGCCCTGCCTAGCAGCTACATCTGAAAGGTCTTGGCAATGTCAGATGGAAAAAAGTAGGATTTATTGAATTATTGCTGAAACATACACACTGCATTCAGCACAGTAAATGAACTCAAATGCCAAATGAGCTCAATGGTAGATCATCGCTGGAGTCTGGACGATGTCACTATAAATCAAGTCCCTCCTTACAAGTCTTCATTATACGTTGTTAAGCCAGTACTCCCGAATTGTCTAGCAAGCTTTCCTTTGATGTTCCAGAGGACTTGAACGTGCCTGGCACCTTTTGATGAACCATCCTCTCAAACACCCAATTGCTCTGCAACTTTACAGTACACTATCACACCTGGAGGCAACGAGAACTGCGGTGAAGGAGGGGGGCGAGGCCTAAAAATGGAAAAGACACTTTGAGGCAAAAGGAACTCACCGAGTTTGAGGGCATGCCCAGACTCCCCTCAGTGTACATCTCCGTCTTCGGTTCCACAGCCAGCTCCGCTTCTAGGATCTTCTCCACAGGCATGTCTTCGTTGGCACTGCTGGTGGACTCCACCTCATTTTCGCTGCGTTCCTTCGCCCGCTGCCGCTCCTCCTGAACAGCTGCGTTTGACAAGAGCGCCTCTGGTCACACACACCGTCGTGATTCTAGAGTCTAGTGTCTAGTTCTTGGCTATTTCTGTGCTGTGAGCCCATTTTTTGGGGGGTTTCACCAAAACACCAGCGGCAGTCACTATGATTAAAGGTACATCTCTAAAGTCTGACTTTTAATTATTTATAAATAATTATTGCACTGCTTCGGTTTTTTGAAACCTTAATTCAAATAAAATTAAACAACTTTAAATAGCTAGTGATTTTCCATAAAAAAACAAGTACAATAGGCAGTAAAAATGTCTCTGGTTGATTAGTTTGGCAGTCGTGTCCTCTGGCGACACAGGAAGTGGTTTTTGCGCAGAGCAGACATTGTGTGCTGGGCGCCGGGCTTTGCTCGGCGGAGGCGGTGGTAACCACAGACCCGCCCTCTGCGGTCGGAGAAGGAGAAAGCTGCTTATGCTTCTAGGTCTCACTCCGCACCCTCACTCCACACCCGAGTGAGAACCCCCTCTGCCTTTCCGTAAAACTTTTCCCTCCACTCTGCTCGTGTAGGAGTTAATGAAACAAGTGGGGAATTCTGGAGGCCGCCGACGGCTGAGGTCACCGATGTCTGGCTATGGGGTCAGCTTAAGGGTACGAGTTTGGTCATAAGTCACTACGGGGTAAAGATGGAGGAATTCGCAAGAGGAAATCATGTTAGCATTTTCCTCTGAGGGGGAGGGTATGCACTCATTTATTCCTGCCAATATGTGTTCTGTAGAATTTCATCTAGATGCATTTAGCTGATTATTCTATGTTTATGGCAGATGTAACAAGACTATTAATAGCGTAAGTAACTTGACAAATGCTTATGTTCACAGTTTCATGATAAATCAGGTTAGCAGGGAGCCGCTTTCAGTTTAAGTGAATGCCACTGGGCCCGTGCTCTGCGGCTTTAAAGCAGGACCCCCTCAGGCCTCTGCTGGACCTAGAGCGGACAGGGAGTTGCTTCCTCTGACCACGTCCGAGGGATGTTATGTGTATTTAGAGAGGCGGGGTAACGGGAAGAGGAAATTAGCCATCCTTTCTCAAAGCCACATGCACCCCAGGAAGGTGTATCACATATTTGTGTGTGCACCATGTACACACTCTTTGTGTGTGTGTGTTTTTTTACTCTTCAGCAGCAAGGTGCCGTTTGACAGAGATGCTTAGGAATCGAGTTGAGAGAATCTTCCATGTGACATCCACGACCGACACTTTGTCTTTGCTGTGGAGCTTGCAGACCGGCTATCGCGCGAACCTCATGCAGAATGCAGGCTACAGCAAAGACACAGCTCGGAGTAGAGATTTTACGGCCCTGAGCTGCTCGGTGGAGCTCGGCTCTGCCCCCTCCAGCACATGCCATACCTTCCCTCTTCATGCCCATGGCCAGACACTTCTGGTAGCGGCAGTACTGGCATCGGTTTCGTTGCCGCTTGTCGATCATACAGTCCTTGTTGTCTCGGCAGGTGTAGGTCAGGTCTTTCCTCACCGTCCTCTTGAAGAAACCCTTGCATCCCTCACAGCTGTACACGCCGTAGTGTTTCCCTGCAAGAAGTCACAAGTTGAATCTTACACAAGCAGCACTGCACAGGTTGGACGCGGCGAAAGACAATGATCAGAAGTTAACCTCATCTAAACCCGAGTAAACTGACTTATATAACTTGGCAGAAGCAAACCGGGTTGAATGTTAAGGAGATTCACGGTCTTATGTCTACTTTCACAAGCCTCTACCATTTTCTTCCGGACCAGTGCCGCACCTTCACTTTCGCAGCCATGAATTGTGGGAATTTAGACCAACTAATAAAAAACTGGAAGAGTCAGAGAATGATTCCTCAAGCACAGTTATGTTGATGTGCCACCAACTCCCAGAGCCCTGGTGGTAGTTTGTAAGGAGGGGGTCGATGCTCTCGCGGTGGACTCACCCGAGGAGCGGTCTCCACAGATGGCACAGATGTGTTTGGTGTGTGATAGCGCAGTACTCGAGGGCTGAGCTGGGACCTTCATGACTCCGTTCAGACCCAGCTGGGGCTTGATGTCCTCGGAGCTGCTGACTGGGTTCATGGGGGAGTTCAGCTGAGGCACAAACGCAGCACGACGGGTTAATTGCGTGATTAATCGTAGGGGAGCCACAGGGCAACACAAACTGACTTTGGGTGAAAGCATATAGAAATAATACAGATTAGGGAGAAGCACCCTTTCTGATCTGCTAAAATGTATGTGCTCATTATACTGCTAAAGCCCCCCCCATGCAAATAGCTGCGGATGGAAAACGGAAGTCATAACAAAAACACCACCAAATACGGACAAGTAAAGGGTAACAAAAGACTACAGCGCCACGGCTAGAGGCTCCAATAGCAGATTTATCTTTTCCAAACCAGAGTGTTAAAGGAGGCCTCTCTGCTGTCTGAACACCCTCAGCTCATCTCATACGGCGATTTAAGAGCCATCGGCCTCCACGCGAAGGAAAACATCCCGATAAACTTCGAGATTATTTAAATTATTAAGTCCAGCATAAAAAATGTGGATGTAAAATTTAACAGGCAAATGCAACATTTAACAGCAAAGTCCCCAGAATAAAGCACCACTATGATTTCAGAGAGGAGGGAAAAAGAGAAAAAAAACAAAAGTTAAAACATTTTCCAAAACGCTCATCCTCTGCTCTCTGAAGAGGTGGCTTGTTATTGTGTCGGCACGTCAATAGTGTTTCTCTACAGCAGTCTGTAAATAAGCATGGTGCTACCGGTTTGCATTCTTGGGAAGCGGGGGCATTTTCAGAGACTCTTTAGTCTGAGCCAGGGACATGCAACAGCTCTAACCCCCCCGTCCCCAAATGAGGGAGAGACCGCATTCACAGGCTAATGTAAACCATGTATCTAATGACTTGGGCAGAATGAACAGGCATGGTCTTATTCTCCACAAAGAAGGCTACACCCAGAGGTGAGAGCACCCGTTCCAGCAAGCAGACGACCCAACCCACACCGACACCTTGCTACATGAGGACGACACCCATCCTCATCCAGTCAATTCGTCTTAAAATCACATCCTGTGTCTGAAGGCATCTGTCCATCACTTTGATATTTTTTCGCAGTTCAGTTTCTCATCTCTCCCAGTCCTAGACCCCCCCCCCCCCCCCCCCGAACTTGAGAGACTGGGCTATGCTAATGCCGGCCGTTCTTTTAAGACAGGGCTACTGGTAAGATGGACAATGTACCTAGTATGTTTTCACATGACATCACAAAAAAAAAAAAAAGCCACCCTGTAGGACAGGGCTATACAAAGATAATGCCAGTTATCTGCTCAGCCTGTCGTAGCCAGACGTATAAAGAGAAGATAAACGCACTCATTCTGTTATTTACCTTTGCTTGACATACGATGAGGCTTCCTGCCTACTGCCATCAGATCTTGTCCCCGCAGGTAGGAAGACAAGCTCTTTGAATAGACAGCCGTGTACGCAAACCTGACCCAAATTTTCCTAATGAAAATCTAATGAGGCCTTTTTACAGTGAAGTGTCTTGGAGTGCAGGGACGTGGCCCAAATACTCAGGGGCTAGTTTAGCGCAGAACGTATTTGGAAGCCGACCAGAAAGTTTACAGCTAATCATGTTAAAGATATGGAAATTGTGCAATAGCAAACGGTTTTTATGCAAATGTTTACATATAATTTCCAAAGCAAAAGCATCTGAGCGTAACTGGCTCATTGTTTCCTGAACTGAAGGTTGCCTCCTAAAGGATGCCAATTAACATTCCAGCTCCAGAGCTGCTGCTGTATCCAGGTACAGCCTCTCTAGCTGTATACAGAACAACATAGAGAATGTGACCTGAATCCATGCTATCTGAGAACCGCAGAAAGTCGTTATTCTCTCCAACAAACAGACATGCATATTCAATCAGTTTCTAATGATGCCATGATAATAACTAAAACAGTTAACAAACGTTTCAGCGGCAGCATGGACTCAGCACCTTACTGCCAGAAGAGCTGGGAAATTTGTCAATAAATAATATCCACTCGGGAAGAACAGAAATAGATAACATTCATTGAATATTCTCGTCATTAAAAAATTCTGCATCACCCTCACATACAGTACCTTCCTGTGCTGCATGTATAATGTATATGTTCCGATTCTAACTACATGTTTCTATTTAATGTAGATTTTCGATGAAACATTAATTATCCATCCATCCATCCATCCATCCATCCATCCATCCATCCATCCACCCATATCTGTTAAGAAAGCCTACAGTCCCACAGACATGAGGCCGGACTTGCCCTGGGTAACATTCCAGTTTGCTAGAGGCTTCATGAACATATATACTATTAACTCCCCCAATAGCATGTCTTTGGACTGGGAGAGGAACAGGGAGGTAACATGGGGGGGGCATGCAAACCTTCATATAAGAGCCAAAAGCTGCAAAAGAAGCATGGATAAACTGATACCACTGGAGCACCACGGTTCCCACCTGCTAACGAGCACCTTTGTGTTTTAGCTCATTGCAGACACTGAGCTTCTTTTCAGTTCACCGCATGCGTAATTTGCATGGTTCCCCAGCAAGCCCGCTGAATGCACATGTGTCCTGCTGTGCAGTGAGATGAGAAGCCATCGCTGACCCAGAGAGTGGGCAGGAGCCTGCAGAGGCCCTGGCTGCTGGGCATGCCCAGAGGCATTTCTGAGACATGACTTGTGGGTAGAATCTGGCTCCAAGTCAAAGGCGTCCACAGATGTGTTTGTGTTGATTTCTTCCTTCTTTCTTTGACGCTCAAAGCGCTCCTCAGCATTTAATAATGTGACAGTAATTTATTCTGTACTGATGATTAAAGTGAGCCTTGGATACTCGTTCCCCACCCTGGCCACACAGACACTTATATAGGAGTAACTTCAAACTTGCCATCCACACTAACTTTGTAGTGCATACTATGAAAGGAGGACACCTTAACTTTATATAGGCAGGATATGAAATCAAAGGAACAGGAACACAAAGAACAATACAGCTTAAGTTGCTCCGATGAATGTTAACGAGATTCTTAAAGAATTTTCAAAATCAGAGAGATTCAGCTAGTTTAGTTTGTGTTCATTTTGTTCTGATCTTCTTACCCCAAGATTAAGTTTCCCTCTAAGTTAGTATTAGTTTTGCCCCATTTATTCCACATCACAAGCAAACAGAATCTCACCTCTGCTTAGTGCATGGGCCAGTCCTTCCAAACTGCTGCCTAGTTTTCTTGTAAGAAGAGCCCGATTGTTTGACCGCCACAATCAAACTGAATTGCCACCTCTCTGAGAGTGCTTTCCCTCTCCGAGTCTATTTTGAGTGTCCTGCAACTCAATCTACCCAGGGCACTCTCCAAGCCAGTGTCAGGGGACTCTGCTCTGGCCGGGGGGATGCAGGCGGATCGCGGCTTCCCCATTAAGTGCCCAGAAATAGAAAGGCTCTCCCCCAGTTCCCTCCTTCTGTGAATTGGCCTCAGGAACAGCACCCTGTGAAGGAAGGTGCCTCAGACCTGGGGGAAAACCCATTCCACACCCTGTTCCGTCTCACCCAGGGTTTGGGGGTGAACGGCAGAGTAAAGATGGACAGCAAAGTCAAGAAGCCTCATTCTCATCACACTGTGTAGTGAAGGGGACACGGAGTTGGGTTGTTCGTTGGAAATCTGCTTAACTTCAGGTAGAGTCTTGGGGCTCCATACTTAATGCAAGACAGTGTGTCCTGCCCTACTGGCTGGAAATTCCCTTCCTGAGCCTGACCCCGGGGAGGGATTCGTCAGGCTGCCACGCTCCAAGCCCCGCGCTCAACTTCCTAGCACCTCATACTGTTACACAAGCCTCTTAAAGGGCCCCCACTCGACCGCCCCGCCCCTGACGCACAGGGATGTCACATCTGGGGTCTGGCAGACATGCATCCACACCATGGCTTTTATTTGGAGATTTTACTTGGCCATGTGTGGAAGTTTGTGAGATATGGGCCTAGTCTTCACTTGGATCCTTGGCAAAAAAACAACCTCTTTATGGTTATCTTTATGCACTGTGTTGGGAAGACAGGTGCTGGGCTAGATCATTGGTAACATATCTCACCAAGGCACATGACAGGGAGTTTTATATTTCTTATTATTTTTCCGTTTTAAATGGTTATAAGATAAGGCGTCCAACAAAATCACCCGAAGATGAGCTGGAGGAGTCATACTGTTTTCTTGTAGCTATTCCTCATGTTCCACACATATGGAATGTGTAATACAAGACTGTATAACCCATAAATGTCGTGCAGAATCAAAATAAAAAGAGAGCTGTTTTGATATATGTGATGCGCACATTCATACTGACCTGCGCTAAATGCTAAGGGCGGTCAAACAGACGCACAAACCCAAAGCACAACAAATATGCTGGAAAATTCCAGTTTTTCAGCTAACCAGGACTCATCCAAGGAACAAAGACGGTCCTGTGCTACTGGAGAGGACACTCCGCTTGTGGTGACAGATGAGGATCTGTGTCCTTACGGCGCACTCCTCTTTGAACGGTGTCGGTCTTATATGCATTTAGATGCTTTTATGTATGTAAAAAATGACACGTACTGTATAAGACTCCTATTATCGACAGCGACAGCGGCTCCTCCTCACTCGGCCACACATTTCGGGTGATGAAATCACGCGGCCCCAAAGAGAAGGTTTATAAATCAAATATCACAGACTGTATCAGCAGGCAGAGGTGGCGGCGGGCGGTCGCGGTCTGTTGATACCTCCTGAAAGAGGCCGCGCTTCGTGGGAGTGAGGCTGCCTCGCTGCCTGCGTCACCACGGGCCTCAAGCTGAGGATCTTCGCGGCCAAACAGAGGAGCAAAACCGCCGACGTCGTGCTACAGACGGGGTGCTGTGAGAGGAACGTCCCCACGCAACGGTGTGTAAATATTTAAGAGGTGCGAAAGGGTGTGACAGAAACAGAAACGCAAGATTCCTGCACAAAGCAAGGCAGCCAGAATCGATCAGTCTGCAGCGTGGCAGTGCTCAGCCTGGCTAAGGGCTCATGCCCAGACAGTTCGGCTGGATGGCTACGTCACGCGATTTCGATCTTCACCTCCGCTCAGCCTTCATAAGTACCACAGGAGGGGTAACAGCAGGACCTTCATGATACCCACAAACCAGGAATCGATACTCGTATCCAATCTGATGTACGGAATAATAGTAACAAAGAATCATTACACTGTCATGTTAAACCGAATCTTTAACATATCTGATCTTAAAATGAATTTTAATTTAATTAGAAAAAAAAGCATCTTATTACAGCTTCCATATTTCCGATCTGACATCTTGTCGTTTTTATTGCTTAATGTAACATATTTGGAGAAAACATTATTACATATCATTGTAAAATTGGAAGGCCACAGTCGCAGAGGTGGCACAATGGCTGAGTGCGTAGCACTGTCACCTCCTATGAAGTGGGCGCTTTGGATCCTGCCCATGCCGTGTGTGTGTGTGTGTGGCGTGTGGGGAGTGCGCACACTCTCCTGGTGCTATGCAAGTGTCCGCCAGGTACTCCTGCTGCAGCCCCAAGATACGGGGTTCTTGGCATCTCTTGCCATTCGCCGGGAGCGTGTCCTGCAGTGGGCAGGGATGAGCAGGTGGCAGACGTGCGGATGAAAATAGCAATAGCACACTCAAGCAAAGGTGCGGCATTTTTTTCTTTTTTCGTTTTTGCGTATATTGTCTTGATATATATATATAGCATTTGCCGTACCTAAAACATTCCACAATAGTTGCATTATGTACATTTCTGTAGATGACGTATACCTAATGAAATTAAATAATGTACACCAAAGTATTTTCATTAAGCCTGTAGCGTACATTAAAAACATGTCACTCAAAGGCCCCAAGCTAACCTTTCCATCTTTGACAGCTCCTTTAACAGAAACTCGAATCAGCAGATGGGTGGGGTCCTGTCATAACCAGACCTCTCTCCTTTAGCACAGTGAGCTGAATGCCTGGTTCTGTATGAAGCTAGTCAGGCTTCACTCTCCACACAGCCAATGAAACCCAGGCTCATTTCTCAGGCTTAATTCTTAAAAGAAATTATTTATGGGAAATAGTCAGCATTCAACCAACCTTCCTATTTTAAGATGAAAATTCAACTTCACAAAATGTATTTGAAATACAGTCATGAAGACTATCAGACAGGAATGTGGACAGGCTTCATTTGGTTGTGTAAAATTCAAAGGGAGCAGCACGATGACGAAACAGACAAATAAGCAATAACCAATTAAAATCTCGTGATTTTAAAATCTTGTGATTAAGAAAACACCCACCAGTCATTCTCATTATATAACAATGGTATTGCATTCTTAAAAAAGGGCAAGACGTGAATAGCATGAGAACCACGCTTTAAAATGAGGCTTTAGAAAGACACTCATTCTTTACCCTTTTGTGGATCATAAATATTAACAGTGGTGTTTTGACAGACTGAAAGCTGAAAGATGTCTGTCAGATGTTTTGAGCTATATGCTCCAATAAAGGATTTACATTTTCTACATACCCCCCGTCATCCATCCATTCCACTGAAAACATGCCTGTTTTACATTAATCACTGTCCAATAAGCAGCACCCACGCAAAGAGAAGCTTCTACTCTCAACATGAAGGAAAGATACAAGCTAACAAAAAGAGCCAGACAGCTTCATCTCAATGTTTCATGTGTTTCCAAAATGAAAACGACACAGTTATCTGAAGAATTAGTTGCACTTGGCAACAATACGCATATGAACAGTATATCATCTCTACAGTAGCCTCATTTTAATAGTTATTTCTAAATGACTGGCACTATACACAGACTAAATTCAGCATAATTATGTTGTAGTGTTTTATGGTGTTTTGAGATTTAATGGTCAGATTTGATTTCTGCAGGGCATAACAAAAAAGTGAATTAAATATGTGTAGTGCAATAAGAAGAAAGCTATATAAATAAAGTTGCTGACTTCACAAAAGGACTGCCATTTTACTTTGATAATCGCATGGTAATTGTTTACCTTCTTTAATATCCTTCCAAAGATATTCCAATTAGGTAAAGTGATGAGCAGGACTTGCTTGCGTGTTTGTATGTGCGTGTATCGGTATGTATGTACACACGGTGATGCCGTGTCCATCCTGTAAGGGGAAACACGGCCTATGCTGAGGGCTGATGCTTGGGCCTTTGCTCGCGTGTTTATATGTGCGTGTATCAGTATGAAGCCAATGGTTAAATGTCAAAATCACACTCATCAGGCCTAAACTTCTCCCTGAAACACTATGAAGTCATTTTCTCTACTTTATGCTTTTTCCGTCATTACCAGAAATTTCAGACCACATCTGAATACATAGCGTTGCAGCTGTATTTGCCTAATTAATCCTGGCTGAAGTGATCACAGCCATGGCCATCATCTGCTGGACTCCATTCCTTCAGTCCTCCCCCTGGTCGACAGAATGGCCGGCTTGCTCTGCTTTAAAAATCCAAGAGCAGATTGCATTGCTGCAGCGTAAACCAGCGTAAATGTGACTTATGTTTCCCCTTTAAAGAAAAACAATGGCCTAAACTCAGAACATATTGGCAGCTCTTGCTGGATTTCTGATCTTACAGTATTGGGGCCAAATGTGCTCTTGGAAATTTCAGGAGGGGATCGTCATTAATGCGTGCAGGCCCCATTTGGTGGGCTTTTTACGATTCGCTCCTGACATGCGCCACATGGGTCAGCCAGGGCAGTTAATGAGGGCCTGCTAAGCTCATTTGGCTAGGTCATAAAGCTCGGCAGCCGCTTGTGGCAGACTGGGTTCACAGGTGACAACACCAGGGGTCAGGGTTCAACCTCTCTGTGGGGGTTAATGAGCTGCCTCCTCCCCCCCCAGCTGACAATTAACAGGTCAGATTGTGTTTGTGCTCCTGGACCTGAGATACGTCAATGGAGGGGTGGAGAGACATCGGCGAAGGGAGATCCAAGCGAGGCACGGTAAGCACACAGCTTGGTGTGCGAACACCAAGCTGACGTCCTCCATTTCCATATAATCCAATGAGCAAATCGAGAGTCTCGGAAATCCAATGCTGTGATAAATTCTGGAGGGAACTTCAAACGACACACCTGGCGGACCTATTAGACAGCATATGTGCACCGTATGTGCGTTCAGGCAACACGAGCTCTACCTCAGAAACATGCAGGGGGGGCCCAGTAAGCGCAGGAACAATGTCACTGGGTCTGGATAAGATTAATCAGCAGCTCACATGATATCTGTAAAAATGCATTAGCCGTTACCTCATTAGCGATCTAAAACCTAAGAAATTCCTTGAAGCTAATTGAACCCAACTGATGTTTTCAAAGACACATGCCGCTCTGTGTGTCTCTGTGTGTGCCTGTATGCCAGCGTGTGTTTCTCTCCATTACTCCACCATATGTAATAACAAACTGGACCAAGTCAGACACACGGCCATTGTTCGCCGATTCTGACGCCTATGTCATGACGTCATCCAGCACCGTTCTGGTGGTTTCACTGAAACCAGCCAGTAAATCGGATCTCCACCATTATTCACATTTTATGCCTGTACACACTCAACATAACATAGGGCTTGGTTGAGCTTCGATCTCTTGGTGACCAAACATGTTAAAGCTTTATGACATCATAAATAAGATATTACCTTTTTTGTTCTTGCTTCATTTCTTATAAAACATTTACACCTTTTTCATATTGAAATGCAATTTGACTCCAGTATCATCACCAACTCTATGTACTGCAACATTCTCTCTCGGGTAAGATCAGCCTACATGGGCACACAAAACTACTGGGCACACAAGCTACCATCCCCAAGGAAGACCTGGCACATTTTGAGTTGGTGCCAGCTCGAATCCATAAAAAAAGAAACTATAATTTATTCACTGCACTTGCAGTGTTCGTTCCACTGTGAGGTTATGGTCAAACAAATTATAAAAGGTCTCATTCACCAGAACACTACAAGACAGCCTCCTCAATTGTTGTCCGCAGTGTAAAATTAGTTCCAGTGCTCTGTAATCTTTTACAGCTGCTCTAAGATTTCAGTGTGGATGACAGTGTGATTTGCAAGGTGTCTGTCAGCCAGTGCAGGGATCCGAAACGACGGCACTAAGCGGAGTTGCGGGGCTGTGTCCTGGCACATACTCACACCGAGCGTCGCAGGGCAGATCTCACAGAACATTCCAGCACGGGGAAAGAGAGACAACAAAGCAAAGCCACTTTTTGACGCAAAACAAGAAAAGAGGGGAAAAAAATGTGCTCAAAATACATGCTACCTTTAACTCGCCGGGGATTGCACCATGGTTTATTTCAGCACAGATATAGTTGCCACTAAGATAAATTAAAAACAACGTATTCTACAAATTGGCACATAAGATCACTAAACACGATTTAAATAGCCCGGGCATGTGTTTTTATAAGGATGATAGCGTTAACCTGCGATTAAATGTGTGAACTGTTCCATTATGGCAAATAAAGCGTCATGTCATGGTTATAGCATGGTCCCTGGCCAACTGTTGACTCAAATACGTGGGAGAAGGAAGTTTCAGATCTATAAGTAGCAAATCCAACACGGTCTTTAAAGGTGAAACCTTTCAAGTAGAAGTAGGGACCATTTCCTCAGTACACATCATAGGATCAGGTTAGTACCAAAGTTACCCCATGGGGAAGACATCAAACGGACAGATGCTAATTGCTAATGTGAGGCCTGCGACAGTTTTGCCTCTCATTGATTGGTACGTTCCAGGCTCTCTCAACAGTAGTAGAGCGGCAATCGCACTCTGCATTTTTTTAACATGCCATTGTGCTGCCTTTAGGTTCGAATGGGGTACATGGGGCTGTTTGGGGGACGAGAGAATAGGTGATAGGTCATGGCCTGAGGTGGGGGTGAGACCAGACTGGGGCCAAGCCTTGACACGGACCCTCGGGGCTTAAATGAGAAACTCTAAGGCTCTGATTCATGACCTTCTTCTGAAAAAGAGACTTCGACAAAACATGAAAAAAATAACCAGCAAGCTGAGTATTAAGCACAAGAGTCACCTGCCATGTAACTCAAATCAGCATCTGGCAGTGAGAACTCCCCTTGGACTGTGCCACCTCACTGATGCCCGGCCCGCCGTGGACGCCGGCACAAAAAGAGAAGAAAGGTGCCCGGTGATGGGCAGAATTGGACGCCTTGAGGAGAAAAAAAATTAAAAATGATGCGTGACATTCTCCCCTTTCTGCTCGTGACTGACAAGAGGCCTTGTGGCTTCAGCCAGAAACAAACCTGGCCTCCCCTGGCTTCTGACAAGCTGTCCGGCGCGACATGGAGCAGAATACGAAAGTTACTCTGAGTTTAAATTTAGCTAGAGAAAAAAAGCTTAATCTAAAGCTGCTCGTTCTGGGGCATCGGAGGCCGGATGAGACGAGAGTGTTATAAAGATTCAATTCACTCGGCGGGGAAGAGGTGAGGCTGGCCTCAGCATACTGTAATTACCGTGATTTCATAGTGTCACTTATTCTGGATCATATGCCCTCTCTGAATATCACATTTCAGTCCCTCTCTAGTCCAGCTGCTGCTGCTTGAAATAAATAAGTGTAATATAAGTGCAATAAACAATGAAAATTGCGACACCCCACCTCTCCTTTGAAGCCAAGGCGAGATCAGTTTCCTAAAGCTGCTGAGCACTCTTTTCAAACACTTTAAGGACAGCGTTCAGTGCACTGCACACTTCCGGCAAATCACATTAAACTAGCAAACAGCACGGGCCTCTTTTACTCAAATCGTTGAGCATGACTGCAGAAAATATGTATTTATTTAAATACCGTGACACCTTCTGTACATGCTACGATACATGCTTTCAAAATACAGGCCATTTCATGTGGGCAGGAAGGAAAGAGCGGCAGATTAATATAGCCTGCACCACGTTCAGATAAACACAGGCGTGTAAATAATTATACACATATATGGGAAATTCTTCGGCAAGTGGTTTTCATTTTTTTTCAATCAATACATTTTTTTTTGGCTAAAAAGTACAAGCAGAAAAACAACTTCTCTGCAATGACATCGTCAGGTCTACCTACTGTGTTACCCTAGTGTGTCTTGTAATTACCTTTTATCTTGCCCTTATTGGCCTCATGTGCTCCACCTGTTTACCCTTTATTTGTAAGGGCTTAAGCCCCTAGCTGAGGAGTCAAGCATTGTCGCATGTGTTTATTGGTCAGATGTTGTCTTCCCTCTTCTATCAATTGTAATTGTCAGCCTTGTGTATCAGCCAATAAACCCCATGCAACCCCCATTGCTTATACACCCTGGTCTCCCTATATCCGCTCTTGGCCGCATCGTGACAGGCATGAGCATTCATAACAGTATATCTCATTAACAGTTGGGCAGATATTAATTCATGTGACACAGCTGCAATGCTAGCTGCAATCATAGCAGACAATAAGAATGGAAATTACCAGAATGAGTAGTTCACATATGGACACCTACATGCTGAATGTTGTGTAAGTATGATATGGGACAGAATTAATGTATGCGTCAAAATATATCAAGATGTTACATTTTGTACACGGTGTTTATGTTGTGATGTCATGCCTCTGTGACAATGAACCCTTAATAGTGCTTCAGCAAAACCTGAAAACAAGTACAGCAAAAAAAAAAAAAGCACTTCCGTCATCCATCGAGAGACAGCAGCTACCTTCCTACATCCGTTTCCTTTTAAAAACAATGAAGACCGCTGTTAGTAAACAGCGGCCCCCCTCATCCACGGCGGGACAGGCACTCGTGGGCTGCGGACATTGGCGGGGAGCGGTGACTCCCTACTCCATGAGTTTCCATTGCTCAAGTCATACTGAAGTTCAGCAGTTGAACTATGTGAAGGGAACCTAAGATGATAAAGCTAATATATAAGGGCACTTATAAGGGCACTTAACCAATTAAAGTGAACTTTCTTCCCCAGCACCATAAATAATTCTGACTATATGCTGATGCATTTTGTGACCTGAAAGCAAATTCTCCCTTTGAAAGGCAGAGAGGAGGAACACTGCAGGAAGCAAGGACTGCGGCTGCATATTTATAGCACCCCGAGCAGAGGCTGAAGTCGCGCCAGCACAGTGCGGCCAGGAGGGGGGGCTCTTACCTGCGGGCTGATGCTGGGCCCAAAGCCCATGGCCGAGACAGGGGGTGCAGGCATGGTGTGGTGGCCCATGGGCGAGCTGATGACGGAGAAGGGGGAGCCCAGGCCGTTGATGGGCGATGGCAGCTGGCCTGACGAGCCCATAGAGGATGGGCTGAGGATGGAGGGGTGCAGCGGGTGGGCGCCCATGTTGCGGTGGCCTGTGGGCGAGCCCAGGGGCGAGGAGGACAGCTGGCTGGAGGAGTCTGTGGGGGGGGTATCACATGTCAAAGCGTGCAGGAGTCAGCGCGGGGCATGGCATCGCACTAACCAAACTTCCTGTGTGTCTCTCTGCACCAGGATGCCATTTTAGCCAGCACCACCAGGGGGCTGCGGGGGGTGGGGGTAAGGGGCTACTCACGATCAGCTCAGCATGGACAGTGTTGGTGCTTTCATTCAGTGAGACTACAGTCACTGCTGTTCAGGGGTGCCACTCAGAGATTTTGGGCCCCATGAAAGCATATCGTATTGGACCCCAAACCCAGACCAGTCCGACTACAGTGCAAAGTTTTTAGCAACAGGAGTGCTTGGAATCATGCTAATTTCTCCCTTTGATGGCTCCCCTGCTGCCGTTACCAGGCACTGACATCACCCCACCTGACAGCTGGCACTGCCATGGAGATCAGGCTTATAAATCATTCACAAAGTTGATTATTACGTTTAACAAAGAATAAGACGCCCGCAGGCAGTGTGTGTGTGTGTGTGTATACATGTATGATGTTCAGTGTGGATCTAGGAGTAGAGCATTTTGCATTGCGTTACTAGTTTGAGAGGAGCTTTGCTAAAAGACAGCTGCAATTACAGGCCTATGTTTGGCTGCGTCGCACAGCGTATCTAATGACACCGGCAGCACTCCTTTGTAATTCTTCTCGTCCACCAGATGAAATAAAAATGATTTATATCGTAGCTCCATGCCAGCTGAGAATAACAATGGCTCCTATCTGCAGAGCTTCCAGAAGCACTTGAGTGCGAGTTCCACATGGTAATCTGACGCAGCCAAGTCCTCCCGGCTGAGGGCCCGGGGAGGGGGGTTCTAAGCGCACCTCCGTCACATGGAGCTCAATGTGAGGCAGCGGAAGAGCGAGTGGAAGGCCTCTGCCCTGCTCCGCACTGGAACGGGTGCTATGCAATTTGGTACGTGGCTAATCCTTAGGGACCCGTAGACAGTCCGCATTTTTTGTCCAGGAGCTGGGAGGGAGCAAAAATGTCGACTGTCTGGCAGGGAGCTTGGAGGGAGCAAAAACGTGGACCGACTGTGGGTCCCTGAGAACCGGATTGGAAAACACTGCCTAAGGCTATTAAAACTGATTCAGATGCCAGAAGACATGGATGACTTCACCTGCCAAGATTCAGAAGCAGCATGAACACGACTTCATGCAAACGTTATTCACACACAAAACAAGAAAATATACTGCCAGTACAACTCTCCTGCATGCCCTGGTGCTATACCACTGTTCGTTCCACCAGAAGCATCACCTGCCTGCCCCCTGCTTTGAGACTGAAATCTTTAAACTTGGACAGTGGGAAATGGGACTTTGCTATCTTGCTCATTTGACTTCCTCTGCCATCCCCTGGAGGATGGGCTCCCTCTTTGAGTCTAGTTCCTCCCTAGGTTTCCTCCTTCTAGGGAGTTTTTCCTTGCCACTGTCGCCTCTGGCTTGCTCAACTGGGGCTTTGGACGGGGATAATATAAAGCACTTTGAGACAATGAAAATGCGCTATACAAATAAAATTGGATCGAACTGAATCAAATCTTACGGGGATCGAGGTCAAAAAACACTTTATATTGGGGCAAAGAGATTCCCTCAAGGACAGCCGGATGGAATCTGTAGACTTGCACTCCCTGCTACCCGTGCAGCTCCTCCAGAGCACCAATGACAGATATAACCGGCAGCTTCAAAGTGGCAAATCAGCTATGCTTATAGGACATGCAAAACTGAATCTTTACATAGAAGGTGCACAGGGAAGACACAGGCCTTGGTGGCAAGGGTGCAGTGCTGAAATGCTCAGGTCAATGATAATTTTCAGTTTGTCCCTTTAGGATAGATGGTATCTGTAAGGGAATGACAGAGCTTTGGCTGGGGCTCTCAAATGAGGGACAGCAATCCACACCATATTTATTTGTCTGTCACCAAAGCGGACGAGCGTGTTGTAATGAGGAGGAGCACCCAGCACGGTGACAGGTGGCTGAGCGCTGCTCCCCGTCCCAGGGAAACCCAAAGCCTTGCAGACCGAGAGCCAGAGTGGGTCTGCAACGACGAAGGACTGACTTACGTTGATCTAATGAGAAGCAGCAGCAAAATGACAGCTGGCCTCAGTGGCTATCACTGTGGTGGGGGGGCGGGACACATCGCACAGTGCAGGAAGCTGAATATCGCCATCACACAGCAAGGAGCATGCTGGTGACCCGCACAGCTCCAATGGGGACGAGCCGGCGGCCTTCAGGAACCAAAATCCATCTGCTCACCCTTTCTGGGGCAGCCCAAGCTAACAAATGAGAGCGAAAAGGGATTCGGCCTGCGAGTCACCATCAAGAGAAACTCATTAAAACTAAATTCACTGCAATCCGTGTAACATTCTATGTGTGGCATACTGAAACATCACGTCCATTTTACTGATGCAGTTCATTTCGATGAAGGTTCATGTAAGATATGAAGTGATCTGAGGTCAAAGAGGCGAGACTCAAACAAGTCAAAGGGACCAGCAGCATCCAACGGAAGTTCAAGAAAAACCAACAGAATGCAACAAAACCCAGATACTGTACGACACAGCCAGTCATCCCAGAATACGAAGACTGTGGGAATCGTACCTAGGAACTCCTGCTCCTGTCTTGATGGGAGAAAGCCAAATGGTCCTTCAGAAAGAAATGAGCATGGTTACTGCATATTATAATTCACGTGACGTGAGACTGCGAGCTGGAGCCCCTTAGAGATAAAAGACAAACGTGACATCATCGCTTTTAACGATGGGCCTAAGAAGGCCAGACGGTAAATTAAGTACATAAATACGAGCATGAATGATGACCCTCTGAACTGCATGCATTACGCTGTCACTAGCACAGCGCTGTGTCCATTCACCACTTCACCTGGACTCTCTCGTTTTTCTGTCAGAAACGTCAGGCCTGAGTTGACCCCCCTGCCCCTGAAAGGAAAATGCCAACAAGGGGCTGCATTTCACTCAGAAGCAAAAGTTCTGCTGCTATTGTAAGAGGCCTAGTAGCCCCCGTACGGATGCTGTCTGTCTGTCTGTCTAAGCCGCTGTTTACAGGAAGCGGTCAGGGAGGGGGCGGCAGTTTCATGGGGGCATAGCTGCTTCGGTGTCGGTAGGGGAAAAACAAACCTGCACATGGACTGGAAAAGGCTTTATTTTTACCACCGCGGCCGGCGTTACTTATGTTCCTCGGCAACAGAGGAAGAAGGAGCCTTGCGTTGCTGCAGATTGGCGGCACCTGTAACAGGAAGTGGCGCTCCCCTCCTTTGAATTCTGCCTCTGAGTGGGTGGGTGTGTACGCACATCTGCATACTCTGCAGCCTGCGGGCCGGACGCCCCCGATTCGCCACCTAATGCAGGCAAACCGCGTCTGGTAGTTAAATATAGCATTGCTAGATTCTCAGTTTCAGAACCGGGTCCGGGAACGTCGCAGCTAAGAGATACAGCCAAGCGTCACAGGAAGGAACGTCACAGCTGGAGACCGAATGTCGAGTCCACATTCGTGGCATTTAGGGCCTGAATCCAGGAATGGTTTTTAAATCAAGTAGGCTTTGGGTGAGCGCTAAGTAGAATGCAGTATTTAGCCCGTGCTCCAGGGGGCGCCATAGGCAGACCCCACTGCATCTCATCAGAGAGCCTTGAGCTGGGTCAGTCCCAGCCTGTGCCATGGAGCTCGGCTCACATGGTCTATTCTGCTAGGTGGTGCACCCAGGCCCACCGTGAGGGAAAACATGCCCATTCCTACATCCCGCTGAGCAGTCAAGTGATCCTGAGAATATCAGTCGCCTCCCCCCTCAAAGTATACTACCCCCCTCCTCTTCGGAAAGCTGGCCCTGGACGAGGTGGTCCTGGGCTGGCGTGAGGGAGCAGAGGTTCCTCCGCCACGTTAAATGTGCCAGTTCCCTGTTTGTGCGGACACTCCGCCTGGCAGCAAAATGGGTCAGAAAAACAGAAGCGCTCCAAATTGAAACTATGTCATCCATTAAGGGTGGAGACAGCTTCTGGGTGCGCTGTCTGAGCCTCAGAATCCCGCGCTCCCCGTCTCTCTCACTCTTAATAAAACCTCACATGCGCGGCGGGACCGCAGCCAGACTGAGGGGGGGCGGGGTAGACAGCTGGCCGACCCCCTGCCGACGCCGCTGTCACTGTGTGTCCCCTTTCACTACCCAAAGCCCTGCACACCGTCTTTCTGCTTTCAGTCAAGGAATAAAGCCAGTTTTTCTGTTAAGAGACAGCGCCCAGCAGCCCAGTACGACGCTGTTCCATAAGAAGTCCAAATGTGTCCCAAGCAGATAGCAGGGGGCGTTCGTTTGCTCCTGCAGTCAGCCCGTCACCCTGCGAGTCCCCTGGTGCCGTCCCAGGTGAAGAGTGAAGGACTGGCCCACGGCACCTGGAATCGGACAGGTGACCACACTGCCAAAGATAAAGCATTCACGTTGTGCCAGGCTGTGCATCTAAACCATGACCCGAGCCGTCGGACGTGCAGCTTTTACAAGCATGGTCTCTCAGGGGTGTCCAACCCGGCGGTTGGTGCCAGGTGACTAACAGCTGCTTGGTGTGGCCGAGCTTCACGGTGCTGGCCTACATCAGCCCCGCACCCGGAGAGTCAGCCTCCTGCTAGCAAGCACTAGTGCATTATTGAAGGGACCCTCCCGGAGATGAGCGAACACTAGGAGTCGAGCCCATTACTGCCCCGGACTCCATTATTCATCAGCGGAGTCACTGGGGAGGCCTGGGGCCACGGGCAACACAAGCTACTCCAGAACGGTCTCCCCCATGAAGCAGGTCCCTCTACCAGCCACGAAAACC
The DNA here is from genome assembly GCF_023856365.1 of Brienomyrus brachyistius. Lineage (NCBI taxonomy): Eukaryota > Metazoa > Chordata > Actinopteri > Osteoglossiformes > Mormyridae > Brienomyrus > Brienomyrus brachyistius. The sequence continues at coordinate 19,244,864 of NC_064534.1, forward strand.
CAACCTCAGATACCTAATTACCCACGATTTTATCTAGGGCAATGCAAGAAGTCTGGGCTATGAACAGGGAAATAAAAATATATGAATCGATATGACAGGAAGAAGCAAAAGCAATCTGAAGTGTGAAAGCAACCCACAAAGAATTGCTCTGATCACTCCATCATTCACGGATTCCTGGAGGACTGTGGCCTGTCATTGTGGGATATCTCCTCCATTCTGCCAAGGCGACGCGCTCCACACGGGCCAGCACAGCCGCCCCATACATACGTTATGATTAACGCCTTTTGCCGCCGTCGCAATCGCTGCCAGCCAAACATGCGAGCAGCACTGACAGATGCCAGAGGCCCTAACGTGTCACTCTAATGCCGCGAGTGCAGTTAGCCTCTGCTATCGTGTGTTACTACTGATGCTGGGCAAACTGCTCATTCAGCTAAAAGAAAAAAACAACAAAGCTACTATGTTTCCTCTCACCTTTGATGTCATTGAGCTGTTTAATGGTGTACTAGCGAATGTGCTGGCCATCAGTCCAATCGAAAGAGTTTCAGGTCATTAGTATTGTGTCTTGCAGCTGGTCATATCAAGATGCTACATTTGCATCTGTTTCTTCAACAGACACTTTTATCAAAAGCAATGAACATTTGAAGGAGAAGGGTCAGCCGATCCCTGAAGTAATTAGAGGTTAGGGGACTTGCACAAGGGTGCAACAGTAAAATCGTACCACTAATCCTGGGATTTGACCCAACAAGCTACCGGTCGCTGACAGAGAGTCCTAACCGACAGAGCCACACATCGGCCTCTACACGACTGAAGACGTGACTCATTTAAAACTCCCCACAGCGTGTAAAATGCTGAGCGCGAGCTGGAGCAGTGGGTGGGAGGTGCGGTGAGAGGTCAGGAAGGCGCCATCAAAAGGTCGTGGTTTCAGACCTGTTTGTTCCAGCCCAAGGTGTTTCACTCCAACCACTTCAGCAAAAATGTCCTGCTCATAGGTCAAGGTCAAAATCTGCATTGTTGAGGAAAAAAAAACATGTCACACTGGATTTTATTAATGTGTGCTGGGTCTTTTCTGACAGTCCATCCTTCATTTTCTGATCTGTTCATCTGGCATAGGAATGTGGTATATTTTCACATTTTACGTCGCTTAAAAGCACCTTGGGCTGAGAGTATATGACATGATCTCCTTAAATGGCCATAATGCAGAGAATGTCTTGGTCAGTGAGCCACCAATGACTGGCAGGATGAAACTAACCTCAGTGCCAAACAAGACAAAGCCAACAGAGGACTTTAGAACCATTATTCCATTAGCGTTTGGCGAAGATATGCTAAAGCTGCATTGCCATTTATTGAACATATGAGGTTAATGGTGCTAAATAAGCAGACACCTACACATCTACAACAGGTATAGTAGTGTTCATAGCAGGAGATTAACCAGTTTTCTGTGGTTTCATTGTTTTAGTGACTGTTTTAGAGCTGATAATGTTTTGAGGTGTAAACATTTTTAGAATTGTGATGCTATAAATCGAATCTTAAGAAAAGTTAAACAAAAGTTTAAAACAAAAAATCCATTTCAAATGTAAAATATGAAGGCAACAAACCTAGATGAGGAGAAATCTATTAAAGCATTTGAAATGAAGTACGCGGACAAGAAAAATTACATAATTCTGTCTATTTTAGTTGTAATACTACCAATTAAAAATACACCTGCCTTACAGGCTGTTTATTATAATGAATGCCGGCCATTTAGAGGCTGTACACATTTAGGAAATCTCCGTTTGCTGTTGCATAAACATGCTAATCTTAGGCACACAGTTTAACTACAGCATGTAAACAGTGCGGCCCGGCGTGTTTACTCGAGCAGGCAGTGCAGGCGGCCCCTATCCTAGCAGGACGTCCCACACGCGAAGGCAGGGAGGACCTTTAATTAAAGCCACAGCCCTCAGCGGGAATTGCACAGCTCATGCTGAGAGTCTCACATGGCCACATGAAGTCAAAGCATGCTGGGATTGTTTGCTTTAGAGAGCGTGGGCCTCAGGGACACGGGACGGGGGGTCGAGTTCGATCCTGCTAGACAGGTATTGCCCGCGGTGGCTCCCCTGACCAGATCTATCTCATTGTGACACCAGGGGGCATCCTGCTGTAACCGCCCTTCAGCCATAGTGGATGCCTTTTGGTGTCTTTCTGTGAGCGTGCTGTGCCTCATTGTGACACCTGGGGGCATCCTGCTGTAACCGCCCTTCAGCCATAGTGGATGCCTTTTGGTGTCTTTCTGTGAGCGTGCTGTACCTCACTGTCACACCAGAGGGCATCCTGCTGTAACCGCCCTTCAGCCATAGTGGATGCCTTTTGGTGTCTTTCTGTGAGCGTACTGTGCCTCACTGTCACACCAGAGGGCATCCTGCTGTAACCGCCCTTCAGCCATAGTGGCTGCCTTTTGGTGTCTTTCTGTGAGCGTGCTGTGCCTCACTGTCACACCAGAGGGCATCCTGCTGTAACCGCCCTTCAGCCATAGTGGATGCCTTTCGGTGTCTTTCTGTGAGCGTGCTGTGCCTCACTGTCACACGAGGGGGTATCCTGCTGTAACCACCCTTCAGCCATAGTGGCTGCCTTTTGGTGTCTTTCTGTGAGCGTGCTGTGCCTCACTGTCACACCAGAGGGCATCCTGCTGTAACCACCCTTCAGCCATAGTGGCTGCCTTTTGGTGTCTTTCTGTGAGTCTGCTGTACCTCACTGTCACACCAGGGGACATCCTGCTGTAACCGCCCTTCAGCCATAGTGGATGCCTTTTGGTGTCTTTCTGTGAGCGTGCTGTGCCTCACTGTCACACCAGAGGGCATCCTGCTGTAACCGCCCTTCAGCCATAGTGGATGCCTTTTGGTGTCTTTCTGTGAGCGTACTGTGCCTCACTGTGACACCTGGGGGCATCCTGCTGTAAACACCCTTCAGCCACGGTGGCTGCCTTTTGGTGTCTTTCTGTGAGCGTGCTGTACCTCACTGTCACACCAGGGGGCATCCTGCTGTAAACGCCCTTCAGCCACGGTGGCTGCCTTTTGGTGTCTTTCTGTGAGTGTACTGTGCCTCACTGTGACACCAAGGATCGTCCTGCTGTAAATGCCCTCAGCCATGGTGGCTGCCTTTTGGTGTCTTTCTGTGAGCCTCCCTCACTGTGCAGCCTCAGCGGCTCTCACCCTTCCCATGATGAGAAAAACTCCACAGCAGAATCTGGAACGTTAGTGGAAGTTCTCAACCACCTCTGTACCCTGCTCCTTCTTTGAGTGTGTCAGAGGCCGGCATAACTGTCAGCCACATGAGCAACCCCTGGAGGTAGTGCTGGGCAGTATGATCAAAAGTGTATATCACGGTATTTTTAAAGATTCCGGGGTTTCACGGTATTACCACATCGCTTTTCCCCTTGAGGTTCACTCTTACCGCAGTAGCATGTGTTTACATCAATAAAATATGTTTACTAATGGTTTTAAAAAGGTGTGTTTTTATTATCCACAGTGCTTCCAGCAGCAAACAATATTTTATAACTTGCTGCTTATTCAAGTGTTACAGCTGCAGTTTAATCTATGCTATGTTATGGGGGTATATGAAAAATTAATTCAGTATGGAAAATTAAAACCAGTATACTGGCCAACATTACTAGTAGGCAGTTTTTATGTGTTTTTGTGCTACTTGGAGCTGAGGATGGACAGCAGATCGAGACCGGCGGGTTCCAGAACAGAAATTAAATCAGATGTGATTATTATGCTTTTATTCATATCGAATTTAACTATCCCCCACGAACAAAGCAAACCCCATTTCATTGGCATACCCGTGTCCATAATACTTGAGTGGTTTTCCCTTCTAGATTCATAATTAAGTTGAGGTTACTTGCATTATATTTATTTTATCCAAAATGACATAGATCTTCAGAGAAAGCAGGGTCATGCAGTCCCTGAAGCAGTAAGGGTTAAAGGCCTTGCCCAAGTGCCTAACGGTGAAATCTTTGATCTGACCCTGATTCAAAGTAGCGACCTTCCGATTGTGGGTGCAGCATCCTAACGCGCTAAGCCGCACTCCGAGTTTCTTTATACCTCAAGCAGAATTAAAACTCTACCCTAAGGATTTCTGCGAGATTACATTCACCACTCACCAGAGCCGCTGCTTTCTTCCATCAGAGTCTGACGGGCCATTACAGAATTATCTGCTTCTTCTTAGTATCATGGCAGCACGCAGCGTCCAGAGGACGGTGAGAACATCGAAGACGAGCGTGCCGGGGAGCTATTTTTACCCTGGAACGTGGAGCACATCTATAACTGTGCTCACAGCGGTCTGTTCGCACGGCCTCCACGAGAAACAGCGGCTGCCAGTGAAGGACACAGAGGCCGCGGCGCGCTGCGAGGACAGGTGAGTGCGGCCCGCTGTAATTACACCGCCGACCTGTGGCTCGGCCCCACAGGAGGGCAAACTCGTCTCCGCTGATGCCTATTGAAAGTTCCAGATCTTCATTACCTTGCCGGCGGCTACTCGAGCCGAATCCACATGCCAAGAGCAGGCAGATACGGAGGCACTGCGGGTCCATGCCCCTCCAAAGCCGGATGCGGAAGGTCTCGGCGGCGGAAAACACAGAATAGGGATTACAGTGTCAGTGAAGGACACAGAGGATAAGACCTGTACTCTTATGATCTTCCTTCTGTGAATGTGTTTTCCAGTTGGCGGTATCTCAGAAGCACTAGACGGCGACATGACAGCTGCGTTCAAGCATTATTCAGCTCCATGTCTATTAGCTGTCTGGATGTTTTCATCTCCATCACTGAATTTTACTCAAAAGCAAGGGCTGATAATGACTCTATACTGATTATCTGGAAGGTTTCAGAGACTCCACACTCAAATAATCTCACACTGACAATAGTGGGTCTGATGCTTCTCACCATAGACATAATCTCATCTCACCACCTTCAGGGATATCTGCTGGAAAGCAAGCCCCCCCCCCCCCCCCCCCCCAGTGCTGTAGTTTTGCGTGGAACTTGCTTGAGAAGAGCTAGCAGCAAAGTAGCATTAGCATACCCAAGAATCAGCACAAACCTTTCAGACAGGCTGCCTTTGTGTGAGCAGCTTTTCGTTACATGGCTGGTATGGAGAACACGGCATTGGGAGAAGCATGCACCATTTCTGAGCGGTCTGAAATAGCTAAAGGAAGCTATGATTCAACAAGAAATTTCCAAGTAATTTACTGGAATCCACTTCTCAAATGCTGCACGGTTACTGGAAATGTGCTCACACACATTACTGCAGGAGCCTTTTACATTTCGCCAAATCTTTATAAAAGCCGCTTTATAGGGCCATGGCCATATATGGACTCTGCAGCTGCTGTTTAGTGTTATTTTTCTTTTAAATATTTTACGAGAGGCACACAGGAGGGACACCTGCAGGCCAGTGCAGAGAGGTTCGTCAGGTTATATTTACACACACCGAGGCTTAACCTCCCCCTAATACTGTGACCCCTAAATCCGAGGTCACGGAGCTCTGCAACACTTAATCAACCCGTGAGCTAGATTCCCATGTCCTGCAATATGAATAATTGATACCCGACTTCACAACTACTAATGCAGAAAGACATAAGCATAAAGAGTAAAGTAACAGCAGGTGTGTGAGGGAGGCTGGACGTGCCAGCGGTGAGCTGCACAACAGCACACAGGTCCTGCAAGCGCGGCGATGTGTCTGAGCAGAGTGCAGATTCCACTAAGAGCATAAACACGATGAGCCCAGCAGCCCGGCGTTATAAAGCTGGAGGCGGCTTCCCGACCTGTAGATGAAAGCTGCTAAACTACTTGTAGAAATAACAAGAAATTATGAACTGGCTAGAACGATTTCCATGATGTCAAGACATTAATCCGATGGACAAACTCTAATAATTATTCTTAGGCAAAGACAAAACACAGCTCATGCATTTCTACGAATTGCAGTTCTCTGTCACCGAGTTCCCAATACAAGCAAAATTAACCCTTTATTTAAATTGTTTATTTTTTTGCTAATTTTGTTCATTGCAAAATCTTTTATATGGTAAGGAATGTATATTACATAAACCTTAACAATGAAAGGAAAGATGCTTATGAACAATTTTTGGCAGATATGAGGCACACAATTTGTACTTGGATGGATCCAAAATTTATCTAAATGTATCTAAACTGTAAACTAATAACAACGTATGAAGCAAACTGGACCTAGACTTAGGATGCCAACATCCTACAAAATGATATTTGCATAAAGTGGAGAAACTTGGCCATTGTTGACTTGCTGATCTTCCCATGGGCTGCATGAATGAAAAGCTGGAAGTGGAAGTTTTTCACAATCCCATCTAAGGAAGCAGAAAGATGTTTCTTATTTGTCAAAGCCGAATCGGTGTAAAGCGACACTCTCAGTGAAAGGCAAAATTTATCGAGCATGTAACAAGCCTTTGAAATCCTTTCCAACTTTTACGATGATTTGTCTTCCCTCCTGATACTCTGCATGCTCAAAGAGACCATAATGAAACACAAATGTGGGATGACCTGGATCCAGACACACTATACATGAAAGACATGGCTGGCTGGCTGTGTGTGTGTGCACGTGTGTGTTTGTGCGTGTGCATGTGTGTGTGCGTGTGTGTGTGTGTGTGGGCAGGGACGGATTATGGGTTGTGTGGGCCCCTGGGCAAAACGTTCGCGAGGGCCCCCCCCCCACCACCACCAGCACCACCACCACAACCACTGCAATTCAAGGGCCCTTGGCAGCCAAACGCCCTCCCTATAGGGTCAGGGGCCCTTGTAGGCAGAGGATCAAAGAATGTAGGCCCTCTAAAATAGACAAACGAATATACAGTGTTGATAAGCGTTGCAAATTGTTTTGGGCTAGGGGCCCCACGGGCCCCCTGCACCCCAAGGGCCCCTGGGCAGCGGCCCCGCTGGCCTGGTCCGTAATCCGTCCCTGTGTGTGTGTGTGTGGTGGGGGGCGCGGAGATGCTTCAGGCTCTGGGAGCATGGTGTGGGGGCGGGAGATGCATCCTGGGAAACTATGCATCTACGTGCTGCAGGAAGGAGCCTCCCAGGCTCAAAGACGGCGTGTGCTCTGCTCCGGAGAGCACCGGCCAACATCCGCAAACAAACAGCATATTCAACCAGGCCCTCTGCTTCCACCATAAACAATTACAGCAACGTGCCCAGCCGCCACCTCCCCTCCCCTACCACCCACACACACACTCACACACACACATATACACATACACACACACGTTAGACTTCATCTTTGTGGGAACCGTCCAATCATTCATTTCTATGGGAAAAACCCTAATCCTTAAACCCTAATACCCAGCCCTAACCTTAACCAAAAGTAAGCAAACAAAATACAAAACTTTTGACATTTTTTTTGATAGCCATCAATGATTTTTATTAAATTGAGTTTCCACTTATGGGGACCGAAAAAATGGTCACCACAACATCAAAATGGCAGGTTTTTATCACTTTGTGAGAACAGTTGGTGGAAAGAAGGTATGAGAGAAGGAGCCATCTGTAAGAAGGGAGATGGACCGAAGGGCAGAGATGCTGAGCACAAGGCCGGCTAGCGTCTCCCACACCAACCACCCGCCACACTGCCTCATGAGGAGGACGTCTGTTTCTACTCTTGGCTCCTTTTATAAGTCTATGCACCTTGAGGATAAATGTAAAGATTTATCTTTCTCTAAAGAGGCTTTCTATCCGCATATCTGTGAATCTGGAGGCTGAGGAATGCGTCACGGCCCAGGGTGGCCAATTTCGCCTTGTGTTTCAGGGAAATACAAGTAGTGAGTCTATAGCCCCCTCAGGGGAATACCTCCCCAGTAAAGCGCCCAGAGTGATAAACAAGGCTGGCGGCAGCCAGGGTCATGTGACTCGTTGTGACATCAGCGGGACTCCTCATGGCTGGCATCACTGCGGCTGGGAAATCCCCATCTCCAGCCACCGTGTAATCTGTGTGGCGGGGGGGGGCGGGGCGGAGTTCCGGTGCTGTCCATCTGGAGCAGTCACCCAAACACACACCTTTGATGTCACTGAGCCATGGCCTAATGATTCGGAATGATGCCTGTCTGCTGGCAACCGGAAGCGGCTCTGTGCCAGCAAAGCTGTCACGCTGCAGGACTCGGTCCTGTTCAGCAGTCAAAAAGAAATATTGGGGGGGGGCTCTGTTAGCCAGGCTGGGTGTTAGAGAGGCCAAAGTCAAAGTCATCTCTTCCCAACCCGCTCATCCTTCCTCTGCTCTTCTGACACACGGCATCATCCACACACAGTCAGTCACAAAAGTACGGACAACATGAGTGCATTCTTTATCTATCATAAAACCTGAACATTTTAAAAGCCACCAAAAAACACAAACTTGAATAACCCAAGTTGCATGCAAAAAAAATCCACTCTAGAAGCCTCTTTTTTTACCTTAAAAAGAGGAAAAAATAGTCCAGTGCACGGACGACGAGTGTATTTTTTCAGACTAAACACACCAGATTCTGCTGATGCCTTACATTCCTTCAGTTTCATTACTACAGTGTTTCTCAATCCGATCCACAGGAACCCTCAGACGGTTCACGTTTTAGCTCCCTCCCATATCCTGGCAGGGAGGAAAAAACGTGGAGTGTCTGACATGGCGCTGGGAGAAAACAAAAACGTGGACTGTTTGCGGATTCCTGAGGACTGCTTTACACATGATATAAAAATAACACTAAATTTGTGTATTTGAGAGCCGTTTTACCGGATGAACCAAAATTTCCTTAAGATTATAAATTCTCACACGTGGATATTAAATCATTTCTTTTACTGGGGCTTTGTACCAGTGACCTTAACACATTTTTCAAAGAGACATTAAAGGCCAAGACAGCCCCAATGGCCAATGGGGGTGGCTTAATGAATTACTCAATAGCGTGAAAAAGATTCTGCTAAAGTCATATGCACGCGTGTCAGCTGTCCAGCTCCCTACCAATAGCATTTCAGCTTTCCCTGCCATATGTTCTGAGCTGGCGTCACTCCGCTGACATTTCTGGGTCGCTAATAAGCTAATCTGACACTCCAGACTACAACAGCACAGCACTTCATCACGGCGAAAACGACTCGGGTGCCTGTGCAAACACAGCCATGCCGCTTGTCTGGATAGAGGCCTTTTCTGTTCGGAAATTAAGTGTTAGACGGCACTTTTGGTTCTGGTTTTGCTTTCCGGCATGGCAATCACATTTTCCTTCAGCTAGAGCCATCGGCAAAGGCCAGCAGGCTGACGTCACGTAGCCTTAAGTGTAGCTAGAAGATGTCTCTGTCCAGCTAATGACATGAAGTCTCAGAGAAGATCTTTTTATTTTAACAGGAAGCAGGAGGATACAGGATCCTAATCCATGACTGAATTTCCACTAAATCCTTGTCTTAACAGCTTAAAACCTCTTAAGTTTGAAGGGAAAATGCGTGCGTGAAAATGATGAGAACTTTTTTATCAATTAAACCAATGAAATTTTAGCGTTTTCATTTTTATCATAAGTCCTTGTATTAATTACATGGTTTGTTATTCTACTGTTCATAAAATAATAAAATAAACTTAATCGAAAAAAAAGCATTCCAGCACAAAGAAAATCAAATGATTATTGGCATAAAAATAGCCCACATATTCATGCTTAATACTTCAATGATAATCAACTGGTTGTTGTGATTGGCTCATACAGTATGGTGTGATGTCATGATTGGCTCAGAGTACAAGGGACGCGTTTTCTTTGGCTAAAGTAAACATGGCATTAATTTTGGTTATTACCCACACGCATAAGATTTTGTCTAAAATTCTGAAAACACACGGGTACGTCATAAGAAATGACATTTTCAAACATTGACTTTACAGGTCATACACTTCATTCTGCACCACTTTAATTAACGAGTTGTGCTCCGCTTCACAGCAAGCCGGCTGGTGACTGCCACTGCTCAAGGCTCTCGAGGTGACTGATGTGATTCCAGGAAGCCACTCTCTGAAGCGTTCCCTATCACCCAGAGACACGTGGCTAATGCACCCACGCACAAAGAAAGTGCGATTTACTCACCGGAATGTGTCGCAGAAAAAGCAACTATAAGCACCTGGACTAAGCAGCAAAAGCCAGACACCTCATCAGAACTGCGGCAGAACGAGGAGGGGGTGTGTTTCCCACTGGCACAAAATGACTCAACAAATACTTCCATACTTGTTCCACCTGGAGTCACAGCGACGCAGGGACTTGGGGAGATGCAAGCAGGGGCACAAGACGTAAGCAAGTGTTCAATGGTGTTACAGAGTAGCACCACAAGCAGATTAAGATGAAACGTCAATGTAAAGCCCCACATCCTGTTTCCAGTCCATACAACGTCTTTTCTTCTGCTGCTGTGGTGAACCTTCTTCCTACAAGTTTAGGACGTGGCCCAGGCCATTTGCCCTCTGCTACCGCTACATGGTCAGGAAAAACAAGGTGAAACACGGTGATTGCTAATTAAACATATTTCCCTTTAACTGGCAGCAAGCCAAAGAAGACGGAAACAAACATTACTTATAAAGAGCTCTGTGATGAGTGTTTCTGTCAGTTGATAGAAATATCTGCAGCTCTTGAGATAAGAGATAATAAGATATATTAACACCAGTAAACCATGACGGTTTTATAAATAACCCATAATTTATGCTGTAATATATGGAATTTTTATGATATTACCTAAAGATTCCAAAAGGATTTTCTGTGGCATTTAAAATGAGGCGCATTCAAAATGATAAAATGACTGGATTTTTTTGCAGGAGTTTAACGCTGCTCTTCAACTAAGAAAGACACTAACATTATAACAGGAGCAGTCCAGCGCTGCCTTGTTTCTCATACACAAATTTGTTGACCACTGAAGATGCACACACATTTATATACCTGCCATTTACAACTGCAATCATCACCTACCGCTCTTCCTACTGGAAACTCCTTGTCAGCAAAATTGGCCGGACCAGAAAATCTGCGCCAGCATTGAGGCATAGGCAGTGTGCTTATAAATGTACATTCGGAAGCTGTCGGTTTATTGGTGAAATGACTTCAGGTTACTGGTGGTCAGGAGGTCCTGCCTAGCTGCTGATATGCACATGGAGAACTGTGGACAGTCCGGACCTCTAGTTAAGGCTCCCCTCCCTTAAAACCCAAATCCTACATGTTACTGGAGGTTTTACAAGCCCGTGGTCCTACAGCACTGGGAGTTACTAGGAAGAAAGCAGAGAGACACGTCGTCTTCCAGCAATAAAAGCCAAGAGTCTTCAGCATCCCACTCAGAAGACTTGATTACAAACTTAATTACATTACAAAGAAACAGTACTCCATTCACTGCACTCATAAAGAAATTCGTACACGTCTACCCACACCCTCAGCCCCGTGTGCATCAATCCCACAGTTTCCGAACACCGCTCCATTTTGAACCAGTCCCAAAGTAAACACTAGAGTCTCACTAAATCAGCCCTAATACGCAGAGAGCTCAGAACAGGAGCCCGGTGCTGGCAGGGTGATGGGTTGGCGTCTGACGCTGAATAATAACCTGCTAGAGAGCACTGTAGGGCACCTAGAGTTTAATCACCCATAACCCCAATTACCCGGATGAAATTCGGAGCCATAAAACACAAAAACGAGATGAACTCCCCAACTGAATTCGAGTATAGACTTCTAAAAACAGAAGGCAAATAAATGAGAACCTATTGCACAGAGACTGCGAAAACATTATTTCCCAGAATTGTTCTTTTTTGAGTTCTTTATGCCTTTTTTGTGGGCAGCTGTTTAACATGAACAAGGCAGCCCAGGCTAAAGCAAACCCTCATACACTGCCATGACTCTCCACCAAAACATGACCCGAGTGCACATCCGTGGAGCCACCCTGAGCCGCTCCGGCTTCCGGGCAGAGTAAACAGGTCGTAACTTGGGAATTCTCACGTCCCAGCTTCTGCTACAGCTTGTGCAGGAGAAGCACTATCACACAAATTATAGGGCTCTCCAGTTTTGTCTGAAGGGCCACTCATTAACAAACTACAGATAGAGAAGATAAAGTTTCAGAGTTTGAGGTCTTCTACCTAAGGGTTTAAAAAAAAATCAAAAATCAAAGTGCTGGCCTTTAGTAGGTTGGTGAACTCTGGAGGGAAAATGAAAGTTACTGTGAATTTGTGGTAATCTAAATAATCTGGAACTTTATATTTAAAACTAATTGTTGAATTATTATATTTCAGAAGTTAAAATTAAGAAATATAACCATTAACAGTAACATTATGAATGCATACGCATGGTGTTTTCAGAACATTGTAGCCAAAAATGTGGATGAAAAAAATTAAGAAATAAATAAACAAATAGCTATAGACTATACAAAATTGATACCAGCTACATACACTGTGAATGTGTTATCCATTCTGATATTTCCTTACTTTCCCCCAAGAAGCCAAACAGCCTCAATAAGAATGTTCACAGACTTAGCCTAATAATGAATGCATCCCTTCACAAAACTTGAATAAACGCGTCTCTAAGGGACACAACATGCTGGAAAAGACATAGAAATGCATGCCCCCTGTCAGCCACGGAGAGGCAATTAGCCGCTAATTACGACGGTGGTCTGACCCACCACAGAGCCAGGGAGACGGGGGCATGACCACGGTTAATGGGGAGTGACGGGTCACGCAGTGGGACCAGGCCACAGACACGAGCCTTGGTGATTGATGGCCGGGTTCGACGCAAAGCGGCCCCTGCTCTCAGACTCCACCACAAACAAGGCGGCCACAGGCCAGGCGGACGCAGCAACCCCATCTGCTCCTCAAAGAGGCCCGAAATTCAGGTGAACATTATCAATAAAGCTAGGTCTTCGTAATGCTGGAAAAATGTGGCTTAGCTGGGAGTAAAGGTTAACAACTCGCTATCTGATTCTCCATAATTTATTCATGCACGAAGGCATCGAAAGATCAGAGTGTTTCTTGCCTTTCCCCTGACTTTGAAGTTTCTAGACTTTAAAGCAAGTGGAGTGGCTGAAGGACCTGGCTCAACGAGGCTGTAAAGTTCATCAAACTACGTTAAAACCGGCGATCTTTTCTTAGGAGGTTCATAAAAGCACATGACACACACTTGAGCATTAACCACATAGGCGGCTATCTGCAGACTGATAACCAGGGAATGTGCCGGTAATCATGTGCACGTGACAGTGCTTGTGTCTGATTTGTGTGTGTGTGTGTGTGTGTGTGTGTGTGTGTGTGTGTGTGTGTGTGTTTGTTTCTGGATTTCCCCACCTCATCTCAAACCATTCTGCCTTTTCACAGCTCAAAACACAAGCAGGTGGCACAAAGTCTCTCACTAGGTGAAAAATGTTCGATTTGCACACAAACGCAGGAGAAGCCAGACCACTAAGATGTAGAGATGCACACTCCCTGACAGGGGTAGTGGCTGGGTGGCTGCACAAAGCCCCGTCTCCCGCCTTAACTCTCACCACGACTACAGTGGAATGAGAACCTCCTGATTGGAGGTGTGAGCTGGTTTGTGGGAGACCGGCCTGCTCTATCATGCGTTTGCATCTTGAACATTGAGGTCAATGGCCAAAACGCTGCCACAATGAGAAATAAAATAAGTGTTCAATTTGGAATTACACATTTTCAATCATGCAACTCTTGTGGGACCTTTATAACTCTGGATCTTGAGAGGGTTAATCGAGCTTCTTCTGTGGAGACCATAGAAGCTCTTATTTAGCTTCCAAAAGCTGCACTGCAATTGGAATAAACAAGCAAACGACGTCCATTAGCCCATTCACCTCAAACACGGAACTCCACTGTAAACTCAATATTGTCAGAAGTATACATGTTTGTCACGTGTCAAAGCCGAAAGGCAATTAATGTGTAGGTAAAGCTTCTGCAGCGTAGGAAACAAGACTCACTGAGGTTTCCTGTGAACCACACTGTTCTGCTAAAACAAGAGATAAGATCTTTAATCTTCTGCTGTTTACCAGCTAACAGAAATAGAAAGCTGCACTGTTCTGCAGAAAGACATTAATTTGTAAGAATTTAGTGGAACTGTCAACCACAGGAAGTCTTTAACAGGAGAAGATCAGATGGAATTTATCCGTATACTCAGGATTATTAGCATGCAAAATGTACCTTGGGCACATGCCTTAGGCTAATATTTTCAGATATATAAATATAAATATATACTCTATATATGTATGCATTTCCAAAGCAACTCAATAGCCTTCGATGGTATTACAAATTCTTGCTCAAGGTATAATTTTCTTCCTCTGGGATTTAAACTCGAATAAGTCTGATCACAATCCAAGTTTCATAACCACTTTAACAGCTGTGGTTTAAATCTAAAAACTCTGGCAGCGAGGATAAAGTGGTAATATATATTATGTTAGGAGCGACGCTAACTGCTAGCTTAGTTATTTGGTTTAGTAGCTAAATATAACATGTTTAGTACGTAACAGTATATTTGTTTATGGTTACAGGATATTCTGCATGTGTTCAACCCATATTGTGTCTATATTTTTCACATTGATATAATTTATTAATGCTGCAAAAATGGCATCATAGATATTTAATAATAGGAATATGTACACCTGCTTACAGAATGCTCTGTGATAACTTCTCAAAGGACATTTGTGGCACCGGAGGCCTAATACTAAGGATATCAACAGTATCACGTTTCATGACAGTCAACCTCATAAAATGTATATCCTTTAAAACCACCTCTACAAACATTGTACATGAAAGACTCAGCCACAGTGAGAAATACAAATAAAAAGATTCCATGATGTATTTTTATCTTGAGTTACAAAAATGAAAATTTCCCCTAAACATGGAATTCATAAAATGGTTAACAGCCATAAAGTGATAAATGTTAATCTGAACCGATTATGAGAGTGTGATGGTACAAGCAGCCTCATGGGGGAGTTTTGAAGTCAGGTCTTACAGATCTGGGGGGGGGAGTGGGGGACAAACCTGCCTTCCAGGTAATACTGCTTCTCAGCCATAAACATCTGTATGCAAGATTCACACTCAGCTCAAGATTAAAAAAAAAAAAAAACTCATAGTATAGAGATTTGTCAGTTCTAAAAACCTAAACCACAAGGAGGAATCTCACTCTGCCACAACCACATGCAAAAAGAAAAAAAATCTATACAAATATGTTACATAACTTGAATATCTTCATTTAATTATGCCAAATAGCTATTTCTTCCCGAGTTATGTTGTGCTCCTAGCCCCAACACGTTAGCCCTTCCGTCGCCTACCCTAGCCAGTGAGAGACACCGCCTATCCTCCCCAGGGAGTTTCATCACGGCTCAGCTCCCTCTGGAATGGTCACACGTCATTAACCCTTTCCCAGCCACAGCGGCACTCCCCCAGCGCATTACTGTTGCCTCGTTCCGCATCACCGTCCATGTCCCTGGGGGGCTCGACCTTGGTGCCGCCTTTCTGCTGTCCCTCCCTGGCGGCTCTTTAAGCCCCTCGGCCTGGTGCCCAATGGGATCACGTCACGTTCACATATTTGCCCGACGTCCCCTTCCTGCAGCTCCCGCTCATCTGCAGGCCTCTTTCCTCGCGATGTCCCAAAGAATGCTCAGAATCGCCTTCTCCGATTCTTGCCCGGGCGTGGGAGCGCTGCGGATAGAGCTCTCTGCCGCTTCTGCACGCATACCAGCCAAGAAAATACACCAGAGCTTCTTATTCACTCGCTTTCCTTCCTCCGCACTTGACAGCCTCGAGCCCAGCTCATTAATTGGTCCCATTGGACAATTAGCACATTTGTCGGGCAGCAGCAGACAGTCCGGCTGTGAAGGCCTCTGCGTAACAGGTACGCGGGCTGGAGATCCTGGAGACGTGCACTAATGGGCTACTTCCTGGAAACATATCTGTTACCACTCTGATTACAATGGGAGCCAAGTGCTGTCACATTTTAGCACTAACATTGTTCAATTGATGACTGTACTATCTATGTTATGATACTACTGTGTTTACAGTACTATGTATTTTCCCTGTTACTACGCCGAAATGGAAAGTGATGATGCAGTTAGAAATGCAGTTGTTTAACATAAATAATTAGCGGTAATAATTTTTTAGTATATTTTATATTGCATCACTATATCTTCTGTTCTGACCGCCCTGCAGGAGGCAACAGTGGAGCAAAGTCAACAAAGTGAAAAGTGAAAGACTTATTTCCTCTGCTGAAATATAGCTGCTTGTTAAAAACCAGAAGATTCAGCTTGACTATCATTGGCCACACTAGCTCCAAAAGTTCTTGAGGAGAAACAAACCCTGACCTGACTAAGTTACTGATGCGTCCAATTCATTGGCCACACTTGCTTCAGGAGTTCTGAAAGAGAAACAAACTCTGGCTTGACTATGTTACTGATGTATCCAGGTCACTGGCCACGCTTAGCTCCGGAAGTGCTTGAGGAGAGACAAACTAACTTGTGACTATGTTACTGATGTGTCCAGTGAGTAGACTTCATCATGGTTCTGAACAGCTCAACATTAGTGCAATCTGCAGGGTGAGACTCAGGTAAGGTGAATGAGTGTCACTGAGGGGTCGGCCTGCTCAGGGTCTGCTCAGCTTGGGCAGTGGACTATTAAACGCTGTGTTTCCATGAGGAGCCCACAGACTGGGGGGGACTGGGGCACAACCTCCGGCCTTGTACTTCAGTGGCACCTGGACCAAGCACACGCCCCAGAATCCTGTCCTGCCCTTGTTTGTTCTCTCAGGACGTTTCCCTGACCATTTATGAATGAAACTTCTAACCCCCTCCTCTTCCCAAAAGAATATTTCAGGTTGACCGATCAAATGTTCCTTCCCTCATGTTTATACTCGCCAGTCTGAGCAGTCAGTTCACCTCGGCCTGAGGCAATGAACCTCGAAGGGTACAGCACGCTCTGGTGTGTCCGACGACATAGTAGCTTAGCAACCAGAAAGGGATCCTCCGGCATACACAGTGAGTTTAGCTTCATCGGAGAACAAATACAAACACGTGTTATCAGGTGAATGGACAATTCCTGCACAACTGCCGTATTTAAGGCTAAATGCTTCTGCTCCAAGCTGAAAAAAGTACATAGGTCCTCTGCCACTTTACCTCACCACATCATCAGCAGTAATGTTACGGCTGGCAGGGTACCCAGCTAGCCAAGTGCCGGTACCTTCTGAGGCAGGTCGTCAGGACCTGGACAACTGCCTGTCAGCACGAGCCGGTAAAACTACACGTTCACTACAAATGATGCTAGTGCACCGCACCAACGGGGACAGCGGTAGCAAAAAAGCTAGGTCAGTCAGGTCAGTCGGGTCAGCTAGGGTCCTGAAGTACGACTTGCTTGATGATGCGTAACTTGTGGAGGATTCCCCACTAAGCTTTATGCCTATACACACCACGCCCACATGGCACAACGATTGGTGGCCATTGTTGGGAGATGGATTGAAGGAGCGGTCCAAGGAGCAGAGGAAAGCCCTGAGGATTCCCTGCCAAACCTTTACTTCAATATACACTATGCAGATGTGGCATAGCCAGCGGTGGGCTGAAGGATGGGTCTGGGGAGTAGAGGAAAGCCCTGTCATCAAGGAGCCACAGCAATCAGATAGCGTTTCAGTCCGATAGTGCCGAGGAGAGATTAAGTGCTCAGCGAGCTATCAAAGGCTTAGCTGCTCCTTCTCGCTGTGATAAAGACCCTTGATTGATAGCGACCCCCGGACAGGATCACCTCAGCCACCCCCCCCCACCGCCTGCCGACATGATGGAGGAGTCCATGCCTGTGAGGCGGGGACAGCCCAGGAGCATGGCTACCCTCGGATCTGACCCCTTCCCAATTCCTGGTGCCCATAAAAAAATACACACTTACACACATATACAAACATAACTCGATTGCTTCCCCCTGAGCACATAAACCCAGATCTGAAATGTTTTTACCTGCCAGAAATTACATGGCCACACGTACAGTGCAATACCTTTACCATGGTTGTGAATCTGAACCTAATCCGAGTTCTGTGACACAAAAAAAAAAATCATTATAAAGACTAATTCTAATTCATAATGTGATTAGTCAACAATGTGACTGATGGCTGGAAAATTTTCATAAGCAAATATAAAAGAAGGGACCAAGCAGAGAAATGAGCAATAAGTAGTGAGAAATAACAGAAGACACTGGGGTTAATAATGTTGGTCAGCAGTGTTCCTGAGGCAGCGGTAGGGGAATTAGTTCTCCTCTTTGTTCTTCATGACATCATCCTGCTCTTAGTCCACTTCTCGAGCTTGCTGCCCAGTCTTGTTCCCCAAATCAACATTTGGCAAATGTCATGGTAGCAGATCTGCATAGGAGAACTATTGCTTCTTGTTTTTGAGCGCTGTTGTTAGGTAATGAATAGGGCTGAATACATGTACCGTTCAGTACATCATTTTCGGTGCGGTACGCACAATGAAATGAATGAATACATTTATTAACATGTTCACAAGTATTAATAAAGTTCACAAGTAGATGTTTAGCATGGAAAACATTATGCTAATTGTGGCTGCGAATTGGTTACGGCTAATGCTCGTAACAGTCAGTCATAATCGCCTTTTTGTGAACAGTTTGATTTTACAGATAAAACGCAACCAATACCAGAGACAGAGTAGCTGATAAGACCGTTTGTTGGCTATGCTGCTGGTAACACATCCGACATGCTCATGTGACACAACATCATCCGCATGTGTGGATGACCAGAGCAAGGCAGAAACTGCATCTGCCAATTAGTCTCCCAGTGGCTTTTGCCAGGAAATTCAGACCAGACTAAAAAAATAAGTACGACTATAGGGGTGTTTATCGCTACAGATATGCGATCATACTCTGTAGAAGAGAACATGGGACTTAGACAGGATTTAGTTCATCATCATTGTTATGATGTTACATTTTCGATTAATTTATTTCATATATTTGTGTTTACAAATATGCAAATAAGCATATGTTACAGACACATGCTTTTGGTTTACAACTGTTCTTAATTGTCTTTCTGTTTGCATATTTAATACGAAAGTTCAAAATAAATTCTGCTTTCCCAGCTGCACCAAAATTGTACTGAACCTTGAACCTGAAGCCGCGGTTCATACCGAACCATGAATTTTGTGATTTTTACACCCATAACAATGAATATGGAAAACATCTTTGTGTACCAATAGATAGAACAACCTAACGTATCTCTTAAGTTGGTAGAACATTTGGTGCCTCTTTATATAATATATTGTCAATCCTGCCCATACTGCAATCAGGGAGTCCCAGCGCAAACCCCATTGATGTATTTTCATATGGGGCCTTTTGCTGCTCCATGCATTAGAAGTAGGTATCCCGGTCTCATACACTCTCGGAGTTACTCTGGTGAGAAGGGTGGACTATTCAACTTTGCTGTTCTGACCTCCTTAACAAATGATCCTGCAGGATCTGAAAGGGCGGGGTCAATCTCATCCCAGAGGGAGGAGAACATATCAGCGAGAACGGACTCTTGCCGTGACCTCCTCCACCTTCGCCAGACCCCCGCTAAGACATTCGGGGGCAGGGGGTAAGGTGAGTCCCCAGGGAGTCCACGTGCGCTCCAGGAACACGCATGGCATGCTCCGCCCCACAGCTCTCTGTCGACCTGTCATGATACTTTTCATGTTTCATGTTTCGGAAGGGAGGAACAGCAAACGGGCGGGGTGGGGGGGGGGGGGGTCACATGCTTATGGCCTCTAATAATAAACACATTCCTGAATAGCAGGAAGGCCTCATAAAATCTATATTTTGCTGTTCATACAATTCATAAGTGCTTGCTGGGTCGTTCCAGCTGTGGACAGTCGTGTGAACACCATCATTCCTCGGTTTAGACTCTCACTTTCAGTCAGATTTACAATAAATACTACTGAAAGTAAATGTTACTATTCTAACTTATTACATCCATTTTTCCTTTACAGTGACTTTCAGTCGATGGAGGCACCATGTCTTGAAGTTAGAGCCAATGAAGAACTAAGACTCTATAAGTCTGACTAAAAACACCAATGATACTGATGTCATACTGATAGGTAACCATCCAGACAAAGAATCGGCAACGTGTCCCCTGCCGAAACCCATTCTTGCTGGAGGTAAATAAATCGCCCGCGTTGTATGGGTCTCCCTCTCCAAGAGGCAGCTGCCACTTTAATTTTAACAACAGAGACCATATGTGAAGCCAGTGTTGACAATCAGACTCTATTACGGAGCAGGCGGCTGCATTCATCAGGAAAAAATTAGCCCAGTGCTGGGCGGCGTGCTCCCATTGGCTGCCCGCGCAGCCTGAGCCGTTTGAGGCCACCCCAGACATTCCAGTGGATAATCTTTTCCATTCCTCCACTCTGCTCCTCGCAGAGAAGCCGGATCGCCACACAAGGCCTGCATTGTACGGCCGCCTAAAAAACACGCTCTTTCTTTTTCCGTCTTTTTTTCTTTCGGCCCCTTTATACTGCACCTTTCTGGGGCGGCGCCTCTCCAGGCAGCACCCAGGCGGCAAGCGTCGGTCTTCTCACTGTTGGGCACACGCAGGGCGGCGCGGAAAACAACTCGCCACATCACCAGGGTGGACGACATCCCGGGAGACCTAGGTTCTTTCCGGCGACCTCCACTCGCCCCTTTTCTAGCTGTCTGCATGCCGGGCAACAAGCTATCAATGTGGTCGGCTCAGGCTGCCGAGAATCACGGAAGACACAGAGCTTCCCGGGCGCCCCGCATGCGGCTGCTCTGACTTACGGGCACACGTCCTATAATTGAAGACCCGTAAACCAGGCTCACACTAAAGTACGAGAACTCCAACACCACCCCGCCTCCCCTTGTAACCACACCTCAGCATTTACACAACAACTGTGTCAAAACAAACTTTGCCAAACAGGGCCCATTTCCCTGCAATTTCTCCGGGAGGCACTGAACTCACCAGGAATCCATCGTCTTGCCTCGGTCGTGTCGTAAACATCGAGCCGCATCAAAGACCCAAAAAAAAAAGCACGAAAGCCATAATGTGCACCTATCAAAGACGAGCGTCACGGCGTCTGCAGTGCTGGGGTTCAAACAAGGAGCTAAACTTCTGAGAGCGAGACCGCGAGACGCGGCTCATGCCTCCCTGACCCTGTCGTGACACGTTCCCTGCGGAGGGCACCGTTTTACGGAGGGAGTCTTCGTAGTCGAATCTTCAGAACAGATCAACGCGCCGCCGAGGAAGCTCATGTTTAATGCACATTAGCCTGTAGCGACACTTTTTCTTTTTTGGACGCCATTAATAAACTCAGTGCAGAACAAATAAACTCGCTGGCTTTCAAACACGACAAGATGAGCTTTGTGAAGCAGGCATGCCGCCACATAAGAGACACAAAGACAGCAAAGGTAAAGAGAAAAATGTCCTTAATGAGGTTTTTGCCTGTCAGTTTGACACAAATACACTGGCGGCAGTACAGCCCAGGAACTGAGAAGCAGAACAACATTCGGTATAATAAGTTTCCCCTTTGTTGGCTGTTTTGACAAAACTCAGCCAAGGGAAACTACATTAAAGTACAGCTTTATAGTAAATGTTTGGACAGGCAAATGACTAGACTACAAAGATTGTGTGTGTGTGTGTGTGTGTGTCTGTGTGGGTTTGAATAGATCACATTTGGCGACCAAAATGTCCCCAAAGTGCGGTAAAACCTGAAAATTCCTTACTTTGTGGACACTTCTTCAGTTCCCCATTTGGAAAACCTCAATTTTATAAAAAAATCTGTGAATGCGATCAAAAAAGTAAAAGTGCCAAAAGTCTTGTATTTTGGTTGGTTACTTATGGTTATGGGCTGGGTGGGGGTTAAGGGTGTCGTGACTGGGATTAGGGTAATTCCCATAGAAATTAATGGACGGTGCCCTTTTAGATAGGAAGACCAACTTCCCGCTCTGTCCTTCCTGGGAAAGCCTCCAGTCTCACCACGACGGTAAGTGGCTATGGAAAATAGATGGATGGATGGATACAATTGATCCTTTATAGTGAATACAGCCTGCAGCCAAAGCTGCACTGGAAAAATACAAATTATAACTCTACTGAAAAATAATAACTATTATTTGTGCTCCTTCAGATTTTCATGCAAGTTTGTAAGCGGGATTAGCCTTGGTCCCATACAGCCTTCAAAGATTCACTGACCATTTTAAAAGAAAAGTTCCAGTACGAAAGAGAAAATCAGACGCAAAAAAAACCCCCTGAAATTTATATTGTGCAACAGGACACAAATGAATTTTAAAAAATTTATGAAGAAAAACTTTTCATTTGACAGATCTGCATTAAGTCACATGCTGTTTCATGCGAACAGAAGGCTCTTTTAAATAAAAAAAAATTAAAGAATAAAGTGGGGATAAATGGTTTTCAGGAAATCTGCACTTGCTCATTTATTAAGATAACGATAACTGCTATATGTTTCCCGTAGAAACAAAGTTTCCCATGAAAGGTGGGCGAGCTGGATGTGATTACCTGTGGATATGCGACGCTGGTGAAGGGGGCACATGCCGGTGAAGCACGAGCAGACAGTGGGCGAGCCGTCGAGCTCCCCAGAACGGCCTCTGTGATGGGGGGGCGCTAGCGAGCACTGGGGCTTCAGGAACCCTGGGGGGAGAGAGGGGGCATGTCAGCGCTCCTGTGCGTTTCAATAAATCAGGCAACAGATAAAGCCTGACAATGGAAGTGATGGGTGAAGTAAGGATACAGTAAAAACAAACACACGGCAGGCGAGCGTCTGGAATTCAAAGGGTTGGGGTTAGGAAGGAGAATCCTGGGTGGCAGTAAAGGAAGCCCCACGGGGGGGCTCCCAGCGCCGGGATAGCTCTGTCGACATGGATGAGGCTCACTTGAAGAATTGCCCTTTTAGCAGCAGCGGACGAATGGTAAACAGACCCCTCCCACCAGAGCATAATGGCCTGTGGATTCGACTCCTGCCCCCGACTGGGAGGCCCTGCCGACCTTTCACATTCACCGCCTCGGCTCACCATGTGGCCGTTTCTCAGCAGCCTCGCCACCCTACAGGATCGGCGCCCGTGCCTGATGCGCAGAGCCAGAGTGTAGGGTAAGATCTCTGGGTGAAATGCCAGGGCTGAACGCTTAAGCCTGCAGGGGAGAGGAGGGCCTACGGCCGTCTGTTCCCAAGATCAGGAAGGTCACCCTCATCCGGGAAGCCATTACCAGGGACAAGGGGTCACCCAACTGCTGGGCACTTTCATAAATCCTGGGTCTCGGGTTCTCCAGGCCAACTCTGACACAAACTGTCGTACTAGCCCTGGAGCAAAGGATAAACTCGCAGAAACAAATGGAGAAAGAAAAAAAATACAACATCTCCTGAGATAACCTTGGACCCAAAGTCTCAGTCCAATAGCCCTTCGACAGATGGTTGGCCAGAAATGGCTTCTTCCTGCATATAAAGCACAGGTCTGCCAAGAAAAGGACACGTATCAGGTACCACCAACAAGTCCACGTGCATAAAAAACAAAGCCCTCAGCAACTCAACTCAAGACTCGCGTTAAAATTAAGTTCTCGCTAGATGGTGAGAAAGAAGAGCCAGTGCACGATCTGACATGTGAAATCACCCGTGGTTGTCTGTGAAGGCCTGCATCAAAGTGGACTCCATCAAGTTTCAGCTACTAGTGAATGCTGGGAAGGACAGGAGGTGCTTTCAGAGGTGAGGGAGCCAGGAGAGTTTTCCAAAAGGAATGGCTGGGGAACATCCAAGCTTTTTATTTCCTTTATAAAGACATCCAGTTAGAGGATGACATTTAAAACAAGCACAGTGATATTGAATAAGAGCCCCCTGATAACCCGGATGGCTCTCCTTGCCTCCTGCCAGACTGCTGCCAGTCTGTCACACTCCGCAATGATTTGAATAAGAAAAATAAAAAGAGAAAAACATCTCCATCCATCAGGAGACCTCGACCTCGGGCCTCTCGGCGAAGCCCTCAGGGCCGACTCACTGACAGGCGCGGGTACTGAAATCCAATATTCTGAGTCGGCCAATTAGACACGGGAGGAAGAGCTCAGCGACACTAATTAAAAATATATTCAAATGAGAACAACAACAACTGAAAGCACGATTCATTAGTGTCAGATAAACTGGAACAGCAGCCACCTGTGGAGTGGCGAGCAGGTCAGACGGCAGCCCTGAGACGACTTCCTGGCTGTCATCTTCTACTCCTACAGGCTGGCCGGGTGTGAGAGAGCGCAGAGAAAACATCAACCCAGCTCCTGATTTCTACTGACTGCAAACAAGGATTATTGAGATGTTGGACTCCAAGCAACAGGTTAATCGTGGTTCATTGAGACTGATTTTTTTGGATTACATCCAGTCATATTGGCATCCAAACATTGAGATATGGCTTTCTCGAGCAGATGGACCATCAACGAAGCCATTAAGGTTAGCTGGAGAATTACAATGTGTTAAAAATATACCATACTAACTTTTTTTCCCTGTTCTGAAGGTACATCTATGGAGGTCGCATTCAGTTCAGCGGGGTATGGATCTGTGTCCATGTCCAGAAGGTTGTGAGCTCAAATGGAAGGCTCTTAACCCTAACTGCTCCAGGGACACTGAGTCTGAGCCTCTGATCCTGACTTGTATGTTGCTCTTCTGCTGAATAAAGTAAATATAATGTCTTAAACTTCACAAAACACAAAGCCTTAGCATACAGAACCATACCAATCCTGTTATGTCTATTTTGTGCAACTGCAAAGCAATGAATACATCTGAAACAACCGTACATTTTGCACTGGGCCCACAGTGACAGGGCTCCCTCTGACCAGTGAGCATGGTGGTTACTCTCTCTCTGGCTCTGAATGTGCATCTCATGTGCCCCTTCACGTGATGTAGATAACATGAGTGAGGAGGACATGGGCTGGGAAGGGAATGTGGTGGAGGATGTCACATCGATTCCTCTGGGCCTCTGACTGCTATGCATCCGTTCTGGCTTGAGAGCAGCGGCCCATCAGCCTCAGCCTCCCCGCAACATAAACTGTGGTAACCTGATTGCTTCAAAAGCATAGGGGTCATAATTCACGTGACGGCCACTAAACGTTATTTCTGTAACAAGAGCATTTAGGAATCTCAATAATGTAAGAGGACAGACAGGGAAAAAAAGTACGAATGAAAATGCAAAACGAAACCTAGCTATAATAAAATAAATCCATACCGGTGAATTTTTTACTTTATAAAAATAACATGAGTCCAAAGAACCTGCATATTAACATCTACGCAGCGAGTCTTTTATGGACGGCAGGATAGACAGTGAGAGACTCCTCAAGTTTAGGGCTTTATGCCTCTCTAACAGGCACTGAAGCCTGTTACGTTTTCACATATTTCTTAACCTGTAAGCAGATGTGGGCATTTCTTGCCCACAAAATTCTATGCCATCAACACAGACACTCCCACGTAAAGGGCATTAATCCACCCAAGCCTTTGATTTCATTTACCACAATGCACTGACAGCGGAAACACCCTCGGGGCAAACAGGCATG
The DNA here is from genome assembly GCF_023856365.1 of Brienomyrus brachyistius. NCBI lineage: Eukaryota > Metazoa > Chordata > Actinopteri > Osteoglossiformes > Mormyridae > Brienomyrus > Brienomyrus brachyistius. The sequence goes on from NC_064534.1 coordinate 19,270,353, forward strand.
CTGCCCCGACCTCACTATCACTAATATCAAGTCATTTAAATGTATCACATTCAGCATGAAAGTGATTTCTTCTCAGAATATGTTTCTGCTCGTCTCCCAGGAAAAGGAGCGGCTATGGCAGGCACATGTAATGACAGGCCCAGCCGGGCTCTGCATCGGACACGAATGGAAATATTTATGCACTCGCCTGTCAATTAAGGACCTGTCACAGGCTCCTGTAATTATTATCTGGCTCCGTAGAGACTGCATGGAGTAGAAAGGTTAGATCCCTTTTTTCCTTTGTGTTATTTGTTTTGTAAGATCCAGCAATAAGCTTAATTGTGTTACAACACAATATTTCACATCCCACAGAAATATTCCATCAATAATGTCACTATAGATTTAGGAGACTGAGCCACATAACCACTGAAGACATCTCAGCACTCAAAGACACTGCGCTACCAGACGGTTCTCCCTATTCTGTCTCAGCCAGGCTTTATGGTCCCAATAAGATCTCCTTGTCTGCCTCACGGATGGAGGACCTTCTCCCTCCCGAGTGGCACTCTGCAATTGCATCTTTTTACGGCCTCGTATCTTATTTTGTCACAACAGAATTTTTGCCCATAGTTAAGGTACATAAAGTAGGTTGCATATTTCCTGGTAGCGCCAAAGCTGTCTCTGCATTAGTGGTTCACGAGAGAATTGCGGAATGCACAGGAATTTCAAACGAGAACGCGTACCTCCTTTAGCTAGCCTGTCTGTGATGTAGCCTCTCTACTGAATGCCTATCGATTACCTTCAGAGCATACTACTGCTGACAGAAGCTCTACCATGCCTAAGGTCTAGGATGAGAGAAATGGTCCAGATATAAATAAAAGTATTTAACCATAGCCATGGGTCCCATTGCATGTAGGCCATCTTCTTTATGCGAAATTATACAAAACTTATCCAAAGATAGTAGTTTTGAATGTCTGAAAATGCAGTTATAGAGATTTTCTACAATTATATTGAGGTATGGTGAAGAGATTTTAGGACAGAAAGTTTATTGGAAAAATGCTTTGTTGAGCAGTTTGAGATTCCTGGGCACTGTACAAAGGTAGTAGCAGAATACTTTCACAATGAAATGTAAGAACATGTCTGAGTACCTACGAGCTCTAACTTGAAATGTGAATCAGCTGAGAATTGACAAGAGGAAGGCTTCAGTCATCCGAATGATTCTGACACGCAACACAATAGACTTATTTCACATTTAATTTATTCCAGAATGCCAGAGGCTAAAAGAAGCTAAATCTTAAGTCAAACAGAGGTTCAAGGGCCACATATAAAGTCTCATTGGGAAAAAAATGCTTAGTTAGTTTGGCTCATGTCATATTTCTGAATTTACCCTCAGGGTCTATTTCGAACAGAACTCGCTGTAGCATGCAGCATAACTCACAAAGGCATTTCTGTTTTCAGTTCTGTCCTGTTGTTTATTAAAATGCTTTCCTCATTTTTGGTTATAGTGCGCTTTTTCTGTAAAAATGTGAACACTAAACAGACTCCTATCATAATATAATTATTGCAACAACCTTACAATTATAAATGTTATACCATCTGGAAAGTCATATCAGAGGTTTAATTAAACTTTAACTAAACAGAGAACTGGGAAAGTCTAAACCAGACAGGTTCAAAGTATATTGTATAGCAGCTTTTAATAATGCCATTTGCCATTTATACAACTTGCAAAATGTGATTTTTACACCTTTGTTAAACTGATTAATCAAACTTGTTGGAAGTGTAAAGAAGCAACTTCAAAGGCATATACATTTTCAGTCTTGTGTAGTTTTGAAGCCGTTCTTAAAGGACCAATACACGAGTATCAGTTTACTACTGTATACAAATTCGTCCTCCAGAGTAATTTTTGTCCCATGTATTCACATGGCTACAATACCGTGGAATAACATTATTCATTCTTATACTAAGGTCAATTTGTCCTAATATTTCTGAGTATCACAGCACCAGTGTTTCTCATTCAATGCAAAATGATATATAACTGCCCTTACTTACCTCAACTTGGACATACAACTAAACGCACTCAACTGGAGGAATGACTGCTTCTGTATCAAACCTGATGCAATTTCACTTTTAGTTTAAGGAGAGTAAAAATGCAGAGGAGCACACAAAACATTAAATGACTTGTACACTGCTGAAGATCACAAACACACCAAGATAACCACTGTTTTGTGAGCGGTTTAACAAGCCTGCCTAGCTAACTTTGTGTCCACCCGCTTAGTAATGGAAGTACTGATGTAACTGTCCATTGACTGCCCTGCCAGGAGTACCAGTGCATGTCCAATGTGACTGAGGGTCATTTCTGTACTAATTTTAGTGTAAAAACATGTGGGGAATAGGTGTAAGAGCAAGTATAGCTACAGAAACCTGTTCCCAGGCTCCCAGTTCCCATTCTGATTAACTTCCATGCGTCCCGTGTCCTCTGGCAGTGTGCAGGAGAACATTAATTATCCCACAAGTCACATGCCTGGGAACATCCATTTGTTCAAAAGGGACAAACGCGACGAGTGTCAGGTCACTAGATTACAAATCATTTAGCATCACGGGCAGATGCTAATTTGTGGGCGGCCCTGGAGAAGCCCAGCACATACCCGAATAGCATGTAACCTCAAAGCAGGAGATCATACCTCCAAAGTGAAACGGGACCTAAGCGAGCAGATTCAAGAACGAAGAAAAGGGAAGAATACTGAACGGAGGCTTCAGCGCTCTGCCACTGTTTAAAATAAGTAGCGAGGCTCCCTCTCGCAGTCTCCACCCCTTGATGCCTTATGCAAATAGCTGGGTGGGCATTTCCTTTCTCTGCACCGCCCCCATAGCCCACACATCAGCTGAGGGGAACTTATGACCCTCAGGTCAACCTCACGGTCAGAGTTCATTCCTGAAGCTCGCTGGCTTTCAAAGAGAGCGCGTCCCTGGCAACGTGCCTCCGCCCCGCCTTCCACGGGTTGGAACCCTCCAGAGATTCCCAGCCAGAGATTCCCGGTGTCCTCTTACAGCCCTGCCTCTTCCTGCCTCCTACAGCTCAGTCCTGCTCTTTCCTGAACAGAAGAACACGGTGTGTTCTACTGGGAGGAACGTCTCCATGCTGCCGCTCCAAAGAGCCGGCCTCATTCCGTCTTTTCAGGAATCCGCTCGGAACTCACTATCGCAAATGTGAGTCAATGAAGTAAGCATAAAAAGTCAAACAGCCCAACCAACATGTGTAAAGATACAAACCCAAAAATATCACCACAGTTCCTGAGGTCACATTTGTGACACTCTGTCTCAGACATAGTGCCCAACGACAAGAAGTAACTGCACGTTCCATCGCATGTTTGACCTCTATTAGTCGCATGAATGGCTGCAGCTCTTGTTGATATTGGGCTGCACGAGTTAGGGGCAACATGGATCAGCAGCTTTTCAAAGACACAAAAGAGGGCTTGGTGGAGTGATCTTTCCTCTGGATTTCAATGCCCTGGCATCCCTCTGGATTACAATAACAGAACACACAGTTTCATGATTTCAGTCACTTTTTAACTTGCTTAAGCAATTTCCAAAGTAAACATCTAACATCCCCACATTACAACACAGGGCAGTCCTCTCTAAACCAAAAGAAGTCCAAAAAAAAGAAGGAGACCTGAAAGTCTGATTGGCTTAGGTTCCACATAAATGACATATATTTTGTCATAGTTACTACATACAATTCACTGATTACAGTTTACTATTCACATACAGACACGTATCCCATACAGACTAAAAACAAACTCATTTTGTTCACAAATAATGTTGCATGTCTATTTAAACATACAACAAACCCATTTTTCTGCAGTTCAATGCTGTTTTGGAAATTCTTCTAAGAATTACAAATTATTTACCAGTTAGTTTCCACTTGCCCGAGACACCATAGATGAGTTAAGTGCTTACACAACCACACAAATACTAGTAGCATATTTACAAAGAGGCATTCAAAATGTATGAAGATACCACAGGCCAGTGTAGTGGTCAAAAGAGACATCGGCTCAACCACCCTTCCATCCATCCATCCATCCATCCATCCATCTTCCAACTGCATATCCGTGTCAGGGTCATAGGGGTGGGGCCGGAGCCTGCCCCAGGCAGCAGAGGGCACAAGGCAGGGTTACACCCCAGCCAGGATGCCAATTTGGACTCTACAGCTTTCTGGATTTCACAGCCATTTATCAGTGCTTGTTTTCCTCCCGATGAAGGAGACTGACAAATTCAGAGGAAGAATAACAAAGAGGAGGCAGATTTGACAAGATGGTGGTGAGACAAACAACAGGAAAGAGTGAACGTGATAACAAGGTTATGTGGATGATTGGAAGAAGAATGTGCATGTGTCTGCTTCAGAGATCTCCCATGGGAGCCTGCAGCAAACAGCTTCCCTGTGGCTCAGTTCTGCCTTTAAAAGCTCCTTCGGCAAACAACATAATTAAATTTGTGCAATTAAGCACAGATCAGGGCACAAATAAAGAATTTCCTTGACATGTGCAGACTTAAACTCTTGTATCTGTACCCTTAGCAATAAATATCATAAAAGCATTTGCTGATAACAGCATGACGCGCTCCCTTTCTGTCACTGAACATGATTAAAAAAGACATTAAGCCACAATAAACTGACAGTGATTTGCCCCCTTGTAGAAAAATATAGTTTGAACCTGGAGAACACCTGGAGAACCCAAAAACACAAACTTCAGGAGTATTATACAGTGTATAAAACGTCCCTGTCCTCCGAGTGACCAAGTAATGACCGGAGAAGAGATGAACTCTACCCCAGAAAGCAGTGCTGTGAGCCAGTTCCCAGCACAGGCATCTCCTTCCATGAAGTTCCCAGGGGTCTAAACTCTCCATCTTCCTGCTCTGAGCTGCACCCCGTGTGGGCGTAACATTTTTCAATTTTTTTCCTCTTTCCTTTTTGTTTTCAGGTAGTGCCGTTATCACACACAATCAGGCCTTCTCCGCTGGCCCGCTCAAACGCAGGATGTTTGACACTGCGATTAACAGCGGCAGACAGACCCCACGCCGTTGCGCCTGGGCTGTGGCTGAACCACCTCTGACGCATCTGACACTTTAAGAAAAGCTCATTTCTGTGATTATTATTTCAGCACTTCACCATATAATTAGCTGATCATCAGTAACATATGAAATGTACGTGAATAATTACGTGAATAATTAATACGAAGCATTTAATGCCTTGCAATGCATATCACTTACTAGGCCAATCCACTCCCACACACACACACACACACACACACACACACACACAGGTTTGTAACTGCATCTTTCTGGGGACTCTCCATTAATTTCTATGGGGAAAACTCTAATCCCAACATGACGACCATAACCCCTACCCAGCCCTAACCGTAACCAAACCAAATATGAGACTTTTGGCTTTTTTTGATAGCATTCACAGATCTTTGTGGGGACCAGAAAAAAGGTCCCCACAACATCAAAATAAGTTTTTATTACCTTGTGGGGAACATTTGGTCCCCACAATGTAATATAAATCTAATCCACACACACACACACACACACATAAACACACACACCATACCCAGCTGCGCTTCCTCCTTAGCGGAACAATGTGCGCCTGACCTAGATTCTAATAGCAGCCCGATCCGAAATAAAAAAAAAACAACTTGTTAGAATTGTGTTTTTTTTCTTTTTTCCAAATTCCAGTTTTGCTAGCTTAACACGCTCCATGCTGGGAATTTTTCAGCGCCGTTGCGAAACCAGACAGTGTGAGGAGACACACAGATTCCCCGTCTTCTCCCCTGCAGTTATTTTTCTCCTGCTCGACAAAAGCCGTGACGCTCAGTCTACCTAAGTGTTCAATTAGGTTTCTGGTACTTTTTGTTCTTGGGAACAAGACAGCAAACCTGTTACAAACACAGCCACAGCGTTTCGGATTTCAAAGGAAGACATAAACAGGGTCTTATGAGGATGCAGCGATGGGGGCTCCTGTTAAACTGCTCGCATTGTGAGCGCGTCTCTCAGCTGAATACATTCTGCCCCTGCATCTAACATTTAGAGATATTACTTACAAATGCCACCGGTTCAATGTCATTTTCTCATTGTCATATATAATTCCATAGGACGATGTGAAATAGAATACTCAAAATTACGACGTCCTTCACAAAAGGAAAAATACTATGTCTCGACCTCGCATGAACTTTACCAAATTGAGGCTGATGGGTTTGTTAAGCTGTGTGTCTGCTGTAAACCTGAAGGCCGGAGCGCAGAACACCTCAGTAGAAGTGACCCCTTCAGCGGCATTCCACTGGAATGCTGTGCGTCGGACACACTCCACTGTGAGTTAAGCCATCACCGTAACAGGCCCCAGTAGACCAGCCATCCTGAGAGCAACTGTATTAGCGGGCAAAATCAGATCAAGGGATATGCCTGCTAATCCATTTCACTTACACTGCAGCCATTAGGGACTGCAACTGAACGGACTGAGCGGCCAATTAAGGGATGGAGAGGCAGATTATGGCATTCAAGAGGCCTGAACACCTTTCTGGGAGATCAGTGCTCATTCGTCTGTTTTCAGATCCACTACGTGCACCCTGGTCAGCTTCAGCTGAGCCATGGAAATGAATTAATAAATGAAGTACTGAACTCCTCAATTTTAAGTCACTAAGACCTTTCAAACTCTGTATATACCCTTATTTTACATTCTATTCTATCACATTACATTAATATATTTTTTAAAAATACCTGTTCAATGTGAACATAATGTGAAGACATCCTGGGGCCAAACTTAAAAGGTAAAGGCTGTGAGTTGGAGGGTAGATATAAGTGGTGCCCACAAATCTTTAAGCAACTTCTGCCCACAAAGATCCTATAAACATCGTGGAGAGCCCTCAATTACATGCGATGTGATATCTGCAGTAGATGTGCTCAGACAAAGCCAACGATGAGGCGTCGCTGGGAATCACTCAGCACCGCCCTGGGCAAAGCTGAGCCAGTTATCTGTGTCCTTCTGCAGGCTTATTGCATCTAAGGTGACTGATGTTCCACGTCACCCTAACGTTAATGCTGCCAGCGGCTCTTCTCGATGTCGGCAAACGTGTCAGGAAGGATTTCTTGGCTACAAATTAGAAGGTGCATAAAGACTTTGCACATCGTTCTTAGGGTGAAGTACAATCAATATTAGCAAGAATGCCTGTGAATATTTATATATTTACAAATATGTAGTTTAAAAAAAAAAATACATAATTATATAATATTGCTAATTCTATATCGTGGTTAATACTAGACTCTCTCTTCTCTACAGAAGCACACAAAGTCATAGCAAAAGACATATGAAGGTGAACACAAGGCTGTGCTTAGAGTGTGTTGAGGGCTTTGTCACAGAAATGGCCACACCGATGGTATTTAAAAAGCAGCCCTCGATGAAGAGGCTGGCCATCATCGCTGAAGCCTCAGGGATGTCAGGAGAAACTCCCTTACGGTGTGGCCACCCCTGCATCCTGTTACTCAGCCACTCATTGTTCTCCAACGACTTCCTGCTCTAAGGAGATCATGTGAAAAAGACAAACTCCGGAGTGTAAACAGAGCGTGGTGACCAAGCTCACACTTTACGCTTTCAAGTCCATAGTAAAAAAGCCAACTTAAAGCTTTCATTTTTTCCTCACTACTGATGAGGTCATTTTTAAATGTTCCACTTGCTGACTTGTGAATTCCTGACTTGAAAGGTATTTAAATTAATCATCCTTCGCGAAAATCATTGACCTATCCCAGAGTAAGAATTATAGACAAAGAACTCCCTAACAATCCAAACTGCCTACCCAATAAAAAAAAGAGACTATTGCCTGTCTAGCTCAGAATTTGCTGTTGAATAAATACTTTGGTGCACAGCCACAGTTTTGCCCCAAACCGTAGCAATAAACAGCCTTTATCCATCATCTTCATTCCATGCCAAGGTAGAATTAGCAAACTGGAAATAGCTTTAGTTGAAGAGTTTTAGACTTTTTTTTGCTGACAAACCAAATAAAGCCACACAGGAAACCGGCCTCTCTTTCCTCAGTAAATAAAGACACAAGAAGAGAAAGGAAAAAGGGAAGAAGAACTGCAAGTAAAAATGCAAGTTGGATTAAAGCTGTGCTGCAGATGGCCTTCGACAGAGAAAAGAGTCAGGCGGACAGCAGACATCGCTGCAGGAGATAGGAGTAACTGGAAATAGGACAAACAACAGAAAAAATATGCATTAGTAAAACAAGTGCAACTTGCAAGAAGAAAAAGAATCAAGACTCGCTAGATGAGAGGCTGTATATGAAATGGAAAATGCAGATTCAATATTATGAACAGGGATGTTGCAATGTAACAGAAATATGTTCTTCCATAACCATATATGGTTGGAGTATGGTTAACCATTTCCTTGTGGAAACAACTGCAAAATACCAGAAATATAAACCCCGAATTTAACACATGATCATGGTCTACTTCAATCAAAATATAAATAAAATATATTAATAGTTCCTATTAGAAATAAATTAAATCACTCAGAACAACAAACTGAAAGATAATTAGTTTTTTTTCCCCCAAGAATACACACAGTAATAAATACAGTAGGATGTATATGGATACATTTATTCACAACATGGCCAATAGGAAAATTCCAAATTAATGCGTGTGGATTGCAATAAACAATAAATATAATAAAAGATAACTAGTACAACACCGGTAGACTGACATCTTCAGGGTCTTATCAAGATCAAATAATGACACATGGTTACATATACTAGTTGTTCTCAAACCAGGCCTCAGGGACCCCCAGATAGTCCACATTTTTGTGGGGGGGGGGGGGGGCAATTCAACCAATTCAACAAAAAGTTCACAGAGGCACGGAAGGGAGCCCGCACCTCGAGCCAGCCATTAAAATGAGGTGGAGTGAGGAGAAAAGAGCCAGGTCAACAAAAATCTCATACTGATATAGAATGGAGGCCACAACTCAAGCCAGCCATCAAAGTGAGGGTAAGTAAGAAAAGCGCTCTGACCATAACCCCAAAATGCCGGTGGTGGCACAGTGTTCCCTGGGGAATTGGGATGGACATACAGCTCCCCATCAAAAGTTAATTCACTGGAGTGTTGATCCCTATCTGGACTGACATGACAAAACAAAATGCCTAAGGGCCAGTGGTAACAGAACCGAAGCTAGACTGAGAATCCATATGCCTTTAACCACACCATGCTATGGCAGAGATAACCAACAATGATCAAGAGAGCAACCCCCCAAACCCCCCACCCTGGACAGTAATCAGAAGACATACAGAGACACAGATAGTGTTTACATTTCCGTTTTTCGTGCATAATGGCTATGATTTTAAATGATTTCTTGCTCACATCCATAGTACCTAGTGTTTCATGGATTTTATTAGTATTTTATGTTTGTATGAATATTCCCAGCATAAATTCTCTGACTGTCCAAGTACATGCCCAAATATATTAAACTCAACTAAATTACTATTGTACAAATCCCCAAATTTGTAGGCTTTACTGTTTTATACAGAGATTATTATAAATCAGCTAAATACAGTCCAGTTATAAAGGACGTCATGCAGAAACAGCACGACGGAAACATCAGTTTACATTTGGTTAAAACATTTGTGACTAAGATATGAACTTAACGAAGGGTGACATCTTGGGAGATGTTAATGCCAAGAGAGTACAAGCAAATCAGAAGGTCATTTTATTTAGTTGCCAAAGTGCCAAAGGACAGAGTCTGAAGCTAATTTAGTCACTGGCTCGTTCAATACCCAGAAACTGTTTCTGAGTAATGCCTGCTTGAATGGATTTGGATTGCTTTTTTGTTAATTTATAGATATTTTGCCTCAAGACGTAAGGAACAGAGCAGAACTTCAGCGTGGGCCTGCTGTGTTTCCACCAGCTGTTACTTGGGAAAATTTCTGGGTCGATCATACCAACATGTCAGGTGTAGCACATTAGCTTTTCCAATGACGTGCTTTGGATCGGTTCATACATCCCGCTCTCCGATGTTTTATACGTGACTGACACATCCAGTTTGGTGAGCAGAATCATTAAGACGCGTTAAAAACACTCTGAAACCGATTACTGAAATAAAGGCAGTGTACTGCATTTTGAATTTTTTTTAATAAATAGAAGGAGAGAGAATATGATGTAGCAACCACAGCTAGGGTCATTTAATACAATTAATATGAAATGCACATATAAATACCAAACAGGCTTTACAGGTATGAGGAAAGAATTTACTGTGACTTCTTGTGAATATTCTGGACAAGTAAAACATTTTAGTCAATGGTTATGTAAAATACATAAGTTCTAATGTGAAGTGGTATGCTGTAAATGTTTAGCAGATAGCTCAATTTTTGTTATGATCCTTTACACAGATTGACACAACATACTTGACTTGTGATGAACAAGCACAAAACTAATTATTCTGTCTAAAAATGACTGTAACTATCAACTGTTAAATTTTTACTCAAAGCAAGACGAGTTCAGTATTGCATCTGTTATCAGCATCGTATTTATTCAGAAGACTGTTTAGGAGATAAATGTTATTATCAAAGGTCAGCCAGCAAATTTCCTGGGACAGCAGACAAAAAATCTTTGGCTCCTATATGTACCCAGGGCATGTATCCAAAGCAATGATCTGACCACATGGTTTGAAAATTAAGGATATTAGCTGATGTGTCTCTTAGGGGGCAAAGTTAAGTGACCATGAGAAAACCTTGTCAGGTCCCCAGAGAAAGGGTAATGAGGTCATTCACACCTACACTCACATACTTCCACACACTGATACAGAACAGCAATATATATATAAAGAACAGGATGGAGTTCAGAGAAGGGCAAAGCTGTTGATCCCTGACTTTAAACCACGAAGAAGATTATAAAACCTTCAGGTGTGTAACCTTAGCAATAGAAACCTGAGAGAAGATTTACCTGGAAAATTCCCAATCTTAAGGGCTTCACAAAAGTACATCCAGCTCTCTTCAGTTCAGTCTGTGTTGAACTAACCAAAATACATTTTTAGTTTGACTCCAGAGAGTACAGTACTTCAGCCAAGGTCATAAACATCTGGTAAAGGCCAAGATTTGTAAAGATCAAAACTCTGCAATCATTTAAAACAAGCTACTGCATTACAGTAATATTTGTAACATAAGTTTTCTGATAAGGCCCAATCACAAGCCTACTGTTTTTTGGTGAATGTTCACTTATGTAGGATTCAAAAGTTAAACCTGGGAAGATTCTTCTTTCAATGTTTACTTACTAATGTTTACAAACCGATGAAGATCGGATTTATAGAAGACTAACAATTTAAATAGCATAGTTGTGCTTCTTATAACCTATTTGCATTGTATTGTATTTAGGTTTATAAGTGGTATGAAGCCATCTTTTCACAAAAGTTCCTATTGAGGCTAGATGAACTAATTAAAATGAGCAAACTCTACAGGAAGACCAGTTCATATTGTTCATATCTCATAACACAATCTTGTTTGATGCAACCACTCATTTAAATTAGCTAAAAATAGCTTTTGAGGAATTAAGGAAGTGTTAATCCTATACTAATATTGATTATTATTATAATTATTCCAGATGTCCCTGAAATAGTTGGCATGCTCCAGATATCACGGGTCTTTCAGTGCCAACCACTTGCCTTATTCTTCTACCTGCAAGCATGCAAACACTTTCCGTTCCAGCCCCCTCCTCCGAGACTCTTGGTTTCACCACACTCAGCTCCACCCTCACCAAGTGGCCTTCACTCCATCCTGCTCATTCAACTGCACCGCGTTAACGCTGAAAAAATACAGAATTCCTCTCAAGCGGTCTCTGCTGGCCTCTGAAAGTACTCTACAAAGGTCTGGATTTTCCCAGGCCTCCCACATCTTGGAGAGGAAGAGGAGAAAGCCAGAATAGTTCTATAGAAACTGGAATATAGCAAATATGAGAACCAGCCCCTTCAGCGTCGCCTCTGCAGGTGTCAAAACACACCTTGCACACTCACAGAAAAATGTTATTGCTCAATCATGTGTCTTTTTTTATTTTTCTGCTGAGATCTCTCATTTTCGGCACAGTAAAATCATTAGAGACAGCAGAGTCTTTGTTGTGTAAATCATTTTGCCTAAAATAAAGGTGCAAAAACACAACAGCATAATAAAGCATAATGAATGAGATACAAGTTTCAATAAATAATTTATTTTTAAATAAAATGTAGAATCAGTGGAGTTATGCAAGGGAGATCCCATGGTACTTTGCAGGATAAAATGCATAGGAACCTATTTTTTAGATCCTATTGAGTCCTCGGTAAGATTTTCAAAGATTCTGTAAAAAACATCTGGAAAATGAAAGTCAGTACAGTAAATGTGATATTTGTACAGTACTAAGCTCATTTTATCTAAGAGATAAAATGCTATAAATGTTCCTTTCATCTGGATGTCTTAGAGAAAAATGGGTATAAAGGAGGGATTATTTCATGTTCAGCTCTATCCCTTGTTAGTGCATTTAAATAAAATGTAATTTCAGCGTTTCAGATATGGATTTCCATCCATTTTCTGTACTCCCTTGTCCTATTCAGGATCAAAGGGGACGGGAACCTGGACGCTACAGACACAAAGAGGATCAACTCAGGATCGGGCAACAACTCACAAAGCCATGGTGTCGACCTGAACCCATATGTTCAGCAGTGCTGATCACCGTGCCACTGCACCACTCCAAATATATACATATCAAACCTCAATTTGGTGATTTACCCACATCTAAGAAAATGTTTCTGTTTTATTTCTGAAATTTAAAATTACCCCGGAGCTTGGAAAGAACAGCCAGCTTTACTCAAAACTTCTCAGTGTAATGACACAAAATAGAGTGACTCGCCACTGAAATATAAAAAGACAAACTGGTGTATGCTGTTTTTACAGAAAAGCAAAACGTGATATTTCTAAAGATCCTGGCTCCAGACTCCAAACTAGTGAACCCTGTTGCACAACACAGAGTTTTTATTTCTTTAATCACATCAGCACAAAATAGCCTGCAATTAAGCCCGTAGCTCCATTAGTAGAAAGACTATAAAATAAAATAAAGGGCTGATGTGATGTCAACGAATACGACCAGCCGGGGGTATGGGGACCTGGGCACTTTTAACTGAGACCTGTCATCAAAGAGAGAGACAGCAACGTCGTCTCCCAGAACGCCACTCGATATGCCAGTCGTGACATTACTCATTCATGGCGACAGCCGCTGAACAAGGCCTGCTCTTATTTTCCCCAGGAAACCTTCGGAATGAATCACCCAGTGAAAGCTATTTCCATTTCTCGGGTTGCACTGCTAACGTTAACGTTAATTTTACAAGCTAACCCCCCCCCCCCCCAAAAAAAAAAAAAACCCTGCCAAAGCACTACGCTTTGTTAATGTAAATCTGAGAGGGAAACATTCTTATCTGATAAAAAGCACACAGAGTAATAAAATGATGACTCCGTAAATAATACAGTTCCTCCAGAAGAGGTCAAGTGGGAGGAGCCTACTCAGCTTTTTAAGGTCGCCACAACACTGGTTGCTAAGCGAGCGACGGAAGCACTTCAATCAGCTCTGAAGCCTTCCCTGAAAAAGGCGTGAGATCTGGCAACTGATAACACTTAGGCTTCGGGATGATCGAAATGTCTCCCCTCTGGGCTGTGATCTCAACAGCCACGGAGCAATCTGTTTTCTCAGCTGTTAGCTTACAGCCGCGCAAACTAGGGACAACATAGAGTTAAAGAGGTGAGGCTGAAGAGAGCAGACATCCATAACAAGTGTATCTTCCCCCAGAAACACATCCTTATCTAAGTTCATCAGCACAGTCATACAGCACTATAGCATGACTGTACCACCAGCAGGCTGCTGTATTCTGCTCACATGCAGAGGAAGGACTCGCAGTCCTTGAAGGGAAAAATAAGACACAGCATCAGCAAATCCAGGATGTCCAAATGTTGCGTTCTGTCCACTCCATAAATTTGCAGTCAACAACAGTAATACAAATCTGTACCTTTAAGATGGGACGTTGGCCAAATGATTAAAGTAAAAGTCTCTCCATTCATCGTGATTTTTATTATATACCTGTATTTTCTTCCCTAACAGAGTTCGATCCTCATAATTGCAATCTTGTCTTTCAGTTTCTTGGCTGTATTCAAGTACTAAAACAGAAGCTTACAGAGGCATCACCTTCAGAGAAACAGATACCATGACTAATCTGAGCGGACCTCCTCTCCAGGTCCTGGTGTCAGCCAGCACGGGAGTAAATATTAACCAAGACTTTCTCAAGGTTGTTCATCCTTCATCTTACTGTCAAAGTCTGCTAGTCATCTAGCTATCTGGGCTTGCAAATGCAAATTTAACCACACAGATCACTAGGTAGTTGAAGGAATAGTTAGTAATTAATAACTTTCTTACAATAAAATTACAAATGTGTCTCATGTGTTCTTCCCTGAACTCATGCGATTCATCTTAAGGCTGTACATATTACAATTTTAGCAGGAGGAGTTGCATGTTTATACATCTGCTGACATTTTTTTAGTCTGCACACAAGTAGTACAGAAAAATCCCAATGAGCTTGGCACAGATACATCTCACAGAAAGCACTCCCACCCCAACACAGAGGCGCAGTCCTGCGCTAACATGAACATCCCCGCAGCAGCAACACAGAAACTCAGCCCCACACAATCCCACTCCAAAAGGGATGCAGCATCACGCAGGTGGCTGCTGTGTCCGACTGTCATCATTCCTGATGATACATCCACTGCACTGTCTCTGTGGAACTCTCTATTGGAGCTCCACCAATCCCTCGTGTGTGGAATGTTGGGGAACCCTACAGAGTAACTCCAATGACATTGTGATAAGCCTCATGAAATGCAGACTGCTATAAAGTTTAACTTGAATGAAGACTAACACAGGTATGCTAGGGATCAGACAGAAGGTCTGAACTGGAAAGCAGGAGTCCAGTGATGTTCCTCCAATGGTAGTGAAAGTCTCTGTACAGAGGGTGTTGGATCGTTCTCAGTGATAATGTCTCACTTTAAGGAGACATATTAAGATCACGTTCCCTAATAAAGCAGCGATACTGAGAAAAACCATAGCTAAATTTAAACCCTGCTCGCAGCTTCCCTCGTCGATTGTCTCCTGATAGCAGTCAAGTGATGCAACCCAGAGCGCAGAAGAGGTAATGCATCATCCAGAAATAAACTCCAGACCGCTGTGGCGAGTCCTGAGATGTTCCGAGATGAACGGTATCATCAGGTGATGTCACAGAGACCCTTTAGGGGAAATACCCTATACATGCACACACCCCCATGCTTCTACCTGCATGAATGGTGCCACCTCACTTCCTGGACTCTGTGGTGCTAAAGGAGTGGTTCTTTGCTTCATAAGTCATGCCGAGACCTGACTCACTGGTGTAGTGGCAAGCCACTGTGCAGTCTGTCCACATTAGCCACAAGGTGACAGAGATACTCATTTGCACTTCTGACTGTGAGTACTTCCCATTGACACTCATTATATGGCCATTAATGAGTGAACACTGTAGCCAATTGAAACATCAAAATAAAAAGCACCAACTCGGGGAAGAAAAAGCAGCAGATGAAGTTGCAAAGGAGCCGTGTTTTTATGGATGTCCTCCCAATGTCTTTCATGAGGCACTATCTTTGCAGAGGCAAAAGTCGTCTTCACAAGGGTAACACAACCTGCAAATGCAAACAACCGCACACAAAACAAACACTGGGTGGCTTTTCTTGTTCACCTCATTAAGGCATTTTGGGATAGTGGTAAAGCAAATCTCACGAGAAGATACCAGCAGAGGAGACTTTTCATACAATGTCAGAGGGAAGGTGACTGAAGCAGACATGTACTGGAAGAGCAGGGACAGTCCAGCATGCTAAAATTTCTCCAGCACCTCCTATTAGGTGCCCTGGCAGGGTCGCACGTTCAAAGAGCAATGTCAGCTTACAGCACATGGATATCACCTTTTTTCTTGAACAGCTCCTACTGAAAAGTGAGACTTCAATTCTAATGAGCAGAATTCTCCAACAAGGTTCTCAAGCATAACCACAGAATGTAATAATATACTTGGAATGGTGACAGTACAATGTATAACAATATAGCATGTTTGTGATTAAACAGACCACCAGCCAAAGCAACGGACATGCTGCAGTAGGGATCTGGGTTCAATCCCAGCCATGATGTGTTAGCTATATAGGCTTGAATTTCTAGAGAACTTCTGAGGGGCTAGACAGCCAAGTAGTACTCCCTGGCTTTACAGTCTACCATTGGTTTGGCAATTACAGGGCTTTGGGTCGAACTGAAGCTCTCCCTCCAAGCATTTTACATCATAGAAGGAACCCCTCTTAGTCGAAGAAGAGCAGACCACTTGCGAAACTTTTCCTGAGTTCATACGGTTGTCATTGGTTGAGAGGGGAAACTAGGAGAAATAGGATAATTGGCCATTCCAGATTGGAGATAAATGAGGGGGAAAGGCATATTGTGCAATTACATTGGAGTATGCATATCAAGTTACATTTTCTACCATTTCTCACTGACTGTATTTAGCAGCGAGTCCATGGACGTGTACGAGGCAGAATCATTAAAAAAAATAACATGCTTAAAGTCAAAGTGCAAAGAGCACAAGCTGTCCTTTATCAATAAATCACTGACTTGTTCGTGGACTGCACAATGTAAATCATTAACAGCAGTACTGTCACAATCAGTGTAAAAAAGATTTCTAAAAATCAAAACTACTCTTGCTCAAACCAGGGGGATTATATAAAAACACAGGAAATGTACAGTTTTGGATAGAAATCAATAATATTTTGGCCTACAGCCTCAATTGCTGCTTCATAAGAAAGGCTTTCACAATGAAACTGTATCTCCAGCAGAAAACTTGAGAGGTTGAGATCTATGGTATTAACAGGGTCTACATGTGAACCACCTAAATTTACATTTCAGGAAATCGTGATGGTCGCTATATGCTGAAAGTCAAAATATATGCATGTTTTGCAGTCACTCACATTATCTGGCAATGAGGAGCACATCCTACAACCTTTGATAAGCCAATGTACAGGAGAGCGCTGTGCATGGATTCACAGTCTTCTTCGGTTTTGTTCCAGTCTCTGGGGAGCAACCCTGATCTGTCTGACCCAGAGGCACTCAAATACTCTGGTGTATTGAAGCTAAACAGTACTACCGCTTTAAGTAATTAACATTCTTGTAAAAGAGTTCCCAAAAAAGGTGACAGCTGCAGCCCTTCACTGGGAGACCAAGCATCAGATCAGCAGGATAAAGCATCTATGTAACACAACAAAAAATGTTTGTTTTTTGGAATTAAACTGCAAAGGAAAAGGCATGATGTAAACAGATGCGGGGAATACATGTTCAATACAAAACCAAGCTCTAAAAAGTTTGAATGAGAAGATAATTTCATTTTAAAGTCATTAGAAAATACACACATGCAAGTAGTTTTTTAAAAGTCTTTTTTATAACTTTACTTGGTCTATATACCTGCCAAAATTTTCCATATTCACTATATATTTTAACTGTATGGCTGTTTCTGGTTAGTGTCATTCTTCCATTCCAATACTGTAATTGTACATAGCATTTCCTATCTGTTTTTATATGAAGTGGCCATCTGTCACCCTACATACCATATTAAATGCTTTCCTGTTACCTTTATCTGTTAAATTTTTGCCTTCAAGCAAAGCTGACTTGACTGATCACGGAAATGCAAATTGAAATAACCGTCAACAGGACTTAATAATACGGACTTCACACAAACTTGAGGCAGCTTATTAAACGCATGTTAAGTTATGCGTCCATAGCAACAGTAATACATAAAAATCATAATAGTGAGCGTCATGCTGTGAAAATTCATGTTGAACCCATCAACCGCATAACTATTTCTTTAACTACTTTAACCCGCAACAATAATCGATCCACTTTATTCATATCTTAAAAACATCGTAATTTCAATTTGCGTGAGACATCATAAAAAATACATTTTGTATTAATTTAATCTATACTACGTCTGCACATGAGCCGAATTAGAACACATTTTATTTAAATCTTTCTACATAATTTCCTCTAATTTTAGAGATGTTTAAAAAACAGTTGACCTTGAACTTCTAAATGCGGAGCCAAAGCCATCGGCACACTTTTTAGAACAACTTAAATGAAAAAACACCTTGGGGATTTTGCAATCTGCGGTCTGCTAAATGCAGCCATTATTCACTGTAAAACAAGCAAATAAATATCTAAATAACTCATTTTAATGCACGAAGAAGACATTTCCCTTGTGCATTCTATGAAACCTCCAAAGTGCATGTACTATTTGGCTTTAATTAAATATACTTTTTTAACTTGAAAGGGCCACTTAAGATGACAACAGAGGAAAGGGAATACGGTGGTTTAATCTAAGGCAGGTACGTCTATATTACAGGGGATTTCGCTGTTTTCCAGAAAAGGTTATACTACAGTGATGTACACAAAACTGTATACAAATAAGAGTATGCGTGCTGAAGGAGGTGTGTAGGCAGCAATAATTGTGTTTATTGCAAAAGGGATCCTCTGTAATTTAAAAACTGCAGACTAATTAACATTTCGTAGTGAAATAACTGGTGGCTTTTCTTTTTTTCTGGCGGCGACTGGAAGGAGCGCATGTCTGTAGGACACCTCCGTACACCTCGGACTGTCCCTCCTATCCACCCCTCGGACGAGATCCGCGTCTCACGGTCCGGACTGTCCGGCGGACTGCTAGCGAGCCGGCCATCCACTGAAAGATACCGCCTCTGGAGATGAGATAGCTGCCGCCGCGGCTTTTTGTGGAGGGACAGACAAGTGATCTGGCGGGACGCTTCACACACACACATATACATATATGTACATATATACACATATATGCATGTGTACATACATGTGTGCATGTTACGTAACACACATGGCATCATACTGCGTTCAGAGAAAATGTCGGTGTGATCCACTAGCAAATCAAGCTACCTCTCATATTGAGTATTAATTTTACTTAGTTCGGGGTTATCCGCTGTTGTTATCTATTCATATCTTCCGGGTCAATTCGCCAGTAACATAAAACGAAACGTTAAAGACAACTATAAATCCCCGAACGAAACAGAAAAGTGACTTTCGGGCAGCTGGAGCCGGCTAGCTGGCTAATCAGAGCGCATCCCGACACTAGCGGGAGAAGCTCTGAGGTACCCAGCCAGCTACCGATGCCACTCACCGTAGCGCTGCACGTCAGAACCCGACACCGGACCCAGCTTAGCACCGTTTGCTTACTGCCTAAACAGTTGGTCTGAACGGCGCGAAGTGCGCGACTAAAGTTCGCGCAGGCATCCCCAGCGCGGAGCCGGTTCGGCGGTTCTGATCGACCGTGGGATCGATGGGCTGCCCGATCGCCTTGACAGCAGCTGCTTTTGTAAACACGCGCCAGAGGCGCGCGGCGTCCCTCGCGGCGTCGCGCGTGGCAGACTTCGCGTGCGGTCCGGACCCAAAACGATGACGGTAAACACATTTTCAGAAGAGAAGGAGAACTTACCCAGAGGTAAGAAAGGTTTAGTTTCCATGTCTAGTCGGTTAGCTCATGCCAGCTGATGTTGCGGCCAAAGAAAATGAAAAGGTCTTATCGAGGGAGAACCAAAATGATCCAGAGGTTGACGGCAAGCGTGTCGGAGCGGAGCCCCGTTGTGTCAAAATTCACTAAACTAGTTCTGTATGTTTGAGCTCTTCTCTTACGCTCTCCCTCTCGCTCAACTACTATTCCAACCACTGGAGCTAGATCGCAAAGGGACCCTCCCAGGGGGGACTCCCACTGCCACATGCGCTCACGCAGCGACGCGAAACAAGCGCTGCTCGTTCATGATTAACCCATGTAAGTAATCGGCTTGGAGCGCGCATGCGGTATGGACGCTTTTGAACAGCTCTAAATCAATTTATAACTTAAATATTAACTATATATCGAAGGAGTATAAAATTCAGTTTTCATTGTACAATTAAAACAGTACAATTAATAACTTAAACTGAAAAAGTTTTAAACCAAAGCAGTTTAAGTCCAGATACGTTCATTTCGGCGAATTATTTAAAAACTATGGATATTACTGTATTCAAGGAAACAATTCCCCAGCAAAAAGAATACTGAAATAATGGCATTTATATTAATAAATTATTACTGCCAAACCGGCAATTCAAATCAGAATTTATTGTGTTTCTTATATTAATTGGGTTTGAGTTTTGTGGATTATAACATTTTCACAGAACCGGAGAAATGAACAGTTCCGGCTTTTATCGGAAAACTGTCAATTTTTATTTCAAAAACCGTGGGGACCGGCTGTGCAACTGTTCAGCTGCGCGAAAATATGAAATAGTTATTCAAGTGTCCCTGGCTAAAGCAAATTTGCAAGCAAGCACACAACCAGACGGCGATGAAAGCGGTTAAAGACACTATACTTGGCCATCGGTGTGGATCTTAAGGAGATTCCTAATAACTAAGGTGCTGTTATTCTTTTATAAGGTCAGGTGGGTGTGTGGGTTTGGGGAGGGGCTATCTAGTCCAGTATGTCCTTTAAGATTATGATATACTAACAACAAGTAATTAACATGGGCAGGAACACAAGGCAACGACACAATAGAATATGCAAGCAGTGTAGCCTAGTGGTGACACAGAAGGCCAAAGCAACCCAAAGAACCATTAGATACTTGACACTTATTGCTCCAGACAAGGTGCTGAGGCCAAGTCATTTGGCCCCTTCTCCTGATACTTACCCAGGTATTACCAACAGCAGTTGTCATACTGCAGATCTGGTCCATGCACTGTCTGTCAGTTTAGTTTTCGCAATAAATCAGTTGTATACAATCAGTCGTAATTTGAACAACTTAAGTAACTGAGTTAACCAACGAAGACATAATCTGTGTATTTATGTTACTGGGTTACAGGTGTTTATTATGTATTTCTGTGACTGAGAGGTCAAACTGAAATCAAATGCTTGGTGAAAATAAATTTTACTGACAAGCAGGAATAACAAAAGTGATGGCCATTCAAAACTACACTAAAAAATATATTTTGTGTGTGTGTGTGTCTAGAGATATCGGTGTGTGTATCGATAGTATGGTTTGTTTTGTTTTTGTTTTGATAGATAGATAGATAGATAGATAGATAGATAGATAGATAGATAGATAGATAGATAGATAGATAGATAGATAGATAGATAAAGTTTAAAGGCTTAAAGATCAGCCTTCTGCTGAGATGTAAACCCATCCTGGAGGCTGGTAAAGAAATGACTACCTGTTTCTTTTCCATGGAATATTTGAAGAAGCATGGTTGCTGCATTGGAGCTGGGGGCGTAATTCATGATTAATGCAGCGCGAGGCTTGGCTAAGATCAAAGGCATTTATTGACGCTGCGCAATAAACAGTCAGAGCAAGAATAACTCGTTACATTTGGTGCAGCAGTACAGCGGAGGGGAGTCAGTGAAAGAAGGCTCTTCTAGTCACATCGGCAAGTCACTCACTACTGAAGTGGACCGTTGACTAGTCAAGGACAAGTTACCATATGGAGGATTCTAGCTTAGAATTATACAGGGCTGGTTTTCTTCTTGAAGGATCTAGGTTTTTCCGTGTATGTTTGTGTGTTTCTACTTTATGATAAGATTATGATTTTGGCCATTTACCAGGTTTTTCTAAAGATCAGCCATGTAGCCACAGGAACAGATTTTGGGCATTGTAGTAATTAATTAGTTTCTCTTGAATTTTTTTTATGAACTAAAAGTCCTTTCAAATATGTTAGATGAGGGAAAATGTAAATATTGTGAACCTGCTTATTCTTAAAGGAGGAAGGGTCCTTGGATTTTATTACTTTCTAAAAACTGAACATGGCAAAGGTAAAGTTTTTGAAAACAGGAGCTATAATCCGACTATGCAAAAAAAACTATGCAAAAAAACTACCAACACTATGCAAAAAAAAGTCCCACATGAATATATATTCCACTATTCTGTGTTTAGAATGAAAAATAATAAGTATATAACTATTCAGTCAAGTCATTTATTTTCAGGTACTGCATTGTTCCTCTAGTTTCCACTAATCAATGTCAGATGCAACAGATTCCTTTAAAGTTTCCCAATGGCTGGTTCTCTGGCCTCTACTACTAGCCCTGGCAGCTTCGTCCTGCTCGGCTGTGATTAATAGCCGTCTGACCTTTCACTTTTTTGGTATAAATCTCATAGGCCCTTTGGTCTAACCTGTCACACTCACTCAAGAGCTCACTACTCACACCATGTCTTCACACAGCTGTGTGTAGCAGTCCATCTTTATTAGCTACTCAATGTCCTGCACTTTAAACAACACGGTTGCATCATGGAGAGACCACCATTACAGCTGGCCCTGAATTATGGTGACAATCGGCCCCTTTATCAGTTCATACTGCGCTAATGAGCTGTGGCTCCGTCGGAACCTTCACATGCCTCTCATCAATAACAATGATTATTGTTCCTTTTTGTTAACTGTAACAGTGGTTAACCAAGGGATAAACAAAGAGAAACGGGAATAAAATCAAAGAAAGAAAATGCAGTATTTGTCATAATGGTTCAACATCAGTCCTTCGCGTAACACCTTTTTGTTTTTCTTTTTTCTGATTGTCTACTCAGGTTTCATTTCCCAAAACAAAACCCCGCATCTCACCCACAAGATTTGGTTTGAAAAAAATAAGGTACATTGTTCGGTAATGCCTGAGCCAACTGTCCTTATGAGCAGTATTCATAGCAGCATGGCTTTAAATACATGAGAGGGAAGATTTGTGTGAAACACCAAGAAGGTTTCCAGAAAGGAGTGTCAGACAGCAGGTAAGAAAGGCTGGATCTGTGCTAGGGTGAAGCAGCACGACAGAGGATGGATTCTGAGGGTTTTGGTGGCAGAATGGGTTTGAGGCAGTGTCTTCAGGCTGTGGCATGGGCTCAAAAGATCAATAGAGGTCCTGGGTTCACATTCCATGCCTGGGGGTCAGGGTCCTGTCTGGAGACAGCCCTGATCTGGAGGTCAGCTTCCCTTGTGGAGGGGTGAGTGTTCGCCCATGGGGATGGAGGAGAGACTGGCTCTTGATCAAGAACAGACTTACCAAGCCAACCGAAAACAACAATGAAGTGGCTATCTGTTACCCAGCGGCTTGGATGAGAAGATGGCCCTCAATGGACAGTGCTTGAATTCGAAACCACATGAGCAGTGATGATTCATTTAAAAATAAACTGGTGGTCAGTAAAACAGAGATTTGACATTCTTTACGGATTCACAAGACTCTGTGTTGCTGGCCCTTTTGAGGGAAGGTGAAAACTACCTTGTAGGAGATTTTCCTGATATAAAATAAGAGGCAGTGTCTCACACATATTCCACACTGTCAGATTCAAAGTGATTATGAGAGCAGGAGTTAGGAGGCTTATCTAGAGATTATGGTGTATAAATAAGGTAACAGATGAGCTGGGAACTGGCCACCCAGTTTGGGTCTGTGTCTACGATGTGGATACTGAAAAATATTTTCATAACAGTTTCATAATAGATTAATCCCTAATGCTCAATGCCTGCCATCAATATTAAATATTATATGACCACTGGTTTGAGAGTGACAGAGATAGCATTTAAATTACTCCACGGGCTGCCTAGCAAGGTAAATCTGATGGCTGTAATATCAACACTTTCCATACATAGTCTGATAAATCATTCTTTAATACTGTATTAGACTGAAATTGGCTACATATAGATGCACCAATAAATCTCGACTATTCTAGACATGTGATTTTGTTACTGCTGAGGTAGGAGGTATACAAGGCTCCCTTTCCATCAGGTTAATCTGGTTGCTGGCAGGGAGGCAATTGTCTTTGGAAGGCAATAGATAGCATGCGATCTGTGGTGTTTTCAAAGGGGGGCGAAATTAACACGGACCACTCTATTCTGGCCCTCTGGGATTAGTGGAACAGAGGCGCAGATGCTGCTCTTTGGTGCAGCTAAGCTATGTAGAACTTGGGCTGTAGAAACAAAACCACAGCAGTGTTAGTGTGGAATAGGTCTCTGTTGTCATTTCATCTGTAAAGGATATGGATGGCAATACATCCATGATTGGCATGACCCTGATCCTCTCATGCCTGTGACAAGGAACATAATGACTAATCATTTTGTTATGTCCGTAACTAATGCATGTATTCTGATATACTTTGTGTGGATAAAGAGTCCTTCTAAATTAAATCGTGTCCTCTTGCTTACACAGAGGGCAAAGCTTATTGCCAAATTGGCCTCTTTGAGTATAATGCATTGACAAACTGAGCCGTCATCCAAGAGCGAGCTGGCCGGGGTTCAGTGGATGTTCCTGCTGTCACCTGACACTTCTCAGGCCTCTTGAGCAAGAATTCAAGTCAATGGAGCGTGCTGGAGAAAAACGGTTGGCCTAATGGGGCCAGATGCATCCCCGTGTTGTGCATCAGAACTCATTAGCTCCCGCATCCCTGTTATGGACGTACTAGAAGAATGCCTTGTCTGGAGTCGAGGTGCCTGAAGATGCTGGAGCTTTCTGTCAGTGTCATTAACACAATGGTAATTTGATTGGGCCACCTGGCACCTCAAG
The DNA here is from genome assembly GCF_023856365.1 of Brienomyrus brachyistius. Classification (NCBI taxonomy): domain Eukaryota; kingdom Metazoa; phylum Chordata; class Actinopteri; order Osteoglossiformes; family Mormyridae; genus Brienomyrus; species Brienomyrus brachyistius. The sequence continues at coordinate 19,294,988 of NC_064534.1, forward strand.
TAAGTCATTGGTTTAGCAACTGAATTGTAAGCGTACATAGCTTTGAGCTTTGTATTTCAACTCAGATCAAGAAGCTCATGCATGCATATATCCTAAAATAGTATGGGTGACAGAACTCCAAAGAATATTCAGTCATAGTACTGTTATTCATTTTTAATTCCAGCATGCTTAAAAACTGGATCAGATTGGCAACCAAAAGTAAAAGAGTGAGTGTGCATTTAGCAAATTAAAAGGATACCACTTTAGAGATAGTCAATAGTCTGTATTTCCAAATCTGTGTGATACAATATCTGTTGTGCTTTAATTTGAAATTAAAATGCAATTTTAAGGAGCTGAATACTTTGAAAACTGAACTGACAAAAATGATTTTGTTGAGGAAGAAGGGTGTAGGTTGCCTGGAAAGCAGTGCTCCCACCAGCAACGCAAGGGCACGTCCTCCTGATCTCGCTTTGACTGTCTGCCTCTCAAGAGCAAGTGCAGTGTCTGCGTTCAGGCTGTGATTTACTGCGCCCCTCTGGCTCTCTGCTGGTCAGCCACTACGCTAAAGGCAGCACTCACTGCTGGCCTGGAGTGAGGGGGCAATCAGCCGCCATCATAAATCTGAACACTTCCTTCCACTGTCTCCCACTTCAAGGAAAGTCTCGGCCAAGGCAGATGCCATTAAGGTCCTCAGCCCCTCCCCCAGCCCACACCCTTGTCAGACCCCAAAACACGGAGGAGGCCGTGACTAGCCCACCACCTACACACATAGCCCTCTTAGTCGCAATGCACTCTGAAGTGTGCAGTTTTTCCAGGAAGACCACTTCCTTACTGCGACTTACCTTACTGTTTTCACCATTGAGTACTCGTGTGTGGCTACTTTGTCCTAAGGGTTTTGTTCAGCATATATTATTATATTAAGTTGCGATAGGGATCACAACATAAATACAGGCAAGTTAAAGGGTAATTCCAATGCAAGAGCAGAGTAGCTATGTGTGCTTGGGATGAGAGAAGCTCTTGGGTAGCTTTTAGCAAGGCATGGCATATGTACACACATGAGACGCGCTTTTTATCACGAGACGACGGAAACTCAACATCATGCCGAGTTCAGAGAGGATTCTCTAGGGAATGAGCAGGGGTTCTGTGTACCTCACCAGCAGCACTCTGCTGGGGCGATGTGAACGAAAAACACATCCCCATGGACTTCTGATGTTTTTCTCTTCATAGTTTGCTGTTGTCTTTTCATTTCAGTGCAATGTATTGAGATTATCTGTATAAAACACCTATAAAATGCAGGACTATCAGAAATTTCCTGATGATTTTGATAGTCACTCGATTCTTTAAAAAATAGGAAGAAGCTGAGAAAATGTCATTATGAAAACAGCGCCGAAAATGTTTGGTTTGGAGAACATGACAATCCATAAAGTAAAAAAGCCTCACGTTTACATGAAGGTGTAATTGGCACTTCACAAATTTGTGTCCCGGTCGATAGCTTGTGCGCTCACTGCTGTTAGACTCAACACAGATGGTCATCTAAGCAGACTAACGGAGCAGAATCAGCAGTGGGACTCCACCAACACATTATTCACCAAGAGGCGTGACATTAGGGCATGTTGAAAGACAGAGGATGGCCCGCTGGTGATCCAAGCCAGTCTGGGGGTAGGGTGAGGACACAGACACTCTGCGGGTCCTAACAGAGTTACCCCTTAATGCCACATCTGCTCTTGATTAGCATCACTCCTTCTTCCCGCCATGATCACCGGGCTGCTTACGTCGTCCTCACCAGGCAGGACCGGCCTTCAAAAGCAGAGGACACAGAGCTGCACCATATGGCCCAGAATCTGAGGGCCGCCACCTGGCAAACTGCTGTGTTCTGATGCGAATCAAACTCTCCTGTTAGTTGTGCCAACCTTCACAGAAGCGAGTGAAAGGAAAAAGTTCAATAAAAAACAAAGGAACATCACAGTAAAGATGATCCATTTATCTTCTGAGAGTAAGCGTATGAAAACAGTACTCGTTAACACAAAACAGAATCCTGATTTCATCTTTGTTGCGTTTGAATCACACTGGGTACTGAAAACACTAAGTAATGATTTATAAAATATATCTGTTTAATTCATGTGTTGAGGGCAGAGAGGTTATTTTCACAGGTGATAATTGTTTTGTCCAGTGGAGCTATATGTGGACTGGAAGCTGTCAAGCCTGTTTAATCTCTAACCTTTATTATGATGTTGTGTAGACATGCGGGGAAATCTATTAATTCACTTGATTCTGTTCATTTTCTTTGAAGGTGTTTTGCTTTTGCTGTGGTTCCCCTAACCTTTCTTATACAAAAGCTAATTATACCCCTGATCATATGACCCATCCATCTTCTAATCACTTATCCTGTTCAGGGTCAAAGGGAGGCTGCAGCTTGACCCAGGCAGCACAGGACTCAGTACCGGGGTTCACACTGGATTGTATGGATGCTAGTCCATCCCAGGGAATATACATACATGCACACACACTCGAGCACCATGAGTAATTTAGGGAAACAGATTAGCCTAACTACATGTCTGAGGGAGGGAACCAGGGTACCGGGAGGAGAACATGCAAACACCATGGGGCAGGGGTGGGATTTGAACCCACTGAGCCATTATGCCTTTTTATGTAACCTCTTTACTGTAAAACTAAAAAATCAGTTCTTACTCTGCTAGTGTTTATGGGACTTATCGTGTGCAAAATGCCATTAATAGGCAGATTAAATAGCTGCACCAATCAAGGGATTATTCTCCTTTTAAGCATTAATTAATCACCAATAAACTGTGAAAATTAATAAATTAAATGATGTTTTATTGCTCTGGAAAAAATTAAAAATAAACACTTCAATCTTATTGCAAACAAAAAAAGCGAATCATCTGACATGGGAAAATATATTTTCACAGGCGATCAGATCTGTGAGATAACATCAAAGGGGCTGTTCATGCATCACAACACTGGAATGAAATCTTAATTCAAAGGCACTACTTTCTTTTACATAACTCGGAAGAGAAAAATCAAGGAGAAAACTTCAAAAGCGGTCATTGCAAGTAAGTTTTTTTTTTTTGGCATTTAATTCCATTTAATTTCACATCTCTCTTAATTCCACTTTGGGTACTGCTGCTGAGGAGCTGATCCACTGCCAGAGAAAATTATTTTTATTGGACGTATGAGTCTCCCTCAAAGGGGCCCCCTTCTAGGGATCTACCATTTTGTCCCACTGTGGAGAAGTCAGTGACAGGCTAACTTCATCGCGGAATAGGTCAGAGGCAGGTCAGCTCTCAGGAACCCCACAGTCGTCAAAGCAGGAGCTCCTGTCCCCCCCTTCCCCACCCCCCCATTCCCCTCTTATCCCTCCCTTCAGGCCCAGCGACGCTATGGGATGCAGTCGGTTTATCGCGGTGCCAGGGAGACACATGGACTTGTGAGAAGGGTGGGCTGTCTTTTACACACGGCCCTGTCAGCCTCCTGAGTGATGAGTGCCTGTGAGGCAAGGGCGCGCGAAACAGGCCACCAAATTTAATAAGTCGCCCAACTCCCCCAGCTCCCCTGGCTCACTAATATGGTTTGAGAGGCAGGGGCGACGGGCAGAGCTTCAGGCAAAGCGATCAGTCTTTCCCGTGCGGCTGAAACGAAACGCACAATGGAGCCGGCCGACGGCATCCCCCCATTCAAGTGTTCCCACAGCTCCAGTGAGACGGACACAAAAGATCCCGTTGAATGGGCAAATTTCTTCTAATAAAACATTAACAAGATAGCATCTATCCTCAGCAATCAAAGGATTCCCGTAGAAGTTGTCGAGAGTTATTGTTCCCCAACTGATGAACTGATCAGGATCAATACGTGCCCTAATTCATCTTTCCGACAGACTTGTGCAGCACCTAGGCAGCAAGATCTATGGCAGTTCATCTTCCCCGCTGTCCTCGCAGCAGAAAGCCTGAGTATTGTGAGAACGAAAAAAATGCAGATTTAATTCTGTGCAAAATCTGCAATGCAATATGCCAAACGGAACATGTTCTTTGTGATTCCGATGATTTGTGAAGGATTGAAGCACTGGATTTGTCTTGCTAAATATTTATTGTATTTAACATCCTGCGTTTGACAGACATGGCGACTTACTTGGTGGTACCGCCTCCTCACACCTGCAGGGTTTGGGTCTTGAGTCCCATCCTCCTTTCTGCTTTTGTGAAGTTTGCAAGTTCTCCCTGTGTCACATGGGTTTCAGTGGGTTTGGCGAAACAGTGTCTCCAATTTACTCATAATATGTGATTGTGTGGCCCACAATGGACTGGCAGCTTGGCTGGGCTGTTCCCTTCCTGGCTTCATAGTAAACCTTTTTGCATTTGAATTTAATTCATGCGAGCTGTGAGCTGATCTTGTTTCATGCGCAGAAGGCCTCAATGAGGAATGGGGGATGACAGGCCTTTAAAACCCATGTCCAGGAAATTTCAACGTATTGTTTATACTTTGCAGAGGAGTTTACAATCTAATGGACGCCCTGCTAGCAGAATGAGACACCAACCCTGGTTTGCTCATATTATACATTTATATTAGATTATATAATTTATATTAGAATTTGCTCTCTTGTCAGTAACAAACAACAGTGTGTCAGAATTCCTCTCCGTTTTTTTTCGGTCCGTGGGAAACTGAGATGATAAATCAGACCATTGATCTCCCAGTGAAGTAAAATGAGCATGTTTTCATGGTTATCAGTGCAAGGGACCCCATTAATCTCTTGGGTGAGGGACAGCTGAGTGCCCAAACTGCACACAACATACGGATCTGGAGAACAAACACTGAAAGACTCGGAAGATCATCAATAATACATACATACATACATACATGCACACATATATATATATATATTTTTTTTTTTTTATTTTATCTGACTTCAGCAATGATTTGATGAAACGTAGCTGAAAATATCTATTTTCAGTAACCTTAAAGTGTAATATGCCAAAACAAAGTGATTATTTTTAAATACCAAAGGAACCATCATTAACAATAGCTGGAGAATCTGATGACGATGATGAAAATGACAACGCACTGCAATAACTCAAATATTCACAAAGAATGAGCTGTAATTTAATTTTCTGGAAAGAGATCCCAGTGTAAATATTTCAGCATGTTTGGACTGTCTTTCCACACATCCATTTTCCAGTTTTGAATTTTTCATGTTTTTTATGTATGTGATTTATAGAGGAGAGTTCAGTTTTTTTCACAGTTTCATCCTGTAGTCATGGGCTTTTACGCAACCATTTGCTTTATATTTTATGGCATACATTCAAGGTATAAGTGGACTTGCAGAAAAAAATGGGTGACACTTCACGCCCCCTACTCCATATCACCCCAAGCAAAATGGATCTGTGCCAATGATGAGAGAGAACATTGAATCTCATGAGGATAAATGTAAAAAATGTTGTGGATTTCTACAAGTAGCCTGCAAGCCAGGTATACATTTGGGTCACTCTTTCCACCAATAAAATACTGAGTGGAAGGTTCATAGTTTCAGCTTTTACTCATGTCCATTGATACTATGGTTTGGAATGCGTGCTATTGAAGGGTTTCATAAGATAAACATAAGATATACTTTATTGATCCCAGGGGGAAATTCTAGGACAGGGTAGCTAAACCATTCAATACAAACATGCCATGTAACGATTATGACTCTTTACTGTAGATGGAATATGCCCATTGTCCTCTGTCTACTGATAGTGTTTGACACCTAATTGACCAATGAAAAGACGTTTTATGAAACCATCTGTTTAACTAGTATTTGTATTTGTACTAGTTAATGTTTGTGTTCACAGTGGTCATTGGTATGGATTATGTAATATCTCGCTGACATATTTGCCTCATTGACAACAGTCCATGTTAGTCCATTTAAAACATTTAACCCTTCACTGATGGCTCTGTAAAGACTGAGTCTGTTTTTTGGTTCTAAGGGTGTCACCTTATGTTGTTTTGTAATGTAGTTTCTGAGAAAATGCGTATATATTCTCACACACACACACACACACACACGCATACACACACAGACATATATATACAGTCGTCCCTCGCCACTTTGCGCTTTGGCTTTTGGGGCTTCACTCTATCGCGGTTTTTTGTATATTGATTAAAAAGTTGATCGAGACAATGAAAATATTACATCACTACGCATTGGAAACATCTTTGCTCTTCGTAATTAATAGTATGAAATTTGTAACGTCTAATATGTCTTATTTTCTCTTATTTTGTCTAATATATTGGGTAATACAATGTAATTGTCATGACCTGCCTGTATGATCCCCTTGTGAGCCACGCCCCCTTATTAATCACGCCCCCTTATTAATCACGCCCCCTTATTAACCACGTGTGCATGTGCAGCTCCAATCGTTACCAGCTGTTTTCTGTCAGTTTGATTCCTCCGGTGTATTTAAGTCCACGTCAGAGTCTGTAACCCCAGGTCTGTCATTAATGTTTTGATGTTACATTTTCCTGTATCCTGCATTTGGAGTGATTCCAAATAAACCCTTCGATCCTGATTCCTCGTCTCACCGTTCCTGCTTCCGTGTCCAGCAATCATAACAGTAATGGTGACTAAATGGTGTTATTTCATGTCTAATAGTGTTAAAAACTGTATGTCGAAGGTCGTGAACAGGTTTTCTATGCTCTAACTACGAAAATATTCGATTTATAAATAAAGAATCCTACTGAAAATTCACTTATCGCGGTAGAGTCTGGCACCGATTAACCACGATAAATGAGGGTTGACTGTGATATATATATATGACATCTTTCCAAAGACAACACCCTTCCAGTCATCTCTCAAAGGCCTCACTTATTCATCCATCCATCCATTTCCCAACTATTAAACCTACCCACATGATTGCTCTCAATTCTCACGGTCACGGTGACTCAGAGCTTGGGATTTTCAGGAAGCATGGGGGGCCAGCCCACAGTACAGAGCTCACACCCTCACATGGCATTCACCTGTTCAGCATGGGGGATAGAGAACACCTGGAATACCCCAGAATCCTTATGTTGACCTGACAACCCTGGAAACAAAATACCACCCCACCCCCCAGAGGAATAACACAGAGTCATGTTTTCAGTCTTCACTGTATTCTCAGAAGGCATCTGGGGCCTTTTTAATCTTCATAAAAATATTTTTCCCTGACGATTAAACTTTAATGTTCTTGTGGAATAGCTCCCAGCTTACATCGCTGTCAATTAATAATATCTTGAGAAAATAGCATGAGCTAAAGCGAAGGGCTTTGGTATACATAATAATAATGTATGCGTGAAGGTTTTAACACCAAGGTAATCTTCTTTTCTGCAGTGGGATAAAAAGCAGAACTGAAACATCTTCTCCAATACCTTCGCTTTTCTCGAGCCTCGATCAGTGCGGCTTGCTAAGAGCATATCAGATCGCCCTATTTAGATTCTACAGTTTGTTCAATGTGATTTGGACTATTTTTCTATTTCCATCTATTTATTATGTCTCACTAGAGGTTAATAGCAGTCCCCACTAATCAGCCATGGAATCAAAGGAGTATAATTCAAAGTGGGGAGAGGGAGCTAGTTGAAAGCCTCTCAATCTGGACAAATAGTTTTCCAGATGGCAATTATGAGGTTACGTTTCATTAGTGAGGTGACCCAGCACAAAATAACCTTGGGCCTACTAAACTTCTCATTGACGGATGACAAACCCTGACTCACCCACTGCAAGGCCTGTCCAAGTGAAGCTTGCACTCCACGAACAGCAGGGTTGTGAAAACAAGACCTGCTAATACCGGGACTGCCACTCTTCCTATAATAGTGGATCGGTCAGGGTATTGGAGTCCCTGTATTCTGCCCTGATGTCCTCATTTTCTGCTGACAGCGATGAGTGGAGTGCTTGTCAGAATTAAGAAATGCTCTAGCGCTAAAAAAAAATGGACAGGTGTGAGTTTGACATTTTTTACATTGTAATCATGACAGTAAACCTGTCATTTTTTCCCCCCTCTGACACAGGAAAGGGATTTTTCTGTAGCTAACTTTGATGAGTGCAGAAACCAAAGTTTTTTTTTATATAGATGGCAAGAAAGGGAAAAGTTTTCAGCTCCCAGGTTTTATACCTTGAGAGAGATTCTCAAAGGAAGTGAGAGTGATGTTTTGGAGGGAACCTAGGAAGTCATTCAGCTGTTCTCTGTGGATCCCCAATTATATAGTGTTAGTTATAGCAAACATACTGCATGTCGAAACTTTAGTGCCTCATTAGATTTGATGTCTTTTTCAGCTTGATTTGTAGGATTTTAATGTGGGACTGTCTTTCAGTTAAGTTTACTTTTCCAGGTTATGCATTTTGAATACAATATTTAGCAGTCATACTACGAAGTGAGTGAGGGCAGACACAACAACACAAAACAGAACCTGCAGTATTCATCCTTTTCTCCATCATTTTTCCTTGTAATAGAATGTTTAATCTTAGCCCAAATTTGACACAGCCTAATTTGATTTGAAAAATTCCAATTACAGGAATGAATTATGATCAATGTTTTGAATATAGCTGGCTAATTAATGAGTTGACCGAATCCAAACATGATTTATCCGAGCATCCCGCACTCTTGTGCTGAATTGGACTGAGGTACCGGCTGTAAGGTGTGTCTGTTCCTGCATGCATAATCACTGAGAGATGGATGAAGGGGGTGATCTGTTCTCCTCACTGCAACACTCATATGCATTTTTCTTTGTGATGAATGACCCGGAAGACAGACACTGTGATTGAGGGCATGCCTGGGACCCCCCCCCCCTTCCAAGGAACTGTGGTAAATCTTCCTCTCAAAGTCACCCCAGATTTACATAACATCCAGGCACCGGCTCTGGCACCC